>NC_137964.1:8874821-9474821 GCF_963924665.1 Micromys minutus | reverse complement strand
ACATAAGGTGCCTTTACAGGATGGAACTTCCTCAGAGAACAAGAAAGGGGATTCATTCTGCTCTCAATGAGTGATTAATATAGAAATAATTTGTGTAGTAAGCCTGCAAACCATAGTGCCATAGCGTGTCCTTTGGGCTTCCCAGATAGCCTCAGGCTGGCCACCTTTCATGTGCCCAGTATACACGCGCTGAGCTGCCGCACAGCTGTCAGAGAAGCTGAGTCTAGGTCATTTACAAAAAGGCTTTGAAGTTGGAAAGTCCAAGTTACCAGCACACAGTTGGCAAGACCCTCTCACTACATCATCCCATGAGAGAAGAGAGGACACGTACTTGCCTACATAGGTGACTGAGTAGTAGCTCAAACTTGCAGCCTCAAACCCCTTCCTACCTGCCAGTCACATGGGGAGACTTCTGTGACTCATTCTCATTGCTCATGGGGCTCTACCACCCAGTGGGGTCTCATTGGGATTAAGATTCCAGCTCATGATTTAAGGGGGACTCAGTTTCCCCCACAGCATTCCTCTCTGTTTTTACTCTGTCTTAAGTCACATCCCTGCCACCAGATGAAAATCAAACCTGTTCCTTTGGCCGTGGCTTAGTCCTCTCTGATTGCTCGTTCCGCACCCATCCACCACCACCAATGATAAACATCAGAGCGCCAGTTTGCCACCACCACACAAGCCATACCCACGTACAATCCCCTCGTGGCTTAGCAATGAGATGACCCCGCCCCCAAGGACACTGAACAGTAGGATAACCAGGAAGGCCATAGAGTCGGTATCTACATAGTTGGGCGGAGAAATGTCATTACCTCCGTGCTAGCTGGTTTATTGTCAACTTGATACAAGCTAGAGTCATCCGAGAAAAAGGAATATCGATGAAGTAATTGCCTCCATTAGACTGGCCTGGAAGAAAGACTGGGGCATTTTCTTGGTTAATAATTTACATGGAAGGTCCAGCCCACAGTAGGCTAGGCCACCCTGGACAGGCGGTCTTCGTTGTATAAGAAAACAGGCTGGGCAAGGCATGAGAAGCAAGCCAGTAACCAGTGTCCTTCCATGGCCTGTACCTTCAGGTTTCTATCTCAAGTTTCTGGCCTGCTGTCCCTCAGAGATAGACTATATTGGAGAAACATAAATCAAATTAAACTCTTTCTCTCCTCAAGTTGGTTTTGGTTAAAAAAAAATCAGCATAGTGACAGAAAGCCAAGCTAGAACAATCTCTTAAAGAGCTGTCCTACTAGTCTTTCCAATCAACAGGGCAAGAGGTACCTAACTTACCCCAACCCCCACCAAAGGAGAATACCTAACCCTATCCCGACCCTCACCAACAGAAGAGTAACCCACCCCCATCCCCACCAAAGGAGGGTACCTAACCCTACCCCAACCCTCATCAACAGGAGAGTAACCCACCCCCATCCTCACCAAAGGAGGATACCTAACCCATCCAAACCTCACCAAAGGAGGGTACCTAACCCACCCCTACCCACACCAAAGGAAGGTATCTAACCCACCCCCATCCTCACCAAAGGAGGGTACCTAACCCACCCCCACCCTCACCAACAAAAGAGTACCTAACTCACCTCCAACAAGAGACAGATCTTTGATAACTGTCAAGCTAACCAAATAACATTTGAGGGTTACTTATTATGAGTCTGAACACCTTTTCACATGCTGGTCAGCTGTGTACTCTTGTGGAAAGCACCCCTCCGATGCCCACTTTCCCTCTAAACTTTGCTGCTGCTGCTGCTGCAGAAAATCCCTTTATGGCTCAGGTATTAACCCTTTTCAGATTTAGGCACTGCAGATGTTTTACCTGGTTTTTTCCACCATTATCTATTAGACCCCAAATGCATTCTTTTAATTTTGTTTGCATAGTACTTCCAGGTTGTGAAATCCCCGATTAACATCGCCGAGGATAAGAAGTGCATGTTTGTTGCATTTGTTTGCTCCCTTTAATTAAATTGGCTGACATCATTTCTTTAGGATGCTTTGGCATATATTAAGCACCCACCGCTTCCATTTGCGATCAACCATTTTCTCCTAACACTTTCTCATACTGCCTAAGCAGTGTGATTGTCTTAAGACATATCTAAATTACTGGAAGCTGGGGTCACTGTCTTCTTTATCAGCAAGATGGTTCAAAGGGATTAATAACGTAATTAGAGACAAGAAAAAGCAAGGCACACGTGGACGAGGTCTAGTGTGTTGACTCATTTATGGTCTGAGAGAGCCTGGGGGCTGTGCACAATGCAAGAACGAAGTTAACTTTCAGAAACACTGATGGTCCTGAGGCATTGTTACTAGCCCCTCCTAGGAGTGATGCTGTCTCCGCCTCTCTCACTTTCTGTCACATCAGGATGACATTGTTTCTCAGGTTAAGAGTCACTTGCACAGTGAACAGTTAAGTCCCTCAGTAAAGGTGACAATTTAGTTTTTGGAAGCAGCCTATCAGGGAGAAGTGAGGTACCCATGAGAAGTCTTTCCTAAGGAAGACTCTGCAAAGTACAGTGCCTGTGGTCTTTACCGGATAGGGAACATGCCCTGCAGAGGGTGACACTATGCCTTCTCCTGTGCACCATGACATAGTGATACCCTAAGCCTATGGCCTGTGGACAGTGACACAGTAACACCCTATGCCTGTGTCTTGTGGACAGTGACACCCTATGCCTGTGTCCTGTAGACACTGACACCCTATGCCTGTGTCCTGTGGACACTGACACCCTATGCCTGTGTCCTGTGGACCATGGCAGCAGGGACATCCAGGCCTTCTGCTATGAGACAGCTACTCAGGAGGTTTTAGTCACACCACAGAATTTCTCCTTTCTAATACCTTCTTACAGTGAGTTACTTCGACCAACTTACTATAAATAAAAAGAGAATTGCTTGTGAGCTCAGGAAGCTATTTCCTACCTAGTTTTCTTATTTCTACAATTTATAAAATACTTTCACTAATAATGAGACTGACGTCCCAGATTTTTGTTCACATAAACCCATACATATAACTACATATTATGTCAGCAAACATCCCAAGTTTCCATTTTGTTATTAAAAAGTGAGTCATATTGGAGACTTTTGATTTTGCCTTTCATGGTTGGCAGCAACTTTCTAATTCTTTTGAAATTTCCCATCGATATCTTAGCTACATACAAAATATTACGATGACCATTTTTCCTATGACTACCATAGCTTCGTCACATTATGAAATGCCAGTCACAGAAGCTCCCATTACATAACTGCCCCCTAGAAGAACTTCAGAGGTTAGGTGTCCTTTATCCAAAGTGCTTAAGATTGTCAGTGCTTTAGATTCTGGATAGTGTAGAATTTGGAAATTTTTTAATATACATAATAATATAAATGGGCTTGGTACTCAAGACTGAACATAAAAACCACTTAGAGGTACACTGTGAATATAACATGTAGGAAGCTAATTTAGACTCCTGTGCGCTAATTCTGATGAGGTTAACAAAGATTTGGGCAGTGAGCTTTTC
The DNA here is from genome assembly GCF_963924665.1 of Micromys minutus. Taxonomy (NCBI): domain Eukaryota; kingdom Metazoa; phylum Chordata; class Mammalia; order Rodentia; family Muridae; genus Micromys; species Micromys minutus. The sequence continues at coordinate 9,471,330 of NC_137964.1, read as the reverse complement.
CACTGTGTCATGCAGCCATTCAAAACTGTGGTATATTTACACAATGGAGTACTACTCAGCTATTAGAAACAATGACTTTATGAAATTCCTAAGAAAATGGATGCATCTAGAGAATATCATCCTGAGTGTGATAACCCAGTCACAAAAGAACAAACATAATATGCAGTCACTGTTAATTGGATACTAACCCCAGAAAGCTCTGAACACCCCAGAAACAACTCACAGACTATATGAAGTTCAAGAAAAACAAAGGCCAAAAAAAAGGGGGGGGGGAGCCTTAGTCCTTCTTAGGAAAAAAAAAAAGTATAGCACCCTCTCAGAGCTGGACCTTAAATCACTAATAATCCAAGAGCTAAGAATATAGCCTTGTGGCAATTTTTGGTATTCACAGATCATTATGCTTAATCTATACTCACCAAGAAAACTGTTTCCATGTTATGTTCTGTCCTACATGTACTTTATGCTTATGGTAACTAGTGGGATTTCAATGCATGCTATCAAACCTCTAAAAGGATTAAGTACTGACAAAAAATATTCATATAGTGTTATGCCAAAATGCCTTTTAAAATCTGTATATGTATTCCTCTTTTTAAAAAAAAAAGTTGTAAGAGAGAAAAAAAGAAACAGTTCAGATCTTAGATATTATTATTATTATTATTATTATTATTATTATTAACAACATTATTAGTGTTCAATCTATTCCCACAAGGCCCACCAATCTCCAAACAGAAAAAATAAAAACTACATTGAACACTCTAAATGGTATATTCTTTATTGATGCTTAGTTTTAAGATGTATTTATTTTATGTACATGAGTATTTTGCTTGCACATCTGTATGTGCACCATGTGTGTAGTATGCACAGAGGCCAGCAGAAAAGACATTAGATCCCCCCAGAACTGGAGTTTCAGGTAGTTGTAAGCTCCAGAATGATTTCTGGAAACTGAATCCAGTTCGCCATAAGGGCGGTAAATGCACTTAACCACTGAGCCCCCTCTCCAGGCCCTGTTGATGCGTCTGAAGTTATTTTCAGTCTTTTTGTTTTCCACATTAGGAGACTGTTAAGAATCAAAATACGCAGAAGGAAAAGGCTCAGTATTTGCTGTGATCTTTTGTTTCATGGTGTTTAGTATGTTTTCTCGGTCATTTTGAAAATGCCAGCCACAGGACCACATATATGTTTAACTTATCTATAAGAAATTAAAATTAAATTGAAGTCCCAAAGGTAGCATTTTGCCCATTTCCTAGAGATGTCTTACAGACAGCTTCAGGGCAGTTTTGCACCGTGTGACTTGGGAGATAATAGAGATTAAACAAACACACTGTGTGCACTTCACATAGAGCCCCCGCTGGCTTTTGGTCTGTCTTTATTCTACGTGTGGAATTCCACACTGTAAAGTGAACTGGCTGAAAGTTTTGTACCCTGGGTTCACAAACAGAAAACTGGAGCCACCACAATCAACCTGCTTTCCATGTTAAAATGATGACGATGGTGATGGTGGAAAAAAAATATGGCAGCATTTCTAATCTCTTCTTTTATAAGATACGAGCTCAACACACCATTCATGTTAGCATTTCTTCTAGGCTCTGCCCCACAGTTACCTGACAACAGCCAGGTGCGCCTGACTCCCTAAGAAAGGGGCTGCTCACCCCTCCTCTCTCCCTTACTGTCTTACACTCTTAGTCTCTTGCATTTTCACTCTCCGCCTCTTCTCTCCCCAACCCCCTCACTCCCTCTCTCCACATGCTCATGGCCGGCTTCTACTCCTCTTCTCCCCAGCTCCGTCTGTCAGTCTGTCTCTGTCTCTACTACCCCCTCAACTCCCCTCCCCATGCCCTACATAAACTCTGTTCTATACTATACCTTGTCCTGTGGCTGGTACTTCAGAGGGAAGGGATGTCTCAGCATGGGGTTGATGGTTCATCATGGTGGAGTATCATGACAGCAAGCAGCAGACATGGCAGCTGGAGAAGCTTAGGTTTCACATCTTGAACCCCAAGCAGGAACCAGACAGGGTGAACTGTGAGTGAGTTGTAGCTTTGAAACCTTACAGCCCTCCCCCAGTGACATACTTCCTTCAGCAAGGCCACACCCCCTAATCTTTCCCAAACAGCACCACAAACTGGGACCAAAGACTCAAACCTATGAGCCTATGAGAACATCCTCATTCGACCGGCCATATCTTCCTGGTGACATTTCCTGTTCAGTTCCCTCAATCCTGCCTTCCTATTTATGACTGTTTATGATGATCCCTTGAGTTAAACTCTGCTCAGAATATTCTCTCTCTCTCTCTCTCTCCCTCTCTCCCTCTCTCCCCCCCGTCGCTCTCTCTCTTGCTAGAGGCCTGACCAATTGACCTAATAGAATAGACAATGCCATCTTTATATAAAATATAAAATAAATTGTCAATTTTTGTTTTCCACCAAAGAAAGGATACATTCACCCTTTAAAAATAGGAACTCAGGGAGATAAAAGAAACGTAAATTGAGGGAAAGAAAAATGTCAGCACAGCTCCCAGAGAAGCAGCACTTCTGGAGTATATATAAAACAGTGTGTGTGTTTGTGTGTGTGTTTGTGTGTGTGTGTGTGTGTGTGTGTGTGTGTGTGTGTGTGCGTGTGTGTGTGTGTGTGTGTGCGCGTGTGTGTGTGTGTGTGTGTGTGTGTGTGTGTGTGTGTGTTCTACAAATCCAGTCTGCCAAAGAATGCCCACTTGTTTGTGAAGTCTGTGATAAAGGAAGGGATGAGGCCCACAACATATCACAAATGACAATCTGCTGAACCCAAAGTACACTGGTTAACAACAAAATCACAACAACAAACAAACCTTCAAAACTGATACATAAACTTAATAATCCCAGGAACCTGGGTAGTTCATAAACTAGGTTGGAAGACTCACTGATCAAAGGCAATTGAAACAATGTTAAATGACCAGGGCTGGAGTGATGGCTCAGCAGTTAAGAGCACTTGCTGCCCTCACGTGGGACCCAAATTAACATCTAACATCCATGTGTTGGGTCACAACCACCCGTAAATCCATTTCTCAGGAATCTATTCCCCCTTTTCTAGCCTTCAGGGGAACCAGGCAGGTATGCACATGGTGCATATACATGTACGCAGGCAAAACACTCCTACAAGTAAAATAAGAAAATCTGAAATAAAAATTATTTTTACTGTTACCACTCTCAGTAACCTTTTCAACTTAGTTACCATTTTTCTAGGCTTTTGAACACACATGGGACACATTGTTTTCTTGGTCCATTTATGTACTCAGCCATCAAAAGAAGTTTCTAAAATGAAGCACAAATACAATCAAGTAAAAAAAATTTAAAAAGCCCCTCACATTACATGTTTTATATTTGTAGCATTATAATAGCTCAGCCTGGCTGTGTCTTGACATTCACCAGTCCCTGGTCCCAGGGGGACAGCATGGCATCTGGCATGCCCCATGCAGGTAACTACACTGAGAACATGGCAGGCTCTGTTCTGAGACCTAGACACGCAACACACACTCATATACTCAGGACAGATGTATTTCATTCTCTAAGTGCCTTGTTGAAATGAGGCCCAGTGGCTTTGGTCTTATCATTATAGTCGCCAAGAACATATATTTAATCTTCCAGATCAAATTTTCTCTGGTGTCACAGGCAGAAAACAGTAATTTGCAAAGGATAAAAAGGAATCATTCGCTCTTCCGGAAACTAAAGAATGATCCTGGGTTGGGCTTGGGAGTTTGTGGGGATGACCTCTGGGTGGGGGTAGGGATTGGTTGAGTGATCCTTGGGGGGCTGGTAGCCATTGCTGGAGATGACTCTGACGTGGTAGGTAGGAATGGATAAAGATAACCCTGTGAAGTTGGGAGTGTGTGTAGGGATTGGTGGGCCATGAGAATTTTCATTTCAAAGAGCTAAATATTAAAAGAAGGCTCTGAGTTGTAATAAAATGTTTTCCCTAAAGCCATTTTTATAGTGTGTGGTCCACGGCACTTGGTTTCATTTGGCCAAAGGCACGGAGGGCGTTGTTTATCTCAACAGGACTCAGAACACAGCCCTCTGCCTTTTTTTTTTTTTTTTCTTTTGAAATGGAACCCTTTGGGGGGGGGATGATCTTTTCGATCCAAATCTATTTAATAGTAAACACACACAAAAAAATGACTTTGTGGTTTAATAAATATATTCTAAAGTAGTACAGAACACTTTGCTATAATTATTTAGAGAGACTTGAGACAGTGTGTCCCTCTGTAGAAATGCTATTCACAGAAGACTGAATCTCAAGAAAGTGCTATCTCACGCCACAACATCTTCGGTTTGAAGCCACCCCTCTGCATTTACTAGAGTTTTCTCAACCCGCTGCTCAACATCGAATGGCTCTTTAGACAGGCTCTTCAGTCCTCAAAATCCGCACTAAGTAACTTTGGATCACAAGCTTTTCCATCTTTACATATTCATGGAAACAAAGAAGAACCTCCTGGGGAATCACACCTGTGGTGGTCCCTGGATTCCGTCAATGGCGGCTTCAGGTGGGTGCTTCTCATGACCTGAGGCAGCCAGAATCCCTCAATCTCCTCGGTGCTTGCTGACTCTTCCTAATCACAGGTTTTCTAACCTCTCCAGTGCCCACCCACCACACAGCACAGATCTGCTCCCCTGGGCCTTGGGTAGCTCCCGCACAGGTACCGTCTCCTCTCCATCCTCCATGATTTTTTTATCTAGAAAATAACTAATTATTTGGGCTACCACGTGTTCCAAAGTTACTTAGTGCAGAAGAAGAGGGGGGGGGGACAGGGGAAAGAAACTACATATGGGTGAGGAAGAGTTTGCACTCCCAGTCACACCTCATACTTTTTCATACAGCCAAAACTCAGATCACCCATATTTCAGCTCCTCAGTCACATCCAAGTGTGTAGCACAAACTTACTGCACATTTACATTTTAAAGAGTTTTTTTTTTTATTTTTAATTGTGTGTGTGTGTGTGTGTGTGTGTGTGTGTGTGTGTGTGTGTGTAGTAACCACAGAGGACATAAGAAGGCTTCAGATTGCCCTCTCCTGCCCAAAATTCTAAAAATGTAATACTTACTACTGAATAATAATAAATATTCTCAAAAGTTTATTGTGTCAGAAAAATGACCTCTAAGTACACCTATGTAATCATCTGATAAACCAGAAATAAGTGAGTGCTGGAAGGGGAGAGAGAATGAGGAAAAGGAAGCAGAGCTTAGGAGGAGGACATCTCGGAAGCCACTAATCTGTTCTCATGTAGAACGGCTGGATATTCATATGCAAAGGCAATTAAATCTGCACGCAGAGCTTATACCCTTTTCAATAATTAACTAAAAACAGACCACAGACATAAATGCCAAGTACAAAAGCATAAAACTCCCAGAAGATACCACAGGGGGGAAGATTTAACTGTGGGTTTGGCGATGACCAGCCAGGCGCTGCACCGAAGGCAAGATCCATGAAGGACACAGTTAACAAACTGGATTTCTGTAGAACTGGAAACTTTTGTTCTATGAAAGGCATTGTCAAGACAGAAGACACACCAAAACCACAATCACACTGGGGAGATGACACTACAGTTAGGATCACGTGCTGCTCCTGCTGAGGACCCAAGTTCTATTCCCAGCACCCACAACAGGTAGTTCACAACTGCCTATAACTCCAGTTCCAGGGGATCCTCCACCCTCTTCTGGCCACCATAGGTACTGCATGCGTATGGTGCACAAGCATACAAGGCAGGCACTAAGGTAAAATAAGATAAACCTTTCTTAAAAGTAAGAGAAACACAGAAGAAGATATCCATCACATTGCCAGTGTTAGCAGGAGCTGCCACTCGACATGACCAGCTACGCAACCCAGATCTTCACTCACACCCTAGAAAGGGTGAGAAGATATGAAGCAAGGTTAGTGTTTACTAAGAAGATGGAAGTATACAGAGACACTGAAATACATGTTAATGAAGTGGTGTATTTTGATGACTTAACAAAAGCCCTAAATGAGAGTTTGTAGCTTTTGCACTTGCCTTGCTTAAAGGGTGTAATTTATAACTACTTTAAAGTAAGTGAGGTTTTGAAATTAAGGACATAGGCTGGTTACTTATTTCTCTTGTGTTAAAGAATTTCCCCCTGTAAGCAAAACTGCAGGGTGGGATTATAGAGTGCAATTTCAAGGCTTACAAATGAGACAGGCTGTGCTGAAAGGGTTAAAAACCAAAGGTCACAAGGGCGCACGACATGCCTGGACCATAAGCATACTTCCCCAGGTGTTTTAATAATCTTCTGAAGACACCTCTCAAAACAGGGACCAAAATCTTCCTGTAGACAGGTTCTGTATAGATCTGTGTCAAAACACAACTTTTAGCCAATTAGAACCATAAACCAGACCTAGGGGAGTGTGGGGCACTTTTTCTTTCTCCATGTTCCCTTCATTTTCCTGTCTTTCCATCTGGGCTGAATATGCCAATAACGAATTGCCAATTAATTAGCAATCACGGAGTCAATGAGGGTCTGACCTAGGCCCTCCTCTTACATGTTATTGTTGGATAGCTTGGTCTTCCTGTAGGCCTCCTAACAGTGGACTGTCACTAACTCTATTGCCTGCTTTTGCCCAGTCCAGCACTGATGTGAAGGTGTGTACCTGGCTGGTCTTGTTGTATCTTGTTATGCCAAGTGTGGTTGACATGTGTCCTAGTTAGGGTCTTGTTGTTATGCAGGGACATTAAGACTATAAGACCCAAATTGAGTCTTATCTATCTGAGGCTCCCATGAAAGAGACTAGAGATCGGGGATCGATGCAAAAGCAAGAGGTTTATTAGTTCAGCGCACTGGGATGGCCTGCATCCAGAGGAGAGGCGGCCCTGAAAGGCTGTTACAGTTTTTAACACTCTTTAGGAGTACAGGTTATATTAGCAAGATTATAATTTAAATTCATTGGCTAAGTGTATTAGCCTTTGAATCTATCGTCTAGCAAGCATGTAACTGTGACAGGCCATGGGATCAGAGGGTCAGGTGACTATTAGTCAGTACATTCTGTGGTTTTCAAGAATGTTCCTGCTCCTCCCAAGAATTGTGGGTGGAGAATGGAACTTAGCCTAGCCTTGACCTGAGGTGGTGGGTGTAAGGCTGGAAAGGGCCCTTAGGGTCCTTCAAGACCATGGCAACTCTTATAAAAAACATTTAATTGGCACTGGCTTACAGTTTCAGAGGTTAGTCCATTATCATCATGGTGGGATGATAACAACAGCCTACAGGTAGACATGGTGCTAAAGACGGAGCTGAGAGTTCTACATCTGGATACAAAGGAAGGAGGAGACTGTGAGCCACACTGGGCATAGTTTATGATACTGAGCACAAGAGACCTCAAAACCCGCACCCATGGTGACACACTTCCTTCAACAAGGACACACCTACTCCAATAAGGCCACACTGCCATTCCCTATGGGCTGAACATTCAAACACATGGGAAGTCTATGGGTCCATATCTATACAACCGTATCCCTGGGAGGCCTGCCCTTTTCTGAGGGAAGGTGGAACAGGGGCTGATCTTCAGGAGAAAGGAGGGGAGAATGGGAAGAGTAGAGGGAGGGAAAACTGCAGTTAAGATGTAATATATGAGAAAATAAAGACAGAAATAAAAAAAGGGAAGAATTGTAAATTAAAATGGTAAGAGACCGGTGGGAGAGGTGGCTCAACAGTAAACACTGGCTGCTCTTCCAAAGCACCCACGTTAGATTTGCAGCACCCACGTTAGATTTGAGCTGGTAGCTCACCGTAGCCTGTAATTCCAGCTCCTCCCACAAACTCTTCTGGACTCCGAGAGTAGTAGCACACGTGCACGCGCATGCGCACGAGGCTGCAGCAGCGGACCCGCTGAGGCCGTGAGCTATGGTGGCAGAGCAATAGCAGATTGATCTGGCTCATGGCTTCCTGGTGCCCGAGGACCCAGCTGAACCCCAGAGCTTCTGCCATGTAAGGAAACTCAATGAACTTCAGTGCCTGGGAACACAGTGGCAGAGCTCTGACTGCTGTGGTGTTCGGTGAAGATGCTGCCTTCGGTGGAGTCTTTCCGTGCAACTCTCCAGCTTACGAGCCAAATAACAGAAAAGATGAGTGTTTAACGTTACTGACTGAACAAGGTGCTTCGGCAGTTGGCAAAATGCGGTTTGAGGGTTACTTGGCCCTTGCTTTTGAGCAGCTTCGTAACTGCCAAGAACCGCTATCATTCTGGGAGCTATGAGAAATTCACCATGGAGACCAAATGAGGCTGGGACAGCCATGGAACCCCCTTTTATTCCCGGAAGCCTTTTCCCCCCCTTCCCATTACCTGGAGATCAGAGGTCAAAGGACTTCTGTTGTCACGCATAGAGGAGAAAAAGCAGTGTATGTTTTTTGAACCTACAATACTTTCTCAGGACCCCTGAACTAGCCAGAGCTGAAGCTCACAGCCGCCTCTTCAAGGTTTGTATCTCTTCCTGCTAAGATGATACCGCTGTCTGCCCCCATGGGGTGAGGCTTTGCCCTCCTCATCCAAGCAGCCAGAGAATTCTGAGGATTCACCCCTTTGTGTCTTGCTTCCAAACCTCACTGTCAACAATCCGGCCCCCTCTGCCTTCTATCTGGGACTTTGGCCAACACATCTTAACACCATCTTCCCTTTATCCACGCCGTATCCTGCGGCCAAATCTGTCTCTCCACAGCATCCTTCCGTGTCTGTGGGTTTGTTGTTTGGACCTGGTGCTTTGCTATGTCACCGGCAAGCTCCTGTCTTCCTTTCAAATCCATCTCGCAGGCCTCTAATTTGACATCTAAATCACACCCCCTTACTGTGTCTACACTCCCTTAGCTAGATTTTAATGGCCGAGTGGGCAGTTGTGGGTTCTCTGGAAAGCTCACACACACAATGGGCGCCAGCCCACAAGCGCCCCTGGGGCCCTGACAGCTCTCTTTTGCTTCTCTGAGGCTGTAAGAAACCTACCTTGGAGGCAGGCAACACTCTCCCTCGTGCTAATGAGGATGGATCCGATGTGAAATCACTGAACTAATCGGGCAAGAAGAGGCCGCTGGCCGTATTGATTGCTCCCCAAGCTCGCTCGCTTTTTAGCGGGCTGTAATGGCCTCGGTTAGTTCCCCCCCCCCCCCCCCCCCCGCCGATGTTTACTTAAGCCTAACCTTTCTAATAGATGCGCACCTCACAACCTTTCTAGTTCTTTGTTCTGTCCACAGTCTCCTCCCACGCCTTCGCTGTGCACTCCCTGAAAGCAGCCTTAATGTTACATAATTCTATCATTGGCTTCAATTTTCCCAAACACCGGCTTGTTAGCTAGGACATGCGCAGTACAGGCTAAAGACCTGTATCACCTTTAAAAATGTATATGCAGTCTCAAAATAAAAATCTACCTACCATTCATTCTAAAGACCTTCCTTCTGCACAAGTAGCTTAAATATAAGATGAGCAATAAATCAAGCAAATTCCAGTTCAATGGCTGTGTCTTAACTAATTACTATTCTAATGAAGGCTCTGACTCCCAGCCAGCATTCATTTTATTAATATGAACAGATGAGCACATATATTTATAAACACTTTTTTATCTCTCTGGGCAAACCCTTGTTCCATAAAACAGATCGACTGAGGCCCTCGGCTTCATCCCACCAGATACCTGAGTTAGCAAGCCCAGGTATTACTGAGTTTTGTAGCTACAAGAGAGTGCGCCCATCTGACAAGGGATTACATCAGAGAGAGATACGGGTGAGTCCTGTAAATCTTCCCTCCAGATAATCTTAGGTCACTTTTGACGGGCAGCGGAGTTTGGAGCGTGCTGTTGTCTTACTAGCCTGGAGTAAATTTACCAATTTCACACACCTCAATTCTGGGCAGTTTGAAACCAGGAAGTCACTGGGGCTTCTCTTGCAGAGGGAGAGGGATGTCTGCGCACATGTCATGCTGGGCTCGCAGCCACCCTTGAGCCTGAAAACATGTGGCATAGTGTCCGGATATGGGCAACAAACTCATTTTAAGCCTCCTGGCCCAGCACAACGATCCAGCTCCCTTCAGCAGTCTCCCTGCCCTGGGCACCCACAGACTCTCCCTGCCCTGGGCACCCACAGACTCTCCACCATGGCTCACTGGCCCATGAACTCGAATTATTTAAAAATATTTCCAACCTTGTCTTTTTACCCGTGAACTCCCTGACCTCCTCTTCAGCCGCATCAGGGTTCCCAGCTGCCACCTTTGGACTTTGTGATGAGTCATCCCCGTGTCTTGCTTGCACTGGGAAGTACTGAGGAGGGAGAAAGATGCTGAGTGGCTGAACCAGCCAATTTGTTGAAGCTCACTAATTGGTTGATGGTCCCGATTCTCTCTGTGCCCCCTTTGACTATGGGGGCTTGAAAGATACCACCTTGTCCCAATCTTTTGCCTCTTTAATCCTTCTCTGGTCATTCGGTCACCGAGCAGCTTTTAGTTGCACTAAATGGCAATAAATAATGGGAGACACCCACGTTTGGTTTTGTTGTTTCCTTGGTTGAAAGCTAGTTCTCAGGACCCTTTTAGAGTGTCCCTTATCTAACATTCAAAGCACAGGGATTAAGGGGCTCAACAACTCCTTGACTCCCATTCTGTGAGTGGCAGTGGCAGTGTTCTGAAAGACCAGAGAGATGCAGAGTGTCAGAGACAGAGAGAGACAGAGAGAGACAGAGAGAGAGACAGAGACTGTGGTCAAGTTTCTCAAACTCATTTACATTCATAGAAAGTTTGAAGACTCCAAGGGGTTTTGACTAGGTAAATTAGGCTTGTAGATTGTCTTAGTCAGGGTTTCTATTCCTGCACAAAACATCATGACCAAGAAGCAAGTTGGGGAGGAAAGGGTTTATTATACTTCCACATTGCTGTTCATCACCAAAGAAAGTCAGGACTGGAACCCAAGCAGGTCAGGAAGCAGGAGCTGATGCAGAGGCCATGGAGGGATGTCACTTACTGGCTTGCTTCCCCTGGCTTGCTCAGCCTGCTTTCTTACAAAACCCAGGTCTACCAGCCCAGGGATGGCACCACCCACAATGGGCTGGGCCCTCCCCCCTTGATCACTAGTTGAGAAAATGCCTTACAGCTGGATCTCATGGAGGAATCTCCTCAACTGAGGCTCCTTTCTCTGTGATTAACTCCAGCTTGTGTCAAGTGGACACAAAACCAGCCAGCACAGAGGCATTTACTCCATCTGACATTGGAACTCAAGATCTCTTCAAATAATTATTTGTTGAGCTGACTCTGTGGACACCTTAAAAAGTAGCCATAAGATCAGGAGGAGAAGCTATTCCTGGGCCCAGCAATGCAGCCTTCCCCACTTCACTTAGACAGTGCCAGGCTGGGTGAAACCATACCAGCAACACACATCAACATTGCTCCCCAGGAAGGCCTAACATCATGTTAGTACCCTCCCATGTTAGGAGCACCAGCAATTGGTTTGACTTGACTGACTGTATTCTGATGTAGGCTAGCACTTTAAGAGGCCTTACTTGCTTTGGGGGCGGGGTGTTCAGACATCAGTCCTATTGAACACCCTGCAAGGGTTTATTTCACTTCTTACAACCCACACATCAGCCGTGTAACGTGTAAGAGCCCTGTTGGCCGTGAAGGAGACATAACACGTGACTCTCTGGCATCTCACATGGCTCCTAAAATGTCTACAAGGGTAATGTGACAGAACCCTTTGTCATCGGCTAGAAGCATACCTGACCAAGCAGCCAGTTTGCAGAGCATCCCTGGCATAGCCGGCTACACTCTGCGAGACACAGTTTCCTTGCTACATCAGCAGTCTGTAACGCTCTGTCCTCTCCAGGAAGAGTGCATGTTCTAGGAGCAGGCATAGGAGCAGAGATAGCATCACCCGTCTCGGGTCCCTGCACCTGTAGCTCTCTCAGTGAGCAGTGTCTGGTATTTAAAGGAGCCACATCTACTGGTGGACATGGTCAGAAACACAGTAAACTTCCAGCACTCTGCAGTCAGGACTTTGTGGGTTCCTTATGCCAAGACGCCAGACATGAAAACAGGACCAGACAACAGACCCGAGTCAGCAGATATGGATCAAGTTGCTGTTTATATTAATAGAGGTAAGAAGCAATGTGTTTGGCATACAAGTGAGCCCCTTGGGCATCTCTAATTGCCAGCTGTTGCCAATTGGTCAGTAAGTGGGCAAGTTCATGTCCTGGTTAGGATTTTGGCAGCTTGATACAAGTTAGAGTTCTCTGGTAAGTGGAAGCTCACTTGAGAAAATGCCTTCCTCAGATTGGCCATGGGCAGGTCTGTAGGGCATTTTTGTATTAATTATTAATGGAGGAAGGCCCAGCACACTATAGGTGGAGTCTCCCTGGGCAGGGGGTGGGGCATAAGAAAGCAAACTGAACAAGCCATGGGGAGCAAGCCAGTAAGCAGCCTCCTCCCACAGCCTTTGCTTCAGTTCCTGCCTCCAGATTTTCTGCCTTGAGTTCTTTCACTGACTTCCTTCGATGATTGATTCTGATGCAGATAAAACCTTTCCTCCCCAGGTTGCTTTTGGTCAGGGTCCTTATCACTGAATAGAAACTGAATTAGGACAATCTAATATCCATGACCCAAGAAGCAAATGCAATAGAGAGCTTGTATCCCTTGGGTAAAGTCTGGGTTGTCCCTGCATACACCTGTTGGAACAGCTGAGGTGCCAGATGAGGCTCTGGGTAAGTGGAAAGGAAGCAGAGAAACGAGGAAATGAGAAAATTGTAACAGCAGGAACCATGAGCCTCCATGATATTCAGACTCAGCAGAGTCCTAAGGGACAGAATCCTAAGACCTATGTGAGGAAAAGGGCTCCAAGTACGTCAAGCTATGGACAGATACAGAGTACTATCCATCAGAATCCCCTAGCCAGGGAGGGAAGGACATCCACTCACTTGCTAGAAATGTGGTTTGATAATACTTATTAGCTGGTGTATTCCTTAAGAGTGACTTTGGCTGGACTGATGAAATGGCTCAGTTGATAAAGGAGCTTGTTGCCAAGTCTAGTAACCTAAGTTCGATTCCTGGGACCTATGTAGTGAAAGGAGAGAGATAACTTCTGAAAGTCATCCTCTGACTTCTACACATAGCCTCTCTCTCTCTCTCTCTCTCTCTCTCTCTCTCTCTCTCTCTCTCTCTCACACACACACACACACACACACACACACACACACACACACACACAGACAGACACACTTACTTCAGCTGGAAAATGTTTCTCTTTTCTGAAACAGTTCAAATCTTATGACAGGCCCACAGGCCCACACAGTGGACAAGCCAATGGCCAGCCAGTTTCAGATTCCCATTGGGCTTGGGTAACACAACTGCAATCAGACTCCTCCCTCTTTTTGCCCTGCTTACTTCCCTCCCACAACAGAGGGCCACGATAAGAATGCTGAGTCCTGTGAACTTGTCTCAGTGTCTCCTGCCCTGGAAGAATCCAGTTTGCACCGGTACCCCAGCCTGAAGAGCCAGCTGCAACCTCACACTGCCTTGCATTGATCATCCCAGCCTGGGAGGCATTTGAGCCCCCATAAGTCATTGGAAGCCATTGGCTAACACCCACTGGACACTTTCTATAGAAGACACTTCTATCACAGGTTTAAAAGGTTTCATTATGAAGCTGGAGAAATGGCTTAATGGTCAAGAGCACTGGCTGCTCTTTTAGAGGACCTGGATCAAATTCCCAGCACACACGGGGTGTCTCAAAACTGTCCTTAGCCAGTTTCAGGGGATCTGACACCCTCTGTTGTCACTGTGTGGATATGGTGCACATATAGACATGCAGAAGGACAAAGAGCACCTATACACATAGAAATAAATGAATAAAAATGAAAGGTTTCGTTAACAAATATGATGTGAGTGGAGAAGATGTTAACAAAGAAGGCCCAAGAGTGTCTCACTGTAGCTTTATTGTAGATAAGCCTCACCTTTACCTGGATAGTTGAGGGAGCATGAAATTCTGGGAGATACTGAGGCAAAGGAATTTACAAAGTAGCTGTCTCTGTAGCCTAGGCTAGCCTTAAACTCACTCTGTAGTGCAGGTTGACCTTGAAACTGTGGTTGGTTTTTCGGCTCAGTCTCCTGAGTGGCTGGGACTACGGTCCTGTACCACTATACCTGGCTTTCCCTGATTCTGGTTTATGTAAAACACATTGTGTGATGCTCATACTTTAAAGTTAAGTCATTCCCTACCTACCTTTCCCCTCCCTCTGTTTTCCCCCTTACTGAGATAAATTTTTTATTTTAACTGACATGCTGAAAGGAGTTAAAAATTAATTTGGAGAGATGACTATGGAATTCCAGGAATTAGTGAGGGTCGACAAGTCTCATTGGGTGACCTTTATGGTCTTTTCCAGCTGATGGTCCAGATGGAGAGGTTTACCAAGGTCATGCTTTGCAGGATATCTGCATGATTGTTTTTCCAAACTTGGAAAGAACAAAAGATACATATTTCCTTAAAACAATTAAACCTTAACATGTTTAGTTAAAAGCAAGACTTGGCCTTGCTGTGAGAACCAGTCACTTTGTATTTGCCTAGATTTTTTATTTTTATTTAATGTATGAGAGTTTTGTCAAAAAAAAAAAAAAAGAGTTTTGTCTGCTTGTGCACATATGAACCATGTACATGCACTGCCCCCTTAGACCAGCAGAGGGCATCAGATTCATCTCCTGCAACTGCAATTACTGTTGTGAGCTGCCATGTGGGTGCTGAGAATTGAACTTGGGTCCTCTGGAAGAGCAGCCAGTGCTCTTAACCACTGAGCCATGTCTCCAGCCTCATTGCCTGGATGTATCAGAGAGCAAACCAAATGGCACACAATAGACCTGGACTCGGTCCCCAGCACTTTCCCTCAGTGTGTGATCCAAGCTATGCGCCTTTAGTGTCTGTTGCTCACTTGTAGGACAAAAGGATTAGGTGACCCAGTGACAGCCTTCTGTTCTGTGACATTACTTCCTCCCAGTTTCTATTTCCATGTAGGTTTCCCAGGTCAGTAAGGAACTCTTCAGAGTAGACGTGTGGGACTGGTTTTCTTTTCACAGACCACAGTAGGCATTGCCTAGGACAACGGTCCCCAAGGCTTGATGGGTTTGATCTGTCATGAATGCATGCAGCTGCTATCCCTGAGCTACTTGCCTGGACACCTGGATTTGCTCTGGAAAGAGTCCTGCAGAGAGGCATGTACAACATGCTTTCTAGGTGATGCCAGTGTACATGGTCTACATGATAACAAGGTTACCACACGTCTCTCTGCAAGTCTTCAAAATGGCTACTTTTTAAGCTTTAGAAAGTGTGTCTTCCTGATATGATGATAATGATGATGGAAGTTAGTGGATGACCTTGATTTGCTGTTTGCTGGTCCAGTTTTTCCTTATACTATCCTTTCTCTCTCTCTCTCTCTCTCTCTCTCTCTCTCTCTCTCTCTCTGTATGTGTGTGTGTGTGTGTGTATGTGTGTGTGTCTGTGTCTGTGTTGTAGCCATGCACTTCAGAGAACAATTTATAGGCATTGCTTCTCTCTTTCCAATATGTGGGTCCAAGGACTGAACTCAGATCATCAGACTTAGCAGCAAGCATCTATGAGCCATCTCATTGGATCCTAAAATGGATTTTCAGTAGCTAAATACCAACAATCTGCTTTATCTCTCATTCTTTAGGATTACTGACAAATCACTAAAGTATGGCTCTAGTGTGTTTGTTTATTTTTATTTCAAATGATACTTCAGCAAAAAGCACAAAAATCAAGAATCTTCTCCCCTTCAATTTTCTGGTGTCACCCTTTTCCTAAAGACAGAAACCCTGACCCTGAGTATTAGCCTATGAAGCCATGATTCAAAACTCCACCAGGTTCCTGACCCCTCTGGCAATGCACACCTTCCTGAGGCAGTTCCTTGTACCTGAGCATCTGAAATGGTTATTCCTTCACTGAAGACTTTTTTTCCCAAGCCTCTCATGTAGTCAGTTTCCTCAGGCCCTAAGGTACCAGCTAATGCTCCCACCTTGAAGAACCATTGAAGACACCTTCAGCATGCTTACCTGTCCATAAACTGTCATGGGTCCCAGGCATCTTCTGCATTCTAGATATAAAGAAACCTCAAAAGAAGGTAGAACAAAGGAAATTTGGAAGCTTTCTAGACCACACATTTGGGGGTTGAAATGAGAATGTCCCCCACGGGCTCAAATGTTTGAACACATGGTCCCCAGTAGGTGGTGATATTTGAGGAGGTCTGTAGCCTTTTGGGAGGAAGTATGTTGCTGGAGGACTTCCAGTTGACTCTCTCTGCTTGGTGCTTAAGATGGAGGTACAAGTTCTCTGCTTCCTGATCCTGCTGTCACACTTGCTGCCATGCCCCATGCCACAATGGACTCATCCTCTGGAACCATGAGCCAAACAAACTCTTTTCTTCTGCAAATCGCCTTGGTTGTGGGATTTTATCAGCAGCCGAAAAAAATAACCAATACTATTTGTCAAGGACATACCTGACGCAGGCCACCTCCCTGCCTCAATCTCCTATCTTCAGAGATTCACAGAGACACCTACTTTGTCATGATACTGAAAGTAACATGTGGCCACCTATGCACACCCAGGATGCAAGACACACACACACACACACACACACACACACACACACACGGGGGGGGGGGGGGGAAGAGAGCCGCTTCTGAAACCCTTAGTATTTCTCTTCATCTGTTACTGTTGAATTCTATTTGATTTTTTTTTACTCATCACTGAGCCTTAGGATGCCTTTCTGTCTTCCCTGAATTTCATGATCGCTTCCAATTTAATATCCACCAGGAATTTAATTAAAGTTCTGTTAGTAGCTACCTCTTCTAGAACATTAATGAGGCTGTTAGATCAAATGTAATAAAGATCCCTGGAGCAGACATTGGACCTTGCTATCAATAATTGTTTGCTTCTCTTTGCCTGTGCTCAGACTGCACAGCCACTCCCATCAACGTCCTCACTGGGAAAATAAAAATAAATAGAGCAGCCTCAAAAAGCTGTGGGGAGGATTCCGGGAGCTGCTGGACCATTGTCTCAAGGCTCACTCCAAACCTGATTTCTACTAGGGAGAAAAAAAGAATAGTTTACATGATTGGGAATTTTCCAGAGAACAAAGAGAGATTTCCAATAATGATAATAATAATAATAAAAACAAGCCTGGTGAGCTGAATTTAAACTTCATTCTGATCATATATACCTTTGCATGTAAAGAGGAATTAATGGATCCTATAGTCCAATTTCTAAGTCTAATCAAAGATCCTCTGCAGCCTTAATACTCAGAATATGGTTACCCAGAAGTCTGTTGGAAAAATAGAATCTGGGTTCCTACCCAAGTATTCATATTTTGATACGATGATTTATATATGTAATTTATTTATTAACACTTAATAGTCATTACCTTATCTGATTAATTTACAAGTGAACTGAGAATTAGTGGGTAAATTAGTGGGAATTAGTAATCTGAAAATTAGTGGATTCATAGTGTATGTGTGTGTTATGTATGTATGTGTGCATGCATGTATGTGTGTGGTATACATGTATGTGTTTATATGTAGCTATGTATATGTAACTGTGCATATGTGTGTATGTATATGTGTGCACATTATGTATTATATGTATATGCATATGTTCATATGTATATATTATATGTATGTGTGTATACTTATGTGTTTGTGTATGGGTCTGTATATGTGTATATGTATGTGTATATATGTGTATGTATGTGTATGTTTTGTTTTGTGTGTATATGAATGTATCTGTATGTGTGTATGAGTGTTTGTAGAGGACACACATGTGTGCACATGTGTGAGAAGGGGAAAGGATACCCAGGTACTAGAGCTTTCAAATCTCATAAGCACAATAAACTTTTTAAGAGATTATCCTAGAAATACAGGGAGAGCTCGTGTCCTTCTGAGCATTCATCTCACTCATTTTGATCTTGACAGAATCCTCTTAAGTCTTCAGTGTGCCTCCTTTCTGATCTTAGGCCCCTTGGCTTCACACTCATTTCCTACGTGGGTACTGGAAAGCCAGAGGGTTAATATTTAATCTCACCCAGTTTCTGTGTGAGTAGATGTCTGCCCCACAGCCTGGGCCTGCACGAGGAGGTGACTTACTCATAGACCATGCCTGTGAGTTCAGCTATCACTGAAGGTCAGAGCATGCTGGGGCTCACCTGTGTCTCAGTTTCTGCACAGCTGTCTGAAAACCAGACAGAGGAAAATGAGCTGCTGTGCTCTCGTGAGTCACTGAGTCTCCTCTGTTCTTCAGTTATTTCCCAGGTTGGTCCCTGCCGAACACCCAACCACAGATGTTCCCTTTAAAATCATTCTAAAGTACACATTGTCTTCCATTTAAAACAACCACAACAAAAGCACTAATTAAAAAGCATTCCATGTTTCTAACTAGATTAGAGTCTTCTCAGCAAGCAGAGCCCACGTCTCTTACACCTTTGGGGAAACAACAAATGACAGTCAGAGCCACAGGAACTGTGTGTCTTAGATACTCAGACTCCTGGGGCTTCTTGGTCCTCGGCAATGGAGTAGAAATAAAAACCCAAGAATTAAAAAAGAAACAATGGGGCAAATGCAAAGAGAGTGCTCAGTCAGCTCCATGGGGACAATTGAGTTCATTAGTTCATTGCCACAGAAGTCAGAAGAGCCTGCAGCCCCTCGAGCTCCTGCCTCAACAGAAGCAAAGGAAGAAGGTAGTAATAAGGCTGCTGCCCTCGTGATGAGACAGGAAGCCTGGCTTCCCTGGTACCCGTCATTTCGTCATTTGATTGATTTCACTTTGCCTCTAAGAGAGAGAGAGAGAGAAAGAGAGAGAGAGAGAGAGAGAGAGAGAGAGAGAGAGAGAGAGAGAGAGAGGAAGAGAGAGAGAGAGAGAGAGAGAAAGAGAGAGAGAGAGAGAGAGAGAGAGAGAGAGAGAGAGAGAGAGGAAGAGAGAGAGAGAGAGAGAGAGAGAGAGAAAGAGAGAGAGAGAGAGAGAGAGCCAGAGCGAGTGAGCGCCTGGGAAAATAGCCACAACACAATGATGTAATGAAAAGTGGAAAACACAGCACATTTTCATTTGCCATTCTCTGGAGTGGAAGCAGTTTCTCTCGGAGGCTGAGTCCTCTCCTGTGAGACAGGAGCATTGAGCATCACAGGAGGAGGGAGGTGGGAACTGATGGGGTATAGATAAGATTCCCAATGCACAACGGGGAAGTGAATGAAGTAGAAGATAATTAGATGCTTTTGAAATACCTACATGTCTTCTAAAAACCAGGAGAAAATGCCAGCTGAGTGCAGCTGACAGATTGTATCTTGTTGCCTAGCACCAGTCTGGAGTGACTAGGTGTTGCTAGGCAACCCATCCTCCTGGGCTTGGTGATGCAGCAAACTCCAGACAGTTGCTTTACCTCCGTTACCCTGTAGCCCTGAAAACGTTCTCATCTGCAGGATTCACATCTGATTAATGTTTCCTAGGGGCTTCTCCCCCATTCAGACAGGACACTGCAGTGTGCAGGATTACCCATGCTCAGGCAAGCCTGGCTGCTTACCTGAAGCAGGTCTCACAGCAAAAACTTAAGGATTCTCTAAAGACCAACCTGCCATGCTGAGCTGGGAGCCTGGGCTCCAGAGAGGAAGGCAGGAATCCGAATCAAATTTCCACCAGCACCAAAGGCAGATTAGCCTGGTACTTATCAGAGTATTCTGTGCCAGACTACAAAGTGATTTATTGTAGCCATCCTCAGTTATTTGGTCTGGGGGCATGCTCCTCTCTGTTGGGTAGCTTTCTGTAACTGATGAAGAGGTTTCTGGGCTCAGCAAAAGAGGCATGGGTAAAGAGCAATGGCTGGTAACACCCTCCCCTTGTCCTATGAGTAAGAAAACAATGGTTTTTATTCTGCCTGTCTTCTGTCTGCTCCTGTTTGCTTACTATGAAGTCTATCAAAAGTGTGATGTCTCCCTTAGCCAGGCTATCTACTCATTCTGATTCCCCAGGAAGCCCAGGTGAGAAAGATAAACAACCACAACCAGCTAACACTGTTGTGCGAGGGAGAGATGTGCTCTGCTTTGACCAGGCATCAGGTGTATCTGCAACTTCAGAGTAAATGTGGCAGGGCATTTCATTCTGATCAGGGCACGCCTCTGTCTCCCCTTCCATTCATTTGTTGTCTGTAACCTTTCTAACCATTCCCACAGCCTCATGCTGTAACACACACACACACACACACACACACACACACACACATACACACACACACACACAAAACCATATAATGCTTCAGGAGAAAAACTGCACAGCACAGAAGAAGCGGTTTTCGTGTCAGTTGCAAAAGGAAGAAAACTCTAATCAGACCAACTCGATTTCAAACCGAGGTTCAAGTGCCAACTGCCTGGAGAGAGATCAGTGTTGTCCCCGAACCCAGGGGCCTCAAGGGAACCTGGAACACCAAAAGAATGGTCCTTGTGTTAATCAGTTTCCCATGACTATAACAAAGCACTTGGTGCTGTCAAAGTATAAGGAAGAAAGGTTTATTCCCGCCTCCTGCTTTCAAAGTTTTCAGTCACTCAGTGCTGTGGTGACATTTACAATATGGCAGTGTGCAGCAGTGGAGGCTGTTCAGTTCATGAAATTGGGAAGAGAATGAGAAAGGGAAGGATCCAGGTTCCCTTTGAGGACATGTCTCACTGACCTGGTTTAAAGAACCTTAAGTGACCTAACTTAAGCAGCTAAGGAAGGAACAGTTTGTTTGGACTCACAGTCACAGGGCATTGTCCATCTGCCAGGGGAGGCCCTGTACTGGGAGCTTGGGGTGTCTAGTCACACTGTGATCACAGTCAGGAAGCAGGGGGTGGGGTGGGGGGACCAACCACTGGTGTTCAAGTCATTTTCTTCACAGTCAACCTCAACTGAACATCTCCAGAAATGCTCCATCAGACACATCCAGAGGTATGTCCCCTGAATGATCCTAAACCAGGCAAGCTGTCCATAAAGATTAACCAGGACAGGGATGGTGGTAGTGGAGGGAAAGTGAGCAGGTGATCTCTATATACCTAGCTGCTTATCTGCTGTCTCCCTAACAGACTGCAGAGTGACCCCTGACCCAGGACTGAGGTCCCGTCACAGCAGGTCCTCAGCATGGCCGACCGTGGCTGAAATGAGATCTAGTCCAAACATGCAGCCCACTAACTGGTCACGAAACCTAGGAATGGTGGCAAGATCTGCCTCTTACCTAATTTTCTGCTGGGTCAGGGCCCAGGCGGCTGCATCTAAGAGCTGGGCAGCTCCTGTGTGAGCTGGGTGGCCCGATCCGTTGCCAGCAGCAGGCAAAAGGCTGGTTTACTCACGAGCTCGGCCCGTGTGCCAAAGACAGGGTGCAGTTAACAAAAAATGAGTGAACAGACCAAAAAGTGTGGGTTCTCCTACATGCTCAGAAGAGGAATGGTCCCGTGGCTTGGTGTTTATAGCTGGAGGGAACCGAGGGTGCTAGGTTTGAGCCCCGTGGGAGGGGGTGTGTTGCAGAGAACCTGGGGGGGAGTGGGGGACGGTACACATTGATGTTTTCCAATGCATAAAATAGCCACAGCCTTGAGTAAAAAATAAGTTTTACATCTTAAAGATTTTTATTGATTTGTTTTCTGTTGCTGGGATATGACAGTGGCCAGAACATAAGGAGGAAAAGAATTTATTTTATCTTCGACTCACTAGTCACAGGCTATCGGCTATCGTGAAGCCAAGACAGGAACGAGAGGCAAGGACTGGTGCAGGGGCCACAGAGGGATGCTGCTTCCTGGCTTGCTCAGCCCGCTTTCTTGTATCACCCAGGAGACGGCAACAAACCCACCGTGATCTGGATTCTTCCACGTCAAACATCAATAAAGAAAACGTACCACAGACATGCCACAGGCCTTTCTGACGGCATCATCTTCCTCAGTTGAAGTTTCTTCTTCCCAGATGACTCTAGCCTATGTCAAGTTGACTGAAAGAGGAAAACCACACACCTAACCAGCACAAATATGTTCATACATAATTGAAGTAAACCACTCATAAAATGACACATGCTTAAAATGCAGGGCGTGCTCCGATGGTCTCGCGTCTGGGCTATTCTGTTTCTTTTAAATGCTGGTTGCAATTCACTCAGCTTATTTTTTAAAAAGCCACCCCTAAGTCACAACCTATGGTATGGAAAAACATTAGCTTAAACCCACCTGCAGGGGATGTGGAGACAGAATGCGGAGGAAGTTCAGCATTTCAGATTTCCGGTCATTGACATCACCCATCTCGCCAAAGGTCTGCCGGGAGAAGCTGAGGTCCACAGACCCTACTAGTCCAAGTCTTTTCGGCAAGCTAGAACGACTAAATCGTCAGCCTCTAAAAGCCTTCATTCACCCATTCAGAAGATATGCATGGCGCCCTTACGATGTATGCACGGGGTTTTGTAGCTGGTTCTGGGGAAGCCAGAAGAGACCGTAAACTTACCTTTCAGAAGGGACTGTGTTGGTTTGGGTGTTTGTTGGGTACAAGTAGCAGAAGATAGGCATCAAAGTGATTTAAACGAGGATGCTGATCATCTCGTACCTCGGAATGAAGATGGGGAAATCCAGGGATGCTTATGCAAACACTGAACTGAAGTAGCTCTCTTCCGTGCACCTCCACCTCTGGTGCGCGCTTCTATGGGGACAAGGGTAAAAACTGCACTGAGCTGGTGCGGCGGTTCATACCTGTCCTCCTAGGTTCCAAGCTTGATGCTAGTCTCCTCTGGTAAGAGGTACATGCGTGTGTACACTAAAGCTATGGAATATTTGAAATCTAAAGAGGTGCTTTGTCTGGCAACCCTAGTCCAAATTCACATGGCTTAGCACTAGGAAGTAGATGACAGTTATTTATTTTAAATATTTATTATTTTTTAAAAATTAGCTGAATGGCCCATATTAGTTTGTTTGTTTTTTTTTTTTTTTTTTTTTTTTTTTTTTTTTTTTTTTTTCAGTTAAAAAAAATGGCAGAATCAGGGAAAATCTGGGTTGAAGTATGTATGGGTGGTAATTGTATTGGTTTCCAAACTCACCAAGAAGAAAGCAACTTACACTCAAGCAATGAAATAAGATATTTAAGTGTCTGAAAGATATTTAAAACCTATCGAGGTCCCAGCTTATGGTAAAGGTGAAATTTAGGTGACTCCAGTGAACGTATGGATCCAAACTTCAGAGATTTTGATTTACTGAAAGATTTGAGAGTCCCGAGGAGAAGGATAATGAGGGTTATCGCATGCCTGCTCTGTGCGGATCAGTGCTGATCAGGACTGAGCGAGACAGATATGCCCCTGCCTCCACCTTACCTTGGGACAGCGGTTCTCAGCCTTCCTAACGCTGTGACCCTT
Source organism: Micromys minutus (assembly GCF_963924665.1). Taxonomy (NCBI): domain Eukaryota; kingdom Metazoa; phylum Chordata; class Mammalia; order Rodentia; family Muridae; genus Micromys; species Micromys minutus. The sequence continues at coordinate 9,447,937 of NC_137964.1, read as the reverse complement.
TAATACAGTTCCTCACATTGTGGTGAACCCCCAACCATAAGATTATTTTTGTTGCTACTTCATAACTGTAATTTTGCTACTGTTATGCATCATAATGTACATGTTTTCTGATGGTCTTGGGCAACACCTATGAAAGATATGGCTCCCCCAGTGCTCAGGTTGAGAACCCCTGCTCTAGGAAATTGAGAGGCACCAAAATGCCAGAAACACCCCATTTGGACAAGCAGTCTGGCTTCAGAATCAAGAACAAAGCTACCTAAGCGCCTTGGTGTTGGCTTCTGGACTACCCCTTACCCTGATGGCATCCCAGGGAGGAGGGGTTACAGGAACAAAGAGAGAGTTCCCTGCCATCTCCAAAAGCATGGGGTACACAGCAGCCTTGCATCCCATAGGCTCGCAAGGAGAAAATTACCCATGAGGCTGCCGCAGCCTTTAATACGGAAGAGATGGAAACGCAGCAAGCATTTTGAGAAAGCTCATTTGGAAATACTCCTGTAAGCATACCTTGGGAGTGGTCTTTGCAAAGGGCAGCGGGTGCTCCATCAAGAGAACACAAGCGGGGATGAAGCACACACTACTGTGGTGGCTGAGGCCCCCATTAGTGCCACCGGAAAATGAGTATCCAGAGCCTTGAGCTGTACAAGACAGAGTTACTCTGTTGTCAGCCACCTCAGTTTGGAATGTCACCATGTGTAATTTTAACCATGACAACACCATGTGCCTGCAGACTGCTGCTGCTGCTGCCAACACTGCCTCCTCCTCCTCCTCCTTCTCCTCTTCCTCCTGCTTCTCCTCTTCCTCCTCCTGCTCCTCCTCTTCCTTCTTCTCCTCTTCCTCCTCCTTCTCCTCTTCCTCCTCCTCCTCCTCCTCTCCCTCATTCTTCTCCTCCTCTTCCTCATTTTTCTCCTCCTCATCCTGCTCCTCCTTCTCCTTCTCTTCCTCCTGCTTCTCCTCCTCCTCTTCCTCCTCCTCCTCTTCCTTCTCCTCCTCCTCTTCCTCCTCCTCTTCCTTCTTCTCCTCTTCCTCCTCCTCCTTCTCCTCCTCCTTCTCCTCTTCCTCCTGCTCCTCCTCTTTCTCCTCCTCCTCCTCCTCCTCCTCTTCCTCCTCCTTCTCCTCTTCCTCCTCTCCCTGCTTCTCCTCTTCCTCCTCTTCCTCCTCTCCCTGCTTCTCCTCTTCCTCCTTCTTCTCCTCCTCCTCCTCCTGCTCCTCCTCTTCCTCCTCTCCTCCTGCTCCTCCTCTTCCTCCTCCTCTTCCTTCTCCTCCTCCTCTTCCTCCTCCTTCTCCTCTTCCTCCTTCTCCTCTTCCTCCTCCTTCTCCTCTTCCTTCTCCTCTTCCTCCTCCTTCTCCTCTCCCTCCTCTCCCTGCTTCTCCTCTTCCTCCTCTTCCTCCTCTCCCTGCTTCTCCTCTTCCTCCTTCTTCTCCTCCTGCTCCTCTTCCTCCTCCTGCTCCTCCTCTGGACAGGATCCTACTGTGAAGCTCTACCTGGCCTGGAACTCACTATGTAGATCATTCAACCCTTGAACTCATAGAAATCTCACTGCCTTTGCCAAACAAGTGCTAGGATTAAAGGCATGTGTCAGGTTTCTTTACTAATATTATCTTCCTAAATTCACTTCCAATAGTTTAAAGCAGTTAGTACATTTCTAATGATCATTGTGCAAACAGTTTTTGTCCAATCCTTTAAATTAAAGGACAAAATTAGGATATGATAACCTCCACATTCGTAAATACTGCACCACAACAAAACTGGAACATAATGAGAGGCCCCTGGGAATTACAGGTAGCCAGCCCATCTTAGGGTTTATCTAATGAGCTCTTCACCTCGTCCCTTTCAGATGATTAGAGGCGATCTTCTGAGCCACAGAATGGCACATTAGGTACAAGTTTCCCCAGGAGTGACAGACACACAGAAACCAAAGTAGAAAAACATCACTTGCTAGTGTTTCACAGGAAGGAAAATTAAAACATAATTTATTAATTCACCCCAAAAGCACAAATTGTGCAAAACACAGTCATCTCCCTCTTCCACAAACTGAGGCTTAACTTGAGATACCTATGAACCGGGGTTCCGCGTGTGTTCGGCAAGCCCCCCCCCCCACCAGGCCACGCCTCCAGCCCCCTTAAATTGAACTTCTTTATCATTTCACTACGAATCCTCTTTTTTATTTTATTTCCTCCTATTCACACTATAAATGTCTCTGCGCATTTGACTGTTTGATTTTTCTCTAGTTCGGTGTACTCACCGATATAAAATAGTCAAAGTCACTATAAAGCATCCATATTTTTTTTTTCTTGTATCATCACAATTTTTCAGATTTTACTGGTAAGGCTCTCAGCTAAATTGCCAAAGCTCCCCCAGCTTCTCACCACTTTCCCCATCCTCCCCCTACCTACCCGCAACCTTTCCTTGTCTCTCATAGATCAGGGGTTTCTCATGTGCTCCAACTCCAGGTGAACCTTGGGTCTTTCTTTTGGCAACAACGTTCTGTTTTCATTCTCCACCAACCAACATCCCTACACCTCTATTTTTTTGTATAAATCTACGTGTCTGACGCCATGTTCACCCCGCTTTATTCCACAATGACCAAATAGAAAAAAAGAACAGGGGCTGGAGAACCGGCTCCGTGGCTTCAGTCCCGGCATCCACACTGTGGCTCACAAGCATCTGTAACTTCTGTCCCAGGAGAGCCAGCGCCCTCTTCTGCCCTCTGTGAGCACTGCACACACTCAATGCACACACACACACACACACACATACACACACACACACACACACAGGCCGAATGCCCAACTACTCCATTGCTTTGCACCTAGAAAAGTTAAGTAAAAACAGTTTTTATAAGCCGAGCTACAGAGATTTTCAGTGACTTCTCACTATCACACATACCAAGCATCCAAGACAGGGTTCACATGCAGTCTGTGCTCTTCTTAATTAGTATACCCCTGCCTTTCTCCCTCTCCCAACCCTGCCCTGATTTGAGGAAGCCAGAGCAGCTCTAGGGTGGACCTTTCATAGACACGGGCCTGCAGTCTGGGATGCCCTGAATCATTCAGAACGTGAAGGTCAATTTCTGCAGGAAGCTTACTGAGCAGAGCAGTAGAGGTGACTGAGACCTCCAAAGGATATCTGTCCCCTCTTGCATGTGTGTGCTTACTCCTCTATTACTCCACTGTCCCAAGCAGGCAGCCCGGGTACCATGTGCAGCAAAAGCACATGATGAGAGAGATATGTGATGCTGGGTCAGGCAGGGAGATTACATGGGGGGTGGGGGAGGGTCAATGCAGAGCCTCTACATTAGCCAGAAGGGCGTGTCCCGAGAGCCAGAGAGGCACTTTGGCTAGGATGTTCTTCGTGATGTGATCTTTTTGGTTTCCTTTTTTAAAAAAAAAATTTTTTTTATCTTATTTATTTTTAAGTTTTGTTCATTTGGTTTGGGTCTTTTTTGAGACAGGGTTTCTCTGTGTACCCCTGGCTGTCTGGAATTCACTCTCTAGACCAGGAGTGGCCTGAAACTCACAGAGATCCACCTGCCTCTGCCGCGCAGAGTGCTGGGATTAAAGGCACATACCATCATGGCTGGCTTCTGATGTGGTTTTTTTTAAACAGCAGGTGTGTTTCCCACCCCAGAGTTGAAGCTGATTGAGTGCAAAATCCTACAACACTTGAATGTCTGGTGCCTTCGCTGTTCAACCAACCTGTGTCAGAGACACTCAGATTATTTTGCTTTGTATCCACATGGACCGAGTGGTTCAGAGGAGATGGGCCCCAGCTTCTGTTCTGAGAAGAGTATCGTGGCGGGCTTAAGCCAATCCTGGCAACTCCTAACCCTGCCCCCTTCCACTGCACCAGGATTTGCCTATCTCTATCAAAACTCAAGTTAAAAATGTAATCCCCAGATATATTATGTTCATGTATTTTGGTGACAAGACTTCAAAAAAGTGACTGGGTCCCCAGGGCTCTGCTCTCCCTGATGGACCTGTGGACCAGCAGCCGAATGGGTTGTGGGTTTCTAAAGCAGTGCCTTTGTCAGAAGTGAACCTCCTCCTGCTAGCTTATTCCACGGTGCTGTATGACACTCTAACTACTGCCTAGAAAGAAGTCCTGCTCACTGGCACTGAGCCTCCTAAACCAAGAACAATAGAGACCTCTCTTTTTTATAAATTAATCAGCCCTTGGTACTCAGTTACAGCAACAGAAAATTGTCTAAGATGCAGTGTGAGGCTTGGATGGGAACAGCTCTGGTTCCTTGCTGATACAGTATTTGAGAAGGAATGCTTCTACCATTGAGTATTGTTTCGCCTCCCGGGTGTGGAACCCTGGTGGCCATCTTGGCACAGGAGGGAAGACTAGCTGCACACCGAGGACAGCTGAGCCATGAAGGTAGGAGAGAAAAGGACAAACTGAAATCCCAAAGGTGCCCCTGAGCATCCGTGATTTTGTTAAAGATGTTTTCTATCCTGTTGCACTGGGAACCTTCACCCTCTTCTATTCCCATTATTCCTAGGTTTGGTCTTTTCATGGTGTCCCAAATTTCCTGGATGTTTTGAATTAGGATCTTTTTTTTTTTTTTTTTTTGGCATTTTCTTTGATCAATGTATCCATTCCGTTTATGTATCTTCTATGCCCGAGGTTCTCTCTCCCATTGCTTTTATTCTGCTGGAGATGCTATCTGTAGTTCCTAACCTCTTTTCTAGGTTTTCCCCTCTATTTGTTTTTTCTTCACTGCTTCTATTTCCATTTTTAGGTCCTTGACTGTTTTATTCATTTCCTTCATTTATTTAATTGTATTTTCCTGTATTTCTTTAAGGGACTTCTTTGTCTCCTCTTCAAGGGCTTCTGTCTGTTTGATTGTGTTTTCCTGTATTTCTTTAAAGGAATTATGTATATCCTCCTTAGAGGCCTCTGTCATCTTCATGAGATGGGCTTTGAGATCACAGATTCCCTCTTCAGGTGTGTTAGGATATGCAGGGCTTGCTGTAGTGGGAGAGCTGGGTTCTGATGGTGCCAAATTGCATTGGCCTCCGTTGTTTATGTTCTTGCGCCTGCCTTTTGCCATCTACTTGTCTCTGGTGTTGGTGGGCCTGAGTGTCCCAAGTTGGAATGGGCCTCCTGGGGGGCAGGCAGAGCGGTGGGGTGGAGCCGGGTAAGAAGCTCCACAACTGCAGCTGGTGCAGGCTCCAACCAGAAGGAGGGTGGAGTTCCGACTGAGCAAGGCAGAGCCCATGGCTGCTAGGCTTGCTGGGTCCTTGCTGGGGTTTTGGGGGGGGGGGAGGGGAGGGTTGTCTCACCTGTGTATGTGGGCTAGAGCCTGCCTCTTAGGAGGTAGGTACTACTCTGTGTGGTGCCCAGTGCTCTGGGACCCCTGCTGGTGCGGGTGCAGACTGGATCCTCCCGAGCTTCTAAACATCCCGGAATCTGGCCATAAAGCTTAAGAATGCTACAGTTTTTGTTTTTGTTTTTCAGTTGTGTCGTTGGTTTCTTTGCTTTTTTTTTTTTTTTTTTTTTTTTTTTTTTTTTTTTTTGTCTGTTATTAGCATGCTGTCTGACTTCATCCTTATTTCTGAAATAGGGGAAGCACTTAATTCAGTAACACTGTCAGCCGTCCTGCCGGCTTTGCTCATGAGTTTTGGGGCAAATGGTGGTATGGTTTGCGGATTGTGTTTTTAAATGTCTCTAACATTCTAGAGTTCGCTTCACTGTTGTCGCCAAGCCCTACCCTGCCTGTGGATGCTCTGTAACACACACTGCTCCACTTCTCCTGCCCCAACCCCCATGGCCCCGTGGTGGACTCATCAGCCAACCCCTAGTGGGATCCTGACTATGTTTAAGATATGACTTTGAGAGGATTTTGTATCTTGAAAATCATTTCCAAACGGAATAAAAAAATGACTGTACCCCAAAGACTCAAAGCATCCCTATGGACTCTCCCTGGTTCTCTGCATCATTAGCCCTTGTGAGCAACTAGGAAAGCTCCCACATGCTCTGAATCCCAGTGTTACCCACACACCAGCACTCCCAAGACTGCCTAGTGACCCCACGATGGTCTTCCAGCCTTAGTTATTTATTCTGACCCCTTCTTAGTTACTCTCTTGTTGTTAATGGCCTCACCCATGAGTAGGGCTTTTACTACTTTGAATAGAAGGTTGTAGAATTCTACTTCATACAGCCTCACCACCTTCTTTTTTCTTCCCTCACCCACCTCCAAGGCCTCCCACCTCCTGCCATTCCCATAACAACTTTCAGTCATTTCCTCATATCTGTGCCAAGTTCCTTAAAACCACCTTCTCTTCAAGGGCATCTCTGAGGGCCATGCCTGCTTCCAAACATCCTGGCTCTCAGCATCATAAGAAAAAAAAAAAAAAAAAAAAAAAAAAAACACTGGGCTGCAGCCTTTGCCTCCCTGATCCATTCCTGCATCCAAGTTCCAAGGGCACCATGTGAACAACAAATGCAGGTCACGTACCCCCTCCACACCCTCACAGTTGCTAGCTGTGAGCCTGCTTTGCTCTTTCTGCCCACCACTCTTGTTTCTTGTTTCTACTTCCTCTTCTTTTTCTTCTTCTTCTTCTTCCTCTTCCTCCTCCTCCTTTCCCCCTCCCCCTCGTCCTTTTCCTTGTTTTCCTCTTCCTTTCCCTCCACTCCCCCCACCTCTTCTCACCTTCTTCTTCTTCCTCCTCTTCTTCGTCTTGTTCTTCTTGTTCTTGTTCTTCTTCTTTTTCTTCTTCTTCCTGGAAGCTTTTTAGAAACTTCTTCCTTCCTTCCTTCCTTTGAACCAGAAATCTGACCTTGTTTGATATATCAATATTCCAAGTTGAAAGACTGCCCTATTCAGCTCTCAGGAACTGAAGGGAACTGCCTCATCAGGTTATGTGTGCCCTGCTTTGGTCAAAACTCAGGCTGGCCGTTTAAGGGAGGGTAAGAGGAGATTGGAGTTTTCCTATTTAAGATAGCGACTACCATCGTCCCTGTGCCTACATTTGCAGACCACTGGTACTTGAGGAATCACATGCCTATGTTCCCATGGTAATGGGAAAGACATGCAAAGTATGGTCAGGAAGCCAGGTACTGTCATGGTTGGACATGGGCTACAAAGAAAACTAGCCTGAGGACTTTGACATTAGGTGAGGTCAGAGGAGGTAGTAAGAGAGTCATCTGGACATATGGATGAGACATTTTAAAATAATATTTCGCCACCCTGTTTCCTCTCTATAATGGAGATGTTATGGCTGCCCAAGCTCCTTCCATCTCATACCATGAGGGAGGAAGAAACCCACTTGCAGAAGATGGAAAAAACGAGAAACCACAAGGATCCTGTGTTCTTGGCACTGCCTGAAGCCACCTGGCTCGTGAGAACACCCATCTCCATGGGAGATTATCTTGAATACATGAGCTAATGTGGGTAGATCAGCCCACTGTGGGTGGCACCATTCCCTAGCTGGAATCCTGGACTGTATACATGGAAAGGGGGAGCTGAGAAGCAGTGTTCACCTATTTCTCTCTTTTTCCTGACTATAGATATGATGTGATGTGACCTGCTGCCTTGAGCTCTTGACACCACCACAGTTTGTACCCTTAAACTCTGAGCCAGAATAAACCCTTTCTTGCTTAAGTTGCTAATCACAACAGAACAGATGCTGTGCTATAAGCACCTTCTCTGTGCTAATGAGCATGGTAAATGTATGACCTATGAAACAAACAAAGATATCTACTGGCCAATTAAAATGACTGTAAGTTTGGGATGAGGAAATGGTTTAACTAGTAGAGAACTTGCTGTGCAAGATAAGGACCTGAGTTCCATCCCCAGCACTCTGAAAAGAGTGGTCAGTGGCACACTAAAACCCCAGCACTGGGGAGGCAGAGACAGAAGCATCCCTAGCTTGGGGCCAGCCAGGTCAGTGGAACCAATGAGCTGCAAGTTTAGTGAGAAGCCCTGTCTCAAAAACTACCATAGAAAGTAATAAAATAAGACAGTTGACATTACCTCTGCACATGCAACATTACCTCTGTGTGTGCACACACCACACACACACACACACACACACACACACACACACCACAACTCTTCTCTTTCACAAGTCACAGGTTTCTTCCCTCCTGTGATGGTTCAAATGAGAAATGTCCCCCATAGGCTTTCGCACAGGGACACTTGGTCCTCAGCCGGTGGTGATGTTTGGGGAGGTCTTGGAGACCATGGCCTTGCTGGAGGAAGTACATGACTGGGAGAGGGCTTTGACGTTCCAAAGCCTCATGCCAACTCTCAGCTTGCTCTCTCTACTTTGTGCATCTCGTTCGAGCCACCATGTCTCCCCCAGATTCATAACAGACTTTCACCCCTCTGGAACCGTAAGGTAAATAACCTCCTTCTTCCATTAGTCGCCTCGTCCTGGTGTTTTATCACAGCAACGGAAAAGTAACAAAAACACAATGCAGCATTCAGCGAACTCATTCTGCTATGAAATCCCATCTTCACCCCATCGAGTGTTCGAGAAGATGAAGGTTTATGAAACAGTGTTTAAGTTGATAGTGAGAAATCACGGAACATGGCTAATCTCAGTTAAGGGATGACATATGCATTTCATTTGATGTGGCTTGTTTCCTACATAATTAGCTTAAACGAACTCACCAATTTCCTGTTCTGCTTCCTGCCTAAAATTGAGTCAGTCATTTTTACACTTGCTACGCAAATTCTACTTGAACTCCTGATGTTTGGAGAAGGCTATTATTCTGTACTCGGTGCCTGCCTCTGTTATTTTAACAAGCTCAAATCAAATAAAAAATGCACCCAACAGACTTAAAGCCTAAGTCAGTGTAATATTTAATTCTCCCACACTGGTGTAGATTCAAGAGCAGACCACATTCCTTTGCAGATGTATCCAATCAACTATTACATCTTCCCCCAGCTTCACGATTCTGAATACTGACCTCAAACTGATGTCTACCAACACCCTAAGTAACAGCCCCACCCGTGGTATGTGTATGTGTGTGTGCATTGTGTATGCATATAAATGTGTGCATTATGCATGTGTGGGTATTATGTGTGTGTGTGCACTAAACTAGTCATTAAACTATAGATACACATATACATGTGTGTGTGTGTGTGTGTGTGTGTGTGTGTGGCCATTTAACTGTAAATTTGAAAGCAGAAAAATGAAAACACAGCCCTTTCTCCATTAGTCAGGGTTCTTTAAAGGAACAGACCTGCAGAATCGCTGTATATGTACACAGGATGCATTAGATGAGATTATCAGATACGATCCAGGCAGTTCAACGGCGTTCATCTCTCACTGGAGAGGCTGAGAGGCCAGTAGTTGCTCAGGAATCTGGCTCCCCAAGACCTCTCCTGTCATGTTTTATCCCTTGCCATATATTTTCATTTGTCCTGCCTGCCGGGAAGCTGTGCGTTTTTAAGCCAAGCTAATTGGCATTTGGCATTGCCTCGGCCGCCAGCCATTAAATGAGCCAGCTAATTATTTGTGATCCATCAGAGGTGCCTGTCGTGGGGCAGGCCAAAGGCCCCACGGCACTAGATATCCACCCTGAAGAAAATGAGGGGCTGCACCTGCCATCCTCAGAGCATTGCTAAGAAGGGTCTCAGAGCAGACAGCAGAGCCCAGCCCCGGCATGTCTCTTCCTGTTGCCGGGACTGCCTTCGTGCTAATAATTAATGAAGCACTCTCTCTGCAGATGTGTTGTCGTCTGCATGGAAAGTGGAGAAGGAGCAAGAAGGACAGACCCACCCCATCCCCACCCACCTGTCAGCTAGAATGCTGGCTTCCTGTCTGCTTGTTATTCTTAATAAGAAATCACTCACAAAGGAGAGTAAAGAGCAAGTGTCTCCCCTTGGGGTGACTTTCCCACTCCTTTAATTTGACAAATAAAGCAGTTAGCAATCCAGAAGAGAGTGTATTGGCTCCAAGTCACCCATCCACGTCACTGGTTCATAACAGCATTCATCACCCAGTGGCTTTCTGGAAGTGTTTATAAGCCTTGAGTTTCTATCATCTCTCAAGGGTCACCTTGCCTTATAAACTCACAAACACCATTACAGACAGGAAGTGGGTTGTATACACAGGAAGAACGAGTCAGACACAGTCAGGAGCAGGATTTAAAACTCTTGGGGCACCTCTTGTGTAGACCTGGAGAGAGAGGCGTAGCAGTAACAGGAGGTGTTCTGAGAGCCTTCACGATGTTCCAACCATGCAGATGATAGGTCACAGAAAACCTGTGAATCATCCCTTTATGTGACAAACACATACTACCCGGCATGGAGTGCAGGCACAAGCCAGAGATGGCTCGTTTGAATCCAGATCACCACAACAAGGGGAAAACCACATTAAAGTGAATCATTGGCTTCCCAGAGCGGACCAAGCTGTTTATACTACCCTACAGACCACGCTGACTGCAATGAAATCATGTCTAAGACGTGCACATCACCAAGAAGAGAGACAAGGTCACAGTGATTCTGATGTGAGTTCTGGAAAGAATATATCCCTACCTCTTACATTTGGTGAGTGGGAATCGGGAATCAACCTGTCTGTGTTAGACTGAATGATAATGCCCCCCATACATCCATGAATTTGAATGCTTGGTTCCCTAGTTGGTGGCACTGTTTGGAGATCGGTATACGCTGTAGCCTTGTGGGAGGGTGTATGTCACTGGAGATATAGAACTTAAAGACTCACTCTGTTCCCAGCTCACTCTCCCTGCTTCATTTGCAGTTTAGGGTGTGAACCCCATCTTCCCACTCCAGCTTTTGTACCTGTTACCCGCTGTCCGCTGCCCACTGCCCGCTCCCCTGTTCTCTCTACCACAGTAAACTCTTAACTCTCTGGATCCACAAGCCAGAATATTGCTGGAATTTCCAACCTCAGTAAGCCCATATAAGAACACACAATCCAGTTGTTGTTATTATTATTATTATTATTAGCTATCAGCCTAGATTGGGCAGATCTGACACTACACTAACTTATTCCCCAGCTGTAAGACCCCTCCCTTGCTTCTTGCAATTTCTCCCAGCCACGAGGTTCGGGTCCATCATGGCTTCTCCTCCTCTTCCTCCATCCATCTCTCCTTCCCCTCTGTCTTCTCTCTCCTGTCATTTCTCCTGTTCCATACGTTCCTGTATCCTCTGTTCAAGTTTGTTTCCACATTTTAATGTTTTCTTTATATGGTAATTCCGATTGTGACATCTATTTTATTTTGCTTGACTAGTTTTGAAAGATTCTCCTTTAAGCCTCGCTTCCAATTCTCACTATTTTCTCTCTGCTGTTCAGTCTGGTCTGTGAGACGTCTCATCCTTTGTCCTAGTGCCTTCTCCAGCTCCTGTCTCCAACCTTCATTTTCCTCTCTCTGTTGCTTATCCTGACCTATAAAATCTGGTACCTTTAGTTCTAGTGTCTTCTCTAGATTGTATTGCCAAGTCTTCAATTTCTCTGATGTTCAGTCTGATCTACAAAGCTCTGCCTTTTTCACCCTAACACCTTTTCCAGTTCATGTCGCCAACCTTCAACTCCCTCTCCTATACGTTACGTCGGTGATGCTGTTTTGTCAGAGCAGCAGAAAGGTGACTAATACAAGTGCAGGGGCGGCTCCTGGACTGGTATACCACAGGGAGCTGAATGTGCAAAAGACACTAGCAGAAGAAATGGTGCATGGCCCCCAACTGGTGCCGGTTTTCTGCTCCTGTGCTGACATAGAGAAGACAGAGGACAGTGACATGGGGAAATTATACTCTATATCTGTGAGTAAGTCAGGAGGGTAAACAGTTCTCCTAGGAGCCCCTTTTCAGTCACCTCCAGCTCAAATTAGTCCATAGCCACGGGGCAACTTTTTCATTGCTGTATTCTGATTTCCCCTCACCACAGTCTGATATCAGTGTTTCCAGAACATGAGCTTGGGAAGTCTTGGTTCTTCTCAGCCAGCACGGGGAATGTTATCAAAGGAAGATACAGCTAAGCTGGTTGTGGGAGGTCGCACACTGCTTTGGGAAAATGAACATGAAAGATAGACTGGGCAGAAGGAACAAGCTGAGAAAGGCAGGGTGGGCAGTGTGTGAGTGTTTGGGACACTGGTGTGCTTGTGCAGGGTGGTGACCATACCAGAGGTCAGGGGAGGCTACAGGGGCACAAGAAGCAGCCTCTTGGCATGTGAGAGGTGGAGATGGAGGAGCAATGAGAGGAGAGGAGAGGATAATCATTCTGCTGGAGGATAATCATTCTAATTTCTAAAAATTAGAAAGGAATTGTTGGTATGAATCACCATCTCAAGAGCTATGAATAGAGAAGGAATGGGTTCCACTGAGTCGCTACACATGCAGGTTTGTCTGCACGTATATATGTGCACAGCACACATGCAGTGCCTATGGAGGCCAGAGAAGGACACCAGGTCCCCTGGAATCGTAACGATAGATGATCGGGAGCTTCTCTGTGTGCTAGAAACCAAACTGGGTCCCCTGCAAGAGCATCAGGTGCTCTCCATGGCTGAGCTGTCATCTCTCCAGCCTGGTGTGGCCTCAGTTTCAATTCTTTAACACAGTAGAAAAGGAAGAACAATAGCTACTTCCTGTTGTTGTAGAACTCAGTTTTTTTTAAATATAACTCACAGGGTCAGTTACAAGTCCACACTTTCCAAGAAAATCGATTTTTGTTTGACCTTGGCGCTCGCCAGCTCAATAAAAGTGAATTTTACAATGCTACAAAATATGTACAGGGCAAGCCAAGTGGTACCTACTGCCTTTAGCAGTCAGAGCAGCTGGAGAAATTGTACGTGCAGAAAGCCAAGAGCTGCATCAGCGTAGTACATTTTCATCGGCGCTAATCCGACGGGTCCCGGCGATGGGGGGTGGTGGGGGGCTTCTTAGAATAACAGGTATTAAACAGAATAAATGTTGGTGTCCTCTTGAGTTTAAGCTCTGCACACACCACAAGGACCCCCAAAGAGCCAACTCTATGGTCCTTGCATGCTTTCAGAGCAGAGGCAAACAAACAGGAAGTGGCATGTGTGCTGGGCTTTGAGTCTCTCCTCAGGCTCCTGGCAGCTGACACAGATCAGTCATCTCTTCATCCCTTCATTTAAGCGTATGTAAAGTCAACCAATTCGTTGTTTCTGTTATAATATTTCAAAAGTATTTGCAGAGTCATAATACCCCCCATTACCCTACCATTTCAGAAGCAACCAAAGTTCCCAGGTACCCCCAAAGAGCCAATTCAGAAATAAATTTATGGTTTTGTTTAAGTTTATAATTAAATTATATTTATACTTTTTCTTAGTAGACATATGTTGCGGTAAATATTAAAAAGGGGGGCACCTGGTTCCCTCGCTGTCTGCAAGCCGCAGAGCTGTGAGCCACATGCAGACCCTCGGCTTCCTCTGCCCCAGGTGGTCCGTGACAGTCTCAGTGTGGCACCCTGCCACACGGTTTTCACTCACTGTTCCCTTGGCAAGTTATTACCACACTTCAATTCCTCAGTGGGCTTGGTGCGTCCAGCCACTACACTTTCTCTTGAACTCAAGGTTGTTTTTTTTTTTTTTCTGGGGAATTTAGAAATGGTCATAATTTAACAGGGAGAAACTAGCTAGAATTGATTGTACAGCCATAATCTCATTTGGTAAAAAAAAAAATCTTTATATTTGTTTCTAAGCTAAAGTTATAATCTTGACATTGGTATAGAATTTATTTGATACAAGTTAAGATTTTCATTGACATAAATTTCCTCTATTGTTACAAAAAATTTTAAAGTACAAGGTTTGGACCCAGTATTTCTATTAATGCCATTGCAAACTTCTGAGATGGTTAAACATAGGAATTAGGGGCCAAATAACAAATTCATGTCTCCTAGTTTACCGTTAGGGTGTTTTCAAAATATTCTCATCAGAAATAGCTGAGAGTAGTTAACGAACAACAGTCCAGATTACCTTAAATAGATACATGGTTTTCAAAAACATCAAAAATCCACAAAACATGACATTTAATGTTATCTATCTTTAGTTGAGACATAGCTGCTCCTAACAGTTCCCCTTTGGTGGATTCAATGAAGAAATTGAACATCTCTACTTCCAGGAGAGGTAATACTGTGTTGCTAGGTAGCCACTGGGCAGAAACTGCCTATTTCACCTACAGACAAATACAGTTCAGAAAGGGACACATTATGCAGAATAGTTGACTGATAATTTCTGCCGAATCAGAATTATCAGCCCTTCAAGATTTCTGCATTTCAAAGGTCTGTCAGATGATCCTGGGCCAGAAGACTGAAGACTTGCTCTCACATGTTACTCACAGGGGACTGTGCTAATAGATAATTGTCTCTACAACCTGTCTCAGTTCTGAAAGCTGTGTTGGGCTTCCTATGTTTGCAGATATATTGGTCATTCTCAGATTTCTGACAGGGTTGAAGACTAATTAGTCTCATAGCCTACCCAGGCTGATTAACTTTTGAGAGAACATAATCATTTAGATGGTTTTCAAATGTTAATTAGTTCTCTCACCTTATATTTGAGAGAAAGGTTTCTTTTTTAATTGAACAGAAAAGGTGAAGTGTGGTTGAAATTAAGAGGGCTGGCACACAGCCTGTCATTGGACGAGAAGGAAGGGAGATGGGAACAAAGTTTTAAAGAAAGAAGAAAATGAGGGGGATTGGCAAGATGGAGGGAAACAGGGATACACCCCTTGGTGTGGCTCTGCTTAGATACAAGTTGTTATGTAGATTTTAAAGAGATGGGTTTGTGTTATCTAGATGGACAATTATATCTTATCAATTGGATCAGAAATATTGTTTGGCTTGTTCTTTCGTGTGCCAACTTAATTGAGTTCAAGAAAAGTGTTGTGGCCGGGTGCCATGCTGGAGTGGCTCGCAGACCGCTTGGGTCAGAGAGATCCAAAGACAGGGGCACACGAAATGGAACTCTCTTGATCGGTCATGAGAGGGAACAGAGGCGGGCAGTGCAGAACGGTACCTTCCAGGGTCAGAGCAAGAGGCAGGGCATTTCCTGTTGCTGTGATTAAAAAAACACTTTGACCAGAACCAACTTGAGGGAGAAGGGGGCTTATTTGGGTTATAATTTCTGCCATTGAAGAAAGTCAAGGCAGGAACATGGAGGTAGGATGCTGTGGATTTGGTCTAATGCTGCTTGTATTGTGTTAATTGGTTCCCAAAAGTGCAGGAGAATTCGCACATCCATATGAAAGACACTGAAGGACCCTGCCTCCAGTTGGGTTTGATTGGTAAATAAAGTTGCCAGCGGCCAATGGCTAGACAGAGAAACAGAGGCTGGACTTTTCGGATTTCTGGGCAAGGGACCAAGGAATGAGCAAGAGATATAGCTACCATGCTGCGGAAGGAAGAGAGACACCAGGCCTGAGGAGGTGCAGAGGACACAGAGATAAACATCATGTAGGTGACAGGAATGCGGCCTAGGAGGCTGCAGGCCTGGGTCCAGGGCAGCAGAGATAGAAAATAGATTGTAGTAAGTAATAACTTACTAAATATTGGAGGAAGACACATGGAAGTTAGGAAGGGTCCCAGCCATTGACCTGCTTAAGGTATAAAGGCTATGTGTGTGTGTCTTTCATTTGGGAACCCAGAACACTGGGGCAGGTAAGAGGACTGCGTACCACTGCTGGGATCAATTTGAGTACAGATAATTGAGTTCTGCTACAGTAGAAACTGAAGGAGGAACCTGGAGGAATGCTATTTATTGACCTGCTCGGCTACCTTTTTTAGCTAGCTCAGGACCACCAGCCTAGGGATGGCACCACCCACCGTGGGTTGGGCCATCCTACATGAATTCGGAAACAGGAAGTTCCTATAGACAAGGTCACAGGTCAATCTGACTGAGGCAATTCCCCAAGGGAGAATTCCTTCTTCCCAGATATGTCAAGCTGAAAACGAAGCTAACTATGACACACACAGAGTACAGGTGATAGCATGGGACCTTTGGGAGGTGACTAAGTAACTGAGAGAAAAATTTTCAAGACCAAGATGAATACCCTTATTTTTAAAAATAAATTAAAGCAAGCCCATTCCTATATAAGAACACACTGAGAAGGAGCCATGATAAACCTGAAGGCAAATATCTACCAGAAACCACATCTGCCAGCACCATGGGATCCTTGGCTATTACCCATAAGCACCTCTTTCACACTAGTGTGATCAAGTAGTCCAAATAGACAAATATATTACACCATGGGGCTTAGAAATGGAGTGTACTCCAGAGTGTATGTGTGCATATATATGTATATGTATCTATATATACATCGAGAGAGAGAGGGGGGGGGTGTTTGGACTCCAGCTTTCTTGCCAGCCTCTCCAGCTTTCAACAGTAGATCCCTTTTGTCTACTGATGTTCTGTGTCCTGTATATCACCTAGGAGTGTGTCAATCCTGAAATCAGATGGCATTAAAATGTAAGTAGAGAGATGTAAATATACACAGGGGGCTGAGGAGATGACCCAGTCAGTTAAGTGCTTGTGATGAGAACCTGAGTTTAATCCCCAGCACCGCGCATGTCAGGATATATCCCAGTGCCGGACACACAATCAACTGAACGTGAACAGACTATAGATGGTGGCAAACCTCTTGAAGGCAAACAGGTCACTGGAGGTGCACCTTTGAAAGGAACCTTGTCCTGGCTCCTTCCTGTCTGCTCCCATTTCCACTTCCTACCTGCCATGAGGTAGGTATCTCTGCTTTGGCTCACCCTTGACCTGCATCACCATAGGCCCATAGCGATGGGGCCTGTGCATCACAGACTGGAGCCATGAACCAAAATAAATCTTTCCTCCTTGGATATCTGACATGATGATAGTGATGGTGATGATGGTGATGATGGTGATGATGATGGTGATGGTGGTGATGGTGATGGTGATGGTGGTGATGGTGATGATGATGATAGTGATGGTGGGTGGTGATGGTGATGATGGTGATGGTGGGTGGTGATGATGGTGGTGATGGTGGTGATGATGATGATGGTGATGGTGGGTGGTGATGGTGGTGGTGGGTGATGATGGTGGTGGTGGTGATGGTGATGATGACAGTGGTGGTTGTGATGGTGGTGATGGTGATGATGATGGTAATGGTGGGTGGTGATGGTGGTGGTGGTGATGGTGATGATGATGATGGTGGTGGTGATGGTGATGATGGTGATGATGATGGTAGTGGTGGTGATGGTGATAAACTTAGTAAAGGTTAATGTGGGGTGAAGAATCCAAACCTGCCACTGAGCCTTCTGCAGGTTTGATTGACTCACAGAACTTCAGTGAGTGCAAACAGATGAGAATGTTGTAAGTCCAGAGCCAAAGTGTCCTAAGCTACCTCTTACTGGCCACTTATTTCCCTCCTCTGTGCCTGACCTAACGTCTCTATGACCGGTGGGTAAGTCCCTTGGAATGGACAGACTCCAGACCCCACCGATGAAAAGGCCCAGAGCATCTTCCAGTTTTAGGCCTATGGCAGAAGGTTCCCCTCTTGCTTTAGAGCCTGCCTACTTAATATTTCCTCTGATGTGTCCCCGATATCGACTTTCTCTGTCAACTTAACCCCAGGACTTGCTCAAAGCACAGCGTCACCCGTTTCTATCATGGTAACATCGCTGCTCCAGTGACCCACACTCTGAGATCACCTTAACACACCTGACTCACTCAAAAACAAAATGCAGGTCTTCCAACAAAGCAAACCCATGTCTCCAGGGGTTCTGACAGCCACGTAATGGTGATTTAGTTGGCCAAGCAAGGTATTAGACAGGACTTGTTATCTGGAAACCGAAAACTGATTACTAACTTTCATTACAAGCCGTCCTTAGTAAGACAGTATGTCTAAAACTGGAATCTTATGCCATAGGTCTCCAAGTTCTTAAAAGATTTTAAATAGAATAATGTGTACGAATGTTGTCTCAATGCCCCGCAGAAACTACCGAGAAGGGGGTGTGGGGTCAGGTTTCTGAGCCTCAGCGCTGTGTTGTGGCATCAAACAGAAAAGAAGCAGTTGTCCACAGAGTCTACCCGATCCCTCAGCCATTTGACGCAGACAATTTTTCGAAAGGTGCTCTCAAAATAATTAAGTCCCTAGCTGCTAGGAGCCGGTACAGCCCAGGACCCAGCGGGAACAGTGTGCAGAGGGTGGGGTGCAGCCAATCCGGAGTTGGCGCTGCTTCTCAAAGGTCACCTTAGTCATCAGCTCAGACCTCGGGGCCGAGAGCATGCTGTGAGCCCATTTCTGACTGTCTGCCTTCGTTTCTCTAGAGCGGCACAAAACCATTAATGTTTAATATTTAAACAAAAACTTTCCATCATAAATCACCCTATAGCTGGTCGAGGATTATTAAAACACAGTTCATAGGGCCTTTTCTTTTTAAAGCTTGAATTTTAATGACTGAGATAGAAATCACAGTGGAAACCAAACCTAACTCCCTAGAATTTGTTCTGTCTGTCAATCAGCGCCTCCGGAGCTTTGTGGCTCCTGTAGGGGTAGAGAAAGCTTTTTTGGTCCCAGCATCTTTCACTTTTTATCCAGCTTGGAAGGGTGTACCCAGAAAGGAGTCGTGGAGCTTCCCATGAGACACATCGGCACTATCTTGTCCCGGAGCCCATTGAGAAGCCGGAACTGCTTCAAGCCCCCAGCCTCAGCTCCTGTTCCGTGCTGGCAGAGGCACAGGCCACTTTACTTTGCCCAACAAAGGCCCAAACCACCTAGAATCAAGACCCGAGTTTGATTACCGGTCGCTGCGGAGCTTTGATTGTTCCCTCTTTCCTGGTGAGGCCTGGTAATGTACACCGCAGAGCGACAGAGAGCAACAGAGAGCAAGGACCTTGCCTGGACAGGCGGAGTCACAGCCCGGGAGCATGGTTGCTCTGCCTCCATCCCCAGGCTGCCAATTAACGCCACAAGCGATGGTGACAGCAGGAAATGGAGATTTGTTCAGTGTCAGAACTGTGTGGAATCTCTTTCTGGGAGGCAAATTCCTCTTCTGGCTGAAACCAGACTCCATCCAGCCTTTTTCTTCCTTCAAAAGGAGATTCCTGGGTGGGATTTAAGTTCCTGTTCTACCCTGATAACCTTAGATGCTGTCTTTAGAACACACACACACCCGCTACACACACAAACACACACACACACACCTGCTGCTGGGACAGTTATTGGAAGAAGGGTGAGCCAGAACCCTCCCATTAGCATCCCAGGTCTGACAAGCCAGGCGAGTGGCTAACAACCAGCAAACCAGAAAGCTGTAACGTGTTGGGGTTTGCTTTGTTACTGTGTGTTATAATGCTAAATACTGGTCCTGGTGGCCTCTGGGATGAGGAAATCCTCACTCCTATGTAACCTTGCCCCCAAGTCATCCTTGATTGGTCAATAAAGATGCCTATAGCCTATAGCGGGGCAGAAGAGGAGTAAGCAGAGCTTCGGTTGCCAGGCGTGGCCATGAGGGCCGGCCAATTGGAGTAAGAGGCCTAGGTGGAACATGATGAGTTATAACTCAGAGTTACTGGTAGGAAAGTAGACACTAATAGCTTAGAGGGTGGATATCTGCCCGGCTCTACTGCTTTAAAGGCTTGTCATAAAACAAAGGCTTTGTGTCTTATATCTGTGAACTGAATGATCTAAGGCGGGGTAGAAACCCCCAATTGATATTACATTTTTAGCACCGCATTGGGATTCAAGACCCCTTTAATAACAATAATCAAAAAATATTAGATACTAGAGCTGACATGATGGTACAATCCTGTTATCCTACCACTGAGAAGACTGAGGCAGGAGAATTACAAATTTGATCCATCGTAGACTGCAATACAACACTGTCTCATAAAGACAATGTTTATATATCTTTGTATGTTGTGTGAGTGACGTATGAAGACAGCAAAATTTTACTGAGACTGAAGATGTGAGAATCCATGGAAACCTTTGATGTCTTTTTAAAATACACATTTCATATTGCAAAAATGTCAATTCTTCCAATACAAAAAAATAAATCCAGTACAAATCCAGGATAAAGTATCTTGAGACATCTTTGATATGGAAAAACTTATTTTACATTTCTTACTTAAGAATGTGTATCTATAAATAGAAAGCAAAGTATCTGTCTTACTGAATATCAAAACACACTCTACAAGTACAACCGTTAAGACAAGGCACAGTAATTAAGCCTGTGTCTTAGTCAGGGTTTCTATTCCTGCACAAATATCATGACCAAGAAGCAAGCTGGGGAGGAAAGGGTTTATTCAGCTTACACTTCCATATCGATGTTCATCACAAAGAAAGTCAGGACTGGAACCCAAGCAGGTCAGGAAGCAGGAGCTGGTGCAGAAGCCATGAAGGGATGTTACTTACTGGCTTGCTCCCCTGGCTTGCTCAGCCTGCTTTCTTATAGAACCCAGGACCACCAGTCCAGGGATGGCACCACCCACAATGGGCTGGGCCCTCCCCTCTTGATCACTAGTTGAGAAAATGCCTTACAGCTGGATCTCATGGAGGCATTTCCTAACTGAGGCTCCTTTCTCTGTGATAACTCCAGCTTGTGTCAAGTTGACACACAACCAGCCAGTACAGCTCGATAGTTGAAAATCCAGAAACATGTGTCTGGGAACTTGGCACAGGGTAAGGTGAACCCTTAAACAAAATGGTATGAGAAAAACAGTCATTTGGAAAATCAAAAGGGGTGGATTTTTACACCAAAGTGACTCTCAGATGAGGCAAATATCTAAATATGAGCGTGTACACTCTAATTAAAGTGTGGAAAGAAAGGGTAGGTCATTGATTTAAAATCCTTCTGCTCACCTTTTGAGATGGTTATCTGATACTATGTCAGCATTTTGAAATATGTCGCCTTCATGGTATTTTCCCCAAGAACATAAAGAGCCATCCTAAATCCCCAGAGAAATATATATAAGGTTATCCATTAAGCTCTGTTGATATTAGTGGGGAGGAAGTAGAAACAATTTAAATATTGGTTAAAGAAAAGAAATTTCAGAATATTCACCCAGGGAAACACCAAATAGACAATTAAAACAACAGTTTACAGCTCTACTGAAGCCCTATTGCCTAATCATTCCAAAGAAAGAAGCTCCGTAATATTTTTAAGATTTGGTTTATTTTAATTGTGTGTGAGCTCATGTGAGTGCAGGTGCCCACAGAGGCCAGAAGGCATCAGATTCCCTGGAGATGAAGTGGTGAGTGGTTGTAAGCCACCATGCTACTGAGCCATCTCTCCGCCGCTCTAGTTTTCACTGTTCCTGGGTGTGGAGGTTGAAGCCAGGGCCTCGCCCTTTGAACTTTGAACTCAGCTGTGCTAAGCCAGAGCACAGCTACTGACCCACTCATCCAGACTTCACTGCTCTTACTCACAGCCCCAGGAGCAGCCTAGTTACTCCTCTGGGTCTGTTCTCACCAGCACGGGGAGCCATGGTCCCAGCACCTCTGCCTATCCACAGATAATTCAGCCACAGCTATGCCTGCCTACCAAAGGCCAGCTGAGGGCACTGGTAGTCTACAGCAGAGACCCTGCAGTCCCTGATGCCCAGGCCAGAGACTCACAGGTCCCAATGACCCCCTGGAGTTGCAGGCAAGGAATTGGTGTTCACACCAATAATAGGATGATGGCAGGACACTGCTTCTGTTGCAGAAACGTATGACCCATCTGTGTCCACCATGGTGGGACTTAGCCAAGTTCAGGCTGTGGGAGCTGTAAGTGCTGCCACATAAAGGGTAAGGCTATGAAGCTTCCAAACCTAAGATCCTGCCTATGGCCTTGGGACTGACTGCAACACCAGACGCTGAACCTGGAACAATGTCTTTTCTTTCATCCAACATTGATAATTTAAGATTGACCAGGTTGTTGGTTTTGACCTTACCCTATCATACTAAAATAAAGTCTGGGGGTGGTGTTGTTGGGGTGAGCTAACTACTCACCAAAACTCCCTCCAGAACACTGGGAAACTAGAAAAATCAATAAGCCGTTATGAGTGCCTAACACTCGTAATTCTAGAACTAGATAATTAGAAAAAGAAACCACAGAAGCTGAAGGCCATCCTCAGCTACATAGCAAGTTTGGGGCCAACTTGGACTGCATAAGACCCTGCCTCAAGCCCCTGCCTCTCAAAACCAAAACAAACAACAGCAACAAAACCTCTCTGAGATTTGCATACAGAGTATAGTAACAAAGTCTCTGGCCTTGAAGCCACATAGAGATGCCACACTACAGTTTAAAGTAGGGTGTAAGATGGCCCCTCATAATGGACAAGGACATTCATCTGCATTTTTTTTTCTAGGAGGCATCGAGTAAAAACAGTTTGGCAGGCTTGTTAGAACTAACCAGAACACTTCGCAAGAAGACCTCTCAGCTTGGAAGTCATCGTTAAGACATATATAGTCGTGGGTGGTCACCTCTGAGCGATTTTTATTTTGTTTACCTGACTTGTTCAGTTTAAGAGAAAAAAAGAAGGTATTAATGTACCTACTAGCATTCTAATGCTAATTACATCCCCCCAAACTGTTCAGACGAGAGGATCTACAAGAAGCTTCCGGAAACCTGTCCCCAGTTAATTCTGATTGGTAAGTAAAGATGACAGCAGCTAATCGTTGGGAAGAAGAGATGAAGGCAGGATTTAGGGTTCCCAAACTTGGGGCAATGAGGAAGCAAGAGAAGAAAAAGGAGGAACACTGCGCCTAGGGTGTAGACAGGAGAGAGGAGCAGGGCCACCATATAAGGGGCCAAGAGATAGAGGCCCAGAGGGCTGCTCAACTGGGTCTAGAGCAGCCAAGATAGAACATAGAAATCAGTGAGTAGTAACTCTGGATTACTTGGTGGGAGGTAGATTCTAGCCATATAGAGGCAAGGCAGCAGCTATTGTGCTGCTTAAGGCATATTAAATATAAAGGCTGTGTGTGTGTGTTTCATTTGGGAACATAAACTATTAAAGCAGGAAGCAACCCCATACAGATTTATTAAAAATATTAATACTATATATTAGAAATATAAGAATGTGACTCACTCCCGTGAAACTTTAATATGTCTGTAAGTTCACCAGTAAGCATATAGAGACTGTGGGAAAAAAATCTATCCTAGATCACTAGAAGGTAAGAAATATGTGAAAGAGAACAGACCCCAGACATTCACACATGGACACATACACACACACACACACACACACACACACACACACACCATACACAATGACAAACTAACATAAATACACCATAAGCCTACACACACACACATAAAACCTCACACAGCACCCTCACTCTCATGTACATACACACACACACACATACACACACACACACACACACACCAGCATACCCTACACATACACTCATATATGCACATATATCCCATAAGTATTCATATACACACACCATGCACACCCCTTACTACCCAACCCTTCCCCTCTTTCCTCAACACATGCCCTTATCCCCCACGCACCCACACACTACAATCCTCTCTCACCTCACACTCACATACTCAACTACCCACATGCACACCCATACATTAGCCCTCAGCCAGAACCAACCATTGATGATGACTCTCAACCTCAATGGGTCAGATGACAATAGCCAATGCACCAACTCCAAGTACACAGGTCAGGCAACTGACTCATTTGCTGAGAAAGAATTTTACAGAAGGTTGAGAAATAAACATCATTACCATCATTGTGCTGATTGTCTCTCAGCAATATAGAGTTTTACCCTATATATTCCAGAGACAACAACATGACACTAGGCGTTCACTGTGGGCAGCTTCTGCTATGGTTTCTCTATAGTCAACAAAAGCTATCCTGATGCTCAGACTTCTTCCTGTGTACTTGTTAGTTCTTGTGTTGCTATGACCAGATACCTGACAAGAAACAACTAGAGGAAGGAAGGGGGGGAGAGAGGAGGAAAGAAAAGGAAGGAAGAAAAGAAGTGTTTATTTTGGCTCATAGTCTGAAGGGGTAGGGTCCATCATGGACAGGAAGGTGTGTCAGCAGGGCTCTATGTCAGCAGGAGAGTAGAGTTAGGGGGAATCTTGGCCTCCTTACATGTTAGAGGAACAGGAAGCAGAGAACCAACAGGAAGATATCATGTTCTATAACCTCAAGACCCATCTCCAGTGACCAGTTTCCATCATTGAGGCTCCACCTCTTGAATGGTCCATAACCTTGGTAGAACAGCACTACCAACTGGGGATCAGATGTGCAAACACATCAACCCACAGAGGATGTTCCACAATCAAACTGAAACAGCCTGCTATCAAATGTTTGAGGGAAGGAAAAAAGAAAATGACTTGCTTTGATTTTTCAAAACCTACTTTAATAAGGGTTCTTAAATGCTTCAACCTCCCTTCTAGCCCAGCAATCAAAGGTAGGGGAGAAAGATGGTTAATAGGAAAAGGAGAATGTGGACCTGTTTAGAAGTAGTTCTTTGGGGCAATTTCAATCTTTATTCTCAGGATTTCAGCAGTCCAATCCAAAACATGAAACACGAATCTATAGCAGAGGCTCCATCCAGAAGAAACTGCAAGGCCCCGCCAAATCAGCACAATTCTGCAGAAGTGGCAAGAAGCAGCCAGAATTCCACAAGAAGCTCTTTGGCTCCTTACTCTCTACAAAGTCACAGCAAGCGAACAGTTGCAAGATGAACCGATGCAAGAGCCTCATTCACTGTCTGCCAGATTCTACTTGTACTCTTTCCAAACATCACGCGTCCTCTCACGTGTCTGCTTCCGCAAAACATCCTCTCATAAGACAACATCCAGAAAAGCATCACAGGACACCACTGAATCTCCAAAGAAATAGGAAATCCCCACTTTAGACTTGAGTTGAAGGAACAGAGGGAATGTGTTCCAATGCCACGATGTAGGTGCCCAGTGCTGCTACTCACAGATGAAAGCAACTGAGCAACCATTTCTGGAAACAGTCAGAGGAAATGCCATGCATGATTCAAGACATTGGGTCTGATCACACCAACAACACACAAAACATTATACATTTTATATCAAGAGACAAATTTACTAAAAGGCAGAGATGGGGGCAGAAGTAAGATTGGTTTGAATAGTTTAGAAGTAGAGCAAAAAAATACATCAAATAGACTTTGTCAGGTGTTTCAAGTATTTCCTTTCCAAATACAAAGCACATTAGTAATCTTACAATGGGGGAAGCAAATTACAATAGTATCTTGGAGTGGGAGGTAGAGTTCTTACGGGGAAAGCGTTGGATGTTTCTCTTATTGGGGCGTAGTGCTTGGGACTCAGGTAATTCCCCAAGTTCAGAGTTGTGCTACAGAAACCCTAATTAGAATGAAAGTCTGCCAGGTAATCTTAATAAGACCTGGAAACAAGATTAGCTTACATTCTAGGGGGTAGGGTGTGAGGATTCTTCTAAGATCTGGTTTTGTATCATGAGAGCTGAGCAGTCACAGACCCTGCCTAAACTAATTAGATTTTTGTAGCACGTGCGGTAAATAATTAAAGTAGCAAGTTTTGGGTTGTTTTCTCTCGGTTGTTGTCATAAAAATCCTGACTTTTGATCCTTAACAGTTGGTAAACTTTAAATGTTAAACCACAGACACCCTATATATATCTAGAAGTGATGCTCATGATGTATGTGGTAGGGTAGGGACTGGATGAGTACCCTTGAAACCAGTTTCTAACTGGGAGTTCTTTGGGGCTGAATCTTAAGCTCTGTCTGATGGAGGATGTTAACCATCACTGAGCTCTTGGTCTTTGGGTTTAGGTCAACTGAGGGTTGAGCTTTAGCTCTTTCGTTGTTCATGGTATTCACAAGCTTTTCTTAGGCTGCGGCCTGATAGTAATTGTTAGTTAGTTTGGCTCTCCCTACAGAGCCCTTTGGCAGTAAAATGCAGAGCTCCCATCGGAATACACAGTCATAAAGATGAAAGCCAAGTTTATTAACTTGCTGGGCCTGGAAGTGCGCTCCATAAAGGGAACTGTCACAAGATAAGGCTTCGTTCGCCATGATTACGACAAAATAGGGACCGTATAGTATAACATGACATAAAGGTTTGCCTAGCTTACACTTTCAGAGGGCAAAAGTGTGAACAGCATGAGGTGGCTTTGGAGAGGCCCCTTCATTCCCTGCCAGCCATGACAAATGGCTTCAAGGCAGAAGAATGTGTTTGGGGGAGATGTGTCGCATGGTGAAACATGAAGCTACTGAAGCCTGGGAGAGATCAGTCTCGCTCTTTTAAAATAAACCTCTTCCAATAACAACCCTGGGTCCCTCCCTTGAGAGTTACTTGATCCTCTCCCAGGGCAGCACCCTAATGGCCGCCAGCTTCCAAGAGCTCTTGGAAATTCCTATCACCTTTTAAAATTGCCAAACCGAAGACCAAATTTCCCACACACGAGCCTTTGGGAAATATGTCAGATTCAGACCACAGTTGGGGGCTTGTAATCTAAGAAGAGCCTAAGACTACACTGGACAAAGACTACAGTTTGGACATGAACCCTCTAGAGGTGGCCCAGGAAAATGCATTTGTTCACTAATATGAAAGGGTTGTTAGCTGGTCCCATCAAGGTTTGATGTCTATGTGTCTGGGTCTGCTTTCTGCTGCTCAGAAGTCTGCTGGGATGAAACACATTCACTTTGAGATCAGAGGCAAGTAGAGTGGAAAGTGGGAATTTTTAACTTTTTAAATTTTAATTAATTTATTTCTTTTATTGCAGATTCTGGTCTCTATGAGCCGGGATTACAGTTATAAGCCACCACACCCAGCATGAAACTCCATGCATGCCAAGTAAATGCTGAGATGATCTGAGTCCTCTTATGGGACCTTCCAGTGATCCTTGGCAAATGAACAGTGTGACTCAGGTGACCCGCCATATATAACAGGGCATGAAATTGTAGCCGATGACAAAATCTGAGGATGTTCAAATCTGTTGTGCAGAAGAGCATGGTGCCTGCATTTAACCTTTGTAGAGTTTGAGTCATTTTCAGATTTCATGTGATGCCCAATATGACGATGATCTCTAAACAGTCATTAGATTGTGTTTCCCTAAACCATTGTTAATTTGTGCTCTTCAAGAAAGATGATGAAAAAAATCAAAGTCTGTCTATGTTCAGGTCAATTTTTTTTCAAGTATTTTCTTTCCATCTGCAGCTGGCTGAGTCCACAGGCCTGCCTGGAGGCAGCAGGTACTAAGAGCTAAGTCTGTGCAAACACAGCTCTGGTGCTCAGCTGGCTTCCAATGTTCTGCCTGGTTGCTGTGATGAAACCCAATAAAAGAGAACACTTAATTAGGGCCTTGCTTACAGTTGCAGAGGATGCGTCTATGATCATCATGGTGGGAATCATGGTGGTAGGGAGGCAGGGTGCTAGGACAGTAGCTAAGAGCTCACGTCCTAATCCACGGCAACAGGCAGAGGTGGGGAAAGGGGAGAGACCAAACCTGGCATGAGCTTCTAAAACTTCAAAGCCCACCCCAGTGACACACCTCCTTCCAAAAGGCCACGCCTCCTAATCCTTCCCAAACAGTTCTACCAACTGAGAACCAAGCATTCAAACATAAGCCTATGGGGTCCACTCTCATTCAAACCACTGCACAGCTCTTTTCCAGCCCAAGAACACAGCTAACCAGTCCAGTATGGACTACTCTGAGAAAAGTAGGCCAAGCGCATGCTGCGAACTTCAGTTTGAAGAGCAAGTGGCAGCAATTAAAATACTTGCCTGTTATTGTATAAGATGGTTGTGACTGAATTCTCGGTAGGTTTACAGGATAATAGGCAAAAGTGCACAGAGCTTTTCAGAGTTCATGAGCAAGAAAGAAGAAGGTGACGGGAGAGGTAGGAGGAAAATAACTCAGTAGTGAAGAGCAAGAAGGAGCAAAAGAAAACTAGTTTGAGGGTCAAGTGGTAGGACTGAGAGCAACTGCCTGAGCAGAAGAAGGGAGGAGGGGCGTGAGGGCCGGAAGGAGAACTGCAGTCCAGGGAGGCCGCCAAGAGCAGCAGTTTGATTTACAGGGTCTGGGCAGGAGGTATCAGTAACTGAAATAACAGGAACTCTAGGGTCCCGCCAGGGTTCTCTTCTTCCTAACTATGAGCTAAATAACATGACACACACCCCCCCCCCATGGTTTCTCTCCCCAGAATGCTGTCAAACCTGCCCAAGGTCTCAGACATTTCTGGGCATTTGGATGATAAGGCATTAGCCAGCATGTCTACCCCACGACACCTGCTCCCTAACAGTGAGCACATGCAAATGGTTTCCATAAATGACACATCATCCCATGAGTCCTCTCAGAGTGTCCCCAGAGCAGGTAACACAGAGGTGGCACAAAATCAAATGGGAATGAGAAACCCACCATCCACAATGCAGAGTAGAATTGGTTGCAGAACAACCAACCATAGTCTCCCCTTTTCACAGATTATCTAATGTCTTTCAAAACCATTTGTGAATATTTGCTGGGGTACCCAGAGCCCTCCCCATGCATCCAGAATTACGAGAGAACTCCAAACTCTTGGAAACATCTAGTTAGATGGTTTTCTTCTTGGAGGGCATTGCAGCCAGGAGAGAGTTGGCTAATTCAAGGCCACACTGCCCCCAGTAGCTCCTGACTCCCCAAACAACATTCATTTCCCTGTGCCCTGACATGTTGTCCTCGCTCATCTCCCACACTGCTTTGCTGTATCTTCAGCACATCCCTTGCTACCCAAGAATGCATTTGACTGCCACACACAACAGAAGCGTGGGTATTAGTGGTTTAAGCCGTAAGTACAGTCATAGTTTCTATTCTGGAGGAATGGAGGGAGAGAGCCTAAGGTTTGTGCTAACACTCAGTAATACAAATGAGACATCCCCATCTTTTCAGCCTTCTTTTATCCAAAGCGTGTGAAACTCTCATCCTTGAACCTGTAAGTTTATGGTGACGGGATAGCTACTACAGGTCTGAGCAGTTCTTTTACAGCCTGCCTTGTTGGCACAATTGCTAGGCGTTACTGTCACCCACATGGAAAAGCATGCCCTTACCAATCAATTACCTCCATCTCTCCACCTGCCCTAAATCCAATGGCTAGTCTACCTAGCCCCTGCCAAACATCCCTGACCACCCACCTGCAGCAGTGGCTACAGGCCTGAGCTCCCCCTGAGACCTCACATGGTTGCTGTGTTCCTCTCCTTCCAAAGTATGGCAGAAAATTCCCCCCTCTCCTTCCTTGCATCTGTCTTTTCCTCCTGGGACCTGGAAGTCCTGCCTGTACCTTCTGCCCAACAATTGGCCTTCTTTACTGACAAATTAAGAACCAATTAGGGAACAGGACCACCCCCTTCACACATGCACACAAGCATGAATGTGTGCGTACCCTGTGCTACACTTGACATCCTTAGTCAAATCTGGGTCCAAGCCAACCACAATGATGATGCAGCCCTAGACATTTTTCCTTCCTTTTTGACTTCAGTTCTTCTTGCTATAACTCCACCATTATGAAATATAATGAGGGCAAGGGGATACCTGACAGGCCTATGCCAAGATGGCCACCTGCAGAATTATGCCATGCAACAGATCTAGTATAAAAGGTCATTGGAGGAAGGTAGAGGAATGAGGACCTGGATAAGGGGTCAAGGCAGACAAGTGGACATGTAGACAGGCAGACAGATAGGAGCAGAAACGTGAGGGCAGAGAAGAGGATGGGGCATAGAGAAGAACAGAAAGGGAGTGGAAAAGAGACAGAGACGTGTGTGTGTGTGTGTGTGTGTGTGTGTGTGTGTGTGTGTGTGTGTGTGTGCTGGAGTGTCAAGCAGTCCTTTTATACACAGCCCACCCCTGGTACACCTCGTGGCATGGGCAGGTGATGACATAAGCCATTGGTAGGAGAAGCCTAGTAGAATCCCCAGTAAGCTAACACACTCACAGCTAACCAAGGGAGCAAGGCCTTCTAAAGCCCTGATCACAAGCTCACATCTCAGGCCTGCCACTCCCACCCAGAATGGACGCAGCACTCTGGACAGCACACTTGCAACTTTTTTAACTGTGGTGGCAAGGGATGATCTTTGATGCTAATGTGCCTGGGACTCTGGCTTTTAAGAGTTCTTAGGTAAAAGGAGAAACGCGTCAGAGCCCTGAAATGTCCAGTTGGCCTGATTCCAGGCCCAGTTTCCCACCCCATCCCACCCCGAATACCTTCACATCCTCGTCAACGTGTGAACTAGGAAAGAGAGGAAGACCCTCACTAGCCACAGCTCACGGACTGGCTGTGTGAGCAAGGCCTCTGCTGAGGAGCTTGTTTGCAGTGCAGATGTTTAGAGCCAGGAAGCTCCCAACACCACACCTGCCCCTGCTGTAATCACTTCTCCTTCCGCAGGGAGTGTGTCTGCGACTTAAAGCAGCGGTTCTCAACCTGTGGGTCATAAAGCCTTTGGGGGGGGGGGTTTCAAAGGCCCTTTCACAGATGACACATATCAGACACCTCGCACACCAGATATTTACATTGTGATTCCTAACAGTAGCAAAATTACAGTAATGAATCAGCGAAGCAAATAATTTCATGGCTGGAGGTCACTGCAATATGAGAAACTGTATTAAAGGGTCACAGCATGAGAACCACTGGCCTAGAGGATCATGGTTATGAGGTGGTCCTTTTACCAAACAGCAGAACAAAGTCAGCAGTCCTTCCTTTGAGACCTGGAGCCATCCTGGGACACGGTGGAAGTTCCAAGACTGTCAGGATATTCTTTGTGGGATTCCATCTGGAATAACTGGATGGAAGATTCGACACATCAGCAAGAGTGCCAAGGGCTGAATTGCCCCTTACTCCCGATTCCTGCGTTAAAATATCCCGGGTCTGGAGATGTGGCTAAGTCACTACAAAGTGTTTGCCATGCACACATGAGGACCAGAGTTCAAACACCCAGTCAAAAGCCAGGTAGTGCAAGCCTATAATTTCAGCTATGGGTAGGCACAGATGAGGAGGACACCCAACATAGATCATTGACCTGAGTGTGTAGATGCATTTGAACACACACACACACACACACACACACACACACACACCCTTTAACCCCCTTAACCTGAAGATGCGGCCTTACAACTGAATAAGTATAAGACACCAGGAAGGTTTGCTTTGGTGTCCATGTGAGGCCACAGAATGAGGAAAACCATCTGGAAGCCAGGGAGGGAACAAAAAAGCCTTTCCCAGGAAGCCAAGTGAGCCAGCATCCTGACCTTGGATTTCCCAGCCTCCAGACCTATGAGGAAGTAAATAAATATGTAGACTGGTATTTTGATAGCTGTGTCAGGCTGGGATGATTGGGACTATGAATGGTATGACAGAGAGGATGTAGTCACAGGAAAGACTTGGTAGACTAGGCCCATAATCCCAGTATTTGGAGGCAAAGCAGGAGGGTCATCAGTGGGAAGGCAGCCTGGCCTATCTGGTAAGACCTTGCCTTGAAGGACCCTCAGGACTTTTGCCAGCCTTACACCCCACCACCTCAGGTCAAGACTAGGCCAAGTTCTATTCTCCATATACAGTTCTTGGGGGGAGCAGGAACATCCTTTTAAAAATGCAGAATGTACTGACTGATAGTCACCTGACCCTCTGGTCCCAGATAGAGTTCGAATACACATCATAATCTGTCCATGTTTGCTTGCCATTAGATTCAAAGGTCAATATGCCTAGCCAATAAGCTTAAACTGTAACCTTGATATGTAACCTGTATCCCAAAAAAGTATAAAAATTGCTTGTTATAGTCATTCGGGTCACCTTCTAGTCAGGAGGTGACAGAGGACTGCCTCAGCAGAGAGAAGAGAAAGATGTGACCCAAGGCAAATGGCAGTTTAATAAAGGTAAAGGAGGGGAACTTCATGTTAGGATGGGGTATTTAATTTTAATTGGGCATGTTAGTTATGTGAGCCAAAGGGGGCTTTTGATTGCTGGACCTTGGTGATCAGCCTCTGGGGGAGGAAGTGGCCAAATAAAGGAATGACCTTTGTAGCTAGCTTTAGGAATGTAATCTAATGGTGTTTTAGCAAGGCAGAGGGAATTATGGAGAGGAATGGAGGCTGCCTGAGCCACGTTTACCATGTTGGGGCTACCAGAGCCCCTTTAAAGGCAGGCAGTGAGATTCAGTTTGCTAGTCAGTGTTAGGTAAAATAAGACTATCTAGTTGCACCTGACCAAGTCAGCTCAGCCAGTCAACAGGCTCTCCAGGGCAGGAGCGGGGATTAAAGAGAAAAAAGACAATTAGACAACACCGTAGCATGACCCCAGCCAGTTCTAAGGCTGAGGCAGGCTTACTTTTTTCTAGTCTGCTTTTATACCATTTTAATTACATGCAAGTAATAAGGTCAGTTCTAGGTTACAGGAACAAGCAAGACAATAAACACAAATTGTCAAGGAACAAGGAAGGCAATAAACAAAGTCCCTGGATCACTGTTTCTAAGAGCTTAGTGGAATGACAAAGATACCTGAGCCTACTTCCTGGTCCTAGCCCAAAGTCATTTTCTTTCCCAAAGCCTATTTCTTTGTTCTAGCCCAAAATCAGATTCCTTCAGGAGTTTACTTCCCTATCCTGGCCCAATGTCAAATTCCTGCAAGGACTTAGCTTCTTTGTTCTAGCCTAAAATCAAATTCCTGCCAGAGTTTACTTCCACGCCCTGGAACAATTTCACATTCCTGCCGAAAGCCTACTTCCTTGACTTGGTCCAGTATCAAATTCCTGCCAAGCAGCCCCAAAAAGCTCTCTTCGTGCACGCCATGTAATTACAGAGAGTTGAAGAAGAGGAGTTGGACTTATTCCATGAGAGAAGCACCTGTTCTAAAGACTGAAGAGGGGCAGAAAGCCAAGCCAGGGGGCAGCTACCCACAATGGTGCTAGCCTGGTGAGACCCTTCCCTGGCTTCCAAGCCCCAAACCTACCCACCTATTCCCAACCCCCACCCCAACCTGGAGCTGTGAGTTGATAGTTTATGTTGTTGAACCTTTGATTTTGTTTACACCATAAACTGACTTGCTGTCAGTGTCTAGTGCTGTGCCCAGAACCCCAGAGGTCACACAATGAATGACCTTGACCCCTGCCCTTCACCCAGACATCCCGTACCATTCCACACCCCAAGGAGCTTGGCAATGGTGAAATTTAATCTCTTTCCTCCTCATTTTCTATCAGATGATTCAGATGGGGGTCATTTCTGATTAATGTTCTTTCAGCCAAAATAAAGTTATCATAGAAAAGACAGCAACTGTATAGATGCCCTTCAGGCATTTTGAGAGCAAATCTTACCTCACAGAGATTTTTGTTTCTGTAATAATTATAGCATAAGGCAAATAGGAAGGGCTAGCCCCCCCTCCGATATGCCCCCCATCTCTCTTCCTCTGACCAGCATCTTGTCTTTCTTGCTCTGTACTAAGATCCCAAGGTGCCCGTGAATTTCAAACCAATCATAGCAAAGCCCGCGAATCATAAACCAATCATTTTAAATCACTTAAGCCCACACTCCATGAGCCAATCAGTTCCCTACAGTCTCGGAGGTCTGCATTTGCACAGGCTCCTGGGTGGGGGTGACAAATAGCAGTTAAGATAGGTCACTAGGGCGGGGAGTTTCTATGGTTCGAGCAGTTTACAGAAGTCAGATAAGCGGTTAGTCAGCTTATTTCCTGTTAACTTACTAGGCCAGAATCACGTATCCAAGGGCCTGTCCTATACCCTTTCACCCAGTTTCATACAGAAAGCAAACTCTGGAACAGCAGGAAGTGTGACCTTTTACCTATTTACTGGCAGAGAGCAGGTTCTGGAATTTGAGGTATTTAGGGCTTCTTAGGAGCAGGAGTTTTGGAGTGAGATAGCTATAGGAGGGGTTAGGCTATATATATTTTCCATCCTTTCAGATCATGGGACCTCTCCATGATCCTCTCCATGAGCATCCACCCACCTTTTCCAACCAGTTGTATAGCTTCTACCTAATTGTGTATGGACTAGTGAAAGGAGCTAAAGGACATAAGTGTGGGAGGGTGAGGTGACCATCCCAGCCATGGGGAAGCCACTATTCCTCCTGGGTATGTAGCTGCTTCAAAGTTACCGCTGTTTCTCACCCCTAAACCATTATTCTCTAAGTGAGCCCAATAAACTCACTGGTTCCCAGGCTGAACCAGTCCTGCCTCAGTTTGTCTTTGGGATCTCAGAAGAAAGGGCAGATGTTGTTTATGTCTCCCCTAGAGAAGGAATTTCAGCAACACAGGGTTAAAAGGCTCAATATTTGTAAGTCACTAACTCGATTGTGTGACATACCAATACCTGTTAACAACTGATAGCTATTGGCATCACAATAGCATGATCTAATGTTATGGTTGAGGAGTGGTGGTGGGCAGCTGAGAATGGGGTCCAGGTGGTAGAGAACAAGGCAGGAAGGCTGAGGCACAAGCATGACAGAGCTCATAGGGTGTAACTATCATTTGACCAGGCCATCTCAGTCAACGTGGTTCTCCATTGGCAGAGCGAGGGTTTAAAAAGAGACGATTAGATAAAACTGCAGCATGACCCCAGTCAGTCCTGCAGCTGAAAAGCAGGTTTAATTCTTCCAGTCTGCTTTTATACCATTTTAATTACATGCAGGTAGTAACAAGGTCAGTTCGAGGTTAAGGGAACAAGCCAGTCAGTGAATACAAATAGTCAGGGAACAAGCGAGGCCACAAACAACATCCCATAATCTCTGTTTCTAAGGTTTATAAAGATGATAGGATTATCTGAGCCCACTTCCCTGTCCTAGGCAAAGTCTGACTCTTGCCTGAAGCCTACTTCTTTGTTCTAGTCTAAGATCAGATTCCTGCCTAAGCTTACCTCCTTATCCTGGCCCAATGTCAAACTCTCCAAGCCAATCCAAAAGCTCTCCACATCCGTTGATGTCCTGGACCAACAATTTCTTTAAGAACCCCCTGCCTTTTCCACCTGTTAACAAAACAAACAAACAAGCAAAAAATAAAGTTGTTGGGCTGGAGAGATGGCTCAGCGGTTAGGAACACTGACTGCTCTTCCAGAGGTCCTGAGTTCAAATCCCACCAACCACATGGTGGCTCACAACCATCTGTAATGAGATCTGATGCCCTCTTCTGGTGTGTCTGAAGACAGCTACAGTGTACTCACATAATAAATAAATAATTTATTTTTAAAAAGTTGTCTGGACTGAAATGGTTCTTCTTTGAAATGCCTCCTGAGCAAGATGAAGACAAGGTAGCAATGGGCAGGCAAAAATCCAGTAATGACTGGGTTCATGTGAAAAGCTGGGAGGCCCTGTGTCTTAGTTAGGGTTTTACTGCTCTAAACAGACACCATGACCAAGGCAAGTCTTATAAAGAAAACATTTAATTGGGACTGGCTTACAGGTTCAGAAGTTCAGTCCATTATCAACAAGGTGGGAGCATGGCAGCGCCTAGGCAGGCATTGTGCAGGAGAAACTCAGAGTTCTACATATTTATGTAGAAGGCTGCTAGTGGAAGCCCACACCCACAGTGCCACACCTACTTCAACAAGGCCACAATAGTGCCACTCTCCACTCCCTGGGCTGAGCATATATAAACCATACCCTGAGACCTGGGATTAGGTAGCACTGTACGTAGTCATTTACCATTTGTGCCCAGCACAGGAAGCTGCATGTGTGTCTACTTCCTGTGGCTCCCTTGACCACGTGCCACTGCCTAAGAGACTAGTTCCACAGGACAGATGTCAGAGTGACAAGGTCAGAAGGACACACGCTGTGGCAGCTCCAATAAGGGCCCTCCAACTCTCATCAATCCTAACAGTGACTAGGGCTGTGCATGTGCCCGTGGCTCCATCTTGTCTTCGTACTAGGACCCCAGTTATTGGGTCTACAGTCCCTTTAACTCCATCCAGCCTCATCTTCATTAAATGCATCTGCCAAGGTATCTTTATTCCAAATAAGGTCTCATTCTTTTATTTGTTTTGCCATTGAGATTTATCCAGTTATGCAAACTCATGAGGAATGAGGTCATATTATAGTAAAAGTGTCCAATATAAAATTATTTAATCAAAGTAGTTAGCAAATCCATCTCCTCACGTATGTATTGTTAGAGACAACAACACTTGACATTTCAAGTCTTCACAGTTCTAAAAAGGGAAGCAGTTCGTCATTATTAACCATAGTCGCCACGCTGGGCAACAGATCTCAAAACTCATTATTTTGTTTTATGCATATGGGAGTTTTCCCACATATATGTATGTCTGTATATTATATGCATACAATGTCAGTGGAGGCCAAAAGAGAATGTTGGCTGTGGCAGGTCTGTGTCCAGCATCTTTCCCTCTTGAACAATGACATTCAACTGGATGTGCTCCAGGATGAACTTACCCCTAAGGTAACTATCCCATATAAACATATAGTTGCCTTAATAACATTTCCCTCTCCTTTGTCAGGAGTCAGGGGCATTGTTTTGGAAACAATTTCTTACCTTACAGGTAAGTCTTTCTCTGCTTTTAGGTGTCTTGGCAAGGTGCCCTGAGTTACCTTTCTATATCTCCATACCTCCGAGTATCTGGAAACCACCATTTTACCCTCTGTATCTGGGAATTTAATTGCTTTAGTTTCTACATATAAGTGTGTCTTAGGTTAGGGTTTTACAGGGTAAACAGACACCATGAACAATGCAACTCTTTAATTGTTTTAATAATTTTATTTACTTATCTATTATAAGTACACTGTAGCTGTCTTCAGACACAGTAGAAAGGGACATCAGATCCCATTACAGATAGTTGTGAGCCACCATGTGGTTGCTGGGATTTGAACTCAGGACCTCTGGAAGAGCAGTCAGTGCTCTTAACCACTGAGCTATCTCTCCAGCCCCCAAGAAAACTCTTATAAGGACAATGTTTAATTTGGGCTGGCTGACAGGTTCAGAGGGTCAGTCCATTATCAAGGTGGGAACATGGCAGCATCCAGGCAGGCATGGTGCAGGAAGAGCTGAGAGCTCTACATCTTCATCTGAGGGCTGCTAGCAGAATACTGGCTTCCAGGAAGTTAGGAGAAGGGTATTAAATTCCATGGTTACAGTGGCACACCTACTCCAACGAGGCCACTCATTCTAATAGGGCCACTCCCTGGGCCAAGCATATTCAAACCAACACAAAATGAAAGCATGCTATCAGAGTTCCACAGTGAAGCACAAAGCCAGGCACAAGGCCCAGGGTTCTAGTCCCAGCACTACACAAGAAACAAAATCTAGCAGTATTTGGTTTTGTGCTAGCTTATTCCACTTAGCAGGGTGTTCCCCAAGTTCATTCATGTGATTGCAGATGATGGAATTTCCCTCATTCCATTGTGCTTCTATACAATGACTTTTTTTTAAATTTATCCCCTCTACTCATCAAGAAGTCTGATTACGGTCAATAGAGCTTCAGTGAACATCAGTCTGCAGAGGGATACCATGAAACCCAACACAAACAACAAGCACACATAAAACAGCAGGAGCTTCCAGCTGCTACCTGACCCTTGTACAAAATCAGGTCTCCACTGAGAGAGGACAGGATGACAAAGGCAGGAATATGGAGAAAACCTGGAATACAGATAGTATCTTCAATAACATGACCATGACAAGAGAAAAGGTGGAACAGTCCTTAATGAAACTTACGTCCAACCAAGCAAAGTATACCCTGCCAACCAAGCAAAGTATACCCTGATTCCAGAGAAAGAGGGTAAGACTGCTGGGGGGACTGGCCATGAGAAACTAACTAAGGTAGCACTTCATATAAGGTTGGCCATTCCTTCAGTCTTTCCATTACTGAAGCGTGAACACCAAACAGAACAATTGCTGCCTGGTCTAAGTTCAGCCCTATCTCTGTGGCCTTACTTCCTAGCTGGAGGTAGGGGGACCTATGAAGCAGGGGGTGGAGGGGAGAAGAAGAGACTGAGAAACATAAAGAATACCAACAAAGCACGAAACCGAAAGTACAAATGTAAGAGGTATGCATAAGGGGTGCGGTAGAGATGGCTCAGAGGTAAAAATCACCAGCTACTCTTGCAAAGGGCCTGGGTTTGATTTCCAGCACCCACATGGTGACTCACAACCATCTGTAATGCCAGTTTGGGGGAATCTGACACCCTCTTCTGGCCTCCACCAGCACTGCATGCATGTGGCTCACAAACACACATATAGGCACACACTCATACACAAAATAAAAAATAAATCTTAGGAAAAAAATCAAACATTAGACACAGAAGTCTGTGGAACGTGAGCCTAAGCTCCACTAGGGTGGGGGCAATTAGACTAAGCCACTTGCAGAGTTTACATAAAACATCCGCTTCCCTCTGACCCAGAAGATTCTTCAGGATCAGATGTGGTACTCTTTATCTGTATGCATTTCTCATCTCCACAGCAAGCCACCACTTTATCTCTGACTGTTCCTCTACAAAATTCTGAAGGTGTGCGGAGCCCAGAGTGAGCAAGCAGGTTTTACCTAGGAAGACCATCTTTCTTTCCTATTAACTTATTTACTTCATATCCTGATGGGAGATTCCTCTCCTTCCTCTCCTCCCAGTTCAGATCAAACTTCCCTCCCACCCCCCATGTTCTCTTTCCTTTCCCCTCAGAGAAGGGGAGACCTCCCATGGCTATCCCCCAACCTTGGCATATCAAGTTGTAGTAGGACTGGCACATTTTTTATAAAAAATGTTTGGTAGCTCAGGAAATGTCAGTAGAGATGATGTCATTCTCCAGCAGAGATGATGTCATTCTCCAGCAGAGGTG
Source organism: Micromys minutus (assembly GCF_963924665.1). Classification (NCBI taxonomy): domain Eukaryota; kingdom Metazoa; phylum Chordata; class Mammalia; order Rodentia; family Muridae; genus Micromys; species Micromys minutus. Next base: position 9,409,269 of record NC_137964.1, on the reverse strand, counting down.
CTGTCATTCTCTGGCAGAAGCTTCAGATTCCACAAACTGTCACATTCTTTTCTCCCTCTGTCCTAGTGATCTCTCATGTCAAATGGTAGCTATCTTCATCAGCCCGGGTCCAGAGGAAGGAGAAGCAGAGCAGAGCTCTCAAATCACCCATCTCATACAAGTTATGTTTACTAGAATGCTGGTGTCTTAATCAGGGTTACTACTGCTGTAAGGAAACACCATGACCAAAGTGACTTGGGGAGGAAAGGGTTTGTTTTACTTGTGCTTCCACATCACTGTTTACCATCAAAGGAAGTTGGGACAGGAACTCAAACAGAACAGGAACCTGGAAGCAGGAGCTGATGCAGAGGCCATGGAGGGGTGCTGCTAATTGGCTTGCTCCTCATGGCTTGCTCAGCCTGCTTTCTTATAGAACCCAGGGCCACCAGCACTGGTGTGGGTGTGGCACCACCCACCATGGACTAGGCCCTCCCCTATGAATCACTAATTAAGAAAATATCATTCAGGTTTGTCTGCTTATAGCCTGATCTTATGGAAGCATTTTCTCAGTTAAGTTATAGCCTCCACTCAGATGGCTATAGCTTGTGTCAGTCTGACAGCTGGCCTGTGCTTTGAGCCTTGACTCCATAGCCTCAGTCAGAGCAGACGTTCCTGCAGCTCTCTCTGGAACAGATTTAAGAAACGGGCCATGCTGTGACTAGTCAACTCTCAGCTCATGGCTCCTGGCTCCTCCATGCTTCTTGTTGCAAACGCTGACCTAACTCATATGTGACACTTCCTGTCATCCCTAAAGGCTATAAAAAGTCAAATCTTTCCTTTGCTCACAGAATTTAGTCCTAAAGGAGATTTGCTGGGAGACATGCTTTGAACAATGTTCTCTGAAGAGCCTCTTCATCCCCCCTGCACCCCGCATCATTTCTTTCACAGTCGCTCCTCCCCGATCCAAGCTTTCACATCTAATTACTATACAACACACTAAGTACCTACTAGAGCATTATCTAGCCCATCCTCCCTTATGCACCTCCATTTGAGCTCGTGGAACAGCTAATGGCTAACTAATGTGTTATTGCTCTCCTTTGCAGCTTCGTCAGTCTTTCCCTCTTGACCTAGAATGCTAGGGAGGTTGGAGGTCACAGGCTTTATCATCTGTGTATCTTCAGCACACGCATGGGTCAGGCACAAAGTAGGACAGAGATGATAGCTATAGGTCTGGGCAAAGGGTGTCCCAGACAGCTGATGGCAGAGAGGCTAAAAAAAAGAATCCCCCAAGAGCCACAGTAATAGGAAGAGGAGGAGCTAGCAAAGATGATGAAGAAGAAATGGGAAGACAAATAGATGGAGCTTTGGGAAACAGGGCTTCAAAAGAACAGTCATGTGATGGTTTGCATATGATTGGCCTAGGGAGTGGCAATATTAAAAAGTGTGGCCTTATTGGAGGAAGTATGTCACTCTGGGGTGGGCTTGGAGATACTCCTCCTAGCTGCCTGAGGATGCTCAGTCTGTTCCTGGCTTCCTTTGGATGAAGATGTACAACTCTCAGCTTCTCCTGCACCATGACTGCCTGGATGCTGTCACGTTCTCACCTTGATGATGATGGACTACACCTCTGAACCTGTAAGCCAGCCCCAACTAAATGTTGTTATTTATAAGACTTGCCTTGGTCATGGTGTCTGTTCACAGCAATAAAACCCTAACTAAGACAAGTGGAGAGCCAGAAGTAAGGAGCAGATGTCATGGGAAATGTCACAGGTGTGTCCTGCAGGATGAGGGTCACGAACAGACCTGGGAAGCAGAGGTCACTGCTGACCTTGGAAGGATTGGATTGGTGGCCCAATAGAGCCTGAATAACAGTGAGGTCACACAAAAGCAACTTCTCACCCTCTAAACTTTCCAAGTTAAAGGAAGGACAATAGAAGAGAAGGGTGGGTTGAGGGAGGTGTTGCTTCATTGGGAGAGACCTGCTGTGGTGCTTTGTACAGCCTGAACCAGCCTATGAAGAGATCAGGAAGCAAGGTGACCGTGTTCAGGGCTAAGAACTGCAGCCTTATCTAGTTGGTCCCATGCCCAGGTGGGCAGTTTCCAAGCTTGGGCCTCCTGTTCCAGACACTTGGATAAGACAAAGACAAAACATGCCATCCAGAAGATATATCTATGACCAGCCCAGCAGGTCCCAGGTCCAGTAACACCAACCAATGACACCATACACGGGATCTCTTTATTTAAACCTCTCTTGCATCTCAACCCAGTTTTACTAAGAACAACGAAGTCACTGGAACAAAATAGTCCCTTTAAAAAAAAAAATCTCTCCTCTGAATCTGTCAGCTCTCTGACAGTCTGGAACATTCTGGGTGCCTGCGTATGCTGAGACACTGAAAGCAGTAGCAAACTTCTGAAAGGCAGGGGAGAAGCCTGTACTGGCCTCTCTTCCTCAACTGATGAGCCTCCAGCCTTGAGGAAATACTTCAATCATTTTCCTCTAAACAGTGTAGACTTAGTTATTTCTTCTCATTTAAGATGATATACTATTAAAGCAATCTCGAGTGGTTGCTGAAATTATCCAAATAGTACCAGATAGAACCATGATAACTCATGAAACGTGTGTTTCTTAGCAACCAAAGAATATAGGCGCTCTTAAAAATTAGGGTAGAAAACGTGAGGAGACAGCTTTCATTTGAAACTAGCTTTACAATGATCCTTGAAAGCAATCAGTAAATCCCGGTAATGAATAAGGTAATGGTAACAAGATTAACTTTAATTACATATTTAGACTCTGGGTCCAGGTTCTTAAACAAGCCTGAGTCGGGGTAACGAACAGCAACCCCATGTTTCTAGATGATTTTATTGAGCAGGAAAGAAGTCCCTGTTTACCCCCATCCTTTTTTTCCGCAGCATCCTCATCTCAGGAGATGGTCACAGAACCTACTTTCCTTTCTGTGTCCAGCAGCACCACCCTCTTTTGCATCATTGAAATCTGCCCCCAGGGGGTAAGGGTGGAGCACCAGCATGCCTGATTTCAGAAGGTCATGGTTATCTTGACATAGGTTGGTTAGGAAGCAATTTGGGGGAGGGGTTCATCTCCACCAGCTGTTTTATCGGAGGTGCCTTTTGGTCAAAAGGGAAGAGTTATATATGATGGATAAATAACTCAAAGTTTGCACCTTACCAGTAGGAAATGTGTGCACATTTGTATATAGGTTTATTCTCTGTGCTAGACACCGAACTTGTTCCAGCAAAGCAAGAGTTGGCACATTTTCACTCTTGATTCATTATATACCAAAGGTTAGAGGAGTATACTAGAAATTGCTGCATGCCACCACCCTCCCCCGGCGCCCTCTGTGGTAGCATCTTATCCAACACAACAGAAGGTCACAGTTAAGAAATCAACTCTGCTACAACCAGAGACGTCAAATCTCAGTTTAATGTGCACAGACAAGACATTAGAGTTCCTTCTGGACCATCACTTAGGGACTTGTGGGACGTGTTAGAAGTCATGGTCTTCATCCATCTAACCGGGACTCCTGGGACTGTGAACATGAGCTCTAGCCCCAAACCCACAAGTACTATAGAATAGAACCAGGAAAACAGCCATACTTTACTCTCCTTTCTTTTTATTTTAAAGATTTATTCATTTATTATATATAAATACACTGTAGCTGTCTTCAGACACACCAGAAGAGGGCATCAGATCCCATTATAGATGGTTGTGAACCACCATGTGGTTGCTGGGATTTGAACCCAGGACCTCTGGAAGAGCAGTTGGTGCTCTTAACTGCTGAGCCATCTCTCCAACCCTACTCTAGTTTCTTAACATGCTGAGGAGAGGCTAGAGTGTTGGGTGTGAGTGTCAACATAAAAGACTTGAGAGAGAAAAGGATGGTGGTTCCTGTCTCATCCCTAATTACTTACTCTTTTGGTGGGAACAAACATCAGATCATCCGTGAAGAATAACTGTGGGTTGTGCTGTGTGTGATGGCCAGAGTCACAGTTCTGTCCACAGGAGCTGCACCGACAGGAACAACAGTATGTTCGCAAGACCATGCTGAATGCCAATATGCACCAAGATGGTCTTGATGTGTCACAAATCTTTGTGTGCTTTTATTATATTGACCACAGCAGGCTAATTGCTTGTAGTGAAAAGGTTGTATCAAGTTTCTTTTATGTCTAAAACTGCATCTGCATTCCAGATCTCAGGAAAAAAATCTCTAAGAACATCAGTACTAAAGTTTCTATGAGTCTAGGGCAAGGAATGGTATGGCCCTCCCCCACCCCTTCTCTCTTCAGTGTAGTGCATCCACCACTTACTGCAGGGAAAAAGCCATGAACCTGGGTCTTTTTTTTTTTTTAAGGAAAGCAATATATATATTTCCCCTGAGAAACCAGAATTTTAGTCATCGTGAGTAGATATCAAGAGAGGGTTTTCCAGAAGTCTTAGGCTGTGGTTCAAGCTACCCTGACATTATTTAAATTGTATCACAGTAGACTCAATGATCCAGAGGAGTCCCAGTGCAGTGGACAGCAAGTCCAACACCCTACTCCCCTGCTCCCCATCCTAAAAGCAAGCCAGTTTTGGCTACTGGTCCCCAAAAGAAGTTTTAGGGAGTATGGAGTCAAATGTAACCCAATTTCCCATTGTGATTTTTATCTACCAAACAGTTGAACTAAATACTCACAACAACATTTGCTTTTGGGATACTAATGACACACCAGAACAGTCCAAATAGATGGAGAGAACACAGGCAAAATTGGTTCTAACCACCAGCTCCCCCGAGCTCTGTTGCTTCCAGACTCCCCTAAACCCACACCCATGGCTCTGAAGTGAGTCCAGCATGTGCAGAAGATAAAAGCACTGGCTTTGTGGAAGGATTGTGTAAATTGGATTGGTATATGGAAACAAGCCAGACCTGACAGCACCACAAGGTCCCAGGAATGGGTAAGACAGAGATAAAGGGTAATTACCCTTGTGGGTAGAATTCTGAGTGGTACATCCGGTCACACACTTCATGCAGCAGGAGAAATGGCCAGGGGAACGAATCCCTAATGACTCATGTGACTGCCTGCTCAAAGAATAGGTGACAAAGAAGTACGGGGTGAAGATGTGTAGGTGTCCCTTTTCAGAACGAGCACGGAACAAGAACATATCTGCATCCCACATACACGTCTGACATCAGTGATGAAGGACGTTCCTGTTAATCAGCTAAGGGAAAGCAGCACACTTGGTGCCTGTCAGTCAGCTGCTCAGGACTGGCTCCTGAGAGGCTGACATGCTGCATGTGCGGCCTCCTCTTTAACATCTTAGTTCATTGTTGCTGTTCATGGTTAACCAGTCTCCAGAAACAGAACACTGAGCCCCCAATACGGCCTGGCCCTCCAGAGTATCCCAGTCTCTGACATGAGAGGAGCAATGCTTTGATGTCATAGGAAGAGCATGAATTCACCTCTCCTCTCCCAACACTTGCACACACGCCCTTCTTAGATGCACGAAGGCTTTCTGCATCCTCTTGCTGCTCTCATCCTGAAGTTCAAAGTGCATTTCAACCAAGTACTCATTTCTAAAGGAACAATTATTGGCATCAGATATTTCTATGAGAAAAAAAAATCAACAACTACATTGTCTCCTTCTGTGTTTTCAAGGTTTCATCAAATGTCAAGACTGAAAACTCAAAGACTTTCTTTTGATACAGAACATAAAAATTTAATTAAAGCAAGAATACCATCAAATATCTTTGTGCAATTCAATAAGTTCCAAGGTGAAAATCGAGTGATCCAAAATCAAATTTTTAAATGTGAGATATCGTTGTTTATTTTGTTCTAGTTTTCCTTTAAAGTGACATTTAAAATCTTATAATTCATGAACTGTTTTTCTAAAAAATTACAATTCACCAAAAGTTTCATGAGGATAATGTTGCTCATGTGTCATCCTTTAAATAAAGGAATCAAAAATTGCCAACTAATTGTGAGCAAAATTCAGAAAGTTCAATGCCACTGTAACACAAAGCCATCCCTCAATGGCACAGATGAAACCAAACACTGGCTCCTAGTTTGAAGCAGAAAGAAAATTTCATTCATTTTTAATGAATGGAAAAAAATAATATAATGATCACAAAAGTTTTATAGCTCAATTACTGTAACTGTGATAATTTTTAAATATTAACACTGTGGCACCCACAGCTTCTTTTTCAATTAGCAAAATATTACAGCTTTATTGGATAAAGCAATACAATACGAATGCCTAACAACCCATTCTGTTCAAGCTTCATGTGTTTCTTTGTATTTTAGTAAGAATCATTGTTGGGACTGAAGAGACATCTTAGCAGTTAAGAATGCTGGGTGCTCTTGTAGAGAAACTGGGTTCAGTTTTCAGCACCTACATAGTTGCTCACACTGAAAGAACCAGAGTTGGGGTCGATCTAAAGCCAGTGGGAAAATTCTACCATGAGCTTCCAAGAACAAAGACCCCTCCTTCCAGGAAGAGTAGAGCTAGTTTAGTTCCTGGAACAACTACAAGCCAAACTGTCAAACAAAGCTACCTATGACTCCCAACAGACCGCCTTTAGAAAGTCCCAAATGGTCCATTGACCATAAGTCAGTTTGAAGGTTGCTTCTCTCCACCAATAGTGCCTGCCCAGTTACCACTGTCCAAATTTTGTCCCAATTGTTTGAATTCTGCCCTTATCAATTTTATATAATTCCCTGTTAAATTCTGCTGAGGGTTGTCTCCCTCCTGAAGTGGGGTGACCCCAATGGGTTGGAACAATAAAACTGTTCTTGCTTTTGTGTCTATCACTGTCTTCCTAAGTCTCATTCAGGGGTTGCTGATAGAGGACCAATTTGAACCTCACAAAACATCTGTAACTACAGTTCTAAGAGACCTGATGTCCTTGTCTGATCTCTACCAGCCCTGCATACACATGGTGCACTTACATACATGCAGACAAAACACCAAATTAAATCTTTAAAAATATAAAAACATTGCTTTTGCCACAATACTTGTGCTAATTTGACTAGGAATGACACCCCAGACTCAAGGATTTGAATATCTTGTTGGAGGAAGTGTGCCAATGTGAAAGCAGGCTTTGAGGTGTCTTATAAGCTCAAACTATGCCCAGTGTGACCCATAATCTTCTTCTGCTGCCTTCAGATGAAGATGTAGAACTGTCAGCTCCCTCTCCAGCACCATGTCTGTCTGCACACTGCCATGCTTCCCAACATGATAATAATGGACTGAACCTCTAAAACTGTAAGCCAGCCCCAATTTAATGTTGTCCTTTATAAGAGTTGCCTTGGTCATGGTGTATGTTCACAGCAACAGAACCCTAAGACAATACTCTATCCCACTAAAATTTATATTTGTCATCATTACCATAAAATAAACAAACTTATCTCTGATGTTAAATAATGTTCCCTTTACAATGGGGAATGTCTGAAAAGTTTACTTTGGTTGCATGAAATAGATGGTAAAGCAGATGTTTTTGGCATGAGCCAACTTCTTGAAGTTCAAATGACATTGACATGAAAATGTTTTCATTTAGCTCTTTATGTCGTGAACATCATCATCTCTGACAACCCTGGAAACAAGAGGCAGATATGTAGCCCCACTACTTCACTCTCTATAAATGACTTGGGATAGAAAAATCTGAAGACAGATTTATCTAAATGAAAAGTGGTGGTCAGCCAAGAGATGGTATAAAGACACCTTTTGTGACTGGAGCTAAACAGATTATCTTAAACACATCTTCCTAAACACACCTACAGCACCTACATAGCTGTTCACAAAAATACAACCTCCTTAAAAATGCTCATTTTTTAAGCCAATACAGGTGCCTCTTTATAAATTCTGTGTCTCTTGGTCTTTATTCACTTCTACTATCACTCTAGGTTCCATGATGAGCAATATATATTGACAAACATTGAGGGACAAAGTTTGGGGGGTTGGTTGGTTGTTGTGCATTTGTGTATACACTCATGTGAGTGAGTGTGTGTGTGTGTGTGTGTGTGTGTCAGTGCAGAGGCTAGAGGCCACTAGAGGCCATCATCAGATGTCTTTATCATTCAGTCTCCACCTTGATTTTTAAAACAGAACCTCTCTCACTGAGAACCCTAACATAGGACTCTCAATGATTCATCTGTTCTGACTAGCCAGCAAACTTCCTCCTCTCTCTGCCTCCCCAGCACTGGAATTACAGGTGTGTGCCACCACATTCTGCTTTTTAAATGGGGGCTGGGGAACCTAAGTCAGGTGTCCCATGCTTATATAGAAAGCATTTTGCCAACTGAGCCATCTCAGCATGCTGTCCCTGAGAGAAAACCTCTCCTTCGACTCTAGCATAGTTGCATCACAAGTGGGTCTTGTCTACTGTCTTCCAGGTCGGAGGACTCGGGAGGCAGGAGAGTGATGGGAGCCGGAAACGAAAAGCTGAATCCTTCTTTGCTTATGCTAACTACTAATAATAACACTTTAAATAAAAATCAAAAGCAGATGGAAAACCTGTCCAGCTGTCCATACAACCTTCTGAAACGAGACAGGCCCAAGGAATTCTATCATCCTAGCAACGAGAAGCCTTCTCACCTTCTGAAGATTTGTATCAACCTTGTCTGTACTATAGTGGGGCAGACAGACTACACAATGCCTCATGAAAATGAGACTACTCGCCCTATTTTCTGTCTTCTCCTTCCTCAACTTTTAGTTAGAATGTCTTTGCTGTTGTGAGCTTTCGATCATACTGCCCTGGGTTTCAGCTGCTTGGTATTCATGTTAGCTGACATCACTGGTTGATCTCTTCAAGAAGCTGGCTACAACCATAGGAAATAAGTTTAGCTGCCTGCACTGCCTTAGTTTTTCTTGACTTACCTACCAATCTCTTTTCTGTAGGTGTCTGGGGTCTGACTACCTAAGTTTCTCTTTCCAAATCTGAAAGGCATCCCCACATCCCTGACTTGTTGACAGCCAAGAATTATAATCCACCTGTCTGTGTTTCTTTTCTCATCAGCTGGATCACAGCCCCCAGTCCCTGCAAATGTCACCTGTCTGTCTGTTTAGAATTCACCCAGACTACCCTTCTTGTCATGAATACAACAGTTTTCTGGGGTTTCTAAATGGGTGTGGTATTATTATAGCTATAATCTGTGCAGCCAATGGTCTATGCAGTCATATAAAATTATCTAAGGCCAGAGGCATTCCTACTTGTTAACTCTTGTAATAGCTGGAAAACCAAACATCATCTTTCTTCAGTCTCATGAGAGAAACTTTTTGTGAGGTGGTCAACACACCACATAGGTCTACTCGCCCCAAAAAGGAAGGCCAAGGCACCAATGTAACAACTGCACACACAGCTTGGTTAACCATTGATTATTTTTCATTGGAATATTAACAGGAGCATTGGTAAGGGATGGCTTACAGGAGCAGAGATGACTCAGAGCAGCTACATCACCCACCCCAGCACAGGTGAGGACTCACAAAAGCTGTGTTTCTCAGAGCTCTCTGCATGACTGGGAGGGGGCTGACTCCCCAGGTCAGAGAATCTCTGAACAGTTTTCCTAAGCTATAGACAGTTTCCATAAAGCTGAGGAGGGGCCTCTGAGTATCATGCAAGTTTTAGCTTTGTTAACCTCCTGAGTCTAAGAGCCTCCTCTTCTCTGGGAAAGTCCACCCCCACTCCCATCCAGGAAGTGGTTCAATGTTTGCCAACACAGCTTCTTTCTTCAGAGGGTTCAGAGACCTTTCTCTATAGCAGATGTTGCATCAATGTCTTTGCCATAATCAGAAATGGTTTTCATCTCTCCCCAATAAATGCTAACATCAAGAATGTAGTTGTCCTGTCTGTCAACTATAGTCTCCCCATCTTTTGAGCAAGATTTTAACCTATAGCCTACCTGGACTCCATCCTTAAAATGAATCGTGTGACATGGCTCAGCTTACTTCTCTGCAAACAGATAATATCCACCTCATAGAAAAATCAAATGCGTCTGTTTGTCTGTGTCTGATGCAAGATGTCTCCAGGAAATGCTAAACATTATTATTCATGCCACAAAGTTGCTGCTGACCTCAGACTCCAGTGTTTGACTTTTCAACGGTGTTGAATTTCTCTTTTAACAACAAAGATATGTTAAGGTAACAGGAGGCAAAAGAGCCCAATCTAGAATATGAAGACAACATTAGCAAAACTCCGGGATGAGCGCCAAGAGACCAGCATTTTATCCATATTAAAAGGCCTGCTAATCTACAAAGTGATTTCTGCAGGCAGTTCAGAAAGTGGCTACAGGTCAAGGCTCAGCATTAAAGGTTACTTGGTGATGGGAACACCCCAACTCCCACCAATAGTTAGGAAAGCGGGATAAAGAACAAACAACTCAAAAAGAGCAGAGGGAGGCTTTTTTTTTTTTTTTAAACTGGTCTAAAATGGGAATTTTAATCATCCCTCTGGTGCATGCTATTTCTCCAAGATAGAAAGGATTGTCTAAGTGTTGTGATGCCAAAAACCCAGTACTGCAGATGAGGCATTTTGACATACACTGTAAGAAAAATGTACAGTAAGAATGCTTAGCCTTCCAGAGGAGGAACTAGGACGGTTAGGGATCAAGGGCAATAGAACGCCCTTGGGTCATTCACTTTGTTCTCTTACAAGTGAGGAAGCCGAGGGAGGTCCCATTTGCTACTTAAGGCTGCTGGTGATGTTGACATTAGACCAAAGTTACCTTCATAGGTAACCTTATTTAATTCTTAGTTAACAGAAAGGTACCTTTGCAAGCTCAGGGAGGAAAAAGATACAAAACTACAGTCAGGCATGGTGACGCACACCTCTAATCCCAGCACTGAAGAGGCAGAGGCAGGGCCTGGTCTATATAGTGAGTTTCAGAACAACCAGGGTTGTTCTACATAGAGAAACCCTGTCTCAAAAAAAAAAAAATGCATGTATAAAACTACAAATTAGCACATGGAATAGGATGTAGAAAACTCCCCTTCCAAATATGGCAGATGCAAGAGTTTCTAGAATGTCTAGATGCATTATCAGAGCATCTCAGATATTCTGCTCTTGGTTTGTTGATGAATTCCTCACCAAGCTTGTTATTTCTACAGATGCTCACTGCCCAAGCTAATAGCTAAGAGCAGCTGGACTAAAAGATTTAATGTCTTTCTTAAGGACATGGCCATTTTAAATAATCTATTTTTTTTTCCCACAGGGAGCTTAGATTACTGAGAGGCAAGTGGGCATGTGTTTTAAAATTACTTAAATTCTCCCACTGCATTTTGGTTAAGAGTATGACCCACAGAGCCAGATAGTCTGTGTTTAAATTTGTAATTTCATAACTAGCTAGCCATGTCTCCTGAGCATGGTACTTAATATTTATACATCTGCGTCTCCACATCTATAAAATGGAAGAGATTTAGCCTCACCTGCAATCCTTGATTAAATGAGTTACTGCACACGCAGTCTGCACAATGTTCTCTGCCCGATAACCACATAAATAAATCGTACTATGGTTTGGAAGTCATTCAGATGGCAGCCACTACAATCTGAGGAATGCCAAAACTAACCTCCAACAGAGCACAGTTACTAACATCAAGACCAGCCTCATCTTGTTTCACACTGAGTTCTCACGAGTGTCTGTTCTCCGTGCACAAGTGAGAAGTCACAGGAGCCATCTTCCTCCAGACACCAGCCCCAGAAGCATGTCAGTTTCTGTAGTAAAGCCAGTCTCCTACACATCCAAAAGGAGCCATCTTTCCTGCATCCTTAAAGTTCCAAGATGGTAGAGCAAATGAACCATAGACAAACACAAGTAGCAACACAAGAGCTGAATAAGAGGGACCCAGAGGAGCAGCCGCTTGCTGTGCTCCCTGTAAATATGTTAATAGGTGATATGGAAAAGCCAAGTGTCACTTTGGGGAGGTGAGAGGCACCCAGGAAGCCACTGATGCCTGTGTAAAGATAGGAGAGACTTACACTTTCTCCATCACCAACCACTAAACTTAGGGTTCAGACGAGGCTGCCCGGAGGTTCCATCAGCCTCTATGAATGCTGGGAATCCTCCTGACTTCTAGGTAATTCACAGATCACCCAGAGGCCCTGCTTGCTTCTTCTGTGAGAGCTTCACATTCCCTCAACTGTAAACTCCTTCCTTTAATAACTCTTAATGCCAATTTGTTCAGTACAATCTGTGCAACAATTTACAGCTGAGGAGAAGGCAGAGAGCAGTGAGACAGGCTGAGGAATTTTGCTCAGGACTTCCTCCTATTAACTGAGTTTAGATGGGCAAGGGCTCTAAGAAAGCTTTGTTTCTTTGTTTGTTTGTTTATTCGTTTTTTGTTTTTGTTGTTGTTGCTGCTGTTGGCTTTTGAGACAGATCCCAGACTGTGCTGAAACTCACAATCCTACTTCAGTCTCCAGTTGGTTAGACTACAGGTATGTGGAACCATCTTGACTCTGGCTGCATGAGACTGGCCCTCGTGGGTTCACATCAGAATGCTCGGTCCCTAGTTAGTGGACTATTTTTGGAAGGATTGGGTGTGACTTTGATGGTGTAGGAGGCTTTGTGGAATAAAATGTGTTATTGGAGATGACTTTTTGAGGTTTTAAAGATCACATGGGGCCTAGTCTTTCTTTGTCTCTGCCTCCTGCTTTTTGGGTCAGATGTAAGCTCTCGGCTACTGCACCAGTTCCCTGCCTGCTAGCCTGCTGTCATGTTCCCCACCATGAAACTGTGAAACTGTTAAGAAAATTCCCAGCTAGATGCTTTCTCTTACAAGTTGCCTTGGTCATGGCATCTCTTCAGAACAATAGGACAGTAATTAAAACACCCACATGCAGTGCAGGTTTTAAAACTCCTAACGAAATAAATAACTTTCTATAGTCCATTGGAGTGGCTCTCCCTGTCCTGGTGGTTTGTCAGCCAATACAAGAGGGCAGAAGGGCAAAGGGAACCAAGACAACAAAGAGGGGATGCTGGATAGCACGGAAGTCCTGTGAGTATTTAAGGAAAGGGACCACACCAGGACCAGCCGCAGGGAGGCAGATCAACTTTACTGGGGTGATTGAAGGCTTAGATAGTTTTTAGGACAGGTGGTAGAAACATCCAGGATGGGCAAAAGTCATTGGCTGAAGGCTTCAGGATACTGAGATGACTCATTAGCATGGGAAACATTTCAGGAATCTCAGGTGTTAGCTGAATGGGTTCTTATCAGAAGAAAGGAAGTTGAACCTGTAATCTAACTAAGGCTATAAGACATTCTTCAGGGGATAGGGGTTGAATTCTCCAGACAAGGTCAGAGAAGGAAAAGCCCTGCCAAATGAAGGAAGTCCTCTGTATTGTACAGAGCCCCAGAAGGCTCTCTGGTCATAGACTTCAAACTTAATTAGCAGAGTTTTCCCATACATTGGAGACATGAGCGTGATCTCCAAAATAACATTGTAGAATTAACCCACTGAGGAAGGTCCCTATGACCAACAGCTGCTATAAATTCTGCCTTTGGCCTGCCACTGTCACCAGAGCTGAGACTGGTGACATAATCATGAGAAGAACAGAAGAGCTGAAGATCTAGGAGGGAGAGTCCCACTCCCGGAAGCTACAGAAAGGGCAGAGATATCTGGACCCATAGGTGGTACGCTGAGCTTGGAGAAGGGACATCTTTTAACCTGTAACACAGGAAAGAGTATGCAACGTCAGATGAACAAGTCTGAAGGTGGTATAAGAAACCATGGGAATTCTTCTGTGATGATGACTTAGCTCACAAGCAGAGGTCTGGGGCCACAACAGGGTAATACTGAGATGCAACCAATCTAGCTTGTTCTGCTAGATCAAGTTAAACATATCCTTATATTATTTATTAGTTAACTGGTATTCTTTGCATTGATTCTTTCTTCCTACTAATTGTTGTGGTATAATCTGGGAAGAGCCTTAATTCTTTTGTTTGGTTGTTTGGTTTTATTTTTTGTAGATCATTTTTTTTCGAGACAGGGTTTCTCTGTGTAGCCCTGGCTGTCCTGGAACTCCCTCTTTAGACCAGGCTTGTCTCAAAATCAGAGATCTGCCTGTCTCTGTCTCTCAAGAGTTAGGATTAAATGTATGTATTACCACACCCAGTTTAGAGCCTTAATTCTTGAATCCAGGTCAAAGGCTGAACTATCAGCTACTCGACCCACCCCCAATACCTCACAGTGAGCCAGAGAGGAGGGGGAAACTTTTGGTTTTATTAAAATGGGGGAGTTCCAGGATTCAGGCCTCCCAAATTTGTTCAGAAGATCTCTCTACCAAATTAAGTGACCTTCCCCAAGTCCCACAGATGGGCAGTGGTAGATCAAGGCCTGGGTCTCAGGAGTCTTTGCTGTCATGGAGACAAGGACAGGCTATGCCAAAAGCAGAGTAAATGGTGGGTGTTTTTGTCTCACAGAATCATGGTGCTACCAATCCTTCTTCACATCCTTCTCCAAGGCCTTCAAGTTGTCCTGCATCTGAGAGGCCCCTGTAAAGGTCCAATGGACTGACAGAGAGAGCAGCCAACAGTGTTGCATCACTACAGATAGACAAGATGAGGAACCCCAGGCCTCAACTTGCTACAAACACAGTGCCCTTCCATCCACAGAAACAGGGCAAAGAACCTTTGAGCACACATTGAGAGACCTATTGATCTAGTTGCTTATGTAGCTGAAGATAGCAGTGTTTGGCATCGATGTGAGAAGAGGCTTTTGGTCCAGGGAGGGCACGTTTTCCCAATGTAAGGGAATGCCAAGGCACTGAGGTGGAGAGGGTCATTAGGAGGGAGTGCACCTTCCTAAAGGCAAATGGAGGGGAAGAGGGGATGGGGGGAGGGATAACATCTCAAATGTAAATACAGAGTATCTAAAAAGAAAGAAAGAAAGAAACGGGTGAAGGCAAATATTGAAGATACAGACCTTCCTTTTGAAGAGCAAGGGAAATTTGATGCACCTGACATTCTCTGCAATTTCTATACAGAAACCCAACCAAGTCCCCTTTGGCCAAGCCCTACCCATCTCCATTTTCTCAGGTCTGGCCCTAGTCCTCAGCTCACTGAAGAGATCAAACCAACCCCAGTGTCATCCTTCTCTGTCTGAGTCACATGGATTTTTTTAAAAAGCTATTTGTAGGCTAATTAATTACTAATGATAAATACCTCTTTATCTTGTAGTTCTCGGCAGTGGTTCATTTTTACTCTCCATCCTGAATTGTCACCTTGGGGTTTTAGAAAATAAGCCTGGAAAGAATAGTGCTAGAAATTGGCCTCTGCCCCCACCCCTCAAGGAGACTTGATTGCTTCTGTGGAGAAAAAGATGTATTAAAATGACAGGAGAACACACTTGACTTTGCCCCCCGATGGCCAGTCAGGCATCCTTGCAGAGCAGGCGTGGGAAGAGAATGATGCTTCTGTAGAAAGAAGCTGACCCCAGGGCAGCAAAACCAAGAGAGAATCTTGCTTGAAATTACAAGGTCACTGACACCCACAAATAACACTCAGCTGCCTCCTACTCTCTTCAAAAACTAATGTCGTTTTTCTTAAGCTTTGATGAAAAAGTTGTCTTCCTGGCAGCTAGACGTGATGGATGGGCAAGCCGTATTCCTTATACCTGTGGTAAAAATCATACTATTTTCCCTAGTTAAAGGAAGCTCTGTGCCTTTCCCTGAATCCTCATCTCCCTGGGTTCGGAGGGCTGTGCAGCTGGTAGTCCTACTAGAAGTCTATTCTACCAGCTAGTACAGGGTCCTTGTAGTGGTTTGAATAGGAATGTCTCTCACTAGACTCACATGTTTGAATACTTGGTTATTAGGGTGTGATGCTGTTGGGATTCTGTAAACCCTACCCCATAGTTACCTGGCAAGAGCCAGGTATACCCCACCCCACAATTACCTGGCAAAAGCCAGGTATGCTTTACCCCAGTTACCTGGCACTATAAAGGGGGCTGCTTGCCCCCTCCTCTCTCTCTCTTGCTCTCTTGTGTTCCTGCTCTTTTTGCTCTCCCACTCTTGCTCTCCCCTCCCCCTTGCTCCTCCTCTTCGCATTCCCTCCCCTCCTCTCCCTCCATGCACTCATGGCCGGCCTCTACTCCTCTACTTCTCTATTCTTCTCTCTGTCTCTGCCTCTACTACCCTCTGAACTCCTCCTATGACCTAAATAAACTCTATTCTCTACTATACCATCATGTGGCTGGTCCCTCAGGGGGAAGGGACTCCCAACATGGGTCCCCCAGAGGCATTTCCCCTTTCCCCCATGTCTTGCCACACCTCCATGGGCCATACCCCCCTACTCTCTTCATCTTTTTCCTAACAGGTGCTACTTGGAAGGGATTAGGAGGTGAGGTCTTGTTGGAGGATATGCCTCTCTGAGGGTGAGCTTTGGGGTTTCAAATGTTCAGGCAAGGCCCATTGTCTCTCTTCCTACTGCCTGCTGGTCCAGATGTAGAAATCTCAGTCACCTCTCCAGCACCATGTCTGTCTATGCTGCCATGTTCCTGCCATGATGATAATGGACTGAACCTCTGTAACTGTAAGCCAGTCCCAATTAAATGCTTTTCTTTATAAGAGTTGCCATGGTCAAGATGTTTCATCACAGCAATAGAATGCTGACTAAGATAGTCATGCATCTGAGAACTGAACACATTGTGACAAAATGCCTGAGACTAGATAATTTACAAATGAACACTTTATTTGGCTCATGGATTTGGAGGCTGCAAAATCCGTTATCAAGGCCTTGTCGCTGCTAGTAACCTAATGGAGGCACAGTGAGTGTGCCATACGTTTGCTTTGATAGCAAGTCACTCCTACATGGGTTAATCTATTCACTCCCTGAAAGGCACAGCCTCCAAATTCCACTTTCATCCGGATTTGGAAGAGGGGGAAAGAAGAATAGAGGGGAAACCACTAGGCAAATAGCCATTGCAATTGCAGATAAAATTTATATGTGGTAAGCTAAGAGGTAAAAATATGAGAACCAGAAGGGTGTTTGCATTATTTAAAAGTATTGTCTTTCTAGCTATTTAGACTGTGTGTGTGTGTGTGTGTGTGTGTGTGTGTGTGTGTGTGTGCATGTAGATCAACACCATATGTCTTCCTCAATCATCCTTTATCATATATATTGTGAGACAGAGTCTCTCACTGAAACTGTCACTGACTCAGCTAAGAGCTGGCCAGAAAGTCTGAGAACATCTCCTCCGAGTTAGGGTTACAGGGGCCCCTTGACACACCCAGTTTCTTTACATGGGAAGTGGAATCCAAATTCACATCTTCATACTTATGCAACAAGCACCCAATTAGTTAACCTGTCTCCTAACACCCCAAAATCTATTCAATGAAGAGAGAAAGTTAGTAGCCAATTAGTAGAGAAATTTGGCAGGCACTGTTTTAAACAACTGACCAGATCATATGTCACCAGCTACACCATTCAGAAGAACTTGTCCTGTGCCTAACCCGGGCAACACAGTAGAGCAGGCCCTAATGGCAAAGGCACAGGTGAGCTGGCCCTGAGGTCACGAGAGCAGGAGAGCTGCCTCTGCCCCTCAATGGCTGCATTGAGTAAGTTAGCCAGGGCAGTACTGGAGCACCTACCCTGGTAGTATAGGCATGGGAGAGCTGACAGGCTGACCAATTCAGCTACCACCCAGATCCAAGGCTCTGAGTTGGTCCATCCCAACATCTACCTCATCTATGAACTGCTGAATATACTTCAAAGGCCCAGTTCCGAAGATCCAAAGTTTCATGACACAGGGCTGTTGCAGTAAATATTTTAAATAAAAAGGCATATCTGTTTCTCGGCCCCCGAGGTCTCACTCCATGGGCGCCACTTAATATGGAGCCTCACGCACAGACTGTCACTCGGTCCGCAAGCCATATTCTCCACACAGTTTCCTTCCCAGGTGGTTTATTCTGCCTGCCCTGGTGCTTCTGCCCTCACCCTGGGTGGAATTACCACTCCGGTGTCTTCTTTCCTCCACCGCCAGGCACAAACATGACTCTAAGGCCCAATAGATTTTCATACAGGTTTATATATTCAATTCTCAATCCACAAACCCTCTATACAATAAGATTACATCCAATAGACAAAGATACAGACTGCTCTACTGTATCAGATAAAAGACCTATAAAATCCTTAAAACGTTCATAGCTACCTAACGCTAGTTAAGTCCACCTGGATCCAGCTCATCTTTCCCAAGCTCCATCTTGATCCTCTTCCATTCCCTCTCCTCTTCCTCCTTCTCCTCCAACCCTCTCTCTCCACCTTCCTTTCCCCTAGCCAATCTCTGGCTCTCACCTTTATTTTACAAATTAAAATGAGAAGAAGGTTCTGATGAAGTCACTTGAGTACTGACTAGGCAGTCCTTCTTGGGGAAATGAAATTAACATCAAAATACAAATGGCCACAGGACTATCCGCAACACTGGGCAACAACGGGATATCTGAGAGGAGTCCCTTTGAGGATCCTGTACTGGTAATGTAGCCAAAGCCAAAGGCTTTAAACAGACCAATGACTCATTGTAATGAACATTTGCATGTAAAGATGTGTGGACTAAATGGTGTACTGTGGGACACATTGATATGCTTTTCATGTTTCGTTTGTCGATTTTCTTATTTTTGTTTTTTATTTTCTTCAGGGGGCAGGATATACTCTTGCAAGGGCAGAGGGTAATACATAAAGACAGGATGAAAAGGCAGGTCAACAGCACCTGCCTCTTAAACTCATGGACCAAAAAGGTTCCAGTATCTTGGTGGTGTCTTGTCAGAAACTCATAGCTTTGATCTAACCACGAAGCAGTATCTAAAAGCCCAACCTGGGGGATATTCCTCAAAATAATTGACGAGGCTCTTTAAAAGTGTCAAACCCATGGGACACAAAAGAAGGCTGACATATTAGCCAAGATTGTGTAAAACAGAGAAAATTGTAGTTAAATGTGACCTGGGACTTGAGGTTGAACTCTGGCCTTGAAAAAGGACCTTAGTTGGAGGAAACTTTACTATACAGTGTTACATCAATATTAGATTCCCCATAAGTATTCTACATATATATCAGATAGTTAATATCAACCTGTGGCCGTAAAGAAGGTGTGATGAAATTGCAGTGTGAAATTCTCTACCCCGACATCCTGCCCTCCACATTCCCTAGATTCCTCTTCTTCTCCCTGCCCATGCCTGACAAGTAGAGATAAAGGCAACAGTGGCACAGCTGCCCACCCGGCTTCAGCAGAAGGAACACCCTTAAGTAAATGATTCTCAGAAAAACTGCAGAATGTACTGACTGATGGTCACCTGACTCTCTGGTCCCAGATTGAGTTTGAATGTCTGTCACATGCTTGTGAAGGACCCTAGGGGCTTTCACCAGCCTTACACCCACCACCTTAGGTCAAAGCTAGGCGAAGTTCCTTTCTCTACCCACAGTTCTTGGGAGAAGCAGGAACATTCTTGAAAAACCACAGAATGTACTGACTGATAGTCACCTGACCCTCTAATACCATGGCCTGTCACATACTTGCTAGTCAATAGATTCAAAGGCCAATACACTTAGCCAATTAATTTAAATTATAACCTTTTTGATGTAACCTGTAACCCTAAAAAGTATAAAAACTGCTTGTAACAGCCTTTCAGGATCACCTCTCCTCTGGATGTAGGCCACCCCAGTGCACTGGACTAATAAACCTCTTGCTTTTGCATCGATCCCTGATCTCTCATCTCATTCATGGGAGCCTCAAATAGATAAGACTCAATTTGGGTCTTCTAGTGTAAAATAACTGCTAATAATTTTTCATCTTTTCTGAATGTCTAAAATTGCTTTAAAATAAAAAGTAATAAAAATGCCGAGTATAATTTAGGTTTCTTAGTTGAGCTGACTGTTACAAGAGCACTCCTTGTTGCGCTAAGATGAAGGCACTGAACCCTTCTAATAGAAGGCTTAAAGAATGAACTTTTTCTCCCACGCATAATATCCTGAGTCAGATTGTCAAGGCAACTCTTTCAAACACATACATACACACACACTCATAAATAAATAAATAAACAAATAAATAAATGTGATTTAAAAAGTAAATGTTTACATTTATTCCTAATTAAATCTCCAATTTGGGAGATTATTTTTTTATAATTGGCCACTGCTGAACCCAATGTAATACACGAAGTCATTAATTAAAGCTCAGATGTGACTTTAGTTTATGGTTATAGAATTAGGGGATAGAAAGAAAGGCACCCTGACAAAGGCACTCGAGTATTTCTAAGCAAGGGCACAAACGAGCCAGGTCAATTCTCACTGAGAACACAGCCACAACAACATCTGGGCTAAGGGAGAGCTTGGTGCCTCTATGGGTCTTTTTCCTCAGTTCATAGCCTCCTACCAAATGAGGGTTAAAATCCAACTTCTTGGCTGTGTTTTTCCCTGATCCAGGGAATAAACATGGATTTATCACTTTGGTTTTCCATTCTTTCTCTATGTTTCCAGATGCCTGGGGACTTTCCCCTTCCTTATAAAGCCAGTTTCCTATTTAAGAAAAATCTTCCATGGGTTGGGTCGATACTCTCTGAGCATTATCAGGAAGATGTGAGATTCTATAGTTTACATCATTGTTAGAACACGTGTGTTCATTAAAACAGAAATGTTCATTCACAGGCCTGCACACTTATGTTCCTAAATATGACAGTCGGCCCTTTACTTTCTCTAGAGCACTCCATGACAAGAAGTTCGATCATTCTGAAGAGATGACTCATCAGCTAAAGAGCACTGGGCTGCTCTTGCTGAGGACCTGGGTTCAGTTCCCAGCACCCACATGGTGGTTCACGGCCATCTGTAACTCCAACTCCACAGGACTCAATGCTCTTCTCTTGACCTTTGCAGGCAGATGCATACACACGGTACACATGCAGGCAAACACTCTTATACATAAGACAAAAAATACAAATCTTAAAAAACAAAAACACTAAATTGATCCATCTTCCAGAAGTGTACCTGCTCTGCTCTTGACTTGTTAATATGTTTATCCAACATTTAACCTACAAAGTACATTTCATCTGCCCTAAGAAGCTCTTTCTTGGAACCTCTGTAACTATCCTGGTGCTTACTTGTATGTTACTTAGTTACTATAGTAAGTGTCCCTATAAGATCCCCAAGATCTAGAGCTATTGTTTACTTTCTGGATCTCCTTAACACCTAGCACATATCAGGTACTTAAGATATTAAGTCGCTACATAAATGTTCCGTCATTGTCGCTTTTTTAAAAAAGATAAGACTCTCATTCTGCAGGCCTGGCTGACCTATAACTCTATATAGCCCAGGCTGGCCATGAACTCACAGAGATCTGCCTTTCTCTGTCCTCTTGGTATTGGGCATAAAGCTATGTACCACTATACCCCAAAGGGCTGATTGAGAGTTGACCCTGTTACATAGGAAAATAAACCTCTTGTGTTTGTTCAAACTCCATTAGTGTGTCTCACTTGGGGGCGGGGTTCTCCAAGTAGTTAAGACTCACAATCCCAGCCAGTTCTCAGGCTGAGGCAGGTTTATTTTTTCCTATTCTGCTTTTATACCATTTTAATTACATGCAAGTAATAAGGTCAGTTCTAGGTTAAGGGAACAAGCCAGACAATAAACACAAAAACTCAAGGAACTAGGAAGGCAATAAACAAAGCCCTGTGATCTCTGTTTCTAAGGGCTTATCAGGATGACCAAGATATTTGAGCCTACGTCACTATCCCAGGCCAAAGTCAAATTCTTGCCTGAAGCCTAAAAATCTTTGTTCTAGCCTAAAAATCAGATTCCTGCCTGAGCATACTTCCCAAGTCTGGCCCTGTGTCAAATTCCTGACTGAAGTAGCCCTACTTCCTTGTCCTGGCCCAAAGTCAAATTCCTGCCAAGTGGCCCTAAAAGCTCTCTACAGTACTGTTGCTTTTTAAAAGTCTAGTAATCACCTCTTCACCAGACACAGAAAGACTTCCAGTTCCCCCCAGGAGCCATAATTTATGGAAGGGGAGGAGCTCAAAACATTACCCCTGCCCCCTCACTGTCAGGTTTCATACAGGTGCTCAGACAGGGATGGTGTTGTTTCTAGGCACTGTGTATCTTTGAATTTTTACAGTTGGCTTAACGCATACCTTCTAGTCATTATTGAGAATGTGTTTAATTCTGCTACTATTGATGACCATAATCCTTTGCTTCTTCACCTATACCATTCCTCTCATACCCATACCACAGCTCAGCTCCCAGAAGGAAAAAGAGGCAAATGTTCTGGGTCTAGCATGGCTCTTAGAGACAGAGCCATCCCTGCCCTTCCCCCCCCACACACACCCGCTGCCTCCAAAGCAAAGGACCGTGAAAAGCTTCCTGATTTGTAGTACCCTGGAGTAACTACTGTTGAAGTAGCACTTACTAGCTCTCTGGTTGGAAGGATCTGGGAGGGGCTGGTTATTTAGTGCAAGTGTGCAATTATTTTTGCAGCCTGAGAGGTCACATGGGAAGTAGGAGCAGATGTTGCTCAAAAAAGAATTGAGATTGGCAGATTCAGAAGCACAGTGTGGAGAGAACCTACTCTCACTGGTTGGACCACTGCTCACAGCTGCTGGTCTGTACCAAGTTTCACGGAGGAAAATCACCCCATGGAAAGGACCATCCTCGCTCTGCCATCCCTGCCTCCTGAACCCAGAGAGGTGGCATGCCTACATCATTCATTCCTTGTATCTTTTTTTCTCAAAAGGTTCAGAAAATACACAGCACCTTAGAAGGTTTTTCCTTTATATTTTTAGACAGAGTACAAACCACACTAAACAGTTGTCAAATCTGATCAAGAGGTCAATGAACTCTACAAAGCAACAAGAGATTGACAACCCAGAGTAGCTTCTGTTCCCACCATGGACAGTGGAGTAAAGCCAAAGCACCAAGCACTGAGCTTATGATAAAATACCTTGACAAAAGCCACTTAAGGAAGGAGAGGCTTGTTTCGCTCACTGTTTCAGGTTACAGTCCACCATGGTAGAGCCACAAAGCATTCACAGTCCGCAAGTGGAGATTGGTGAGTACCTGTGCTCAGCCCACTTCCTCCTTTCATGTGATTCAGGATATCAGCCTAGGGAATGGTGCCACCCACCTCAACTAACCTAGTCAAGGTAATCTCACCCAGGCATGTCCAGAGGCATCTCCCTGGTCACTCTAGACCTTATCAAGTTGATAGCTGAGGTTAACCACCACATTAAGATGGCTTCTAATTGTATAAAATAGGCAGAGGGGGA
Source organism: Micromys minutus (assembly GCF_963924665.1). Lineage (NCBI taxonomy): Eukaryota > Metazoa > Chordata > Mammalia > Rodentia > Muridae > Micromys > Micromys minutus. The sequence continues at coordinate 9,386,064 of NC_137964.1, read as the reverse complement.
AAAAAAAAAAGAAGGTAATACTGCCCCTATGGAGAAAACCATCACTAAATTTATTTGCCTGTGAGCTGGGGTCCTGACACTCTGGACATTTCTTCTTAGTGTTGTGACATCGGGCATTTTCTTTCAGAAATGGAAGCTTGTAAGACCTGACATTCTGAGCTGCCCAAAGGGTCAGATCATAAGATGACTCTCTGGTCAGAGGCTTTCTGTTATAGGCAAAAACTCCCTTAAGAGTTTATCCAACTCAGCATGTCAGTTACCCGGGAAGGAAAATGCCCCTCAGGGAAGCTGTATGTTCTCGAGAGTTAAAGATATAGTATAAAGTTCTCCTAAAAATGTGGGTTAATCCAGCCAGAGGGACCTCACCCTGAGAGTTTTCTTTCACATGGCCCCTCTGACCCCTGCCCACTCTTGTACCTGAAGAAAATGCCATTTTCTCATGTAATTTAAACTCTGTCTTTTATCCATTCACACAACCCTGTGGGTGATGAGTCTGTCTGGTTTGTTTGTTTGTTTGTTGATCACAAGGGCTAGAGGAGCTGAGGGAAAGTTAGAATGACATCCTAGTGAGAACTTTCTCTCTCCCTGACATTTCCACTTGTTTTGATCATGTAGAAAGTTCCTGCCTCTGCTCACCCCCTTGGATATCTCCACAGGGCAGTTCCTGTAGGCTCTAGTTCACGCATTTACAGTGAGAAGTGGAATGTGGATCTGTGTATGTCACCATGGCTAAATGTCTCCCGTCACCAAGTTAGTGTCACTAGTAATTTGAGCCAGTCTCTGCAGAAGGTGACAGGGACCTTGTGGATCAACACTTGAGTGGAGGAATGACTGAGTTTAATGGCTTATAGCCTATTCTGAGCTCTAAGGTAGCCCAGAAGAGGTGGGAGAAAGCTATAGTCCCTCTTTCTGTGTGTCTCTCTGTATCTCTCTGTCTCTCTATCTCTCTGTCTCTTCCTCTCTCTCTTCCCTCCCTGACCCACTGTGCCCAGCAAGGGATAATCCTGCTGCAGAGAGACTCTGATGGAGTCACCAGAATCATGGTGACTGGAGGTCTCCTCCTGCAATAGTGGAGCAGTGCTGTTCTTGGAAACAGAAACTCTCCTCTGCGTGTTTCGTCTTTCCTCCTGGGTTAGTATCCACACTGGAGACTCCATGAGATTTGGGCTCTTGGGTTCCAGGCCATCAGCTGCTGATGTTTAATCTTCATCCACTCTGATGTCCTAAAGACAATGACATGAGATATTGTCTTGTAACTTCACTGGGAAGGCATGGCTAAAGCTTGCACGTCCCCTCAACATGGCCAGTCATTAACTGTCTGTAGGGAAGTGGAGAGGATAAAGATAGGTCAGAACCGAGAGTCTCCACTTGGCTGTGTTTCAGAGCCTACACACCTGCTATTCTCTCTGCCTGGCAAAGTTTGCCAATCTCATCATGAAGTCACCTCCTCGGGGAAGGCCTGAAAGCCTCTACTCACTTTTGCTTCCTCATAGTTTGTCTCAACTTGTGGTGTTGGTTTATTTTATATCTGCTGTTTACTATCTCTTTGCCGGGCTACCCACGCATGAGAACAGGTTGGCTTGATTCCTTGCTGAACTTCAGGCCCTTAGTTCAAAACCTGACCTCATGGTGGCTACTCGGATGAGATCTGGTATCGGTTGATGCTGACAGGAACGTGAGATGAGCTCTGAGGGAAGCATGGAATTTCAGAGTCAGACCCAAAGAAAAGCACCATCCCCAGATGAGGTTCCGGTGACATCAAAAACTTAAACAGAGGGTAGGGGGTGTGGGGGAGGATGAGTTCTCATCCAGGTCACAAAGGGCCCAAGAAAACCAAGGAAGGATGGAAAGGTCTCTTATGGATCATGGCTTTGGGGGCTTTAGTCCATCATAAGATGGAGAACGTGACAGTTCACATCAGAAGAAAGCAGGGAGAGAAAGAATAATCCTGGGATGCTAGCTGGTGTCTAGACTGTCTTCCTTCTATACCCTCTGTCCCCTAGCCTATGAAATGATGCTGCTCACATTCAATAGGTCTCTTTCCCCCTCAGTTAAATTTCCTCACAGACACCCGGAAGTACACTTCTTCCGTGGCTTCTCAATCAAATCAAGTTGACCTCTAAAATCAACTGTCATGGAAGGAAAAGGGTATGAGGGGGGTCAGACCTGGGAAGACCTCTAAAGCAGGCCAGTTGGTGGAGGAGGAGAATAGTTAGCCACTGATGGTTTTGAGAGACTCTTTAGAGACTGATACTACGTGATTAATTTGGCATTGATTGAGCACATGGAAACAGAGTGGGGAAGGAGATATGGGTCTGGGCTGGGAAAGGAGAGGAAGTCTCAGGTCTGATGGAGATCTCTGTGGCAGACAGGCGTGAAAAGGAGGCAGGCACACCAGTGTGGGGAGGAGGACTGAAGACTTAGCATAAATAAAGGACCAGGAAGAATGAGAAAGGGCTCAGGGGCTTCTTCCAGGCTCTCCAGACCCCTACCAGGCTCCCCAGGGGCTTCCTGAGGGCTCCTCCCCGTTCCTACTCTGATCCTGAGGCCAGACTTTGAGCTGAGTACCAGGCTAGCAGGGAGACAGGCACCAACAGATATTCAAAGTTAACTCCACACCCATGCCCCCACCCTCCCACCATCATGTGATCTCCCTTTTTCCCCACTTGGGAAATTAGTGTGTTTAACATGAGTTTAGGAACCCTGGTTTTGACACTGACCTCCAAATAAAGATACAGAAGTATCTTCCAACCAAAGTGACAACTCTACTTGGCCCAGAATGAAAGGAACATCTACCAGCCCCATCCTTCTGACAAGCGTGAGTTTTCTTTTATCATACAAAATACTAGGTTTTGGTTTGTCCTCTTCTTGGGTTGGTCTTCCTTCCTTCCTCCCCTGTTTTCTCTCTCTCAGCCTCAGTTTCTCCTTTCACGTCCACACCCCTTTTCCCACTTTCTGATTGACTCTACTTTCTAGGTCTGTACTCACACTCAAACCTACTTAGACTCCCTGGGACAAAAGGTAAACATTCAGCTACACATGAGAGAGAATGTGCATATTTTGTCCCGAGTCTGGGTCTCCTCGCTTTACATTAATACTTCACAGATCATCTATTTTCCTGAAAACGTCATGGCTTTCCGTTGTCTTTACAGCTGAATAAAATTCCATGAGCCACAATTTCATTATCCGTTTATCCGCTGACGTGTAGACTGATCCTATTTCCCGGCTATCTCACAGCGTCAGAGAGCACAGATGTGCAAGGGTCTCTGTGGTACGATGAAGCATCCTTTGATTAGCCCCGGCCTTTGGGCTTTCACGAAGATGGATCTCCAGACTCCATTTTCTTCTGCCAGATGTAAATAAAATAAGCTGCATCAAGATAACTAGGGTCCCGCTCCCCATGGCCCGCAGGAAAGGGCTGATAAGACTGTCTCACAATTTAATCTACATATGTGCTAGCCCCAGTCTTGGGCTCTAATAAATAACAGGGTAGCCTCAGGCACTGTGCGGAGGAAGTTAGACTTGGCTCTTCTCTACTAAACTATAAATAAATCTGTCTTCCTCTATCAATTTCTATATCCTAACGTATTTTAAAACATAGGGAACCCAGACAGCATGTATTGAAGTGTTGGTAACAAGTAGACATGAAGCCTCCGAGATTAGGTAGAGAGATCAGCAGAGCAGGGAAAGCAGAGAGGGGGGCTGGCTTCAGTCTGGGTATCCCATCAGTAAGAATCACTAGGCATGTTGTTACTCTTCTATTGCTGTGTAAGAATTCATCCTAAAATCCAGTAAAACAGCTTCTTCGCAGTTTCTACAAGACTGGAAGTAGGAACATACAGTATCCTGCTTCTGTCTTCCGCTGAGCTGTGGTGGAGGAGCGAGCCCTCAGCTAGAGGGTCCACACCAAGTGTCATCACACTTAAGTCCCCGCAAAGGAACCCTGCTTCCTGACTTTCTCAGTCAGGACTCACCTGTGCTGGTGGGGAGGGACCTTCCTACATCAATTAACAAGAAAATGCCCCACACATGTCCACAGAAAACAAGGAAAAGTAAAAGAAAAATATACATATATGTATGTATGTATGTATGTATCTCCAGCCCGTGCACAAAGGCTTCCCAATTCCCAAGTTGAACAGGGCCAACAGAGTCTGGAAGAAATGTTAGGGAGTGAAGACAAATTCATAAATAACTTTTTTGCAGCTGCAAAGCGGAAGAGATGGGAGTCAGAGCTGTACAGCCCAAAGAGGCCACACACACCCCCCCCCCCCCCGCGCACCCGGGAAGCTGGCTAGGGTGGTCAAGCTCTGAAGGCTGATCCCTGTTTGTTTACTCTTGTCAATGTGTAGTTCTGGCCTTGGGTCTCTAGCATTTGATGTGGCTCTGGTTTGTCTCCAAGCCATGTCACATAGTCAGATGCAGCAAACCCCTCGGCTCTAAAGAGCTTTCCTGTGGGGCCTCGATGGGGCCCTGTGCAGGGTGGGGTCTGTAGAAGGCAAACTTCCCCTCAGGCAGCAGAAGCACAGGGGACAGCAGATCACCAGAGCATCAGCCCTGTCTCTGAAGTACCCTGAGTCTTCTCCAGGTCTTTAGCTCTTAGAGACAAATGCCTTTGAGGAAGGGGTAGTACATTTTCTCAGTGGCCAAGAGATTCCTTCACCAGAGGGAGGCGTTTGAAAGTACTCAAATCATCCTGGGATAAATCTTTCCAAATCAAACCAGATGAGACTCAACAAAACAATGGCCACTTTTAAAGCCTACCCCAGAGGTCAGCCACATCAGACACCTGAGCTCAGATTCCGTTTACAAATCTTCTGGAAGGGAAGTTGCCAGAATACCAATCACATGCCCAGGCTTCCTGACTTTTTCTGCCCCCCCCAAAAAAAAAAAAACCACCCACCCACCAAGGGACAAACTTTTCCTGAGAATAAAAACCATCTGCTGCTGGGGTGAAGGGTGAGAGCATGCAGACCAGGAAGGAGGAAGGAATAAGTTGGAGGGGCTGCCATGGGACAGTCCCCAGCACTAGAAGCCTGGAGCTCTCTAAGGACCTTTTCTCAATGTGCTGCTGGAAGGAATAGCAAGAAAAAGTGGCAAGGAGCCAGAATCCCACTTAGCCCATTTGTAATAACCCCCGGGGCAACTCCTTGATTCCAAGTGGCTTGCAACCTTCATCAGTGAAACTACGTTATAGAAGAGAAAGAAAATCCATATTGGAAAAGCTGACCCTGGGGACCAGACCTTAGTCTCCCCTTTTTTCTTAATACTCAGGACCCTGGTGCACTCAAATCTGTCTCTAGGAAGGGAGCCATACCTGTGGCTGAGCTCTGCTCCCACATGCCTATGGTATGTGCTCTGCAAAACCTGGGCTGGAGCCTTCACAAGATAGACAGGACTCAGAAGTTTGCATAAAATGATCCGGAAATATATACCTGAAGTGCGGACTTTTAAGTCCCACTGCAGGCCCAGAGAATTGAACCATGCCTTGGAAAAGGCCCTCAAGATAAGGCATATGACCCTTTAGAAGCTTGACTATAATTCATCCTTAGGAATTTATCTACAGATCTTGACATGGTCTGAATTCCCGGTAGGCTAAAGCAGGATTGTGAGTTCAAGGCCAGCATAGGCTACAGAGAGAGGGACAGAGAGAGAGAGAGAGAGAGAGAGAGAGAGAGACTGTTGTGGGTAGGAGAGAGGAAGAGAGGAAAGGAAAGTACAGAGTTACACAATGAGATCTGTCTTAGGGAAAAAATGGTTTTTTAGCTACATGTTATTCCTAAAAAGTCTTTTAAATTTTTATTAGGAAGAGAAAAAAACATAAAACGATAGCTTGCAAGTACTTATGATTCCTGAATCATTACAGAAACCAAATATATCAATGTTTCCTAAGTGCCTACTGTGTGACAAAAGTGCCTACTATGTGACACTGACTAAACAACGCTGGGAAAAAAAGATAAAGTCTCAAGAATACAGTTTATTTGGGGCCTGGAACACTATTTAGTTACTTCCTTTTAAATACTTCTTTGAAAAAGAGCTTTCTTTCTTTCCCAGCTCCATTTCCTGCCTTCCTGGTGGCTCTATTACCATGACTGTCTCTAGGCAAACAGTTGGTACAGGCTGTTAGGCTGGTGACAGTGCCCTTTGCTCTGCCGCTGGGGTGTGGTGGGGGACACTGTGGGGCTTCTGGGCTGTGCCGTCAGAACTGGACAGTGACTTTCACTACCCCAGTTCTACCCCCTCCCACCAGGCAGACTCTAAACATCTCCAAATGGGACCCTGGGTTTTACGTATCTCTTGAGCACTGGTGGGAGTTATTTCACCATATCCACCTCTCTTCTGAAAGGAAGCCAGATTTACAGTCACAAGAAAAAGTTAGTGAACTCCAGAGAGGGAGCCTTCCAGAGCCCAGGTCTGAGGTTTATGCTGTTCTCACAGTTGTACATACATACATACATACAATATATATATACATGCATATATTTAAATTATATGTGCTTAAAATTTATATGTGTGTAATATATATTATATGTTATATATTATATATTATACAATATGTATTTTATATATTATATATTTTAGATACTTTATTATATAATATAATAATATATAATTATATGTATAATTTAATATATATAAATATATAATTGTCTTTGTCAGGGTTTCTATTCCTGCACAAACATCATGACCAAGAAGCAAGTTGGGGAGGAAAGAGTTTATTCAGCTTACACTTTCCACATTGCTGTTCATCACCAGTGGAAATCAGGACTGGAACTCAAGCAGGTCAGGAAGCAGGAGCTGATGCAGAGGCCATGGAGGGAGGTTACTTACTGGCTTGCTTCCCCTGGCTTGCTCAGCTTGCTTTCTTATAGAACCCAGGTCTACCAGCCCAGGGATGGCTCCACCCACAATGGGGTGGGCCCTCCCACCTTGATCACTAATTGAGAAAATGCCTTACAGCTAGACCTTATGGAGGTATTTTCTCAACTGAGGTTCCTTTCTCTGTGATAACTCCAGCTTGTGTCAAGTTGACACGAAACCAGCCAGTACAATAATTAAATATATATATAAATATATAAAATATATAAACAGCCAAGTCACTCAGGCACCTTGCCTTCATAAGGGAACAGGTGGCTATGTTCTTCCCCCTTAATTTGTTTGCTTATTCATTCACTTTACACCCAAATTGCAGCCTCCCCTCTTCTCCTCCCACTACCACCCAAGCACACATCCCTCCCCCATTCTCCCTTCCCCCTCTCCTCAATCCTTCTTCCTACTCTCCCAGGAGACTCCCTCTACATCTGTTTCAGGCAGCTTCTGGGCAGAGCCTCTCACAGGACAGTTGTGCTGGGCTCCTGTCTGCAAGCATAGCAAAATATCATTAATAGTGTCCAGGGTTGGCTGTCGCCCATGGCATGGGTCTCAAGTTGGGCCAGTCATTGTTCGGCCATCCCCTCAGTCTCTGCTCTGTCTGTATTCCTGCACATCTTGCAGGCAGGACAAATTTTGGGTCGATGATTCTGTGGGTGGGTTGGTGTCCCTCTCCCTGCACTGGAAGTTCTGCCTGGCTATATGAGGAAGTCACATCAACCTCTGTGTCCACTGATGTTAGGAGTTTCAGCTAGCGTCACCCCCCCCCCAATATACTCCCAAGAGCTTCCCCATCCCAGGTCGATTGCTGCTTATTCCAGTGATACCTCTTTGCCACGCCCACCCCCCCACAAACACAGATTTCCCTTCTCTCTCCCAGCCCTCTCAATCCCTGTTCCCCACACGATTCTACCAACCGCCCCGCTCCTGATCAGTTCTTCCCTCCATCCACCTCCCAATGTCTATTTTATTTCCCCCTCTGAGTAAGATTCAAGCATCTTCCCTTGAGCCCTCCATTGTTACTGAGCTTCTTTGGGTCTGTGGGTTGTAGCCTGGTTATCATTTATGGCTAATATCCACTTATAAGTGAGAACATACCACACATGTCTTTCAGGGTCTGGGTCACCTCACTCAGGGTGATATTTTCTAGTTCCATCCTTTTCTTGCAAACTGCATGACGTCTTTGTAATAGCAAAGCAGTATTTCACTGTGTAGATGTGCCACATGTTCTGTATCCATTCTTTGGTTGAGGAGCATCTAGGTTTCTGGCTATTATGAGTAAAGCCACTATGAGCCGAGTTGAGCAAGTGTCCTTGTGGGATGGTGGGGCATCTTTTAGGCATATGCCCAGGAGTGGTATAGCTGGGTCTTGAGATAAAACTATTTCCAGTTTTCCAAGAAACTGCTAAATTGATTTCCAAAGTGGATGTACTCCCACCCAGCAATGGAGAAGTGTTCCCCTTACTCCTCATCCTTGCCAGCATGAGCTGTCACTTTGAATTTTTGATCTTAGCCATTCTAATAGGTATAAGATAAAATCTCAGAGCCATTTTGATTTGCATTTCCCAGATGACTAAGGACATCGAACTTTTCTTTAAGTGATTCTCAGCCATTAGAGATTCCTCTGTTGAGAATTCTCTGCCTAGATATGAACCCCATTTCTTAACTGGGTTATTTTTTTTGCTCATGTCTAATTTCTTAAAAAACCCATTTGGAAACATGGCCCCTATGGGAAGAACCACCTTCTCTCTCCCCAGACACAGCACGGCCCTTACTTGGGGAGAAATCTCCACCAGCAATGAAGCCCCTTGCTGAACAGGATGGTACTGATTTCTCTTCTGATTCACTTCCTTGGTTACTAAAATCTGTCTCGACTGCTCCAGCATCTGCAGCCTCTCTCACTTCCTTCTCCCCTCCTCTTCGTCTCTCACACTGGCTAATTCAACAACTGAACTCTGCACAGTGTCCGGTATGGATTGTCCTCATGTTTGGGACCTTCTATGAGGAACTCATGTCACAGAGGGAAGAGACTCAGATCGTATGTGAGGGCATCCATGATGTCCACAGAATCGTGAAGTGACATCTATTTAGTTATGTGTCGGTAAGAATGCTCTTCCATGGCTGGTCCTCACTTCCTCAAAACCAGTTTTGCTTGCTTTTGTTCACTCTAACTTTCTACGTTGGCTGAGGGTTACCCTCCATAGTTCCGCCTGGCCTGGTTCCCTTTATGAGGTTGGTGAGCCCTTTGCACCATGGGCCTCCTACTCAATGTTACCTATCCATGTCAATCCTCAAGAAATCCAGGTGGCCCTCCCCACCTGTTGGGAAATTTTTCTCCTTGGAGGGGAAGTAGAAATTGCCTACACACAACAGCAAACTGAAAGTTGATTCCGCCAAAGCTATAGGACCAATGGGTTTGCTGGCCTTCTTTGTAGTCAAATGCCTGAGGGGCTATGGGTAGGAGGGTGGGTGGCCTGAAACTAGCCACATTGCACGTTCTGCACGCACTATGGATGATAACCCCCCTGGATGTGTGTAGATGGGGCCTCTTCCTTCTGGCCTCAACTTAAATACTCTACCCCTTCTCTGAGACTCCAAAGCCATGTACAATAAGGGCAGAATTGCATACAACTTGTTGGAGGGGTGGCTGGATACTCAGATCAGGGTACTGGGACCCTTGCCCCTCCCTCCTTTTGTGAGGGAAGGTAAAACATTCAAAGAGACCATCTGTAATGAACTTTTGTGAGCAGGCCCAGCTGAACTCATGAGGATGTTCCCAGTATGGCTAAAGGGATAGTCCTTGTTAGGTCTCAAACCAGGGACAAAGGCTAACTAAGGCACTTATGAATATATCAAAACAAAATCGTGGTCCTCCCAGAATCCTTCAGTTCCTACCTGTTACAGGGTGTGACTGCTCTAGAGCAGAGGCTGGGCTCCCCTTCCCCTTAGACTGTTTCCTGTATAATCCAGCCATTTGGTTATTCTGAGATAATTACCATTTTCCAAACCATTTGCCTTCCTGACCTCTTGACCTCCTGGTGCTCCCCTCCCTCCTCAGGTCACATTCACTCTGGACTCCCCCAGGTGTCTCTGCCTCTGGCTGTGCTCTCCTTCATACCATCAATGAACCTTCTCCTCCACCAAACCTAGGAACAGCCATGACTTTATTTTCATTTTTTGATTCATCCTTTCTTGTACTACAGTCATGAACTTGATGAGCCAGTATATTCGGGATCATCCAAATGTCTAGAAATATATCTAAAAACACCTTTGAAGAGTGAGGTCTGATTTTCCAGGTGTGCTGTGATTTCATCCCTAGAACTAATGAGATGTTTGAAGCCCCATCTCCTAGGTGCAATGTGAGCATTCTCCAGATTTAAATGTTAAATCTTAACCCACAAGGTGATGGTCATGGAAGCAAAGACTTTGGGACATGATTTTAATGAGTTATTAATAATGTCCCTATAAAAGACATCCCAGGAAACTCCTTTATGATGCCATAAATATTTTAAAAGGTGGCTCCTGTTTCCCGTGAGTTACTGCTCCGCACACCCCGCCCCTGGTTCCCTCTGGCCCCGGCAGTCCGTAAGCCCTCTTTTAATTTCAACCACACCTTTATGTCTGCACAATTTGAAGAGCTGGGGTTTGAGCCAGACAACAGACCTACTGTCACCTGGAGCACCAGCCTCCAAAGCTGAGAGAGATGAAAGTCTATTGCGTTTCAGCTACTCAGTTTGTCAGACAGCACAAAGGACTAAGACCCTACTACATTATAGCTGAGCATGCACTGCAGTGGCAGAGGGCATGTCTAATATTGCTTGGTTTTTTCCCCTGGAAGATTAACAACAACAATAATTTAATAGACATTTAATGAGTTGTACATGGCGGTATATGCCTTTAATCCCATCACAGGAGGCAGAGTTAGTAGGCTGATTTTGTGAGTTTGAAGCTAGTCTGGGCTGCGTAAACCCAGAATTCAGAGAATCAGAAGAAGAAAAGTCATGGATTTGGTTTAACATTCCATGAGAGAAGGATGTCCATGGGAAGAGGAAGCTGACAGAGGTGGGGATCAACAGAGACTTTAGGGCTTGGAGTTAGTAGACAAATGGATCCTTACCAACTATAGGGCAGGAAAGTAGGAGGGTTCAGGCTGAAAAGCAAGGGACCCCAGATGGAATCCGTGACTCATAACAACAAAGAGCCACAGTAAAGATTTTTTAAAAAAACACTCTCCCTATTTTTTAAAAAATAACTTATTTATTTTATGTATGTGAGTACACTGTTGTGCTCTTCAGACACACCAGAGGAGGACATCAGATCCAATTACAGATGGTTGGGAACCACCATGTGATTGCTAGGAATTGAACTTAGAACCTGTGGAAGAGCAGTCAGAGCTCTTAACCACTTCATTTCTCCAGTCCCCACAGTGTTTCAGTAAATATTAAAAATAAATCTGCTGCTACCAGTCCCAGATGTTCTCACTCCACGGCAGTTGCTCCAGTGTGGAGCCATTCACCTGGGCTCTTCCTCTACCACACGGTCCCCACACTGCCCTCTCCCAGCTGTCTCTCTTTTAGTCTGGAACTTTGGCTACTGGTTCCCGCACAGATCCACAGGCCACCACACTAGAACTGCTCACCCCAGCTGCTTCTCTACCAGCCAAGAACTTAGCTCACATTCCCCACAGCCTGGTAAAGTCATGACTCAAAAATCAATAATTTAGCAATCAGATTTATATGTTAAATTCTCAATCCATATACATCCACACACTAAGCTAACAACCAGTTGACAAAGATGTAAACCGCCCACCTAGATAAAACAAATTGACCCATAGAAACTCTTAGAAATAATCATATCTACCTATCAACAATTAAGATCACCAGCTGGATCTAAAACCTCCTCCTCCAGCTCCATCTTGAATCTCTTTCTTTCTTTTCCTCTCCTGCCTTACCAAAATTTTGTCCCCACCTCACTTTCTACCGTCCAATTATGTATCACCTTGATTTAACTAGTGCCAGCCATCACCTGCATATAGACATCAACCTACACTTCATCCTTTTTGTTTAGATTTAAAAAAAAAAAAAAACTTTTTCCTCAAATGTAAACTGTGCACAACTATTACCATTTGAAAGTCATCTAAATGACTGTTTTCTCAATGTTAATTAGCTTGAGTAGGCTATGAGACTAAAATAATCTTCAACTCCATCAGAAATCCAAGAACAACTAATATTATCTGAAATTATGAGAAGCACAAAACATAGCCTCCAAAACTTAGCCAATTTATAGAGACTGCTGATCACCTGGACAGTCCCTCATTCCTCAAAACGTTGGAGCATCAGTCTTCAGCCTTCTGGCCCAGGATCATCTGGCAGACTTTTGTAATGGAGAGTTTTGAAGGGCTGATAATTCTGACTCAGCAAATATTATCAGTTGACTATTCTGCATAAGGTGTCCCTTTCTGGAAAGTATTTTTCTGGAGATGAATTGAGGCAACTCTTGCCTAGTGGCTGTCTGACTACAATTAGAACAACTCCACTGATACTCAGTTTCTTCTTAGAATCTAAGGGGTACTGTCAGGAGTGGACAGGTCTCTAGTCAAATAATCTTTAAAAAAGAAATGTCCATAAATGTCACATTCTGTGGACTTCTGACTAATCTTTGAAGATTATCTATGTACGCAAAGTATTTCTGAACTGTTAAACCTTGACTACTCTTTGCCATTTCTAATTGAAATATCTCAAAAACACCCTTTTAATGGACTCAGAACCATGAGTTTTCTATCTGGCCCTTAACTTGTATTGTTTAATCAACTAAAAAACAGTGCATAATAGCAATTATAGGACTGGGTCTAAGCCTTGCGTTTCCAAAAAATGTATTGTATAGGTACAATGCCTATATGAAAGCAACAATACTAATCTTAATTTTTATTCAATAAAATTATACCAACGAAAGCCTTAAATTTATAAAATAAATTTTATACCAAATAAATTCTATACCAATGTAAAGATTATAACTTCAACTTAGTATCAGTTACAAAGATTTCTACCAATGTAAGATATGACTTTAGCTTAGTTACCAAATGAGATTATGGCTGTACAAATCAATCTAACTAATTACTTCCTATTAAATTATGACCATAATACCTCTAAAGTCCTCATTTTAAAAAATGACCACCTTCAGCCTCCCCAAAATCCAGGGAATCAGGACAACCATTCTTCATTAGCTTCTTCCAGCTGTATATGGGTGGTTAAGATATCCTTGGGGAGAATAGGGGAAATGGGGGAGTTGAATGGCCTTAAGAAAGCCACACAATGATTGTTGTCATCTCTGATGTCTGTCTGGACTGGTTCTGACTGAAAGTCCCTGAGATTAGGAATCCAAGCAGACTAGGTCAGCATTCTTATGACGAGCTTCACCAAAGCTGCACATTCTGCAACATATAAATCTCAAAACAATATTTTAGCATCAAGATATCTTTTTGTTTGATTCTCTTGAATCTAGTTTTCAGGTGGCCTCCTTCTATCAACTCTGATCCATATAACTCTGGAAGGCATCCAGAGCCTAATCACCCCTTTTAAAAAAAACAAAATTTTTCTTCCAAAATAGCGTGTCCTTTTATTGCAATCATAAAGGCTTGTAACTTGTAATCTCCCCCAGAGAAATAATATTATGATGACATTTGTTTTGAAAATTAAAATGATATAAGACAAATGAATAAACTAAAACACTGCATGATCTTATCCTTAGGCCTCTAATAATCTATCAATGTCAGGAAATCAACTCAAAATTCCCATAAAGCCCACATTAAGAGAAAATGAGCCTCCCGTTGTGGTAATTTTAAAAATAATCACAAACCCTTGCTAGCCAGCATCAATGAGCCACATAACCTTAGCATAGTGAGGACTCCTGCTGTGAGAAGGAGGCTACCCTGAGCACAGAGTTAGAGATTAGAAGCTGCATGATTCTTTAACAAAAATTGTTTAGAGGATGTATTTAAAAGCTGGTTTATTTATAAGATGCTCAAGTCTTACAGGATCATCCTTATTCTGTCTAACATGGGCCCCATGGGAATTGTGGGTTTAAATCCTGGTTAGACCAGCTTCTTAAAAATAGGTATTAAAGGAAATATGATTAAGTTTGTTTTTATAATTAGAAGAAGAGAGTACAGAGTTTACCTGAATCATGTGGGAATTTTCACCTGTGGTTCGGAACCAAGATAGGGAAAATTAGTCACTGACTCCAAGTAGAGAGTGGCGATATTTGCAAGTTTAAAAGGTTATTAGAAATATAAGTCTGTAGCACCAGGCAGAGTGCATAACAGACATATATTATAGAAGTGGTTGGTGAATGAAGGTCTGACGCTCCAGATAGAGAGCTTGACAGATCGACGTATTTTTGGGCTAAAGTCCTGGTTTGACAAGTTGCTAACTTATTATAGATATTGAAATTGATAAATTGACCATTCCAGCGTGCTGTTTTCATTCACCTTCCCTTGGCCGGTGGGTTGTTGCCACGCCTGGCACACACACATCCCAACTCCAAGGTGGGCTTTGTGTGTCCCGCCACTACACCCTCTTCTGAACTCAATTAAGTTGCCACATCAAAAAAACACACCAAAACACTCTGATCCAATTGGTATGATATAATTTGCCCACCTAGATAAGTCAGATCATCCTGTATAATTCCATTGCTTATAAAATATTCATAACAACCTGCATCCATACAGAGGTGCGCAGAGAGAAACATCTACGTCTGCCTCCATGCTGCTTCTTCCTGCTGAGCCATCTCTCCAGCCCCCACAGTAAAGGTTTTATGGCATAAAAATGGACAAATGTTCCTGTTTATCTTTCATCTCTAAACCAGTTTTTTAAAGTATACAAAATAACATTATTATTATTATTATTATTATTATTATTATTCCCACAACAGCATAAAATGGACTGAAATAAATATCTTGAACTGATAGAACATTACAACTGAGATCATTAAGGCAGCTCACAGAGGAGAGGGACTCACAAAAGGCAGTTTCAGTAAAGAAAGTCTTGGGATAAGGGACATGAGTGAGGTAAAGATTTGGGGCAAAAGAGGCCCTGGAGTCCCTCTAACCCTCCACCACCCTGCTCTGAGTCACTTAAAGCCCATGGCAAAATGTCACTGCTGGCCTTGAGGCTCCAGCACTTGACCTGTCTCTATTGTACCCAGTTTGTCATAAAGTCCTCAGCGGAGGGCAGAGAAGGCAAAAGTTGAGTTTATATTTTCTGTCTCCTCTCAGAGGAAAACACCCACACATCAAACTAGAAAAGCAACGGCCCATAATTCCCTCCAGGTTCCATGCACAGCTTGGGAAAACGAAAGTGGACCACACCCATTTCTTAATAATTTGTTTGCTATGAGAATCAAAGGAACTTTATATCCTTCAACCCTGGTTTTCATCTTTAAGATGGACTGAGACCCTGAGCCCTGGCGATGAAGCCCAGAGTAGCATAAGATTAGGAGCTACCTATAAACTTAGATGATTCGGGAACCATTTGTAGATAGAAAGGGAGAACTCTGGACTTCAATTTGGGGCCAGAAAACAGGTACTTAGAGCCACCAGCACTCCCCAACACACACAAACACACAGAGTAGTGTACGCATGTACTTGCACCCTACAGTGAGACAGTTGTAGGAGAAAGTGGTTCCTATTTTGTGATTCTGACATGTTGGCCATCATGAGATTTCCAGACATTACTAGAGATGGGTGGGGTTTTATTTACTTTATGCAAGTTTACTCCCTGCTCCCATTTGTCCACAGTGATATTAGGTACAGGAATGAGGGCCCTTACACGTGTATTTCATGAGTAGATACTGGCGCTCCTTATAATTAGTTTCAAATCAGACCATTTCACACAATTATGGCATTTTCTTTGACTATTCAGTCAATCACAAAGATAGCAAGAGAGCCCTTTGTTGTTGAACGGGCTCCTTCTTAGCCTCTGTTGCACTGTGAGAAAGATAAATGCCAACAGAAACACAACTATCGTCTCGGTCGTAGACTGCTGCTTGTTGAAATGCATCATCCTAGATGCCAGAGAAAGGAGGGGACAAAGGTGCTCCTAGACATAGCAGAATAACAAAATGCTATAGAGGACTGTGATGATGTAGATGAAGGTTTAAGAATCAATAATGCAATTATTGCCATTTAAATGCCGGAAATCACCCCCCCCCATGAGGAAAGAAAATTGGACTTTTATGACGTCACAAAACTACTAACAAAGGGGCTACCTGCGAGTCCTATACTGAGAGAAACCTAACCGTTCCCCATCCCCACCCCACTGGCTCAACAAACACATGGAGAGCAATGTGCTAGGTAGAGAGGACCCAAATGATGAGCACAAAATTAAAATGTCTCTCTCACTCACTCAAGTGTGTATAACTAATTATGCAGTTCCTTCAAGGTTGCCAGCCATGGTGTAAGGACTGGGAAATGAAGAAGACATGGTCTTCTTCTGCCTTCCTGGAGGATGAGGTGCTAAGAGATGAAGTCCAGATTCAAGTAGTGGCCCCTTAAAGAAGGGCAGGATAAGCTGCATGTCTATGAGATCAATGTCTTAGAGCTAGTCCTGGGCTCCCTGGGAAACTAGAGTGCTGTGCCTGTGGGCAGGATGAGGTCAGAAGGTGATGCTGGAGAGAAGGTGGGAGAGGCAAGGAAGGACAAGAGGACTTTACGTCAGACTCCTCCCACATTACATGGTTGACTCCTCGTAGAAGTCTTCTGATGTCAACAGAAATCTCTAATTCACTGATTAAACAAGGAGAGGCCAAAGACCCTGGCATTAACTATTAACATACCCTGCATGTAGGAACCCGCTCACTAAAATTCATTTATCCCTAAGACTTTGAGACCTTCAGGGACATGAGCGAAGCTTCAGACATCCCAGGAGCCAGCCTGTAAACATTACAACCCCACATGGGCTATTCAGTGTCACACTTTTTGCATTACCGTGGTTTTCCTTGGCAGTATCGCCCAAGCACCAAGGAGGAAAGATTGCAAGAGCCAGAGGTTCGAGAGGACCAGGGCAAAACAGTCTTCTGAACTCATAGACTCACAGCATCTATGGCTGCCTGCACAAAACCAAGCTGGTCAACATTCCGAAAGGTCTGGGAAGGGATTATTGATTCCCCCCCCCCCCACTCCTGACTAGCCATTGGTAGATGGCTTCTGGAGGGAGACAATCAGTTTTCTTTAAAGGTGTGGTCCCTGGTAGTCAGGCATGCACCAGTGGATGGTCCCACACCTAGGAGTATAATGGGTCAAAAAACAAAGAGGAGGATGTGTAGTTGGGAAGGGAAGTGTAGTTAGGTGGTGGTGAATCTGGGAGGAGTTAGCGGGAGGAGTAGGGGGTGAGTATGATCAAAATACATTGTACTAGTTATTGCTGGTGGCCAGAGAAGCCCATCATGGCATCAACCACTCAATGGTGGTTCTTCTATACTGTGGGGAGAACATGCTTTGAAAGGTACTGGGCCATTGAGAAAAGGTGTATGAACTGCTGTCCTTGTACCTTCAACTGGGCAAACGTCATTGAGCAGCCCCGGGAGACTACATACGTGCAGGTTGATTTGGGCCCTAACTTCTGCGTTCACACAGTGGTCCCAGATACTTCATGCATTTATGTGGTCCTGGGATATGTTTTTTTTTTTTTCCTGGATTTGACACTGGCTGAAGCTCTCAAGTTCATGGACTGAAAGAGTTCTTTCTGCACAGAGTTCAGTGACAACCTCACCTTCAAGGACCCAAGGCCCATAGCCACATGATGCTAGAGGGATTTTGAGAACTGTACAAACTGAGGAGTCCCCACAGCCAACTGCCTAGCAACCATTTCTTCCCAACTCCAACATTAAAGAGCCAGAATGCCTTGGGGAAAAAAATACATTACATGAAATTCTCAAAGAATTACTAAAAATAGTGGTTGGAACACACACACACACACACACACACACACACACACACACACATACACACACACACACACACACACAGAGTCCTACTGGGAATGCATCTAGAAACATAAAAAGATAATCATGTCAAAACCAATAGCAGAAAATGGACATTCTCGATACATTAAATATATCACCACTGCCCTGGACAAACACATACACAGGCAAATTTTAGTTAAATAAGTTTAATGTTTCCAATACATTGAAAGGTGAGTTATGTGTATATGTGTTCCCCGAAAGATCTGTGAGCCACTCACCGAAGGGAACTGTCACCATTCCTGCCAATGGATCACTCCCCTTTTTGAAGTCTGCCAGCCCACCAATACCTGTAATCATTTTGTTATTGGCTACAGACCATGAGTTAGCTCACGAAAGACCATTTGGTTACAAAGACTACATTGCCTTTGTTTAGACCAACAAAAATGGGTTTTCTAGGATCAAATTAGCTGCTTCGCATATAAGAACTGCAGTAGAGAAAAGTGTTTCAGCTTTATATTTTATAGTTTGTAATGTAAAAGATAAATTTTATATTTATAAATTATATACTATAAATATATTTTATATAAATATATAATATAAATGTATACAATATTTTACATAAATATATGGTATAAAAATAAAAATATTTTATATAGATATATAATATAAATTAAAATATAATATTGCATATTTTATAATTTTATATTTCTGGGATCTCAAGCCATCAAACCCTTAAGACACAAATGTAGTCTTATTTCTGGTTAACCTAACTTTATTATTCTGCCAACTATTTATCTTATGAAATCTATCTTAAATTTGAGTGTCACGGTCTAAAATTCTTACAGTTATGCTTTTGTTAGCTTGCTTGTTTTCGAGATGGGGTCTCACTATATAGCTCTGGCTGACCTGTTCTATAGACCAGGCTGGCCTTGAGCTCAGAGATCCGCGCGCCTCTGCCTGCGGGGTTGCGGGTGTGTGCTAACATGTCAGGGGCAACAGTTCTAGTTTTGACAGACTGGGAACTGACTTGGTTTGCAGCCTGCACCCTGTCATGGTTGGGTGCTGGACTAAGATGGTAGCTGTTAGTTATCAACCCGACTAGGTGTGGAATCAACTAAAAGCTAATACCCAGGCACACCTGGGAGATTATCTCAATTAGGTTAGTTGAAGGCGGGACTCAACCTATTTGTGGGCAAAGGCCTTCTGAGGGGAAAAACTTCTTTGCTATCTGCTTGCCTTCCTGTTTGTGCCTTGCTGGGACCACATCTATTCTGCCTTCAGCCATATTGCTGTTCCCTGACCCGGAACCCAGCTTCTTCAGCCTTCCAGCACACACCCAGCAGCAGTGGCTCCCACGAAGCCTCCAGGCCTTCAGCAGCAAATTGGGACTGAAGCATTCAGCCTTATGGACTGAGTAACTACTGGCGTTCCCAGTGTGGTGACAACCATTACTCGACAACCCAGACTCTACCACTAAGGCGATTGAACCCACCCCCTGTCAGTACGAATGCGTTCTGTCTGTTCAGTTCCTAATACATGAAGCAAAGACAGATGGAGACACTTGAGAAAACAGCATCAATATTAAAAATGCAGCCACAGCAATTATCCCTATTAACGTCTGAGCTGTTCTTAACACACGAGCATTATTCGTGACCACAACTCTCGTTCTCCGGCACCACGGAGGTGAGACCGCAGCGTTCGCACGAAGCTGGCAACAAAAAATTCAAATCGCGTTCTATCTAAGAAGCAGCGCAACAGAGCTCTTGGGACAATGATGCTGCTTTTCTAGAAGCTGGGGGTGTCTACCTGACCTTACAGAAGGCCAGCTTTATGCTCATAGTGATAACTGCTTCAACAGCGAGGCTGCTGTCTTAAAGAGTCAATGTACCGACTGGTGATCTCTTCTGAATCTCATCTAAGTAAACATCGCCGTGGTGCTGGCTGGAGACAGTCACGTGTCCATACATGGCGGAACAACCCACCGCGTGGGGCTCATGGCTTCCTATGCAGCCTGTAGCTCAGCTGCTACTGTGCCCCTTCCCGTCGGGAGCACGGAAGATCCACACTGTTAAAATCCGACTGAATCTGCGGAATTTGAATCCGTTCCTGAGAGCCCACTCTCTCTCGAGTTCCAGCATCAGATGACATCCTCATTATGTATAAATACATCGAGGGGCGAATGAAATGCCCCGTCTCAATTTTTCAGCTAAGCACATCCAGTTTTTAATTAAATTTCTCAGAATGGCTTGTCGACCTTGGCATTTACACCTAAAGCGTCGAAAATTGTGTGAAGATTCTTAAGAGATTTGTTCAGCGACTATCAAGAAGTACAGTAGCAGAGAAAGGGCAAAATGGAAGCGCTGATGTCTTATTCAAATCACAGCTCTGGGAACAAAAACCGTAACAGCAGGAGGGCTGGCAATGCTGTTCCCGCTTCTTGGACCAGGTGAGGGAGCAAACAGCCAGAGGAACCACCATGGGAGAGTACAGTGTCCCACTGCAAAGATGGAGGGCCCTAAGTAAACACCACAGCGATGTTTACTTAGATGAGATTCAGAAGAGATCATCAGTCGGTACATTGATGCTTTAAGACAGCAGCCTCGCTGTTGAAGCAGTTATCACTATGAGCATGAAGCTGGCCCTCTGTAAGGTCAGGTAGACACCCCCAGCTTCTAGAAAACCAGCATCATTGTCCCACGAGCTCTTTTGCGCTGCTTCTTAGATAGAACGCGATTCAGTGGAGGAGCCACCAGGAGTGGGGCCGCAGAGGAGAAGCAATGAGCCAACGTGTGAAGCCACAGCCTATATAGACTGTTCTTGGCAGAAATAGCACCACGTTGTGGATAGAGACCAGGCAGAAGAGTTCTGTCTTGAGTATCAGATTCGATTTACCCCCAGCTTGTTCTCACAGATTGAAGGTACGAATGACAGATAAGACACTGAGCTTGGTAGGTTTGTTTTCATATACATAGTTACTGTAAAGGGAGCTACAAACCACCAAGTAAACCAGCAAGAAACGAACACAGCCAGTGGCTATATCCCCTGCGTGCGTGCGTGCGTGCGTGCGTGCGTGCGTGCGTGTGTGCGTGTGCATGTCTGTCTATCTGTGTGGGTGAGAGGAGACAGAGAGGGAGGGAGGGAGAGATCAACTATTGGCAATGTCTCAAGCCAACGTGCCATGCTGTGTGTTAGAGCTCCAGGGCGCATTCAGCCACCATAACTGACCTTTACCCCCAGGATCCACAGTTACCCTTTCCCCTGCCTCGGGGCACCTGGAAACAGCCATCTTTCTGTCTGTTTGCCCAAGTTCAGCTCTCTTACGTGGCCCATGGTAATGACGGTCGAGTTTGTCTCTGTCTGGCTTATTGCAGTTCTGATAACACATCCCCAGGTCAATCGCTGCTGTCAACACTGATGGGGTTCCTTACGGTTGAAGGAACCGTAACAGCCCTCCATGAGCACACTGCATCTTCTTTATCTGGCCATCTGTCGGTGGACGGCGGTCCAGAGCTCGGCTGCTGTCAATATGTGCACCATATGTGTGCAGTGCCCTCAGAGTCCAGAAAGGGGCATTGTATCCCCTGGAAGTGGAATTACAGGTGGTTGTGAACCACAGTGTGGGTGCTAGGAACTGAACATGGTCCTCCACCAGAGAGCAGCGCTCTAACCACTGAGCCTTTTCTCTAGCCCCTTCTTGCCCATTACATCATCTTTTAAGAAATGTCTACTGAAGCTGTCTGCCCATTTTTTGTAGGTTTATTTCTTTGCTACTGAGTTTGCCAGCTATATTTTTCTAATATTAACTCCTTATCGGTTTGAAGATGTTTTCTTGTGCTTCCGTCATCTCTGAGGCTGTACTCAATCTCTGTAGATTGGTACAGCCCTATTCAACCTTCTTTGCTTTTGTTTCTTGTACTGTGAGGAAGAACATTAAATCATGAACGAGACCCCTGAGAAGCTTTTCCCACCTCGTCCTGCCTTAGACCATTTATGTTCCCAGATGAAAGACACACACAGCCCTTATATTTGAATATGCCTTAAACGGCACACTACCTGCTTACCTATAGCTATAAGCCATGATATAAGCATTTACCTCTTATCCATAACCCAAGTTATTACTTTCTATGTTTCATCTGGGCTGCTCTTTGCTCCAATTAGGTAGCCCTCTGGGCTACATTCTCATGTCTTCTTCCCCCTCTCTCTTGGTCCCATGCCCACACAATCTAAAAGCTCTTCCTAGTCTCCCTGCCTAGCCATTGGCTGTACTGCAATTCTTTATTATCAGTCAAAGCCAGCTGGGGGCAGGGACCCTCCGCTCTGGAGACAAGGCTTTGGGAGCCAAATTAGGACGAAGCATTACAACCAATTCCCAACACCATGTAATAGGTTTAGCGCTATGAACTCTTTCAAGGATAGTTCTTGTCTCAACCATAACAAATGTCATATCATTGTCATCCTCAGTTTATCACTGACATTTCCCATTGTGATACGGTCTCCCCATCCTTTTGGGGTTGTTTAGCTGTCTCTGTTGCTGTCAGAAAACACAACATTTCCCATAGAGGTTTTCCTAACTTTGTTGAGAATTGTTCTGTAAGCTGATAATACATCAGTTTTTGGGAGAGAGAGGGGATTGAGAAAAACATGCATTATCAGTACTAGTGAGTTGGCTCAGCAGGCAAAGACGCTTGTCTCCAAGCTTGATTACACGATGGTATCATGTAATATTTCTCTCTGTCTCTGTCTCTGTCTCTGTTTCTCTCTCTCTCTCTTTCTCTCTCTCTCTCTCTCACACACACACTGGGTGCTAACAAAATGTGCATCATCTAAGTTTTTTTATTAAAGTATTTTTTAAATTTTATTTATTTAGTATACGTGTGCTCTGCTGCATATACATTAGACTACCAGAAGAGGGCATCAGATCTCCCTGTAGATGGTTGTGAGCCACCATGTGCTTGCTGGGAATTGAACTCAGGATCTCTGGAAGAGCAGTCAATACTCTTATCTGCTGAGCCCTCTCACCAGCCCCCTGATCATCTAAGCTTGTTACCTGTCCCATTTACTGTTACACATTTGTATTCTTAATCTCTGCTACTGTGTTTATCTTGATAGAAGAAAGGGCCCCAGCTCACATTTTCTCAGGTTTTGAATTCTTAGTCCTCATTCCCTTCTCTCATCCCTTTCCTCTCACACTGAGTCTTCTCTTTGTAACTTTTCCTCCCAACTCTGTGTGAGACCCCCTGAGTTTAATTAATTTACTTATTTAATTAGTTGTATGACCCTGAGTGGGGAGTATGGGTAGCTTATCAGTGGCAACACCACTGATAAAAATGGCATTTGCTCTTCCAGTGCTCTGTTTGGTTTTCTCTTGACTTGACACAGCTACAAGAAGAACCTCAGGTGGGAAAATGCCTTCATCAGATCACCTGTAGGCTAGTCCTTGAGGTGTGTGGCAGCACTCCTGGGTTATTAATAAAGCAGGCTGAGCAAGCCATGGGGAGCAAGCCACTGGGCAGCATTCCTCTATAGTCTCTTCTTACAATCTGGCTTCTAGGTTCCTACGTTAGTGTCTTAGTTAGGGTTTTATTGCTGTGAAGAGACACAATAATCAAACTCTTATAAAAGAAAGCATTTAATTGGGACTGGCTTACAGTTTCAGAGGTTCAGTGTATTATCATCACGGCAGGAAGCATGGCAGCATGGAGGCAGACATGGTACTGGAGAAGGAGCTGAGAGTTCTACATCTTGATCCACAGGCAGCCAGAAGGAGACTGTTCTCCACAAGCAACCAGGAGGGGGTTTTGATTCCACACTGGGCAGAGCTTAAGCATAAAAAAGCTCAAAGTCTACCTACATAGTCACACACTTCCTCCAACAAGGCCACACTACCTGATAGTGCCACTCCCTATAGTCAAGCATCATGAATCTATGGGGCCAAACCTATTCAAACCACCACTTGGCTTCCCTCACTGTTGGACTGTGACCGGAACATGTAAACTAAATAAATCCTCCCCAAGTTGCTTTTGATCAGTGTTTAATCCCAGCAATAGAAACCTAACTAGAATATCCAGCAACAATTAACTGCCAGTAGCCTCTCATGGGTCTCATGGGGTCCTCATTCATATTGAGTAAATGCGGACCGGCCCAATCTTGTATAGATCTTGTGCAGATAATCTTAGTTTCAGTGAGTTCATGAATGTGATAGTTATGTCAGGTCCAGAAGTCATCTTTGTGTGTGTGTGTTGGGGTGGGGGACTGAGGCAGGATTTCTCTATATAGCTCTGGCTGTCCTGGAACAAAGTCTGTAGACCAGGCTGACCTCAAACTCAGAGATCTGTCCATCTCTGCCTCCTAAGTGCCAGGATTAAAGGCTCGTGCTGCCATAGCCTGGACAGAAGACATCTTTTTACTGCACATCCACACCACCAGTCCTCTGGCTCTTACCCTTTTCAGTCCCTCTTTATGGTGTTCCCTGAGCCCCATCTATGCCAGTCCATCACTTACTCTGGGTACTCTGGCCCGTTGCAGAGCTCTGCAGTAAGAAGTTTTGTGGTGGAGTATGGGCACAGCAATTAACCCCCCACACTGTGACAACAGGCTTCCTAATTCTCTTCACCACCTGCCCCTTTCCACGGTGAAGCTTTTTAGTCATGAATAGACAGAATGACATATATCTCAGGGAAATGAACCTTTTATTGTTATAAATAATGCTTTCCTCATAAATATAAATATGATAAATCTAATTAAATATTCATAAGTATAAATATTGTAAATGCTAATGCTTTTGACTCAAAAAATACCTGTTTTTTTAAAGTCAATGCTGGTTTTATTTTAATTTTTTAAAGATTTATTTATTTATCATATATAAGTACACTGTAGCTGTCTTCAGACACACCAGAAGAGGGCATCAGATCTCATTCCAGATGGTTGTGAGCTGCCATGTAGTTGCTGAGATTCTAACTCTGGAAGAACAGTCAGTGGTCTTAACCCCAATACCTGGTTTATATTTGTAATTTTGGTTTTTTGTTATTTGTTGGATATATTTTCTTCCTTTGATTTTTTTTCAGTCTTTCCTGGAACACAGAAACCCTGGACAGTGCTTTGTTGATACAAAAGCTTTAAACTTTAGTTTAAAAAGATAAAACACTAAAAATATGTTCCTAGTTCAAAGTCTGTACCTTTCTAGCCTCCAAATCGAAGAGCTTTGAAATTTGCACATAGCAACCCAGGAAGACAATATGCCAGTGGGGTCAGAGCATTTCATCCAGTGAGATCTTCACCGACAGCATGACACCTCTGAGACTAGTAAATGCATTTACAAAAGAAAAATAAAAACATACAATGGAATGAAATTCCATGATTCTAAATCAACCTGTTCTGATAAAAATAAAATAAGCCCCGTTTCCTGGAAAACAACATACTCTGCTTTCTGTCTCCCGTAGCACAAATGTTGATTCATTACAGCAGATTCCTCAGACTCCAGGAGTGATTGCAGCATTAAAAAAAAAAAATTTTTTTTTTTTTTTTTTTGCCGCATTAAAATACGAAGCTCTGCTTTTTGTGGGAGGTAAAAGGACTGCTTCTGGGCACACTGACAAAGTCAGCAAGGTCAGGAGAATTAGCACGTAATGCGGACTAAGCCTCAAATTAGCAAGGAAAAAACACTAAGAAAAAGAAAACAGGCAGCCAGGGATATTTAAAGGAACAACAAGAACACTTTTGATATCTGGGGCCCACTCTTTTATTTGTTTTCTTTTTGTTTTTGAGACTGGGTCTTGGCTAACTTAGAAAACTCACTCTGTAGACCAGGCTGGCTTCAAACTCACAGACATCCGCCTGCCTCTGCCTCATAAGTACACTATGCCCAGCCTGCTTTGTTTTTAAAAGGGAGTTTTTCTTGGCATAAAGTGCTTCCCCCTGGGTGTGAACAAGTGAGAGTCACCAATGCGTTGTGGACAAGCTGAGCAGTGCAAACCCAAGGCCCTTCCATTCTCACAAAGCAAACTTCAACAGGGCAATTACAACAAATGGTAAGAGTCTAAGAATAGAAACACATTTCAGCAAGACTGAAGTCAAATTGTATCCACACCAAATAAAACTTACCTGCTAAGAACGTGGACTGGGCTCCCTTAAGCCTCCCCCAAGGTTCCCAGAGCCTTCCAGCAAGCAGCTCGTCAGGCCTACAGAGTTCCTACCTGAGGCCGTGCCCCCTCCTTCCCTCTGTGCAGATGGGCAAGCCGTGATGCATCTGGTTTTCCTTTTCGGGTTTATTGTGCTTTTGACCTTTTGTGTTCCTTGTCCTTTTCTGTCTTCCCTTTTCTGCCTTCTTCCTGGAGTTTACATCCCTTGCCAGTCAATAGGCCTTAGTCTTTTGACCTGAACTGCCAGTCATCAGTTTTGAAGCCGTGGACTTTAGTGAGCCAGCCGGTAAGGGATATATAGACCTAGAAACTCCCTCCAGGGAGACAGGTTCCCTGCATTGGAGTGACAGTAGGCAGAGGACTTGAAAAGACCTCAGATATTTGAGGCCACGGTAAAAGCAAAGGCAATTGTTTGGGGTGTGGTTGGAAGAAAGATGGAGAAGACCCCAGCTTCCATGGTATGAAGGCAGTGCCTCTTGGTAGCTGGGGAGACTTGTTTGGGGGTTAGAGAATGGGAGCCTCCATGTTTTGGTGGCAGAGATGGTGATCTCTTTTATCTGGTGGCAAGTTGGGAGAAGCTGTTTGTCCTCTTGGAGACTCCTTTGGTAAAGAGAGGAATGAGCTGCTCTCAGGCAGATGCTAATGACTACCTCCTGCCTTTACTGGAGACTTAATAAAGCCTTAGGAAGCAGCTGGTGGTCTTGGTAGAGTTCTTGGAGAATTCCAAGAGGATGTGATGGTAGCTAGACAGTGGATGGCCTCTTTCTTGCCTTTTGGCCACCTTTTAATTGAATGTGACTTCAATCAGGACCTCTGGTACCATCCTAAGTCCAGGATGGGAAAGAAAAGGGACATCTGAACAGAAAGAAATCTGAGACAGATGGGAGCGGGGACAGAATGGAGAGCTGGAGGGGTTTAAAACTTTCTTATCTTTGAGAATCTACAACATATTTCATTGGAGAGTATTTTTTTCTTTCCTTTCTTTCCTTCCTCCCTTCCTCTTTCTTTCTTTCTTTCTCTTTCTTTCTTTCTTTCTCTTTCTTTCTTTCTTTCTTTCTTTTCTTGTAGCCTTTAGTTTTTCCAATCAGGTCTTACACTTTTAATAGGAGTTTTAAATGTGTAACAAAATCACAACTGTTTTCATGATACCGAGGCAGCTATGGCGGCCATGGAGAATCACTGTGTCGGGGTCTTGCTCACGGCATTTCCTACACACATTAGAGATTAGTTAGATAAGCACTAAAATAAGTAGAACTGGCTATTAGGGCAGAAAGAACCTTACCACACAGAAGACAGGCTTCAAAGTGAAAATGCAAGTTAAAATTATAAGTGTTCACTAGCATCATAAGAGAAAACGTTTATGTCCTGGTTAGAGTTACAAAGGGCTTTGAACCTTGGCTGCCTTGGTTCACCTCCTAACGCTGCTACCAACTGGCTGTTTAATGCTGAAAATAGCCTGGCTCCTCTGTTCTTGTTTCAGTACCCACCAAGTGAAATTCCTTTGTTCACACTGCATACGTGCAGGCTGCCTGCCAGGACTCTCATACTCAAAAAGAGGATGACAGGCAATAAAATGTAAAAATGCCTCAATCTCTTCTGAGGGGGGTGGGACTATAGAGTCAAAAATAAAAATGGGAGAGAGCAAGAAGAATGTGGCTTTAAGGAAGGAGGGAGGGAAAGAGCTGCTGGTACAATGAGAGCGTGACATGCCAGCACGTGGGAAGGGAAACATTAGATAGATACTGTAGCGTGGACATCTCCCTGTGTTTTAAAGGGCTGTTGAACAAGTCTGTGAGGAGACAGGGCCCATGGAAAAGAATAAGGAAGGATGAAATCAGAGCCATCAGAGTAAGATCACAGGTCTCTGTAGCCATCCTCTAGGGGATGTACTGGGAGATTTTAAACCACTGCAGCTCTGACTTCTACGTTAGCACAACTGACTCCATGACGGCAGTACCATTCAGGTTGTAAAACTCAGCATGTAGACAACACCCCCTGCCAACTTTTTTTAAAGGCCTAATCTATCCAAGCCCATAGTTCTGGAGAAAGTCTGTAAGCATACTAACCTGGCTTTTGGGCTTCTATAGTTCTGTTTCTGGCTAACTGTCCTTATTAACTGAAGTATGTCAACCCGGGGCATAGTCTGTGTGTACACGCATTTAACATCTCACCCTGAGAAAGCCTCAGGATTACAGTAGGATCCCAAACACCCAGTGTAGTTGCCAGGTTGGCTATGACTGACTTCCACTGGCTTAGACCCATGTCCGAGGATACCTCCCAAAAGAGACAAGATCAGTAGGTAAGATGCTTCTTCAGTAGTCCATGTTGGGCTCAACTGTGCCCGCTCGATGCGTGGGCTAAGGTGCTCCTCCCTGTCCAGTCACTGTAGGTTCTTGAGGGAACATTTTAACTGCGTAAAACTAGGAATCCACACATGTCAGCTTAAGTTCCTCATGCTACGTACAATCTGTCTGCAGGGCTCATTCCAACCGAGGTCATGGAACTTCCTCTCATAATGGTTTAGCTTCCCAAAGCTAATGATAATTCCATCTTGCTTGGGTGAGGTGCCTGCTCTTACAGCGCATACCCAACAATGCAGCAGAAAATTCTGCAGGCTCTGCCTTTAATGCATATTAACCCAACCCCTTCTGCTGCATCCATTGTCTCCTCAGTCTACCGAGGTCTCTCTAGTCATGTCACCCATATGAGCACAGCAGCCCTCCTCTCCAGAGCAATGACTACTTTGCTTACCTCATCCTTCTGACCGCCAGCGCTGCAGTCTGGGTTCAGGGAGCACATGGCTCTCCCTCCATTACTGCACTCTAGCTACAATGACCATCTTGAAAAACACTGAAGTGCCTAGTGTGTTCTTACATGTAGGTAATCTGTTGGTGCTGTTTGTTTTTCTTATTCCGAATCTTTTGGTGGGGAAGGGGTTAGTGAAGGTAGGAGGGACACAGGTGTCTGGTTAGGGTAACTATTCACAGTCCCCCTAATGGTTCATTTCTGCCTTAACTAATCTTCTGAGAATGAGAATTCTACCCAGGCCTCCATTGACAGCATCCAGAGCACTGTGGGAGTTTCCCAACTGCCTGCACAAAGGTGCTGGTTTTTGCATCACCCCTACAGAGCAGGCAGCCTGCCCTGCTTATGGAGTCCCTGCAGACCCATCCAGTGCTTCTCTCTCAGCTGAATTCTGTAGACAGCTGCAAGTGAGGCATGCAGCTGCGACTCCCCTCTCCCCTCGGCGGGTTCTCACTCCCAGATTAGCTTTCCTTCTCTGGAGAAAAGATAAGCGATTCACCAAGGTTCCCCTCAATCCTGTGTCGCTTGTCACACGGGTGTCCTCACATGGAGTTCTCACAGTGGCGACATTTTCAGATTTCCTTCCCAAGCTTGAGACAGCTATGGCAATTGCTTTGGGGGTTCACTGGGTTTAGGCCCTAGTTACTTGGCAAATATTCCTCCACATTTGTAAGAATCCAAAGCTGGCTTTGTTAGTTTTATAGAATATACAGTTTTCTGCTTCTTCTAGTTCTTTTGCTCTCGGGGGCTACAGGGCCATGGAAAGCATTTTCTAGCTTGAATTGGTCTTCTATGCAGGTCTCTCTCCCAAGAGAGCAGACGAACAGAGTCTGGCTATTGGTGATGGCGGATGGGAGGGATTTGGGCAGGAAGAGACCTACATGACGTCACTGGAAACACAAGTCATGGGTGGAGAGTGCCCTGGTGTGAGTTGGGGGATCACACCTGGAAAAGATGCATCTGCTGTGAAGAGCAATGAGCTTTCAACTCTGAGAAGGGCTCTGAAAGGTCATATCCAGGTTAGCTATAGTATCCACTTGAGCCACGAGAAAGATACATCAGCTTGTTTGGGTTTGTTTTGTTTTGAATGTGTAAGGGTATTTCTTCTGACCTTTTACTGATTCTCTGTAAAATTTCACCTCATGTACCTCAATCCTACTCACCTCCCCCTCGAACCCACTCTCTGCCCTTGCACACACCCCCACTTTCACACTCAAAAAAATTCTTGTTATGAAATCTGTAGTGCATCACAGAGCCTACCATTTTGTCCATGTTTCTTTTCTTGCAAATGGGCATTGCGATGAGATTCCAGGCCTCTGGAGTCTGCTACACCATCAGTATTAGATCCTCATTAGGACTCTTCTTGGAGATCCTGCTGCTTTGAATCTGATGAACCAGTCCTTCCACGAGCTCCAGCAGTTCGTGGATTGTGTAGATGTTAGGGTGGACCAACTCAAAGCCCCAGATCTGGGCTTGTGTGGTATGTTAGCTGGCCAGGCCATCGGGCAGGTTCCTACTATGTTGCTCTGGCTGGCTTGGCATCATCTATGTAAACCAAGCTGGTGTCAGAGTCACAGGGACCCATCTGTGTGTGCCTCCTTGGGTGATGAGATTAAAGACGTGCACCACATGCCTGACCTAAAAGGAGAAGCTTAATGGGTGATTTGAATTCCATGTCTCCCAACAGTCTCAGGCATTTGCAGTTGCTGGTGCTACTTAGGGAGGCTTAGGTGTGGCCTTGTTGGAGGAGTAGGTCAGTGGGGGTAGGATTTGAAAATGAAGACTTGTACCAAGTCCAGTTCACTCTCTCTGCTTTGCGCTACGGCTCAATAAGTGAACTTCTGCTTCGGCTCTGGCTGCTATGTCCACTGCTGTTACCGTACTTCCTCACCACGATGGCCTCTTACTCATCTGGAACCATAAGCCAAATAAACAAATACAGGTTGCAAGCAGACAGGAAAGGTGATGCTTGGTCTCTGTCTTAAGGTTTTATTACTGCCAAGAGATGCCACGGCAACTCCTACAAAGAAAAGGGCGGCGTGTGCAGGCAGACATGATGCTGGAGATGTTCTGTATCTCGATCCTGAGGCAGCAGCTGGAGACTGCCACACTAGTCTTAGCTTGAGCATATAAGACCTCAAAGCCAGCCCCCAAAGGGACATGTTTACTCCAACGAAGTCACATCTACTCAAACAAGGCCACACCTCCTAATAACACACTGCCTATGGGCCAAGCATTCATACAGTTAAGTCTATGTGAGCAATTGTTATTCAAACCACAGACTCAGTTTCAAGTTTGGTTACAATTGTAGACTGAGACCATATAACAGGAAATAAAGTCAACAGGTAAGAACAACGATAGCTTAGGTCACATGCAAGTGTTTGGGGTTTGAAAACCATCAAGGGTGCCACCAGAACACAACATCATGGCTTAGGTGTCATCATGCCTTTGGCATGATTACTTCAGTTCTCTGTTGAAATGCCAAGGAGTCACCCAAGAGACATACCTCCAGGCACGTTGGTGAGGGCATTTCCAAGAAGGTTAAGAGGCTCAACCCTGAGTGTGGGCTGAAGTCATCCAGCCACTGAACCAAACAGAAAGGAAGCTGAGCAGCAGCCTTCACACCCCTGCCACCATAGCTAAAGCTACTCTTCCTGTTATGACCTTCCTGCCAACTGCAAAAGACCCCCTGTGAGGCAAGTGAACTGGGTTTAGAAACCCCAGTATTCTTATACCTAAGACTGGTGGGTGTTTCATCTGCTCCTAACTCTGTTCCTGTACCGGAGCACATGACCATGACACCCTACATGAAGATCATGACCACTAGTCCATAGCACAGAGTTCTCCAAGCCAATGAGATATCTAAATGGGATGGCTCAAGGGTTTAGCCAATAAGCTTCCCTTCCCACAGTCCATCTTGCAAAAGGTATTTATTTAATCTCTGATCTACCTTGAGTAAGTTAAATGCACCCATTTCCCACAATGAACAATGAAAAAAGTTTGAACAAGCAAGAACTCTTTCATGAAGAACCACCATGGGGGGGGGACGCCTTCATCAAACAGAGCTGCTAAAGTCTCCCGCAGATGGCCCCTCCACCCTCCCGGACACTCACCCCTGAACTAAGCCAGAGATCCTCACCCCCATCCCCCAGCTCATCACTGCAGACCCACATGGCCCTGCCTCGTTCCTGACTCTATGAGGTTCCCAGTGGTGACTAGACACCCCCAGGAGTTTGGAAACTACCACCTACCCCTCTTCAAGTTCAGCCTGCCTGACTTGGGCTGGGACCCCCATGTTAGGTAACTGAAAGCCTTTCCCTTCATCTGCCCAAGCGGACTTCACAAACCCCAGCAGCAAGGCGAGATGCAGAACCACAAATCCCTCCCATCCTTAGGTTGTTTTTGTCAAGTATTATATCACAGCAACAAGAAAAGTGGTGACATGCATTTCTACTTTTCCTTCAAGACAAATACTTTAAGCACAAGATGGCCAGGTCAATGACCCCAACAATGAGTTTAAGACACAGCTTTGACAGCGAAATCTCAAGGTTAAGATAGAAATATTAAAATGTGTGCTAAATAATCTGAAAATGTGTAGAATGGAGCTAGAAAGAAGCACGGAGATGAGACATGGTATTTCTGAGTTTAAACAACAAGAGAATGGGGGAAGCTATAAGCATTAGCTGCACTGTTGAACATTTTCTTTTATTACCAAATATAAGTGAAAGAGTCGCAGCTGCCCAGAGATCCTATTTGCTAAAGGTGAGTTTACCCTCTCCAAGGGACAGGGACAAATTTTGTCATTCTATGGCACTGTGACACCCACAGTATCAAATATTCATTATCCAAGCAAAAGAAACATTTTGTTAAAAGCTCCTGAGAGATTTTATTGCTCACCTACAGGGAGTGGGGAGACACAGGGAGGCAGAGTTTGTGCAAACTAAAACAAAGAGCAAAAGGCTAACATCTTTTAAATTGGAGCATGAGATCAGTGTTTATTATACTATTCTTGGGTTTGCAGAATATTCTGACTGAAAAAATATCACAACGTGCACTCTTAAAGAGACAACCCTACCTGACACAATTTCACAGTAAACCACAGACAGATCTTCCAGCTCATTCTAGACTACCCAATCCTGGAATACACCAATACTAAAATAAGGACAGAATATTTTTAGACTAATACTGGTAGGTTCATCCCTGGGGCTGGTGAGTTCAGCCATAGGCTCTTAGCCAGTGTAAAGTGTTGGGCACAGCACAGATTAGCACAACTCTCAGGCCTCCTCAGAGAAGCTTGAGTAATGAATGGCAGCTGGAAAAACTCCTGTCTATGACACCCACACCACACCCCATGACAGTCCCCTCAGGTTATCATAACCATTTTCATTGAGCCCCATCTCAAATTAAAAAGCAAACATTTCTATCTCATGTAACAGAAGAAAAGAGTCCATGCTGGAAGAAAACTTAGTTACGCAAAGACTCCCAGGAAGATGATACACTCACACAGCGTATCCACAAACTCAAACCATACTGTCTTTTAAGATAGGGAATGGAGTATCACCAGGTATGGTGGTCTGAATTAGAAGGCCCCATGAGCTCATAGGTTTGAATGCTTAGTGTCCAGTTGGTGCAGCTGCTTGAGAAGGACTAGGAGGGGGAGGGGTGGCTTTGTTGGAGGGATGATGTCACCTGCAATGGGCTTTGAGGTTCACAAGCCTACACCCCTCTCAGGTCTCTATTTAGATGTAAGCTCTCAGCTTCTGTCCCCAGAGCCATCCCTGCCTGTCTGCTGCCATGCTCCCTGACATGGAGTCACCTTCTGAAACTTGTTCTTCTATACGTGGCCTTAGTTAGTCATGGTGTCTCTTCACAGAAAAGTAAGACACAAGGTATGACTGACTTAAAATTCAAAAACAGTGATAAAAAAAAAAAAAAGACCTGGGGAAAGGTCACAACAGAAATACGGATCACAGAAGATGGATTTTTAAAGACATGACAAACCTGAACAGTGCTGTTTCATTTGGTGACAAATGAATGAACAAACTAGTATCTGCACCACAGAATTAGCAAAACACAAACAGTGCTAGACTTTTTCTAAAACTATTTGGACACTATTATAAATACCTCAAGGGCTCTCTTCATGACCCTGCACAGGACCAGCAAGTACAAGAGTCACGAGCAAGCACAGTTACACACAGGGCTGACACATAGCTGCCATCACCAATGACCTCAGAACAGTGACAACAATCATGGCCTCCCCAAGCAGTGCCATATAGTTTCTACAAAGGACAAGGTACACTAGTGTGCAATAACAGAATCCACTTTTAAAGAGTATGAAGGCCAAAGTGGACAGGCATTGCCCACGTGCTGTTTAATCCCAGCACTGAAGAGGCAGATGCAGGCAGATCTCCGAGTTACACAGAAAAGACATGTCTTAAAAACAAACAGAAGAAAAAGAGTCAGATAGTGTGGTTTAGCTTTAAAAAAAAAAAAAAAAAAAAAAGGTTATCAATAAAAGCATCAAAACTTTCATCCCAGGTATTATTTTCCTATTTCCCTCTGAGTTGCAGCCACCTATTTGTCTACAGTTTAACTGGCTCCCCAGTATGCACAGCATTTGCCACGGTGGTACTGGAGAACCTGGTCCTAGCAATCTCCATTTCCGGAGAGCTCCCCTGGACAAGTGTGAGCTGTTTCGTATGATAGCTATCTCACTGCATGGCCCAGTTTCGTCCTGTCATGAAAAACTTCTCATAACAGACCTCAGCTTCACACTTTCCTTCTGCTTTAAGAAGCTACCACCGTTCCTTCTGCTGGCTTTAGTTTCAACCCCTGTCCCCACCATCTTCTCCTAAACCATCTTTCCAAGTAAATTACTCTAGTGCATACACTGGCTTCAGCCAAGCTGGTCTCCATTCCCCAAAGAACAAAGCCCCTAGTATTCAGATGCCATGTGTAAGAAGTGTGTGTCTCAGAACTTGGTCTATGGCTGGTGGCACTGTTTTGGAATCTTTAAGAGAAGACAGGACTCAGGGTGAGGATGGAAGGGAGGTTTACAGGAAGGCTCTGTTCCTCCTCTACCCAAACATGGAGTCCTAGCTAAATGCTCTACTATCAGGAAGCCATATCCCTTGCCATGATGGACTTGGAGCCAGAAAACCAAACCAAACAAAAATCCTTTCTCTCTTACACTGTTTTCATCAGATTCTGCCATAGAAATGAGATGTTACCAATACAGATTATTGGTATCAAGAAATAGGGCCATTGCTTTATAAACCTGACTGTATAGCCTCTTAGAAATGGTCCTTGGGAGAAATGTTGAAGAGGTTGGAGCTACAGGCTAGAGAAACCCAAACATGCAAATGGGTCATCCGGTGAGGCTTTAAAGGATTAGCATGCCAAGTAAACAGCAGCAGAGGGTCCACCCTGTAAGGTTTCAGGGAAAAACAGAGAACCTACAGCAGTGGTTCTCAACCTCTGGGTCATGACACCTTTGCAGAATTGAATGACCTTTCATGGGAGTCACATATCAGATATCCTGAATATCAGATATTTACATTATGATTCATAATGGTAGCAAAACTAGTCGTGAAGTAGCAACAAAAATAATTTTATGGTTGGGATTGCCACACACGGGGCTATTACCGGGTCCCCCCATTAGGAAAGTTGGGAACCAATGCTCTACAGGAATTGAGATAGAGAACATTTCTATTCGTTACAGGCAAGTATTTGGCTGCATTCTGCTCATGCCCTGTAATTCTGACTGCTGCCGCGTTAAAAAGTCATAGACTGAGTTGCTTGGCTGAAGAAACTCTTAAGAGTTAACAGGCAGCCTACACTGTGGTTACTGATCATTATTCTTCTGAACTACAGTGAGCACAAAGATGTAAAAGCTGTAATTTACTAGAGAAAGGCTTATAGCCACTGTTAAGGTTGTGGACAAGGCAGAGGCTTAACAATGGCTCTGTAATTGTGAACGAAACTAATGCCATTAAAGAAAAACAGCCCACTGTGCACTTGGTAAAGGCCCTGGCCATCAAAGGCCTTCCCTGTTGGAAAACTGCCTATGATTAGCTAGGCAGGTGCTTACTGGCTGCACAGAGAGGAAGAAGGCTACATTTTAAGAAGCAGAACTTAGTGTTGTATCTGTATGGTATTGGTGTGTAGGTTAAGAATGAATGAAGAGGTTGTAGAAGCTTAGGCCAAGGTCTTATACAGCCATGGAAGGCAGGCATCATGTGGGAGAATCTGATTCTTAGCAAGGAAGCCAAAAGGTCTAGAAGTCTGAATTACAGTGGAGATCCCAACAAGAAGAGCATTCACTGAGGAAAACAGACCCCAAGTGGAGATGACCCAAGAGAGGTCAAGTGTGCTCCAGGCGAGACCCTACATCTACCACAGCCTGCAAGAGCACAATGATCTCACTTGATGTGGGGACAAGGAACTGTAGGTTTTGGTATTTGACCTGCTGTGTCTTGGTCTTACTTTGGTCTATTTCTTGCTGCCCCACGTTTTGTTTTTAGAATGCTGCCTTACTCTGCCTCCTCATATGTTGCATGTATGCCAACTTGGATTTTCATTTCTTAAGGACTCAGTTAAGAGACTGCCCTTGAACTTTTGATCAACACTGGAACTGCACGACTATGGGAACTTCAGAAGTTAGACGGTACACGTTTTGTATTATGGGAGAACCATAAACCTAAGTAGGCAGAGGTAAGTAGGTTGTAGTTTGGATATAAAAACTGGGTCAGAGACTCATGTTTGATCTGGTCCCCAAGTTGTTTGTATTATTTTGAGAAGTAGTGACCTTTAGGAGGTGAGGCCTAGCTAGAGGGTCTGGCTCACTGGAGTCTGAAGGGCTTTGAAAAATCAATTGCCCAGCCTGCTTCCTGTCCTACTATGGCATCTCTGAAGAGGGAACGAATCTCAACACTTCCTTCCCCATGAAGATGCCTGCTTCCCTGACTTCTTCACACCAATGTATGTACATGTTTATTTACATCCAAAACAAACTCTTCCTCTCTAAAATTGCTTTTGCTAGATATTGTTAAAGTAACAAAAACGTAACCAATACACCATGCATGGGTGCTCATGGTATTCTCACCTTTCCCAAGGTTTTTATGCAGGCTGTAAGCATTCAGAGAAAAGGGTGAGCTGAAAACAGAATGAATACAGCTAAAGTGTTAACTATGCTCTTATCTTCCACCTCCTAAGAAGTCTGGCATCTTATAAAAGCAGCCTGGTTCAAGTAAGTTGTATAAATCTAATCCAAGTTTGAAGTACTGGCCAAGATTATGACCTCAGATTGTATCTTCTCTATGACCACTAGGCTCATCAACTCAAGTGCTCGTTTCTTTACCTGAAAAATGTTTCCCAGAGTTAACAGTTGTAGCATCATGTACCATGTAGGCACACTGGTAGTAGCCTATCCAACAGAATAAGCCAATATTTTAGCCATTTCTCAACTAAACACGAGTTCCCAACCTGAGGATCACACTGTCACTATAGAAGACTTAGTAATACTAACGTTGGTTTATTTCTATCTAACATAGTGGGGCAAGAACATGGCTCTGAAGAAAAACAAATGCAATCAAACCTTCCCTTACCACTTTAAAACTCCAGAACATAATGATGTTGATTTTTCCTTCACATAATCTAGAGTTATTTGCCTAGCCACTACACGCAGCTATAATAAAGGTGATACGGCACAAGGACATATGCAGAGTATAACATGCTGTGATAAATCTGAGGCTCCTTCATTTGTAATGGAACAACTTTTAATGTCTCTTCTCACTCCCTTTAGAAAAAGCCCATCTCTTTTGAGTTTGTACCCCTTCTCTCTACCCTACCGAGTGGTGGCTCTGGATGGTTCCACCAACACAGAATGTTAAGAAATCACTTGCTAGGTGGGAACAAACACTGATGAAAAATCCCATAGGACACAGTTTCTAGAGGCGATGGACCAAAGCACTCAGAGTTGCAGGACTTAAGTCTGCAGCCACTAGAAGCAGATGGAATCTGTACCTCACAACAGTCTAGACACAGAGAACAAAGTTGAGGTGGGACAAAGTCATTATGAGATTAGTTTCAAGCCAAGAAATTGTAACTCTGAATTAAAGGAGACTTTACATTAGTGAAGAAAACATACTCAAGAGATAATTGGGATCATTCACCAGGACTGAAGACTGACAGGAACAGGAATTTAAAAAGGAGTCACACAGTCTCTATACACCCAGGTTTATCTACGGAGAGTAAAGACTGACGTCTCCATAGAAAAGGTAAAAACCAGAAGATGATGGAATGCCGTTTAGCCATCTAATGGCCAGCAGACCAATTCCGTAAGTCAATCTGAAATGCTCTTTATACTGAAGGAAAATAAACTGAGATGAGGTACAGAACGGTAAAGAGAAAATGCACAGATAAACAGGAAAGAACACCAAGCAACAATGCTATCACAGTAATAACCATCAAACACATACTGGCTATTGCACAGAGTAGTTGCACACAGTTGAGCTGTTAGAAACACCCTACTTGTAGTGAAGGTGCTAAATGCACCAGTACACCGGCCTACAGAAGTCAAAGTCTACTTTAACCTGCAGGGAAACCATTAAAGAACACAACCAAGTGTGAACTAAAAGAACTACTAGAAGAGGTCAAATCAATCAAGTAAACAGAGCTAAAAGGTCTAAGAAAATAAATACCAGATGGAGGAGAAAAAAAGCAACAGGAGAAAGAAGAGCTGATAGGATTTATCCTCCTTAGAGGATCAATTAGATAAAGAACAGGTCCCCACATCAACAAGCCCCATAGACACACACATTAAACATAAGGATGCAATTTCACACAAGAAACTACAAACAGCAGTTGAAACAGCACCAGCAGCTGTCTGAGAACCAGGCAACACAGAGCACTCTCATATGACCAGGACACCCTACAGTTATAGAAACCACAGCCACAAACCGTAGCAATTCTAGATCTCACTTCTGAATAACTGAACTACTTTCTATCTATGTAGCAGGTTCTTCCCAAATCACCTTTTCCAAGCTACAGCATATCCCACAACTTCTTTAATCCACTTCCTTCCAAAGCAACGAAAACATCACAAAGACAGGGGATTAGTCTGCCTTGATCAAACTTCGCTTTAAAAAAACATTGAGTAACTGGCAAGCCGTGGGTTCATGATGTTTACTGAGCAAATAAAACTTCCTAGTAATGTATCTGCATAGTCCTTAGTTTCAAATTTTACGTTAATTTTTCTCAGCTATGCAATTCATTAACTTGAGTAGTCGTTAGTAAATTTTTGCAAGGCAAGATTTTGCATGAAAAGTTTAAACATGGAGTTTAGAAAAATGTCACTGGGAAACAATGAGTCTAAAATTGAAAATCACCAAACATGACTTTCTCTGGTAAATATATATATTGAGTTACATAGGAATATAATTACATGAGCTTCTATGTTTACTTAAGTTCACAGAAAAATCCAAAACTGTGCCTGAAAACTGATCACCTGGAACCAACTGTTCACTATAACATAATGCTATGCGGTAGAGAGTTATTGCCTAAGTTCAATCTTCACATCCCCAATTCCTCTAGTAGGCAAAAGTCAAACTGGCAAGCTGTAAGATGTAGAAAGTCATTTAAACTTTAATGTCTAGAACAAGTTTTACAGCACATTTCTAATGTACACACACAGTGGAGACCACTGAAAGAGCTTAGTGTGGCACTGTAGCAAGCAAGGCTCACCCAGGAGTCACTGGATTCCACGGGACGTCCATTACAATGAGCTACACAGTTCCTTAATGTCAGTACACATTCTCAAATGAGGATGACCACTACAGTGCGCTAACAACTGTCAGCAATCCATGTCGTATACATACTTAGCTTTATTTTAAAGTATGTGGCTCTCCAAACATTAGTACATGAAGTGTTAAGTTTAAACATAATAGTAAGCCCCCAAGATGGAGACTCAGGACATAAAAACTTTGATCATTATTGCACCTATTTCTCTACACAAAAATGGAAATTTTACATTATAATCCTTCCAAAAAGTGAACAAGTGGGTTGTAAAATTACAGACTCATTGGCATTGAACAAACAAAATCTACAATGACCATGTTTGTCATGAACTGATGCACAGCATTAATGTGCAATGAAATTTGGTGAATTATGATCATGCAAATAAAAATCCTCCATAATATTTTTTATGTTTTATAAAACTGTTTTGAACATATATTTCCATAAATATTTCCAATGAAATTTAATTGATAACAAAAATACAATGCTATCCTTTATTACTTATGCCATAAATTTAAAAACATGCTCCTGTACTGTTGAAATGGGAACATCATTATTGTTTGGAGAGCTGAACTAATGAAACATTTCAATTTCAAATAATAATCCAGCACTAGCTGTCCTGACAGACAGCGGCCTCCCATCACCACTGGTGCCAACACTGATGCAAATGAAGAAAAGTTAAACACTGAAGGATTAACACACAATTCAAACATCTTTTTAAAAATAAAGTGTTTCATAAACATGAAGAAATATTAAAAAGAAAAATAATCACATCATTTGCAATACATACTAGAAAATAGCACGATGTCATCTCTAAAATAGTTACTTCTTTATAGCATCCCAATTTATTATATCCAATTTCGGAAACAAACCTTAAACATAAAGGCGTACTATATGAAATTGCTCTGTTATTTGATATAATAAACTTGGTAACTCAGAATGTAATTTTCTTTTCTATTGTTAACAACTGTGCAAAAACAACCCTGCACCCAGAAATCTAAAGTTAATTCAGGTGAGCATACGGTAGCAACCAATCCATTTTGGTTCATACTCTATGTAAAGGGCACTGCCTTGGTAATCCATTTTTAGATTCTGCAGACCTCAAATTAAACCCAGACAAATTTCCATTTGTCCTGTTCTGGATGCAGTGGGACTCTCTCAGTGTTTTTGAGTGTGACGCCTAAAGTCTCAGCCCAAACTAGATAAATCACTGTCACCCAGCCCCTCCCCCCAAAACAATTTTTTTTGGCTCCAAAATAAAGTACAATTATAAACTCTTGATGAAAAACTATGTTAAGGGGTCATCTATCATATACTATGGCTAAGTATGAATTTACAGAAAAGCACATCTCATGATCAGCAATTTTTTCATAAACATGCAACTCACTATAAAATACAAAACACTTGGCTTTCAAGAACAGATTTATAAAGATACACTGCATCAATAAAATTTTTTGTTTCTGATTAATTTTACATGGTTATGGAGAATGAGAACTTTCCTAATGTGTATATATCAGATTTTATATTATAGTGTAATAATTTGCATTTCTGAACATAATGTTCAAGAATATCTATACACAGTAACATTCTAGACTATTAAAAGCCCATTCAAATTACAGAATTTTATTGATACAGTAGATTAATATAAACTGAAAAAAGATGATAGAATGGAATAAAGAATTTAGTACATTATTTTATAACACACTCTTTAAAATTAAAATATTTTAAATCTCTTTCTTAAAATTTTCATTGCCATGAAAGGCCAGAAAATTCTGGGACCAATACTGAGGTGTAAAGTCATCAGGTAAGTTCAGGACTATCTCACAATCCGTGCGTTGCCCCAGACAGAGGCATGTTCTAGTGCGCTGGCAGATGCTTTAGCACCTCGAAAGATGACGGGTGCCCTGGAGTAACAAAGATGAGCTACAAAGGGGCAGGAAGAGACCACTTAAGTCCAACAAGTAGTGACATCAAGAAAATGACACCAATTGTTGAAAACAGGTTTTCACAGTAAAATTGCAGAGATTTCAAATACAAATACTGACAGACTATTGCTTAAGATCCACCCTAGCAAATGCATTTCAAATCCATAGATCCAGTAAGCAGTGGTACTGTCAGTTTAAAGCCGCAGATAAAAGCTATACAAGCACTTTAGAAGTCAGAAATGGGGGGTGGGAATATTTACACGTTCTTCTTTAGTTTATGTCTACACAGCCATCACACATGACACTTTCACAAGACTCTGGAGTCAATGTTATCACTATGTGAATGGCTGATGCATGTGACCACAAATTCATGGTCATCAAAAGTCCAACTGTCCACACTTTGGCAGTCCCGTTTTGTGCATCAAAGGCTTTATTTTGCCTCATACTTGACAAAAAAAAATGTTTTTTTCCCCCAAAGCTTTCACAATGAAAGTTAATGACGTGTTCATCGCCTCTCTCTTTTGGAGCTTCGCCGCCGTACCTGAAAAGACAACAGACAACCAATGTGAGCACATCCACAGTTAGAGTAAGTACCAACTATCATTTTAAAACAATCTTTATTCTCACACATTTCTGAATTTCTTTGCATTTCTTTGCATTTTTTTTCTTCTAAAACTGCCCTTCCTATTTCTTCCTGTCTTCAGATACTAAGGCCTCTAGAATGCCTACATATGGACAGGCCCACAGTCAGCCTTTCCTAGGCAACAGATTATTTTCCTTCTGTATTAATATTTAGAGAGCCATTCACAGAGCACGGTATCCCGGGTGAGTAACAACTACTTTCAGAGCTGCCATATTCCTACTTCCTTTCTGTGGAAGAAAACACTTGACTTTAGGGCAAGGTCATTTTAGGACAAAAGTCAGTGAGTTTGGCTCCCAATACCTGGAGACACATCTACACAATCTTGATTTCAAACGTACTACCTTTTACTAGCAAGGTCTACAGGAAGCTTAAAACTCTGATTTGAAAACAAGGTCAGTATAAATAAGAAGGAAAAGGAGCAGGGTTTTAAGTGAGTGACCCTAATACACAGCTGTTCTCCATTACCATGGATGAGTCAGTTTTAGGTTCTAATTTCCTTCCTCAAAGTCCTTAGGAAACAAAGCAGGCCAGCTTTGAGATGATTTAGTTGAGACTCATCTAAACAAACCCTGGGAATGGAACCACTGAACCACGTGAAACAGAACTGGCCCACAGAGTCCAACTTTGGGAACCGACCAAAGAACTCAAGTTTCCAAAATGAAGAAAATTGATTGGGCTGATCTAAAATTTTAGCATGAATGCATCAGGAACACAGTTCCTATTTGTGTTAGTTTCCCCCCAGTAAGAAGTATAAGATATGGGACCAGTAGA
The DNA here is from genome assembly GCF_963924665.1 of Micromys minutus. Taxonomy (NCBI): domain Eukaryota; kingdom Metazoa; phylum Chordata; class Mammalia; order Rodentia; family Muridae; genus Micromys; species Micromys minutus. The sequence continues at coordinate 9,343,162 of NC_137964.1, read as the reverse complement.
AGGGGCAACATTTGAGGTGTATGTAAATAAATAAAGTATGCGATAGCTAGCAATAGCATTTGCTGTTTAAAAGAAGGAAGTCTCTGCAAAGTACCAGCTCCGTCTTCTGTAAAAGCAGCATCAGTGCCAAGCATGCAAAGCCAGTTTACACCTCAATCCCAAAAACTAATCTGACTTGAAGATTCACTTTTACTCGTGTGGCTTTCTTCTGGTTTCTGTCATGAGACTCAAAACAGAAATGTCAAAGACATCTGTAAAATCTGAATACACACTTCAAGGATACCAGTGCCTAGACTGGTAACATGAAAACTTCTTGGACTCCTCAGCTTTTGGCTGGCAGTTCTCTAGGCAATACAATACCCATCATTCTCAAGTGAGTTCAAGCTTCCCTCAAAAGTGTTTCTCCATTATCCTAGTTGGTAAGCAAAATAACATGACAACAAAGGCATCAGTATCTGGAATTATAGACAACAAGTGCTGGAGCTAACTAAATATTTACTGGCTCAATTTTTGCATTTTGCAACACCACATACATGACACTTCAAAAAGGACATACATTTCCTGCAGAAATATCCTCCTCCTCTGCTCCTTCCTGCGTAGTGTCATCACTGACAGGAGAGCTGGCCTGAAGCACATCCATTTCTTCACTTGAATCGTTTTCTTTAGTAGCTACTTGTTTGGAGCGTCCTACACGGCTAAAGCAGAACACATAAAATAAAATGAGAATCCCAATATTAAGTTGTGTATTAATTCACTGGAAGAAAGTATCTTAAATAGTTTATGAATTTCTGTCATTTTTATTCTCAATTGTGTCATGAGATAAATAAATTTTCATCTTGACCCATAAATACAAAGTTTCTAGAAAAGGAAGAAAGATGTCACCAAGACTATCACCATAAAGGACTTCACAACAACCTGAAGCCAGTATCTATCTCATCTTTCCTCTTCATCAGTCACTAAGTGGGTCAAAGCGAGCATCCTCTGAGTAGAGAACAGCGCACTTTCTGTATACTAACCGTGCAAAGAGAAATCTGAACCCACACCCAAGCCTCTCTGACATCGCTACCACCATTCATTACTACCTCTTGTCTTTCTCTTTACAAAGTGTTTCTTTTAAAAAACAGAACAGGGGCTGGAGAGATGGCTCAGTGGTTAAGAGCACTGACTGCTCTTCCAGAGGTTCTGAGTTCAATTCCCAGCAACCACAACCATCTGTAATGGGATCCGATGCCCTCTTCTGGTGTGTCTGAAGACAGTGTACTCACATTCATAAAATAAATAAATATATCTTATATAAAAAAAAAAACAGAACAAATGGTATCACTCCCATACAAACCCCTGCACTGAACCAAGAATAAACTTGTAAATCCCTTCAGATGGTCCTGGCCTACCTGTTTATTCCTGACAGTTACAGCCTTTGCTGTTTCCAGTTCCTTGGATTTACCAAAATTTTCCCACTTCAGAAACTTCACCTGTATTCTCTCCCTACTCACTCCTACTTGTTTTGTATTTATACTGTGTGTGAACACACATGTGCCACAAACAACCTGTGGGAGTCAAAGGACACTCAAAGGAATTGGTTCTTGCCTCCTACTATGTGGGTGCTGGGGACTGAACTCAGGCAGTCAGGCTTGGCAGGAAGAGTCTTTACCCAATGAACTATCTCATCTCTTCTATTAGTTTCAAGTAATTAATTCACTGTCACATTCCAAAAAGAAAAATTCCCCAGCTTCTTCCCACTATATTCCCTTAAAATGCCCTACATATTTTCAGGACACATCACATATCAGTCATAACTTTGCATATGCATTTTCATATGAATAAGAACTATGCTATGTGCCACCAAACAAAATTACATGGATGATAATGTTTTTCAATTATATTATAGTTAAGACACAAAAAGCGGACAAATTATAACATGTTATTATTCCAGCTCTGGAAAACATCTGTCTAAAAAGTGGAAGAGATTCTGACAAGATAAATAAAAAGTATCCTTCTGTGCTGAAATATACTTAGGTTCTGAAGGTTCGTGGATTTATGAAACTTGAGGGGAAATCATAACCATTTAAGTTTATGATGACCAGATATTAAGAAAAAAACTACAAAGGTGAGATATTTAAAATTCTGTTATTTAACAGCTATAAAATTAATGTCTGGCTATTGCTTAAGAAACAGTGATTTTGCTTGTTGGATCCAATAGGTAGGAAGCTGTCATAATAATGTACTTACCTGTACTTCTAATGTTCTAGAGAAATATATAGAGGAAGGCATGAAACACTAGGTGACACTCAGACAACTTTTCCTTTTCCTATGAAACACACAGAAACAGGAAAAACTCCGTGGTACCTAAGTATTTAGCTGAAATGTGCTGGAAACAAAAGGTAAGTATAATATCAGGTCTTGGTAGAGCCATTACCAAGACCATGTAATTATGTTTGATTTTAAAGGTACCCAACAATGATCTCCAATTCTGGTGCCAAGTCTTCAATAACATTTTAAAAGTCAACTACTAGGAGCAGCTACATAGTGAGCATGCCTAGGAAGAGATGACATTTCTGACTAACAGGACATGATATTCTGGTTCTATTTTTGTAACAGGAAATCGCCCTGGTGTGCAGCTGACAGTGCAGGTGTTCGTGCTGTGCTGATGATTTTGGACAGACTGACTGCTCTGCTTCTCTTATTAATGCATGTGTGTAAGTATCCAAACGTACTCAAAAGATGCAAGTGCCCAAAAGTTCTCTGGGGGGCGATTAAGAACTGTATCCTGGAGCAATAAGGAACCCTGGCTGATGCATAGAGACTATTGGAAAATAGCATGTTTGTACACCATAAGACTATATAACTATTTGGCATTCACTTACAAAGACTTCTCTAGACCTATAAAAAATGTACAAATATTAATTGTGCTATTAATTCTCTAGATAAGTTTATAAAAATGTCTTACCTAGTATATTTGAATAATACTTGGACAAAATATTTGGAACTTAAGTGCAGCAACAAATATGCTTAAAACAAATATGCAAAATAATTTGAAAGTGGTTTGAAATTTAATATTATATACAACTTACATATTTTTTTTGGGTTGTGATGGTGATGGCATTTTTGATGGTCTTCCTCGTCCTTTCTGTGGTGTGGACTGTGTGGATTCAACTGCACTAGTTTCAGGAGATTCTGCTCTGCTTTGGGGAAGACCCAAATGTGGATAGCATCAAATTATGATTTACAATATGGTAAGTACATTTACTGCATTGATGGTCTGGTTTAGGATTGCACATACTCACCTCTGCTGTGCTCTCTTTGATGTTCGATGCTGTTTGCTTTTTGATTTCTGTTCTGTGTTTCCAATTTGTCTTTCTTCTTCTTCATCTTCATCTACTATAGGAGGGGCAAGTTTTTTCTTGTTTCCTTTCTTGGATGTTTTCATTGTTGGTTCTTCCTTCGATGTTCCCCCACCAAGAGGTTTTGGTGGCCTGCCTCTTTTGCCCTTTTTTGGTGGGCTGTTCTGCTCATCCTCATTTTCTAGGAGCTCCTCTTTGTGCCTCTTCTCCTCAGGCCACGGTTGTTCATCTGATTCTGAAGCCGTATGACCTCTTTTCCGACCTCGCTGACTGCCTTTAGGTTTCTGTTCCTGTACCAACTTTGTCAGGTCATCCATACCCAATTTCTCTTCTGGGTCTGTGACAGGTGCTTTTTTCCGACTCCTAGGCTTCTCCAACTCAGACTGGAGGGAGGAAGATCACAACTTTTAAAATTAAATTTTGAAAAAAATTGTTAGGGATTAGGGTGGGGTTCAGTGGCAAAGCCTATCATATGCAAGGCCCTGGGTTCAAGCTCCAGCACGGCAGTCAAATAAATTATCATTCTGAACACTGACAACTCCTAAAAACCTGTGACTTTTTTTTGTCACAAATATGTATCTAAATGTACAGATCTTACATATAGTGTAACCACAGCTATTTGATCTGATCTATAGAATGAAGATGGCCTCGTGATGCTGTCCAGGCTGGCCTTTGACTTCCCTCCCATGTTAGGAGTTCAGAGTAGCTGGGATGACAAACATAGACCACTTAATCTGGCTATTTACTAGAATTTGATTTTAAACATTCCTTGGAGTAAGAGTAGAATTTTTATTTTTTATAAAACAAGAACCCGTACCCTTACTAGTTCTTTGAGAATTGATCAATGTACTTTGATCACACTCACCCCTTCCCACTACCCCCTATTAAATTAAATAATTTCAACTCTGATTTGCACCACCCATATACTCCCAGGTATGGGGCCATCCACTGGTGAACAACTGATGAATCTTCATTCTTAAATTTAGGAGAGCTCTGATGGGAGACCTCTCAAATTGGTACTTTATTGTATGGTGTCTCTTGGTGAAGGTGGGCACCTCACACTCAGTGCCAGGTACAAGTGACACTTAAGCACGCACTCACACTGCCTATTCACCTGGATCTAGATAGATAGATAGATAATAGATAGATAGATTGATTGATTTTATTTAAAATGGGGGCTAGTGAAATAACCTAGTTGGTAAAGTGTTTTGCCCACGATGCACACTGCATGGTGGAACTCAGCAATGATGACAGTACGCACAAGGGGAGACATTGGAGGCTCAAGGTTATCTTCCTACATACTGAGTTCAAAGCCAGACTGAAATTTGAAACTGTCTCAAAAATAAAATCCAAGAAAGAAAGAAAAAGGAAAAGGGAAAGGAAAGGGAAAAGAGAAGGGAGGGAAGGAAGGAAGGAAGGAAGGAAGGAAGGAAGGAAGGAAGGAAGGAAGGAAACAAGCAAGCAAAGTTATGGCATTTTCTATCTGTGAACTGTCCGATTGTATTCTTGGTATTATTTCTTTCCTGGGAAACCCACTCTTTTGAATATATTCAACCTTTATTTTCTTTTTTGCTATGGTCTAAATTTGTGCCCCTTCATGTGTTTAGGACTTCATATCCCAATGTGTGCTATTTGGAGATAAGGCCTTTGGGGGATAATTTGGTGGAGGTGAGTCATGAAGGGGAAGTCCGTAGGGTAGATATCCTGTCTATCTTCATCTTTTTTCTCTTTTAGAAATTTAATTTGCTAAGATTATAGACTCTTTTCCTACCTTAAGAAAGAGTGTCTGGGGAGCGCAGCAGCCATATACTATCTCAGTGCCCACAGCACTTGTGGACTGATGCTAGTTATACTGTCCTGTTTTAATGTCTACTTATTTTTCTACATGGAAAAAAATTAAAATTTTACTACATACTAACTGGGAAGAAAACCATTACCAGTCCAACCTTTTCTTTCTCACAGAAGAATATAGAACAGTCTTCCAAGTCTCTCAGATTTAAGATTTCCCACACAAGTGCTTTCTGCTACTTCCTTAGATTCTGTTCAGTTTGAGACTGTGTACCCAGCTTGTCTCTCTGTATCACAGAGGTTACTGCGATGAACAGAGTTCAGCAGATGTAGCAAAATCCCCAGAGAGAAACAAACTATATGCATAAGCACAAACCATACACAGACACTACACATACGGTTTTCCTTCTTTGATCCTGAAGATCAAACTTAGACAAGCGACTACACCCCTAGCCTTTGTTCAGGGTTGTTGTTGCTGCTGTCGTGTTTTTTCCTTGGCAACAGCCTCCCTATATATAGCATTCAGGCTAACCTTGAACTTACTACAAAGCTAAGACTGTCCTCAAATTTGTAACTCTTGTTTCTGCTACAAAAAGAAAATCATGAGCTTGTTAATTATTCCATGTTTAAGTATGATTATAACAATAAAAGTTTTTCTTGATTAAGTAGAACTAAAAATATATATAAATATTTTTACTAACTTAAAGATTCTCTTCTAAAAACCTGGCAATAGAACTTCTTTCTGTTATTGATTCTACATTTTTCTCAGTTATCAATTTCTAGTGCTTCTTGTGCAAACCCTTCTCAAGTGTGCATGAGTGTTTTGTCTGCATGCACTATCTGTACACCACACATCTGTGGAGGTCAGAAGAGGACTTTGGATGCCCTGGTACTGAAGTTAAAGACAGTGCTGAGAATCAAACCTGGGTCCTCTGAAAAACAACCAAGTGCTATTAACTGCTGAGCAATCTCTCCAGTCCACTGGGGAAAACTTTTGACCAGCTAATAAGGATTTAGTAAAAAAGTTAATATAAAATGAAAAGAACAACAACTGGGCTAGCTCAATAAATTGAAAAAACTTGAAAATAACTGAAATATGCCAGTGGAAAACAAGGGCAAATAAGATTCCAAAGAAAACGATGGTGACTATTTTATTGAAAATTCTCATCTTCATTACTCAGTTAGAGTCAACCATATTTACTATTGCTCAACAGCATGAATCATTGTAACAATGCGACAGTATCAACAATTTATGTAGGCTAACTCATTTGTTCAGTTAGTGAATAATAATTCATTATTATTAGGCTGGCAAGCCCAAACTATCCATTTTACAGACAAGGAAACAGGTTTAGAAAGCCTCATCTGTCATTCAAGAAACATCCAGAGCTCAACTGGAAGTCCAAACAGGCCCAGTTACCAAATCTACAGGGCTGAATTGGAATAAGAAATCTGTATCGCAGTGAATCTTCACCAAATATGTCTTCAAGTAACATTTACAAGTGTTAGCTACCATAGAAGCTATTTCTGTCAATATTTAAAAACTTAAAAGGGACTTTCTAACAGGAGGAAAAAGACTTTGAGACCTGCATCCCATTCTCTCTTGCCAAAGTAATATTGTGTTTTAAAAGATAAAGGAAAGCAAACAATTCTGAGTATGAAACTGACATGTTTAACTCTAAAGACAAAGAATTGTTTATTTACCTGAAGACAAGAATCACATAAAATAAACTGTAACACTGAGTTTGAAACTAAAGCCAAAGAATGTGACTAAAACAACAAATTTAATAACAACTATAATTGCCTGGCTAAAGAGCAAAAATGAGGGCTGGAGAGATGGCTCAGTGGTTAAGAGCACTGGCTGCTCTTCCAGAGGTCCTGAGTTCAAATCCCAGCAACCACATGGTGGCTCCCAACCACCCTCTTCTGGTGCATTGGAAGACAGCTACAGTATATTTATATATAATAAATAAATAAATAAATAAATAAATAAATAAATAAATAAATAAATAAATAAATAAATAGAGCAAAAATGACTAAACTGATTAGAATTAAGAGCATCACACACAGTCAACCAATATCTCACCCTTACAAGATCAGAGTCTTCTCTCTTGTCACTTTTTTTCCCTGGCAAAGGTGAAGACATTGTATAATCTTCATTTTCACTGTGATCCATTTCAGAGCTATCAAGCCTTTGAATAGAGACATATAATTATTTTTACAATCAAATAACCTCAAAAGCCTATCTGATTGTTTCACTATATAGCTTTATAACTTCAAAAGCAAAGACTTCATTCATTTTAAAGATAATGTTTTCTATCATATCTTGCACCAAATCAGTAAGCAATATAGCCCATTTGATAAATTAAGGAAATAAATAATAAATTCATTTTACCATATGATATTTTGAAAACTAGATTTCATTTGTGGACAGAGAACAGAAATTAAAACCTGTTATTAGTATATCCCACTGGCCTAAATGCACCTTGATCTACCCTGTCTGTCCTAGCTCCCATTTTTATCTTTACTTCTTTTTTTTAAACAAACAAACAAAACAAAAAACAAGTCTCCCTGTCCACTGTGGTATTCTTTTTTTTTAAAGATATATATATATATATAAAATAAATGACTGAGCCATCTCTCCAGCCCTCATCTTTACTACTTCTGCGGCAATAATGTGCAGTCAGTAAATTTCTTATTTGATTTCTTCCTCCTTTTACAACATCAACACTGATTTCTGGCAACGTTACTTAGTATGTAAGCCTGTGCAGCAGTCTCTCCAGTCCCTGACCGCATTCTTTTTAATGATTTAAGTATTCCATTGTATGAATGAGCCATAAGTGGTAAACCATGGGTCAGTTATGGTGCACTAGCAGTAGCTAGATATGGAAAGCCAAGTGTCATTTGTCAGTAACTACCAATTCATCTCATTCACTGTCATCAATATTTATATTTGTATTATTTTAGATTTCACAGCCTTGTTGGAATCAAACATAAAACATGGCATCTCTTGTGAGTGAACTTGCCTCCCCTTTATTCTTCCAGGAGAGCTTGGATTTGAGCTACTGCTTGCGTTGCTCACAGTTTCCATTCTTGATGATTTGCTCTGAGACTGTTTGCCTGCTGATGAAAGTGGCTTATTAACTGCTCCTAGAACATTGGCTGTTTTAGGCTGAAACGAGAAATATATAACTCTCTCTATTCAGTTAACATTAAAAGAACTCTAAACCAACAACTTCAATGTATTTACACACAAATTATAAAAGATTCTCTATCCCTAAGCAAAATAAAGACAACAAATTGAGTACTACTTGATCACTTGTATAAATTAAAAACTTGTAGCAATGCATGCCTATAATTCCAGCACTTAGGAAGCCAAGGTAAGAGTACTGCAAATTCAAAGCGAGCCTGGGCTACCTAGCAAGGTAGTTTCAGAACTGACAAATAGTAAATCCCAAAGAAAACAGAGGAAAAGATCTTCACAGATTAAGATAAATGAAATATAGACCAATCATGAAAACAAAGTCTTGTTATGGAAGGATGTAAGACATCTTTTTAAAGACTTTTACCTAAATTGGTGTAAAGATTCTAAAGGATAAAGGTCCTCATGGTTTTACTAATTTTTGAAGCACATCTTAGCTGGTGTCTACATAATAAGCACAATTAATTTTTAAACCCACAAATAAAAAATAGCTAAATATATGTTTCCTACCTTGAGACATAAAAATTCTTAAAGAAGTAAAATAACATAACTAGGTCAATAGTCACACTAAAATTAACTACCACATAAGTATGAAAATGATACTCAAAACATACTTTGCCAGGAGTGAAAAATGATTTCATTTCTGGAGGCAGGTAATTTTTGGTGTTACTAAAATTCTGTAAGCAAAAAGAAAAAGCAGTCAGTGGCCTCTAGAAGAGAGACAAAAGCCAACAGAATACACGAGAGCTTTTACTTTTAAGTTCATATTTATTTAAACTAATTAGTTCAAACATGAAATTTCAGGCTGTGGTTCTAACAGACTAACCTCAAAGCAATTCCCCTATCAATGTGCCAAACACCCATTCCTACATAGCACAAAAGAGGAAGCTACACAGATCCTTGCAATGCTGCGCATATCAAAGTGACTTGCATAAAAAAGAGAGCCTTTTAATAACTTAGGTAAACATATGAGATCTAAATATGCTGCCAATATTTAATTGGTATATTGCCTTCAATACAAAGATGGTGATGGTGCTTTCCAAGTTCTGTTATTCAATAAGCTTAGAGAAGAGTCTCTGTGAGGGCTTGTGTAACACTGTATTGGGGTGTGGTTTATGACTGTCTTTGTATTGCTCCCAGAGCCTTGGGCCTATCCCAGTGTCTATGCTCAGTGTGGTTTCCACACCACCTCATCAAGGGCCTGCAGCTTCAAACATTACATAGCACCATTCCAATTCCCATTCTGAACCAAAGACTATTAACTGAAAATGTTTTGGTAAACTTTTGCCTGTGCTCTTAGCATAGCTTTAAACTTTGAAACAAACTCTGGATCTGCTTAATTAGTTTCTAACCCTTCCAAGCTACATTCTGGTCCACATTTGGTCCACAGTCACATTTCTGAGCCTGTTGTTACCTTTTTCTGCTATTCTAGCAGCTCTGATCTTTTCTTATGTTCCCACAGCCCAGTGCCGAGCACACACTCAATGTCAACTCCTACAAATAAACTCTGAAATAATTACCTTGTCAGGCTGGGTGAAAAACCGAGCTGGTAACACTGGATCTTTAGGAGATTCCAAACTGTATGTGGTGCTCTTTGACATGATGATGTTCATGGCAACATCACACACAGTGTACAATTTCTGCAATGATATTTTTTTAGTTAGTTATTAAGACTGCATCTTAGAACATGTATTTAGACCAACAGTAAACTAATGAAAGAAAATGTCTAAATAAATATTGTGGCTTATATTAGTATAACAAGATCAGTATGATTCAGTATTAGAATTACTACTAAATTAACACTAACTTTGGTATAATAATTCTGCACTAGCAATCCCAATTATCTGTAACCAAAAAATTATTTATAAACATGAAAGAAATTATATATTTTATACTTAATATATTTAAATCAGCATGACATCAAAATTACTTATCATGAATTACATACTTCATTCATCTTTGTATCATCTGGTCCTTGAGCATCTTTTGTCTGTTTAATATTTTCTACCATCTTTCTGATAAATGCATGGCTGTTGTTTTCATTTTTAGCCATCAATATCTCCAGGACAAACCAAAGGCATCTAAGAACACAAGAACAAAGAAGATACTAAGAAAAATTTTTGTTAAATACTAATACAATGATTCTAATACTAATATAATGAATCTAGATTATAATCCCAGAAGAGGAAAACATTTAATAGAAGCCACTACAGATCAAAGTGAAAACAGCAAGAAAAACCCCATGTTATACATATACACAAAAACACAGAGATAAGCTTAGATTCACAGCAAATTTCTGCATGAGAAAGGGAAAAAGAAACACAAGATGGAAAAGAACAAAACAATTTTAATTCCATTCTATGACAGTAATGAAAGACTGGCCATAATACAAGGAGGTGACTCAAATCCTGAGAGGACATTTTCAAAAGATCATAGTGTCTAAGCCAATGGTTAGGAAGTTAACAAATGAGAAGGAAAAGCATGGCCGACACCCATATACACTGTCTTTGCTTACTGGGGAAAAACCTTAAATACCCTCTCTCCTGTAAGAGAGAAATGGGATTATAGTTCATATAGAAAGAAAAAAAGTAACAGGAAAAAGATACAATGGCTCAGGTTGTGCTCCATAGAATGAAAAAAATCAGGGCAATCAAGAAAGGCAAAACTCTCAAATACCTGCTCTCAGATAAAGAAAAGCAGCCAGAGCTTTTCATTACTGATAACCAATCTAACACAAAATTTACTTTTAGAAATAGTATTTTTTATAATTTATTTATTTTATGTATGTGAGTACACTGTAGCTCTTCAGACACACCAGAAGAGGGCATCGGATCTCATTACAGATGGTTGTGAGCCACCATGTGGTTGCTGGGAATTGAACTCAGGACCTCTTGAAGAGCAGGCAGTGCTCTTAACCACTGAGCCATCTCTCTAGCCCCCAGAGATAGTATTTTAATAACAGATATTATAGCAAATAAAAGAGATACTAGATTTTTCCCCCTTGCCATAGTAAGCTAATGGTAAGTTAAATTTTTATTTCCCTGCAAGATTTTGAATAACTAACTATATTTCCATAAATCAAGAAACTAGCTATCATTTTCTTTTACTAGTATATCAACAGTATCCGAAATCAACTGACTCAAAATCATAATAGTTACCTTTTATAACAACAAAAATAGAACCTGAGCCTCAAGTTTATCTAGAAGTTATGTAGGTCTCAAAATCTCTCTCAGTCTCATGATGTTCCATATTCTGTCTCTATGCAGATAATAATCTTTAATTAGAGAACAGCAATGAAGTTATAACTAAGAATACTTCCCTGGTTGTGAATTATGATGAAACTCTTCTTTCGTTTTACAAAGATAGTCATTGCAAAGAAACATGCTCTTACTACCTTATTACCAAGTCAACTCACATGAAAACCTACAGTTTACTTAGGGAAATAAAATAGGAGAACTGAAGAGAAAGTTTAAGTAGATTACTTCAGTAGTAAATAACGTCCCAGCTGCGAAGAAACAGAACTAAAGTTTAATAGGTTATGTCACATTTTGGAAATTGGGTAAGAAATGTAATGTATAAAGACGAAGAAACAAAAGACGGACGACTAGAAAAGAACCTTAGCAAAATGAAACATACGACAATGATAATTAAAACTAAAATTAGTATCTCATTATCAGCAGTAAGGAACTAAAAGCAATTTCCAGAAAATAGGAAAATGGGATGAGAAAAGTCTTACTCTTTCACATCTTTAAGTTGTTCAATATCCTGCACTTTGACATAATCTGGGTCATGTGCCAAAAGGTGAATTGTGTATGGAACAACATACTCTGGTAGAAGAGACAATAATTTTTCTGAAAAACAAAAAACAAAACAAAAAAAGGAAGACAAAAAGCAAACAAAAACATCCAGGTTAGAAAGATCAAATCACATGCTCTTTTTTACATTTCCTACATCCCAGTGATTTACCACAACATGGCTGAAGAACGCATTCAAACATCCTGTGCTAAGAGACATGGTAAGCAGTTTAAAGTGCCTAGTTAGCACACTGGGTGCTGATCAGCAAGGGCAAATGTGTAGTTTTCAAAGGCACATGGAAAGAACGATCCACACATACTATTCAAGACTGAGATGTAAGATGTTTTTCTTTCTTATGCTGTGAGGACTCTGTGGATACTCTCTGACAAGCTCTCGAAGTGGGCATAAGAACAGAAGTAATGCTCAGTGTGTTATAAAAGAACAGAGCTCCTCTGACCATATAAATAATAACTTTTCAGTTTAAATCCAAGTATTTCTATCTATTGACCAGAACAGCAAACTGTATGGCAGAGGTCAGAAAGGCATGCACACTATATTTGGGAAACAGTATACAAAAAGACTTGGATTTGGTCTCCTATTTCCATTTTAGTCAGATGTTCAACCAGGAGCATAATGTATGCCAATAAGCACCAGCCTGCCTTTGAAGAGCTTCTGGTGAAATGGTTATGAAGGAACAAGCATGAAAGAAAAAAAAACCCAGCAATTTCAAATTACAATGATATTTAAGTAATATAAAAATACATGTGACCATGTAAGTCACCCACTAAAGTATAAAGAGATGGAAGCTATGGAGAAAGTACCTAAAATAAAAATAGCTAGTATTACTGGTGACTGCTCTGGGCTGTTCACTATATGTCAGGTGCTTCATACACATCATTTTCCAACTCTTTTAACCTCAAGAAGTGAGGCTCATTATAGCAATTTTATAAACAAGCAAGCTAAGGTGCGGATTAAGTCAACACAGACAGTAAGCTGCAGAGGTAGGATGTGACTGCATAGCTTTTACTTTTTCCAAGGTGAGGAAAAAGGGAAAGAGGATCACAGTGGCCAACTAATGCTAAGCATGTATCTTAAATGACTCAATGTGATACACTGTATTTCCCAGCTCAGTCTAGAAGAGAAAATAAATTTCCAGAGAACAAACTAGGAAAAGGCAAGTTGCACAAAACGTCAAGTAACCCTGCACACAAGCCACAGGTACTTACACAGTGGAGAATTTAAACATGTGCTGAGCATAAACTATGAATAGCCACCAAGTGTTTTAATGCCACCTGTAAGCACTTGAGAACCTATATATATTTCAACCAAGAAGGAAGGGAGAACCAGACTGGTCTGTTCCAAAAGTGGTGTGGTATAGAGGGAGCGGAAGGGAAGGACAGAAGCGGGGCATTACAACACAGCGGGAATTAAAGAGTTCTGTGATATTCCAACTCAAGTACAGGACGGAGCAGCAGATAGCCATGACATCTGGAAGACGGTCTAATGGGATTTGGTGCTCAAGTGAGGAAAACACGCACAGAGAGTGCTTTTGATCCAACATGGATGACTGGGTAGGTGATACGGCACAGTAGTGAAGCAGCATCACCAACTGCCTTGGGAGGCAAAGGGAGCAAGGGAAAGCAGGCATCTACGACCAACATGAGTGTTAGCTATACTTGAGAACAAAGACCCATGACAGTGTAGACATAATACAAATAAATATGCAACTCTGCTTTTCAGATACCTCCAGTGTCAAATTTTGTCTGTTCACTTAGCCATTTATAAAAAATAATAAAACTCAAATACTCACGTACATATACATATATTTAAGTACAGAAGTGAAAAGCAGCTATTGAAAGATGCTGACTTTTTAAAGAAGTGTATACTGTAATAAATGACATTAGTATGTTTTACTCTGTAAGACTGCAACTGACAGGAGATAAGATGCATCTTTCACCAACCATGCACTCACCACTAACAGCTGCATGTTGTTTCAGGTACTCCCTCCTCACAGTGATGTTCTTCACCAGGCACTGTCTAGCATGAGCTCTTCTCTCTTTCACCGGGTCTTTGGCACAAAGAGCACAGATGGCCATGTACTCAAGTGGAAGCCGTAAGCGGGAAAGGCCTTTGTGAAGTTTCTGGGCAAACACCTGCCTGACTTGATAGCACTCATCCTGTAAAGACAAAATTATTCCAGGTATTAGCCACAAGGCAGTAAGAAGATAAACCTTCAGATATGACCAAGGTGATGGATCTACAACCCCTGAATTACTTTTCAGAACAGAGCTTGCGACTCCACCTTAAGGTGGGAGTATTGAACTAGACCCAGTAACTACCAGTTACATGTGTTAGACAACATTAAAGATTAAACTCTTAAAACATGAAAACCAGTACACCAGTCCCAACCTGAGTATGATTAAAATACTACTAATAAAGTAAGAGGCTGGGCATATAGCTCAGCACAACACTGGTCTCTCAGTCAAAGAGTTGGGGTGATCCCCAGAACTTCCAAACACAAATGGAATATAGTGGAAACAGGATATTATTGGTAGCTTTTCATTTAGTAGAAAAATTTTCTTTAAAACCTGCGCAATACACAGGCTGGACCTAGGCTCCTGGCCTATATGTAACAGAGGGCTGCTTTGTCCTGCCTCAGTGCGAGAGGATACACCTAATCCTCCAAAGACTTGATGCAGCAAGGTGGGGGCCGGGGGATACCCAGGGGTGGGGGTACCCTCTCAGAGAAGGCAGGGGGATGAGGGGAAAGACTCTGTGAGGAAGGAAAGCATTTGGGTTTAAACAAACAAACAAACAAACAAATAATCCTGTCTAAAAAATGCACTTTAGTTTTATCACTTTCAGATTAGAACACTTAACTGTTGAGGTAAAAGTTTCTAATCACTTCTAGAAAATTCAAATTACTTTTTTAATTGTGGAAGAAAAGCAAGTTACTTGTTACCCTTTGCCTGATTACCTTATAACTTGCTTCACCCAAACCACTTCTCTAGCAAACTCCTCCACGTTAATTAGGGTAACTCATCCATGTGCTCCAAAGCAACCTGTAAACTGTGTCCTGTACTAGCTTAAGCTCTGAACACACTGCACGTCTTTAACACAGATGCACAGTAGTTTAGATGTCTACCTTACTCGTTTGCCTGTTCCTCAAACACAAGAACAATGTCTTTGTGCATCCTTGTATTTAAGACTAGCAGAGTACCTGGTACTCACTGGACCAGAAGTTTTTCTAAGCTAAAGGAAGCAGCTCTAATCCATCTCCCTGGCATACAAACACCTTCATGATTATACCCTCTCAACTTGTGTGTTCTCTTATTACTGAAAAGTACATCATTCCTTCTGAAATGACTGCTGGGTTTTTCTTCAAAGCCTAAGTCATATATATGTCTTGCACTTAGCTTTACTATTTCTCTGTAATGTAGGGACTGGACCTACCAACCTAAACATTGTTAGACAAGAGCTCTACACTAACTGAGCGCTACCCCTAGCACTTGGGTGTTTCCTGGGTTTTGTTCTTTCAACGTTTTATTTTAATATGCATGTATGTTTTGCATAAAGGTTTGTAATGTGTACCACGTGGGTACTTGTGCCCGTGGAGGCCAGAAGAGTGAGTAAGATCCCCTGGAACTGGAGGTACAAACAGTTGTGAACTACCATGTGGATGCTGGGAACATATGTCTTCTAGAAGAGCAGCCAGTACTCTTGAAGGATGAGCCATCTTGGCAGGCCCAGGACTTGGTTTTTGTTTTTTGTTTTATTGACCCAGGGGCAGTTCTGAGATTATGGACATGTACCACCATGCCTAGTTAATGTAGTCAGGGGTGGGCATGTGCGATGTGCCCATCTTTTAAGCTCTTATTGTACATATTCCTTTCCCTTCAATTTTAACTTCAGTACTCCTACTACTTTTAAGAAATTATTCAAGTGTCCATAGAAAAATCGATCCTTCTATTGACACACTCAATAAAGTTACCCTTTGCCAGTAGTAATGAGAACTGAATACATGCATGTCATTAAAAAAACCAATTTACAATAAAGAGGCCAGTTTAAAACCTCATACCAAAGTAAACGTATTATAAACATATTCATCAGTGAATAGACTATTCTTTAAATGTTATCCAACCCAGACATCCCATGCTCTCACTTTCCTACACACCCTCCTACGGCACAACACTCAACAACAGTTTTGTCCTGTTAATAGCTCAGCATTTAAAAGTCCAATGCAAACTTGTTATAATGCTAATTTGTTGAATGATTTCAAAGCCAAGAGCCTTCAGTTAATAGTGATAGGAAGTTATCACCTCACAGACAAGGAGCTAATAATTAACTACAGAAAAGCCACATCGTGAATGTAGAGGTGTTTAAGAGTTTCAATTAGGAGGTTTTCACAAGCTTTAAGAAGATGAGTATTCTAACATAAAAATGGTAAATAAGGAATAGCAATATGGTTTTACCAAAAGGAAGTTCTCATGAAGGCAAACACTTGATGCATGCATGGCTATGATTATAAAAATAATTAGCTAAATATATGAAAAAATTACAAAGGTTTTAGATCCATTCAGTCAGAACTGAGCTCATTGCTATGAACTTGATTTTTTACTTCACTAGACAGAGACCTTCTGAGCACAAACTATCCTTAAAACTTTGTGTAGCACCTCACAATACTTATCTGTATTTTCTATTCTAAGAGGCTGTTAGCTTTTAGGGAATGCAACCATGATTTATTCAGTGTTGTATTTCTACAATCTAGAATAGTATATAGCTCATAATAACACAAAGTACATTTTTTCATGAACTGAATTTCAAATTCTAAATAACTAAGCAAGTATCAAATGTGCTGTCTATTATTCAATCTCTACCCCATCACACTGTCTATTCAAATATGCAACAATACTACTTTTAAAGAGCTTCAACTCAAGAATGAAAACAAAACTCGTGGATAGAAATAGTGAAAGCACAAGGCTGGGCAGCACTATATATAGCAGAGGTGTAAAAACAAAATCTGGAGGGAATCAAACAATAAAGAGACTGAATCCAGCTAAGAAAACCCAAGTATGTCTTGTAGGAAAGATAGCATCTGAATCCTCACTGCCAAACAAGGTTAAATGCAGATCTGTGGAGATGGGAGGAGAGGACAAAAACCAGAGGCAACGAGACACAGGATGAGTGAAATCAGCATTTCCTAATGCCTTGACCCTTTAATGCAGTTCCCAATGTTGTGGTGACCATCAACCATAAAATTATTTTCATTGCTATTTTGTAACTAATTTTGCTATTTTTAAGAATCCTAATGTAAATGTTTTCCAATGGTCTTAGGTGACCCCTGTGAAAGGGTTGTTTGACCTCCCAAGGGGGTCGTGACCCAGATTGAGAACTGCTACTATAAAGATACTCTATTAAATAGATGTTAAAGTGTGTGTTTAAATCCAAACAACAAAAGTAGCTCTGAGAGTCAGAAAAATAGGCAAGGAGACAAGCTTAAGTCATACCTTTAGATTTACTGATATTTGCTTATGCATTTTCACTTATAAAAGATTTATTTTATTTTAAAATATTTATTTTGAATACTTCTACCTTGAAACTTTTACCCTATGTCTTAAAAAATAGAAACCCAGGAACACAGCTTTATAAAATTTTGTGAACAGCTGTTCTTCTCATTCATATTCCGTATTTAGGAATCTGTCTGCTCATTTATTTGTAATTTCGAAATCAACACCTGCAACAATGATACAGCCATTAGCAAAGAGATGCGTGGGCATGAGGCACAGGAGGAGCCTGTTGTGTTCATCCCCAGAGAGAAGCCCGGCCTTCATCGCCTGGGTCTACTTTCCACAGTGTTGTTCTTGTTGGGGACTGACATGTAAATGGCTCCCAACAAGTGGCAAGGACAAGACCAGAGCACAAGCCTTACAGAGAAATGGCATGTGCTACAGTACAGGCTTGCTGAGGAGGGAGCACTGGTGTCAGGGACTACGAGTCAGCGTTAATCAAAGAGCTGTGCATGAAAATAAGGTGTTCTTAAGCAGACACACAGAAAACAAGGTTGTGCACTGACCAGTTAATGGCAAGCGTATGACTGGAGTCTTAAGCAACTGCACCTCCTTAGGGAGCAATAGTTTGGCCAGCCCAAGTCTCATTAAGTAATTATAGAAAGTTTATAGACTAGCACAATACACCATGTTATTATGTCAGTTTTAGAACTCTGTAGTGTTTCTTATGAAAGAAAGCAAACATTCAAGACTTTGATGCTGTTGTAACAATTTTCTTCCTAAAGGCCCAAGAGCACATGACAGTATCCCTGCTGGCCACTGTCCTTACATTGATGGCTAGGGCACACAGCTGGTACTGCTCCAATGTGATGATCTCGTGGTAACAGGGCTCCTGGGCCAGCTTCACAATAGCACTCCCAGCAGCAAGTCTCAGGCGTGACATATCTGGTTTACTAAAAGAGAAGCAGAAGCAATGTAAGAAAGACTTCAACCTGTCTAGAGAAAAAAAAAAAAAAAACAATTGTTCCTAACTTCATAATCAAATGCTTTAAATAACCTCAATAAAAAGAAAGCAAAAAGCCCTATGGTAAAGATTCTTCATCTCCAAAGAATTCGTACTCTGAAATCCTAAGCCGAGAGGTTATTACAAGGAATAGTTTTTCTGGAAGGTGATGAGGTCAAGCAGGCAGAGCCATCAGGAACAGGATTAGTGAATTTATAAAGAGGCTGAGTCTTGTTGGCAGAGCTTGCTTGTACTTTCTACATATGAGGACACAGCAGTAAGACAATCAGTAAGTGTTGTGTGTAGCAGTAAGACAGTCTACACACAACACAGAGCTTTCACAAAACCCAACCAATGCCATTTTTTCTTAAATATGTTGGTACTAGATACTGCTAAAGCCATTTAATCAATTTTCTTATCCTACACATCCTAACTTAAGCGGGAATAGAAGACATCTGTTTGTATAGTGATTTGCCTATTAATCTTCAAGTACAGATTTTTGAGTACGGGATACTTACTCACAGATCAGCAATGAACGTCTTTACTTGCTAATTTGTCTATCACAACTACTGTAGTAAACATAAAAGAATAATGAAAGCAGGTGTAGTAGCTAAATTACTACCATAGGCATACAGAAGTGAAATGGTTCCTAATAAAAGCAACTGATAAATGGTAGATATACATTTGAATGTTTGTAGTCTGCCTTCAGTCTGCCAATGTTCTCAGCTTCAAAAGCATAGTCAGGAAAAATTAATATAAATTAATTCATATAAAAGCAAAGTAATTAATAAATTGAGGCAAAATGTATTAATGTCAAAGATTTTCTCTGCCAGGCTGAGATGACCAGTACAAATTTATTTCACATACAATATGAAGCTTAAATCAAAGTATCCTTATTATATATATGTAACTCCTAAACATGGACATGTCTACATTATTGATGGAAAACAACAAATTAGACTAAAAATGGTAAGCATACAAACTGTGGCTATAAAATGTATAGGTTACTCAGTTTTATTTTTATTATTTCACTTAAGAAATATTACTGTTAAATTCTAGGGGGACCCTATGAATAAAGCATTCAAGGAGGACAGACAGGGATGGGGTGGTGGCTCAGTGTTAATTGCATTTACCTAGCATTTGAAATCCTAGCCTTGATGGCTAACACTATCAAAGTGGAGAGGGTGATGGGAGTGGAAGCTGGAAGAAGAGAATGAAGATGGAAAGGTAGCCGACACTCACTGGTTTTCTCATTAAAGTACTTAGACACATTAAAGAGTAAAGTTATTCTCCAATAACTACGCAGTGCCTCTAAACAGCATTTGAGAATACATGCACATGTCAGCTAATGCTGATAAAAATGTCCTTACTATGAACCATGTTCCTATGTGCTCTGTAATGCTGTGAACACCTCAACTATCCTAACATGTTAGTTAAACCACAGTGGTACACGAAGATAGGAGTATAGGACACTGAGAAGCTGGAGTAACTTCATAATGGTCACCTAACTAGAAAGCGCTAGGAGCCAGGGTTTGAATCTGCCTGGAGTATGTAGTTTCAGGATCTAAATCTAAGTAGAGTCTCAATCATAGTACAGCCAGTTAACCCTTAACAAAATCAATGATTCAGTCTCTCACAGAAAAATGATATCATTTTTGCATGCACTCTGAACAATCTCCCCACATACCTTCTTTCAGTTCTAGATGCAAACAGTGGCTATACTACATGGTGCAGGAAAGGAAAAGGGAAAGTCTATGCATTCTCAGTACAGAAAAGGCAATTGTGGGCTGGAAAGATGGCTCAATGGTTAAGAGCACTGACTGTTCTACAGTATATTCATATATAATAAATAAATAAATCTTAAAAAACAAAAAAAGAAAAGAAAAGAAAAGCAGTTGCTTTCTGGCATACTTAGATCCACAGATAGTTAAATCCATAGATGTGGACTTAATGATGAACTGGAAACACTAAACTATGTCTCATCATACAAATAAAAACTGCGTGTTTAAAATGACATGCATTGAATAAATTTATACATTTTTTATTTACTACATTTTAAAAAGAGATTCAACAACTTGTTCTTTCCCTTTTAACACTAGCAAGACCTTCAAACAGTAATTACAGATCTCTGAACTAACCGTTATATACAAACTATGACAAAAAACAAGGACCTATCATTTAAAATATTTGCAGCGTCTAGGCAGCAGAACTGACAGACACATGCCTGTTATTCTGTCATAACTACCATGTAAAACTATGACAATAAAAACACATGAATACCTACAAACTAATGCTAATTATCTTTTTAAAAAGAAATTCTAATATATAACAGTTATCCCAGGGGTTGAAATACTATACAAAGAAAATAACTGGAAACAGTAACTACGTACCTAATTTTCCCTTGCTCTGTCAAATCCCCGTCACTATGCAGTATCGTTGTTAGTAATCTGAGGGTAGAAGTTCCTGATTTACTGTGATTATTTTTCATTCCAAGTAGCCATCGAACCATCATTTTAATAGCCTGAATCTATTTTAAAAGACAAGTGGGCCAAAACAGCATTGTTATGTTTAAAGAATTTCCACATCAACCTTAAAAACTAGAAAACTGTGAATGTATGTTAAGAAAAGGTAAAATACATTATTATTCATTTTTATATACAGGAAGATAACAGTGTTTTAAGTTAAAGTTATTTCAACCTCCAGGAATGAGGTAAACAAAACAAAACCAAAACTCTATTTGCTAAAAATGAGTTATTTTGCTGCTTATCGTTAATGTTTCCCAAGCATGCACCCATCCTTTAGGACCTAGAGTTAGAATCATGCTAACTTTCATAACCAGAAAAGGTTCTCAACTGCAAATGCTAGTCAACCTTTTCTAAGAATGGATATCATTTTGTAGATTTTATGATGAAAAAAACATGTGAATGCTTCTGTACTAATTATGGTTTTGTTTTTTTAATTCATCTCAGCTTTAAAAAAAAGACAATAATAACTGAGTTTTAACAGAGGCTGGTGAGCGCACACTCAGTCTAAATGGCCTGTCGTATCATCTAGTGCCTCTATGACATAAGACTGCTGCTTAAGACTAATACTGAGACCCAAATGCAACCAGTGCATTCAGTGATGTAGCTACCGGTGTAAAGAAGGACTACTTTACGGGTGTGCAGACAGACCAGAATCTGAGGCTGTAACAGTGTGCAAACATAACTGAAGATACAGAGCATATGAAATACATATAACGAGAAAGAGAGCAGGGCAGACAATGTGTACACGAGCCCAGAAGGTAGTAAGAAATTCTAAGACAAAAATGTCAACATTCTATATATTTATTCCTAATCTTCAAATATTGACGGAGAAATAAAGTACCACATGACTGTAACAAATCAATACTCTGTACTTCAGTGTCACGTAATTCCTTGTATATAGACCCAAATTCAAGAACCATTAAAATATTTTAAATAAAATACCAAGGAGAAGGTTATTTTAAAGCCTAGATTAGCATTATTAAACAAGGAGAAGACCAGCATTCACTTGTCAAGAAAAGGCTAAGTTCTAAGAAGCAGGAATACAAAAGCAGCTTTCAAGTCACTCCCTCTCAAACTATGTTACATGCTGCTGCTCACAAGGCCCTGGGGTGCTATCACTGCCCTACACTCTCACAGTACATGAAAGACTGCAACACAGTAAAGGCAAATGCTCACAAATAGCCACCCACATCTATTCCTTGATATAGTGAGTGCACTAAGAAAAACAGATTTATGCATATGACTCACTTTGACCATTGTCTCAGGTGAGACTTCTTCATCTGGGACCCAAAGCTTAGTAGTCTTCTTTCCTGGAAGCTAGGCAAAAGGTGAAAACACTAAAATAAGAAGCATGAATTCTCACAGTCAACTAATATTTACTGAATAAACAAAATGTATACCTCCTTAATAACAACAGACAATACTTGTGGTTCATCTAACTCTACTTACAAACTATTCCTGAAAGAAATAGTCTCACTGGTACCAGGATGAACATTTGGATATCCTTTGCAGGTGAGGGCTAGGACTGACTTTTTTATGTAATCTGTTTTGTAGACTGTTTTAAAAGGTTGATGATTTAATTATTTAGGCTACTAAGCAAAGAAAAGGATAAAACCCTAGCACTAACAAGTGAGTGTGCAGTTGTGTATTTGTGTGTCAAGTCAACCTCAGGTGTACATCCTCCATGGGATGTGAAGTGCACTGATTTAGCTAGGCTGGTTGGCCAGCAAGCTCCAGGGTTTGCCTGAATCCACATAGGCAGCTCTGGGAGTGGGAGCACAAGTCAGCACACCTGATTGTTATGTGTGCTTGTGTCAAACTCTGCTCTTCATGATGGGCCATAAGTACTCATTAAGCAACCGCACCAGCCCCAAGAAATGCAATTTTAATCAAGAGAAATGTTATTTTTAAAAAAGTTTAGTCAGGCTTTACTCAGAAGACTGAAACAGGAGGATTACAAGACCTGCCCAAGCTATATATTTTGTCTCCTTCCCAAAAGTCTGCCACTTAATCAAAACTCCATGTCCTTATATAATTTATAATTTAATTTCATAAAAACTGAAATAGCCTCAATTGGGTGTTATTTTCCAACTCCCAAAGGGTCTACTTCAGATCAAATGCCCTTAAATGAAAGCAACCAAGTAGAAGTGCTATTTGGCATTTCACATCTCTTTAATCTAAACCGCAGAACAAACACTACGAAGATAACAAGCTAAAAGCACAACTTACCCGGTCATTCATGAGAAGGTCCTTCACAATGAAAGTTGCTACCAAAGACTTCAGAGGAGCAGCGAACTGATCAGGGGCAAGAAGAGCAATATGACCAATAGTGACCAGAGGGGTTATAAGGTGTTCCAGGTTGCTTGGGTCTAGGCTTTTATGCAGAGGCTGAAAATGAGGCAAAGGAAATAGATTTAACTCTCTATATACACAAATAACACTGCTCATGTATTTCACCTCTGAATTCTAAACACTACAGAAGTGTAGACTCTGTAAGTAGCAACTTAAGCTTAAGTGTAGACTCTACAATTCACCAACATTTGGAAGACATTAAAATTAAGCATTTTCGGTTTTGCCCAACTCACATTTTAGAAATGGGTAAGGAAACATTTCAACACAAATCTTATTATATAGTATATATCTTATGACTATGAACATCAAAGACGACTAGGGCTAATCAATATCCACTCTGCTCCTTCTTCCTAAGCATCAAGATTCTGCCTTGTGCTATCTGGTCATGGATGAGGGAATGAAATGGAGGTAGGCCACACCTGCCCACTCTGAGGCACCATGCCTTCTCTATTGTTCTATCTACCTGACTTAGGTCCAGTGGGCAGGCTCCAGTTGGAACACAAAGAACCACTAATCAGAAAGAGTATGTGTCCCTATGCCTTTTGAATACTGAAACACCAAACTTGAATTTTCCATAGTAAAATAAATTTTTCCTCTGTGTAGTTAACTAAACTTTGGTGTTTTGAAAAATTACAGCATCAAGTACTAAATTCCATAACAAAACTATTTTTCATATGATATAAAACCAACCCATTAGTAAGTATTTTGTTACAACTAAAGATGTCATATTCAAGTTGAATGATAATTGAAGAGTGTTGTTAAAGCTTAAAAATAGGAAAATTGGTAGAATGACTGTGTTAAGGGAGGGGGGGACACAAATGTGTGTGCATTTTTATATATGCACTTGTGTATGAAATAAAGCATCTCTGGCAAAGTCTATTACTAACTGACAACTGGTGCCTGTGCAAAGTAAATAACTGCCGAGCACAGGAGGAAGTCTCCCAGCTAAAACACCAAGGCTTCGTTTTAATGAAAATATGTGATGGCTTTGGAAACTGGCTCAGTGGGCATGTGCTTAATACACATGTATAAAAACTGAGTATGGACTAGTAAGATCTTAATGCATACTATCAAACCTTAAAAAAAAAATCCAAGCACTGACAAAAATGTATTTGTATACTTTTATGCAAAAATGCTTAAAATTTGTACATTTATCTTTGTTTTTTAAAATAAAGTTGCTCAATTAAAAAAAAAGAAAGAAAGAAAAGTGATAGGAAATAAAACATTAAAACCTGGGGGAAAAAAACTGAGTATGGACCCTCCCTCAATCCTACATAAATAAAAGGCTCAGTGCATCTGTGATTCCAGTGCTGGGAAGCAGAGACAGAAGAAGCCCTGGGGTTATCTGGCCAGATAGCCTAGCTGAATGAATGAGCTCCAGATTCAGCAAGTAATGTTGCAAAAAAAAAAGTAATGTTGCAAAGCAGTTGAGGATTATATACAGTGTTGATCTCTTGTCTCTATAAGCAGGACACATGTAAACACACACACAAAGGCATACACTAAGTGGAAACACACACACAGCAACACATACACAAAAAGCAAATGTGGGTTCTATGGTCCAACACTAAACAACATAAACTATGCTTTCCTGACATTCTAGAGCAATATGAGTTTTCACTGGAAGCAAGGTGAGTTGACCTGTCATTTCCTGGTCATTTCCCTCAATACTTCCAATGTGTTTATACCTGTCACTCTGTTGGTCACATAATAAACAAAAACAAGGTTGCATAAATATTTTACTTATTATTATCATCATCATCATCATTATTATTATTAGATACTTTCCCACAATATATTAATTAAATTCTTTTTGAAAAAAAATAAATAAATGGCCAGATCATGGAATACTAGCAACTGCAAAAAAGCCAACCACCACTAGGAAGTATTTTCTCAGAAAGCCAGCAAGCCTTCCACATTATGACAATTGTAACGCAGCAAAAAATTTTTACAAAGCCAAGTTATATCAATATTATTCTCAAAGTGACTAACATTTAAAAATAATCAATAAAACCAAAAACTATCCTACTAATTAATAAAGTCATCTTTAAAAATAAAAATAGACATCATTAAGTGCTTAGAAATTCAAATAAAGTATTTGATAAAGTGCTATTTGAAAGATGAGAGTGTAACTTACTAGATATTTTAACATGATATATAAAAATATGATGAAATAACAATTAAAGTTTGTACCTCAGAGATAAAATGTCAGAATATTTAGGTAGGAGGTTTAATGTGATCTCCAAACTGCTTTGACTTCCATTCAAAGACATAAATATTATAACCATTTTTAACAGACTTTTCTGCTACTTTGTTCTAATAATAATGCAGACTATTCTCATAGTTGGCTACAATAAAACACTATTCAAGGTGAAAGTTATTTAACATGTAGAGAAAATAGTTATGAAACATTAAAAATACACTCTTCATATTAGCAGTTGGCCATTAAATCTAAACTTATTTACAGTACCAAATGGAATGAATTACACTCAAATTTCAAACTGTTAAACTTGTAAACTGACAGAGTAATACTATCAGTAACTATAATTATATACAATAAGCACTCAGTGAAAAATCCCCAAGACCTAATACATACAGCAATATCAAATAGTATCATGCAGGGTTTGAGTTCTGAACCTGAAGTAGTCTTAAACCTATAAAAAGCCAGTTTTCCTATTTTAACTACTCTGATGCTGACTTTACTGATTCACATGCTGACGGTACACAATATATCTCTAAATGACAATATTCTTCAAAGTCAGTATTTATTTTTTAAGAAATCAAATATTTCATTACCTCAAATATCTGTGCAAACTGGGTCTCTTTACTAGAAAATATGGCATGAATACAATGGATGGCATATTTTGCCTGACGAGGTGGTCCTTTCTTGGATTTGTGATGTAGTACAGGAAGCAAAGCTCTAAAAAACAATTCAAAGAAAAGCAATAAATAAAAAAAAGAACAATTTGTTTATATCCCAAAATTAGTACTGTCTCAACCATGGTCAGAGAAACTGCTGTTAGTAGAGGGAACAGTTAATACAGAAATTCACAATTTGTCAAATGAGTACTCAGCCATCTTGATCACCCTCTCTAAGGTTCAGTGAGCACTACAGAAGAGGGGACAACAGAACGTAAGTGAGAGGGGATGGAGGAGTCTGTCAAATACCGTCTTCTCGACTTGTCTGTGCACTCATGAAACCACAGCAGGTATGGCTACCTACACAAGATGGTATTCCATCATGTGGAAAAAGGGTTCTCAGAAGGCCCTACCCATCCAAGCAGCTATAGGCAGTTAATAAATGGTTGCCAGGGAAGGGGCATCATTTTCTTCAGTGGTATAGTCACTGATAAATTTTCCTTATGCAGATAAACAACTCAACCTATATTCATCTCAAGAAAAAGGGAACAGATACCAACAAGTTAAAGATTAGACTCCAGTATAAGTGAACTGGGATAATCTGCTTAGTCCAGACTATAACCTACCATACAAAGGGAGATGACTGCAGTTACGATGGCACTGGCAGACATCCCTATTTGTGTAATATAAGAAGCCATTCCAACATGTTTGGGGAAACTTTTTCCTCTGTTTATTTTACTATATTGTTAATAATCTTTTATTCCATATTTTAAAAGGTTCTTTGACTTTCTGTTTTTCCATTCTGACATTTATCTATACTTGTTCCTAGTTTCCCACTGTTTGTGAATAATGTCTTCTTCTCCCTTTTTCATTTATTTCCTTTCTTTCCCCCTTCCCACTGTATTTTAGTACTATTTTGCTTTAGCTTATTATTCTGAAAAGTAAAATTTTAGCCTTTTTAAACTTTATTTCTTTTCTTATACTTATCATTTGTGCTACTTTTCATTATTGAGCAATCTTCTTTCCTTTTTGTTTATTAATATTTTGTGCCTTCCTCTTCATTACTACACTACTTTTTTACATAATGTATTTTGATCATATCCTTTCCAATTTTTATAGTATTTTTCTCTTTCTCTTCAAAAAACTAGCAACACATACACACATAGACACAAAAACCAAAATATACAAGCATAAGATCCATAGGACAAAAATGTGCAAACAGAGCAAAATGAAAGAAAAAAAAGTTTATACACATACCAATGAATTTATTTTACCTTCTGACTTCTCCTGGGCATGTGTCCTACAGTGAAGTCAACATACCCAGTGAGACTTCATTGGAGGAAACTCATTTTTTTTCTTTGCAACAGGTATCAATTACAGATAGGTTCTTCATCCTAGGGCTGGGACCCCATCTGGCTTGAACCTGTGCAGGCAGGGTCTTCCTATATAGCTCTGGATGTCCTGGAGCTTGCTAGAGTAGACCAGACTAACTTCAAACTCAGAAATCCACCAGCTTCTGCCTCCCAAGTACTATGATGAAGGGCATGTTCTACCATGCCTGGCTTTTTTCTTTCAATTACCTCTACTTCTGTTCTAATCCTCCCTTTCCTGGCTACTTCCTTAAACCCAATCATTTGCTAATCTATGTTTGCTTAAATAATTTTAACCTGTTGCACATTTTAAATCAATTGTGCTATTTTATGTCACTGATGGTATGTCATTTCAAATCTTTCTCCATCTTGTTTGGGTTGGTGTAGTTGTAACAGCAGTTTGCTTTGCCCTCTCTGAGTAACATTAAGGAGTGACCTTTCAAAAAAAAGCTGCTCACTAAATGGATCCCTAGATTACAAGAGAGCCAAAACAATAGATGTGTCAATCGTAACTCAGAAACACACACACACACACACACACACAGCATTTAAAAAAAAAAAAAACCAACAAGAGTCCTCAAAAAGATCATAATCCCACCACTCAATTCAAAGGATTCTAAGATCAAAAGAATTTCTAGGTTTACTTGTAAAAGATATCAATGACTTCAAAGAGGATGGAAGCTGGTGAGTGCAGTTAATCAATCAGTGCAGGGCCTGGAAGAGAAAGCCAGCAGAACAGGTGAAAAGTTTAGAGAAAGTCAGAAAAGAAACTAGAATTCTGGGCAGGGGGGAAAGGTTCAGAAATATAGGAAACAAAAGTCTCAGGAATAAACAAAAATCAAAACAGAAAAATTCATACTAGGCTAGACCACAGAGATCAAAGAACTTCACTAGAGATGGTTACAACGATAAGAAAATACTACAGTTAAACATTAAAAGAAAAAAAAAATGACCTTGACAATTGAATGGAAAAAGAAATAAAGAGGAAAAGAACATGACTGTTCCTAGGCATGGTGGAAGAGACAGTTTATTGTAGGTATGCGGGAAAGCCTCAACAGAGGCAGGAACATCTGGGAGAGTGGAGAGTGAACATGACCAGATTGGGCCATGTGAAGAGAAGGTGGGAGCCGGGTGAGTAAAAGAAGGTACAGCAGCCAGGAGGCCAGGAAGTCAAAGGTACAAGGAGGGCCAGTAACCAAAAAGGTTGGATAATATAGGGAAGAGCAGCCCAGCTCCCTGGGCTGGAGACTTCATGGTAGAGGGAAGGCTATGGCAGCCAGGAGGACCCAGTACTGTTAGGGAATGAGGGCAGCAAGGAGAACTGGCTGCAAAGGGGGCCAGGTCCACTTTGATATGTTAATGGGCACCTCAGCCATTTGATCCAGTCTGAAATCTACTAAGAACTTCCAAGAACATGGAGATGATCAGATGCAGGAGAAGTCAATAAAAAGTAAAGGCCTAGAGAATCTATTCATTAAAATTGTAAAAAAAATTCCCAAACCTAACAAAATGAGCATCCCAGCACAAAGAGGTATTTATATATGGCAGATCAACATAATAGAGAAGTTCTTCAGAACACATCAGAGTTAAGAAACAGAAAGTGTAAAACAAAGATCGTTATTTACTTTTATAGGAGACAAAGACCAACCCACAAAAGCAACACACAGGAATTCACCAGACTGTCCTACAAAATCTGTCAGAAAAGCATGTTTTACTAACAACCAGAATCTTAGAGCCAGTAAAGTTATCTTGCAAAACTGACCAGGACATAATGACATTCCAAAACCAGCATGAAGTAAAGAAACACTGTCACCACCCCAGCTGTAGTGTCAAGATTTTTCCAGAGCTGAATCCTTTTCTCCTGGAGAGAAGAGGGAGACTGGGGGCTCCTATGTCTTAGGGAACTTATAAGGATCAAGATGATAATCAAGTTTCCCAGGCTCTATAAAGTCTGAAGATTTACTTAACACTCCTGAGAGCCCTCCACAGGGCTGTGAAAGCAGAGAACATTGTGGGGAGCCTCCCCAGTGGCACTACACACAAGTGGGGCAGGAAGCTCCAGGTCCGTAAGGTATCAGCTGTCTCCCACACAGGCTTTGAAAAAGCAATTGCCTTTGAATCACTGGAGCTCCTGTAAATAACCTTTCACCCACACGGTTATAAATAATCCCAATAAACTCAATGGCTTACCAGGTTAAATTTGGGTAGATTTCTCCCCTCCCCCATCACTGATTGTTGTAGTAACCTCTCTAACCCAAATAAACCCATGCAAAGAAAACACAACTCAATTAATATGAATATATGCAATGCACCTAGACTGGGAGGATCTACCACTACACGACTCTATTTCCCCAGCTGTGAGATCCCTTATAACTTGCAGTTTCTCTAGGCCACATGCTTCAGCTCCATCTTCCTTCCACCTCCATTGACAGCCTCCCCTCCACTCACCTTCCCCTAAAACTTTTTAGCTCTACCTTCAGTTCCCCTGCCCAATCGCCAGCTTTAGCCTTCATTTTACAAGTTAAAATGGAGAGAATATTCTACTGAAATCACCTGAGTACATGAGTAGGCAGCCCTTCTTAGGGAAGCAGAATTAGCATCAAAATACAAACGGTACTAGGGCAATCCACAAAATTTCCCCGTTTTTGTCCAGTTAAAAAGTTCTTTTCCCTCAGCTATAAACCAAGTACAACAATTACCATTCTACAATTTATGAAGTATAAGATACACTTAACAACCAGTCCATCAATTTTGTCCATTAAATAAAGCACTCTGCCATCTATCCTAAAAGACTATAATTCTACACCTGACTTCTATCTTGGTTTTAGATTGCATATCATCTAAAAGCCAACCTTTCAAGATTATCTTTCTCAATGCTGAACAGCTTGGGTTGGCTATGAGACTACCAGTCTTCAACCACGTCAGAAATCCAAAAATGATTATTACCTTAAATTATGAGAAGCACAAAACATAGCCTCCAAAACTTAGCCAATATATAGAGACCACTGATCATCTGGACAGTCCCTCATACCTCACTGATGTTGGAGCATCAGTCTTCAGCCTTCTAGCCCAGGATCAGCTGACAGATCTTTGTAATGCAGAAGTTTAAAATGTCTGATTACCCTGTCTTGGCAGAGATTATCAGTAAACTATTCTGCATAGTTTGTCCTTTCTCTGGACAGTATTTTGTCTGTAGATGAATTGAGGCAATTCTTCCCTAGTGACTGTCTAGTCACAATTGGAGCAACTCTATTGATGCTTATTTTCTTCTTAGAATCCAAAAAGGGGTGCTGTAGGGAGTGGACAGGTCTCTAATCAAATGCTCTAATAAAAAATGTCCATAAACATACTCTGTGGACTTCTGACGCCTTTGAAGATTATCTATTCATGCAAAGTATATCTGAACTGTTAGGCCTTGACTACTCTCGGCCATGTCTAGTTGAATTATCTCAAAAACACTCGTTTAATTACTCAGAACCATGAGTTTGCTATCTGGCCCTTACCTTGTATTGCTTAGTCATTTGAAAACAGTTTATAATTGCAGTTATAGGGCTGAGTCTAAGCCTTGTATTCTTCAATGTGGTGTATAGGCACAATGCCTATATGAAAGTAACAATATTAATCCACATTTTGTATCAATAAAATATTCATACCAATGAAAACCTTATTTGTATCAAATAAATTCTGTACCAATGTAAGAGACTATAACTTCAACTTTGTATCAATTATAAAGATTTCTACCAATGTAAGATATATCTATGTAATATTTTGTTTAAGAGTAAATTTGCTAACCTATTTCTATTTGTCTATTTCTCTAACTTCTATGATATACTATAGCCCCCCTTTCTCTTCTTCCTTTCCTTTCCCTAAGAATAAAAGATAGAGAAAGGAAAGGAAAGGCAGAAATCCCTAAATTTAAAGTCTCTAGTTCCCTCTCTGTCCAAAGCTACACAAAGCTACATTTGTAAAGTATCCATTAAATGACAACATATCTATAATACAAAAAATAATCATATCCATCGACCCCAACATAAAGAAATGGAATGGTTATCTTCTTTTGTCTCCTTCTAGCTGAATTGGGGTGAAGAATTCTCTTCTGGGGGCCCAAGAGTAAATAGAAAAATTGGATTTGTCAAAGGAAAGCTAGCTGGCATCATTTGCTTTCCAGTCATCATGTGCTGAAAAAGTTCACTGCCTAGCTAACATCCTGACTAGGAGAGTATGAAATGCTAGATAGGCAAGCTAGCTGTTCTGGAAAAGTTTTGGAGGCAAGTCTTTAAAAAAAGCAGCTTTGATGTACTTGAAGTAGAATCAAACAGAGCTGGAATGGAAGGTCCTAGAATCTCAGCATCTCAGAGTGTGGATCTTTTTAGGGCTGTCTTTTTTTTTTTTTTTTTTTTTTTCTTTTATAGCACATAAAATTAACAAGCATCATATAGGTTTGTAAAGACATTCACATGGAGTGTGTAGGGTGTCCAGATTGGTTAATGAAGACCAATGAAGAAAGAATATTTTCTTTCTTCAGAGGTTAGTTTGGTCATATAATCAAACTATAATATAATTTTGTATATATGACATCTTAAAGAATGGTATGTAATAACAAGTTATGAGAAATTTGTACCCAATTAATGTTATTGGCTATGTACAAACATTTTAGTCTCAGCCAGTTCTAGAGCTGTCTCCACATATAGAGATATAAACATCATTATACACAGACACACACACACACACACACACACACCACATATTTGTTAACTGTGTTAGTCTCCCTTTTCTTCTCTGTCACCAAGGTCTTCTGGAGGTCTCCTTTTGTCATGTCTCATCTTTATCAACTTGAAAGTAACCCACAGCTTTTCTTTTCCTATGGAAACATAGGCATAACCCCTTCCCCAGTATAATACATTTTCCATTTTCTATTCTGATGTCAGAATATTTTTAATATAAACAGGCTGGTTTGGTTTAGCAGTTTTTTTCCATAATCTAATGTCTTTCAGAAGCTGTGTTGTTTTGTTCATTAGCATTTAAAAGTTTTAAGGTTAATAAAGCACTATGTTATCTATCTTTGGGGTTTTTTTTATTGCCCCCTTTTGCCTATTAGGCATCTCCTTTAGAGTTTGATTAGATCTCTCCATAATCACTTGTCCTGTAGGACTGTGTTATATACCTGTAACATGTTTTATATTACAATATTCAAAAGACTACACACGCACATGCACACCAATACTAAATTAACACCTCTGACATTCCTCAGTGTGTCTTAAATCCATGTGAACTGTCCATCCTGTGCTTGTATACCAGAACTACTTTTGATGAAATGGCTTTTAAGTTTCTAAGTAACACTGAAACATCAGAAAGATGTAACATACTTGTCTTCCATCTTACAAACCAAAAATACCAAATGTTTTCTCACAAGAAAGGAAAGTCTTCATGCAGTCAAAAAGAACTAACATAATTTTCCTCAAAACTTAATTTCTCTAGAAACAGTATAACCAAAATATTTATCAGAAAAAGCCAAACTCACGATCTGATGTGAGGGAAATCCTCTTCAATTTTGCTTCCTGTGTTCTTGAAAATTTGTAGGGCAGCTTCTGCCACCTTTTCATCATCCATCTTCAGACAAGCCAGAAGGGATTCAAACGTCTCAGCAGAATGAAATGAGATAGGGTGTGTAAAAGAAAGCACCTACAAAGGGTTTAGAAACACTACCTGTTAATCTTTTCATGATCGTAATACACATGCAAAGTACATACTAGAAATAGTACAATTTCTATCAGGAGAAAGATAGATTTCTATGATACTGAAGCAAGTCTGGTCTACTTACATAACAAGACCTGGTCTCAAAACAAAACAAATAAAAAACAGGTAATAGAAAATTAATAACCCCAAGAGAAACACATACCTAGTAGGAGAAAAATCATAACAAACATTTCTTGGCATATCCTTTTAGAACAGGCCATATTTAAACAAATTTTAAAAAAAAACTTAGGTCGTGCATGTGTGCATGCATGCGTGTGAAATATATGAGTGTGTTCATCTGTCTGTGAGCATGTGGTGGTCAGAGGTCACTTTGGGCATCTTTCTCTATAACTCCCCCACCTTTCCAAGTCGGGTATCCCACTGCATTCAATGTTCAGTTTCAGCCAGCGGAACTGGCAAACAAGTCCCCAGGACCTCTCTGCCTCTGTCTCTTTTACACTGGGGATCCAAACCCAGGTCTTCATGCTTATAAAGCAAGCACATCACTCACTGACCTGTCTTCTCTGCCCCATTATAGGATTAAAAGTGTAGGATAATGAAATTTGAATATAAAATGTAAAAATACCAAACAATAAAAAAAATTATAGAGTCTTATTTCAAAGATTTGTAAATAATCAGAATAAACAACACTATTAACAAAGATGCAAATAAGAAAGCTAAAAGTTCAATAAAATAAATACAAAGTTCAGGGAAATATATGATAAATGTGATGGCAAAGATAAAAATCACTCAAGAAACTAATAATAATAAAGCACTTTGAGGGCTGGAGAGATGGCTCAGTGGTTAAGAGCACTACTGCTCTTCTAGAGGTCCTGAGTTCAATTCCCAGGAATCACATGGTAGCTCACAACCATCTGTAATGGGATCTGGTGTGTCTGAAGACAGCTATAGTATATTCATATACATAAAATAAATAAATCTTAAAAAAAGCACTTTGAATATTCAATATAATCTGAGTAAACATAGTTTATAGTTTCATATGGTTTGAATATAAAATGTAGGTAACTAGGGGCATTTCTTTGAAGGACATAACTCTTTCACTCTGTTCTGAGTTCTGGCTGTCATAAGATAAGCACCTACTGTGTACTCCCTCTATGATATTTCTGCCCCATCACGGGACAGACGATAAAGACAAGTGACCATGAGGTAAAGTCTCTTCATCTATGAGCCAAGTTAAGTCCTTGGTTTTTCTCAGGTATTGTATCATGGTGATGACAGGCTAGATGAAACAGAAATGGGTACTGAAAACTGGTACCATGACTACATCTGATCAGGTAGCTCAGAAGCCTTTGAGGCTGGTTTATAGAGGAACTAGGAAAAGTGGCTAGAAAAAGGCTCGAGTGCTTTCTTTGGCTGGACTTTTCTAAGTGATTCCAGTGGGAGCTTGGGGTGGGAGTGGAGGGACCAAAAGGCTGACAGTAATAGACCAGGGTTCTACTGGGAACTGCCCTAAAGAAAGGCAGCTGTGTAAAGTCTAGCAACTTGTCTATTTTGTTGGTGCCCTGAGAATGTGTGAGGTTATATTTAAAAGTGATGGTAGAGGTGCTGGAGAGATGGTTCATCAGGTAAGAATACTGACTGTTCTTCCAAAGGTCCTGAATTCAATTCCCAGCAACCAATACTATTTACTGTTTATAAACAGTAAATAGAGATTGGCACATTCCAATACTAAGAATGGCACATAAGGAAATTTTCTCTGTAAAATTCAATAAAAAGGGTGTTTTATATATAAATTTCTTTATAAAGAATATATAGATTTATATATAAAAAATTGTATCTACAAAATTTTTAATTATATGTGTATATCTCCAAGAAATTCAAAGGTCCTTGTTCTCTGGCTTATAAAAAATATTGCACAAAAATTTTATTTTAGCACTGTTAATATGAATAAAACTTGGAAACTCTAAATAGGCAACAGTAAGAAATCAGCAATGATATGATATTCCAAAGTGGAATAGTCACCATTTCACACTTAACTTTCTTGCTAGGAGCTAGCATAAGCTGAGCAATTCTGTGTGATATGCTGTACCCTCCATGAGACACTGTCAGTGTATCTACTACACGGGAAGAAGTGCTCAGAGGCAACTAATGCTCCAACCTCTCAGCCTGTATCAGTAACAGCTGAAAACCAACACTCTTAAAAATTGTGTCACTAAGAAATACTTATCTTTAACAACAAAAACAAAGAACAAAAAGAAAATAAACTAATCAGCATGGTTGCAAGCTAAATAAAACTACATCTTAATTAAATAAAACTAATTAAAACGAAACTTTAAAATCTATGTTTATGAGTGAAAGGCTCCTAAAGACTCTATTAATACTGTTACATTGTCAACAATATGGTGACATGCATGCAGTCATCCAAAGGCTCACTCTGAGCAGCACCCTCTATCGTCACTGAGTTTTCAGTGTACCCCTCTAAACTTACATTAAGTTTGATAACAGAAACTGAAACATGGAGAAATTTCCATTTGATTATGATTTTTAAAACCAAGACACCTTCTCACTAGACTATACACCATTAAGAAAGAAATCTTAGGAATAAGTGATCTAAGCCCCAATGTCAGAATTTGGAAAGCAAGCCAAGTACATCTGTGCCTACATACCAAGTCTCAGACTAGTCGAAGCTGCATAGAGGCCTTTAAAAACAAGCACAAAAACCTGGTTGTCTACTCCAATACTTAAGTTCGGACAAGTGTTTACCTTCAGCAGCTCAAGGCCTGCCCTGATAGCTTGATCAGTTGGAACGCCCTCATCTTCATCATCTGCCGTCCCATCTATTGACTTATTCACTTGCTTGATAAGAGCACTAAAAGATGATAAGAAAACAAAAGTGTTATTTCTTTGAACTATAATATGTTATCGGTATCTGAGAAAAGTACCTAATATTAAATAGCTACACAGTACACAATATTTTTGTATGGCTGTTTTCTAAACATTATTATAAAACAAATTATAGTAAAATATTTTTTCAAAGTATGCTCTCTTCCTTTACCTATTCAAATAAAACCAAAATGTTACATGATTTGCTCTTTTTGAATGCCATCTGTACCTTTAATAAATAAAAACTGTCTTTTCAGTAGAAGGGGTAGCGTTCTACAACTATTTACTACATAATACTCTGTCAGACAAAGATCTAAGAGTCAGAAATCACAGACCTATTGCTAAAATTGTAACAGGTACAACAAAACCTTGTAAAAGAGACCATAGGAAAAGCAGCAATGTTTCTCAGCTTTAGAAACAGGCTTATCTTACTATGAACACGCATTAGTAATACACTGACACTGACTTATAGCAATCAAATCATTCATACCAGTGCACAGTTGTTCTTTTTACAAGCATCAAGTAATAAAGTAACACTATGGATATAAAACATGCCAAAATAAAAGTTTATGAAACGTTCCCTAAAATATTTAGTAGAATTGTTTCTTCAAAAATATTTTATGCTCAAATTTAGTATCAATCAATGGAATAAAGTAAATCTGTCTCTCTAATAAGAATTAAAATTTTTCTTACATATGAAGTCTATTTTTGGCTGACAAGATGGCTCAGGGTTTACCAGTCTTTGCCATCCACCCTGGTTACTTGAGTATGATTCACAAGACACATAAGGTAGGAAAGATTCAATCCCGTAAGAAGTCCTGACCTCTACACATGGGACTCTGCATACATACCACTCTACATACATACACATATACAATCATGTCCACATTTAAAAAAAGTTTATTTCTCTCAAATATTTTCATTTACATATTGTTTTCTCTTTTAAGTTTCCACACAATGACTTCCCCCTAGTTTCATACCTCCAATTACCCAAATAAAAATCTCCAACCTGAATCATACTGCCAACAGTACCATGATTCTTCTATAGATTAAATTTTTTAACTTTTATTTTGTTCTATAATAATGGTAGGAAGGCCACAAATAAGTAAACACACACATATTAACAGTAACATCTAAAAAGAACTACACAGCAAGTCAGAGACAGAATGACAGACAAAGAATGTAACAGAGGAACACGAGCAATCATACACACAGTCTCGGGAAGCATCAGCCAGAAAAACAAAAAATTGGAAAAGTACCTTTAACTCTACTACAGTGTTGAAGGAACAAATGGCAAGTGTGCTGTATGTAACGAAACATGCTTTGTATGTAACCTAAGAACTTAGCCAAAGATAAAAAAATAGATCCGTGAGGTGATTCAAACAAAGTTCTCAGAACAAGTGATTTTCTCCATCAGTAAAAATCAGCTAAAAAGCACAGAGAGTATTTACACTGAGAAGACAAACTACATAAAATATCTAGGAATACAAGTTGCTGACAGAATTCTCATGTCCTGGGGGAACAGAAAGTCAGAACCAATGCACACTCCTGCCCATTTGGAGAACCAATGCATGCCTGTTGTCAAACGGTGTGGGAAGGAGGAGCAAAAGGCTTCCTCTGTGAAACAAATCTGCCAGGAATACCTCAGGGAAATCAACATGAGTCCCACGGAAAACATACAAAAATTTGTCCAACAAAGAAGAAACACTTCAAAAAATGGAAATGGATCAATTTCTTCAATAAATGATTAATTCAACCAACTATCATATACAATGTTAACAGAAGAATCCTTATGCCCTCATTAAATTCTAGACCAATTACAGATGAGAATGTAGAAAACAAAAATTACTTAGTACACCTAAGTCAAAAAGAACTCAAAAGCCAAAAACAATTATGTAATTTACTATTTATTAATAGACTTAGAATAAAACATTGAGATCATAGCCTTAACATTCTTGTAGTCAATTAACAAAAAACAAAAATGTTCCTCTCAGGTGTCCACAGAAAAATAAAAGAATTCCCTCAAAGACATACGATTAGCCAAGAAATGTTTGGTAAAATTTTTCTCCTTACTTAAATGTTTATCAGTTGTAATAAAAATAAGTTAGAGGTATCACTATTCACCCATCTATAAAATGCAGAAACTAAAAGGCACTGTCTAGACAACCAGAGGGTCTGAAGGGACTAATACAGTATCTCTCTGATAACTGCCATTGTTCTAAACCTATAAGACAGTTCCTATTCCATAAAGTTACCATGAGAAATACTACAAGTCTTCCAGAGTTATTCTAAGCAGAAACTGCTACTTGTTGCTCTTTGTGTTCTCACACACCTTCTGGATAACTTTTAAGCCCCTGATTGCTGAAAGCAAAGGGCTTTTCTTGGTCCTCAGTCTGTCAGCTCTTAGCACATACCTTACTTGTGAAAACGTTCACCATTAAAAACCTAGAACAACCAGGATTTCTTACATCTCTCCAATTCCCAGAAACTGTAGGAGTTTCTATATCTGTGCATATTATTTTTCATTTTCTATTCAATTTCAGCATAGCAGTCAATCTCATAATTTTATTTCAAATTCAATGTTATCTGATAAAAACAAAAACCACAACCAGGTTTGGTTGCTTTTTCAGGAATTTAGGATCATCCTCAACTACATGTATGGTGAATTCAAGGACAATTTGGGCTACGTAAGAACTTAAATACAAGACACACAGAAAGAGAAGAAAGAAAAGGGAAAAGTAAAAAAAATTTTGCGATGTCCAAACAATGCTTACATGTTGTCTCATCTACTTAGGAAAAAAAAAAAGGAGGGGGGTGGAGCCTCTTTTTATGCTCTTCAAGGTATCAGGATTCATTATGTGGACTTGAAAGCTTGTATCCCGATTCCTTTATACTTTCCTCAAATACGTTCTTTCTCTTCCATCCTACTAGTATCTATTCACAGACCACCACAACAAAGCCTTAAGTAATCTCCCTCCTCCACTCCCAACCTCAATCCGTGGTTTCCAAAGGATAAAAGGGTAAATGAGAGCCCTAAAGCTCAGTGTTAATACCATCCACATCTAATCCCAGGCACACAGCACTCATGTCTCTCTATACTATAACGTAACAGATGACATTTAGCTTCAAAAACACACCCTGTATTCCTATTCAGTTACTCTGGCTTATGATAACCTCAATGCCTACGATTCTCTTTCTCCCATTTCCATAAAAGCAAAATCTTAGCTATGCTTCCTTCCTAGATAAAACAGTACCACCGAGAGATAGTAAAGTAATAGAGTGAAAAAAGAAAAGCTAGCCCACTGAGTATGAATAAGTGCAAGCTACACAAACACACAGTACAGGTGACCGCACATGTTTATACAAATGAGCAGCCGACTTAGTGACTTGTGGCTGATACGCTGTGATTGACACAATGGGAACATGAGGAGGTTTAATGTTTTTAAGTACAAATACCTGATGGATTCAGTATCTATGTGAACAGGAGCTATCCTCTCCAAGAGAAACTTGATCATTTCCAAGAAAGGATTTGTAGGCTGTTTAGGGTTGCCCAACTTCTTAGTTATTTCACGCTGAAATGCAGATTTGTAAATATTTATAAAAATATATTTAAGCATACCATTTTAAGATGTTAAAAATCATATAACATTCTGAAATTCTAATGCTGAAAAACAAAATTCTATAGCCACGCTTAAAAAAATCTAGATTAAGAATTGAGTACATTCCAAGTAAATAAGATGTACATCATTATAAACATTTCAAGTAAGTAAGACGCACATTATGCAATATAAAAAAAGCAGAACACTATTTTGAGTAAAAACAAGGTTAGATTCCAATCTTATGTCATACATCAAAAAATAATTCAAAAGAATACAAATATAAGAGTAAAACCAGAATCGGAAAGACAAACTTCACCAAGAAATATTATCAAAGCGAATTGTTAAGAAACGAAATTCCTAGATTTCATTCTGAAGATTCTCATTCTGCCCACCTGGGAAAGAGCCAAGAATCATCTTTTTTTCTAAAGTGTATATCAGGAGATAGAGTTAAAAAAAAACAAAAAACACTATTTGGGCTAACAGTTCCTAAGTTACATAGTCACAGCAGAGAGGACACAGCTGAGCTTGAGGGAACTGAGAACAATGAATCTATGCACAGGAGCTCAGCTCTTTCTCCATATACATACAGTTCAGGATGCCCTCCCCAGGGAATGGTGCTGCCCACAGAAGGGTAGGTCTTCCTACCTCAAGTAATACAATTAGATAACTCTTCACAGACTTGTTCAGAGACTATCTTACAGATCTAGCTGATAATTAATACTAACTGTTGGAGCTTGCAATGGAATGAAATTTTATGATCAAGGCACCAAAAGCAAAACCCAACAAGTAAATATTTTATCCATAGCTAGGTAAAAATTGAAATCATGATATAAAAAAATAGACATCACAAAGTGAAGGCTGACAGAAAATTATTTGCAACTTAATAGTGACATGTTACAAATTAACTAGTTAAAAGATAAAAAAAACTATTCTATAAAAATAGGCAAAAATTTTAAACATTCAACTCACAAAAGAAGTATGAATGATTAAAAAAACTTAAGAAGAAAGGTGGTCAGAATCTAAGCAACTAAAACACACAATTCATATCAAACTATGTTTTGTTTTTACTTGGGTTTTGTTTCTAACAATCAGTAGACAAGATTACGATTGAGAGATACATGTTAAAGGCATTAAAACTATACCATTAACCAAGTAATTAAGTCTTCTAATAATCTGTAGAAATCAAGAGCTTTTAAAAACATTTAGTTATGAAAGTGTTCAGGAAAGCCAGAAGCCAGAAAATGTCAGTTTCATGGGAAACTACAGCAGGAGTTTAGCACAAACCTAAGGGGGGGGCAGCAAGACCCCACTCCAAAGGAAAGAAAAGAGGGAGGAGTTGTGAGAATGACCCATAAATGTTAGTACTCACCAAGCTAGAGCGCAGATATGAAATTAACACTATAAAAACTGATGGAAATGAAATGTATTAATGGCAACTCTCTCTGAAGAAGGATTATGATTTATCTGATTTTAACATTTCGTAAACTGAAATAAGCATAAGTTTCTTTTGTAAAAACGAGGTATATGTACTAAAAGAGTTCTATGCATGTCCACTCATGGATATCCAAATATGGGCTCTCCCTGCTGTCCCCTTACCACACAGCCTTCAGCCTGCTTGCAGGAGCATGTGGGACTAACAAGGGCTTCCAACTGTTTCCGTATTTTCTCATCATCTTCCAACACTTGTGTAAATTTCTTCATGAAGTCCTGGGCCTTACCAGGATCTGGCAAATTTCCTTAAAACAAAATAAAGTTTCATAATTTCTCAAACTGATTTTAAAAATGCATTCTATTTTGCATTTCTAATTAATAATCTTTATCTACAAAAAAAAAAAAAAAGAGAGAGAGAG
This sequence comes from Micromys minutus, assembly GCF_963924665.1. Classification (NCBI taxonomy): domain Eukaryota; kingdom Metazoa; phylum Chordata; class Mammalia; order Rodentia; family Muridae; genus Micromys; species Micromys minutus. Next base: position 9,301,394 of record NC_137964.1, on the reverse strand, counting down.
AGAGAATCTGCTCTGGAGAAAATACAAAACAAGCATCAGAGTTAAAAGATGTCCACAGGAAAGGTTGAGCCTTTCTAAAGAGATCTTGACAGCATCTGACGGAGTGGCAACCTAAGCAACATCCTGTTCCTTAGACGTTGCTCACACTTTCCTGCAAAAATCCCTAGGAGAGACAGTTCATTACATTCTCCTATGTCTCCTTGTGCACTGTTGAAACAATCCCCAGATTATCCACAGGGCACACAGCATGTGGTGCTGAAAGGCACTGAGCATGCTTTCCCTGGTGACTGCTCCATAAGTCACTGTTGGCAAGAAAGGATCAGTCTGTAGAACTCATCACAACACTCCTCTATTGTGTGCGTCACAGCTCTTAGAGGAGCTAAGAAAATGGTGATCTTAACTGGTTCTGCTTTTTCTGGCAATTTAATTACTTAGAAAAAACTAGACTAGCATAACTAATAAAAGAAATTATAACTATCTTAAATGTAACAGAAAATGTAAAAGTCTCTGAAATCCTTAAGTCTGAGCATTACTTAACTCTCAGCAAAAATGATCACTGCCTTTAGTAAGAATACTGTCCTGTACTAATCATATGAAATACTTACTATATAGCCCTTCGATGTCTCTATATACAAGAAAAAAACTAGCATTTAAAAAAGAGAGGCCTACATTTGGAAGCCAAAGACAGATGAATCTCTGAATTCAAGGCCAGCCTGGTCTACACAGTGACCAGGGCTATATAGTGAGAGTCTGTCTCAAAAGTAAATAAACACAGTGACTTGTAAAATATAAACATCTGCATAATTTTTAAAGTAAAACATAAGCATAAGAGTATTGGGAACAAGCTGTTAAAAGTATAAATTATGTTCCAAAATTTACTAATAATTCACTGGAATTTAACAGTTTTGAGAACTTATAGTGTTTGTAAATAATTTAAGAGCCCATCTACTATGGATAGGCATCATATTAAGGCCTGTTCTTTAGGAAAATAAAGGATGGTGAGAAGAAGGAAAGGAGAAAACACCACCCCAAAAAAAAAAAAAAAAAAAAAACAAAAAACAAAAAACAAAATCAGCATCTTATAAATGCATTTTCTCTACACCAGTAACACCTGCAAGATACTAGCATATCTGGAAACAAAATCTAGAGAAGATTGTACTTTCTAGAAGAAAAGTGAATATTTAAAAAAAAAGAAGTAAAAACAACAAAGAATGATGTCAAGAGGACAGTGCCCACAGCCAATTGCAGAGGACCAGACCAGAAGCTAGAATGCTCCCTGGAAAAGCTGGCTGAGACAACTCAGTGGGACCTTAGTTCTGAATGCTCTCTTCAAAGTGGAATTCAAGAGAGCAACCCAGTGATGGTCACTAAATTACTGTTCTCTCTAAGGCAGCTGCAGTGTTTAGCTCAGCTTAAGACTTCTTCAAGGCACACCCACTCCACCAGGTGTTCCCAGCTCTCCTGTCAACAAGCTGCACACAGTGACCAGGTGAGGAGAAAAGCCGCTAATGCCAGAGGCTGACATCAGCCAAGGGAATGATGCAGACTCAATGCTTACAGCTGACCTTGTGTAACGACTTAATTCTCAAAAATAACATGTATATTAAATTCTTTCTTAAGCTTTTCTTATGTAAAGAAAAATTTTAAAAGCCTGATAACACACAGAATAGAAAATCAAGGAAAGAAGGAAGGGTCTACTGTATAGCAAGCAAAAACACTAATGATTTCCTAGATAATTACAATGTAAAATTAAAATTATTTAAATTATATAAAACCTTCAATTAACTCTTAAATTTTATAAAGATTTAAAACACTTACTTGTAATAACCATCACTTTAGAAAATATGGCCTTGACACTGGCATCTGTCTGTAAATCACATACAAAAATGCACAATTAAAAATCACTAAGAATACACAGGCATCTTCAACAACTCTCCAGACCATGGCTGTATCTTTCTTTAGATATTTTAAATCCTAAGTAAATGGGTAGAGTTAAAAGTACGTAAGTCATGTGACCATGCTAAGTTTCTAGCAATAGGCAAAGAACAGCTCCACAGTGAGAGTTTCGCAAGCAGGCGTGCTTGTTTGCCATTTCACCCGAGTCACTCAACACTTTAAGCTCCTAACATACGGCCTGGATCCTATCACAATTTCAATAGTTCCTAAAATCAAGACTAATGTTACCCAGTGAATACAAGGACATACCATACTTCGGTAAAATGTTTGCACATTTGTACCTCTACGTCCAAGGTAAATTAATAAAAAGCTGGGTAACAAAAGAGAAGCACTTCCAGATGCTTCTAACAGAAGCATGTTGACTTCCAGCATGGTAACACTAAAGTAATGTTAAGTGTATCTTACTGAGGAAAACAAATCCCAACAGGTTTGAGGTACTTAATGACCATAGATGAAAGAGTAACTTATGTTCAATGAAAATAATACGGTGCTAGGCGTGGTTATGCACGCCTTTAATCCCAGCACTTAGGATGCTGAAGCAGGAAGGTATCTGTGAGTTCCAAACTAGCCCAATCTACTTGCTGAGTTTCAGGCCAGTAAGGGCTACATAGTAAGACCCAGTCTTATAAAAAGGACTAGGGAGATGGGGGTGGGAAGAAACCTTTTCTTGAAAAACAAACAGAAGAAAAAAACAATAAAACAAAAACGGTTACAATTAGCCTATTTAAGACAAAGCACAAACACCTTTCAATATGAACCTGAGCGATGCAAACAAGTGGTACAAAATCCCTTAGTGTTTTAAATCTTCACACCACAAGGCGAGTCACAATAATCACTAAGACAGTATCTGCTAAATGACAAACACTTTGCAAGCAACTCTGAAATTTTCCCCCTGGATGAAACAACACTGTGCCATTTGCTTTCATCCTACACACAGGAGGTGCATGTGACTGAAGAGTGTAAACAGCAAAAACTTTTGAGCTAATAATACAATAAAAAAATAACTAATTTGTTTTCCTTGAATGTAATTCAAAATGACCAGATACATTTTTTTAAGATAAACACATTTCACAGGCACTATTTTCAGATAGGGAAGGAACTTAAAGTCACTCTAAATGTCCCTAAATAAAATAAGTATTTACTGGATGAATACCACAATTTCAGGAGCTGGTAAAGTAATTCAGTTAGCAAAGTGCTTGTTGTGCAAGTACCAGAACCTGAATTTGATTTCTAAAGCCCACAGAACAAGGTAGGCATGGTGGCTCATAATGTTAGGTCTAGTGCTGGGTGGTAGTTCCAGGGCTCAAGGGCCATACAACAAAAGCTACCTGGCAATTTCTAGTTCAAAGACACTAAAAACAAAACAAAACCAAAAAAAAAAAAAAAAAACCTAAGATAGTACTAAGAAAAACATGTGAGATTGTTCTCAATCTTATAGACAAACAGAATACCACCACATAATACCATAAATTTACCAGACTATTAATTCTAAGTAAGGTTATAAAGATACTAAGCTATAATATGGTAATAATTATAATACAAGCTATCTAAACTTTTTCTTTAAAATTTAGCTTACTTTTGGTTGTTTAATTAAATCAAGCAAATCCTTTACTTGATGTCGGAGTAGATTTTGACATTTCCACATTTCATTCAATGCTCTGAAAAACACAAAAACATACAAAACAGGCTAAAAGTCCTTTCTGAATATTTCAACTGTCCAACGGTAATAAAACTGGGTGGGAGGTGAAAAACAAAACAGGAGAAATGAGGTAAAATCCACAGATTAAATAACTGGCTTCCCAGGAGCAAAGACTCAAATGTAAAAACAGCAGGAGCAAAGCCATTAGGCAGGGATCTGTGATGCTGCATTTGGTTTTGTATTAAAAAAAATAGATGAAATGGAGCATATTTCTAAGTCAAGAAAGAAGACTGACAACAGACTATGAACCTGAGAAATAAAGGATGAGCTGACAAAGCAGTGTCTTGTAATGTGTAAGATGAAATCTAAGAGAAGCATAAGAAAATGGGCATAACTGTAGAGTATTTATGCCACTATGTATAAACTTTAAATTAAAATTATCTACTATTGGGAACATGTCTTCCTAGTAACTATATATTATTATGGAACTTCAGCACCACATATTTCAAAGGAAATTTTATTAAAAAGTATTTTTCATCAGTTAACTTTGTGTGCATATACATACAGAATTATGTGCATGTATTCATACATGTAGGGTACCCATGTGTATGGAAGTCAGAAGAAAACACCTAGGGTTACTCCTCAGACATCTTCCTTCTGTTGTTTAACACCGACCCAGAACATCTTAGTAAACTACGGTAGCTAACCATCAAGCTCCAGGGATCTTCACAGCTCTCGTTCACACCTTTGCTGTGCACTAGGCTTTTTATATGCGTTCTGGAATCCTAAACTCAAAACTTCGTAAGTGCAAAGTGAGCTGGCATAACTGTAAAACACTTTACTGACTGAGCCACCTCCAAAGCCCACATTTATTCTAAATGAAGCTTCCGACACCACATACATGTGAGGCAGTGATAAGAAACAGTGAGAAAAGCTTTCCCGTGGACAGAAAAGACGACAGATTAGCATTTTCATTCTCCTCTTTATCTAGGTTCTCAAATGCCAATAGGTTGTTTTTTGTTTTTGTTTTTGTTTTTAAGACATAATCTTCTTTAAACTTGGGAACTTGCTAATAGTAAGAGTATTAAAACATATTCATCACTGGACATCTTATATTTTAAATAGTGGTATTTTACTATATTCAAGTGTGAAAGGTCCACAAAGTTTTACTGGCTTTAGTAATGAATGTAAATTCACAAACTAAAAATAAAATGGTCCCTTGCCAGAGAACTATGAAAATCTAAAACAAAGTGTGTGTTGCATAAATAAAACAAAAACTTTCAGAGAAACACTGTGAAATTATTTCTGAACTCCAAAGTCAAATATACTCCATCTCCTAGAAAAAAATCATAATTTACAACTTCTGAAAGATCCACATGTTGAAACTTGGCTTGAGTTAAAACAGATAAAATTATGCAGTATATTTATCACTTAAATATGAAATCCCCCCAAATCTAAAAACATTATAAACTAAGACTATAGCTGAAACTTAAAAAAAGGCCCTAAGAATTTCTATTACAATGTACTTAGAAAAATTCTCTTAAGAATTTTAGTCAAAATATTAAACAGCAAGAGAGTTTGCCCATATTTATTGTCATGATGGGAAGTTCAAGGAAAGTGGAAGGGGGACAACAAGGCAATAAGGGTGAAAATTAATCCAGACGCTAAGAGGGGCAAGGCAGGCAGAGCTCTGTGAGTTCCAGGCCAGCCAAAGCTACAAAGACCCTGCCTCAAAACAAAACAAGAATGAAAAATGTCACTGAAGGAGATGAATGTATATATATATATATATATATATATATATTATTCCTATTTGTGTAATGTGCAAAACTAAACAATTACAGGAAGCATACATACAAAACATAGAGATACTTCAAAGCTGTTTGTAACAGACAGAAAAACAGGCTTCAGTATATCTCTGCCAGGAAGACAGAAGGGTAAAGGAGGAGGGCAATACACTCAGGAATGTTAACTATCACCAGGTCTTATCACTCACATATATGTGGGTTTTATTATTATCACACAGAAGAAAATATAAAGACTTTGAGGGAAACAGAAATAAACATAAATTAAGGTCCAAAAAAAATAGCTAACACAGACAATCAGCTAATTTCACAATCAGTAACAATAAATCACTTTAAAATGATACCTACCTTAAATACCTTAAAACATTAAGTATCAATCATGAACCACTTTTATAAAATCAAAACCCTTATGCACTAGTCCAAATAGGAGTTTATTTTTCAATGGTATTATTTCACAGCTAATCTCTTAAGTCCTTTTTTTTTTTTGAGACAAGGTTAGTCTCAAAGTTAACTGTCACGAACTTGCTTTGTAGACCAACCTGGCCTCAAACTCAGAAACACCGCCTGCCTCTGCCTCTGAGGGTCTGGGATTAAAGGTGCATACAACCATTGTGTGGCAAGTGCTTCACTTTTAAATTCAATCAAATATACTGAAATTTATGTGAAAAGTAGTTTCTGTTTAGCATTATGGCAGCTTTCTGTAATCTCTTCTTTTTATATAGAGTTGTTTTCTTCTTTTCATTTTTATTTCTGGCTTTAAACATCCTACCAATTGTCGTCTATCATTCCTCGAATTTAGAAACTAACTATATATTCTGACTTTTGGGGGGGGGGGTGAGTTTAAACTTCATACACACACACACACACACACACACACACACACCTGACAAATGTATCAGTCAACATTTCTGCCTGGGTGCATATGTGATAAAAAGACATTTGTATACTTAAATGTTCTTATTATCTAATCTCTTATTTGTTATATAGTAACACTAATTTACCTCCCATAAAGGCATAACACCAACCAATCACAACAGTGGGCAGTAAAAAAGGATCTCGAAGACCATCCTGTTGTGCAGGGGAGGGTCCAGGACACTTGCAAGATGCACATGATTGTAGTGAGTGTGCTCCTTAAGCACCAGCCTACATGCCTCCTACTTTCTTCTAAAGCCACACTCCCAAAATTCTCAGCTATTTAGATGTACAGAAATCTTTGAACCTCTTGTTGTTTCTTGAACATGATTTCTTCCTTCTGTACCTGCATTTCTCATAAAATAAAAGTAAGTATACGCACTTATATTCCTAAATTCTTCCATAAAGGATTTCTTAGTGCTACTTTTAGATTCTTATTTAAAAGTATGTTTATTAATTATTTGGTCAAAGCCAGATTTTACTGGGATTTCCAAATAACATGTGCTCCAAAAGGTCATGTATCAATCATACTTTATTCACTCTAACAAGCCATGGACTGTACCACAAGGGAAAAAAAAAAAAGATGAACAACTAACCTACAATTTGAGAATGCATCCAATTTCTGAAAAGATTCCCAGCATTAAATATATATTGCTATGTGTGGTTAAAGATTGAATGCTGTAACCAGTAGCACTGACTTCAAATCCTGGCGATCTTACTACAGCTTGACTCTAAATTAAGCTCTGTATGACTCTTCTCATCTTGTATAAAGCACAAACTTCTGCTGCTACTTTTCAGTTGCAGGGTAAATGCAAAGACAGAGGTACGGATTCCTGTGCTAACACATGGGTACACCAACAACTACACTTCCATATACAGTATCTGTAGCACACAGAACAATGGAAAGAAGAACAAAGGTCCATTCAAATGTTCATGTATCCTTAGACTGCCAATTTCAGAGCACTCACTCCTCAACAGAGCTTTGTTTACTGGAATATCATGAGTCTAAATTTCTAAACCTTCAGAAAATCTTTACGCCTTAAAATGATTCAGTTAGATTAGCATATATCTACTATATAAAAATGTCAATCCCCTCCCAGGACATCTAAAAGTACTTTACAATGAAACATAGAAATAAAAATGTATTTGTGAGATGTATACCCTAATGCTAACCTACAACACTAAGTTGAAAACAAACAGCAAAGAAATTTTTATTCTACTGCACTACAGAATAATTTAAATTAGTACCGTGTTAAGAGTAGGAAGATAGTATTTTCATAATGTGGACCTTTTTAACACCTGGGGGATGGGGGAAATAAGTATTTCACCTTTCTTGAAATGCCATCAACATGAAAATCTAGAGAGAGAGAGAAATCAAATCCTTAATGATTTCATGCCAAATAGCTCTAGCCAGCTTTAACTGTGGTTATATCTGCTTACATCACAGGTTGGCAACAGAACTTTCTAAAAAGAAAAACCAATAGTCCAGTAGTTGTGTCTCAGACCTGTAAACAATGCTTGTATTAACATAAAGTTTACAGGACACACTGAGCCCCTCCCACACACTGCAATAGAACAGGAGCCGCATGACCCTGGAGACGTACTTCACAGCATTCAAGTCGAGGGTTGCGTACAAGTAATACAAGCACTTCATCCGCTCCGCAGTTTCCAAATTGTGAGGAACCATGTACTGAGCAAAGATCCGCTCAACAAGTAACCTAGAAAAGAAGAGTGCACTAAGTCTGCATTTAAAATTATAAAGATTGTAAAAATCACAAATTAAGTTAGCTCCTTCTTTCCAGAGTGGAGAACAGACTTCTTCTGAGAGGATCCAAAACTTAGTTCTTTCTATATGTCTGTAACAGTCCTACACACTGATACTACAAAATGACCTTGGAAATTGTGTACCATAAACTAAATTTCTATATCTGTACAGTAAAGTTGAGAAAACTACACCCACCAAGATCCTCTAAAGATACAAATGTCATTACCAAGTTAAAGCTACAAAGAACTTTTTAGGATCCCTTTGACTTCTCATGAATATGAAACAAGATCATTGTGAAACAAGACATGGCTAAACTAAAAAAGCACAAAGAAAAGCCCAGGAGCTACTTTGGCGGCTCCAGACTCCTGTAAATCACTGAAGGCAGGACTCACTCCCTTTGCATCCAGACACCCAGGAACAGGACACAAAGGTGTCTTATCAAATCACAACAGAAATCTGTGCACTGGTGCCACACACTCAAATCTAAAAACTGTGATTTAATTTTTAAAAAACGTTCCTAAGATATTTCATAAATTTTTAACAATGTATGAAAGTGGTTCTCAATCTTTGTGGAAAGTGTAAGCTGAATAAACCCTTTCCTCCCCAACTTGCTTCTTGGTTATGCTGTTTTGTACAGGAATAGAAACTCTGACTAAGACATAACCCAATCACAAAAGAACACACATGGCATGCTCTCACTGATAAGTGGATATTAGCCCAAAAGTTCTGAATACCCAAGATACAATCCACAGATCACATGAAGCTCAAGAAGTTGGAAGACCAAAAAGCGGATGCTTCAGTCCTTCTTAAAAGTAGGAACAAAATATTCACAGGAGGAAATACAGAGACAAAGTGTGGAGCAGAGACTGAAGGAAAAGGCCATCCAGAGACTGCCCTACCTGGGGATCCATCCCATATATAGTCACCAAACCCAGACAATATTGTGGATGCCAAGAAGTGCATGCTGACAGGTGCCTGACATAGCTGTCTCCTAAGGGGCTCTGCTAGAGCTTGAGAAATACAGAGTCGGATGCTCTCAACCAACCATTGGACTGAAAATGGGTTCCCAAATAGAGGAGTTAGAAAAAGGACTAAAGGAGATGAAGGGGTTTTCAACTCCACAGGAAGAACAATAATATCAACCAACCAGACCCACCAGAGCTCCCAGAGACTAAACCACCAAAGAGTACACACGGAAAGACCCATGGTTCCAGTAGCATATGTAGCAGATTTATTTTCAATATGAGCTCTGTTTAAAATTCAACAGACACCTTTTCATGTGTTTTTTTTAATAAAATAAAAATGTGATATTACAACAGCTATATTCCTACCTTTAGGTATTACCCTATAAAAAGTTAAGCACATGAAAACAAATGAGAAAACTCTACTCATCCAAAGTTATTTATGTATGCTTCATCTGTGGCTTTGTTGGCAAGAAAACTATGCATTCCATTTACACTATACTAAAAACAAGAGGTTATTTAAAGCCAAAAAAGAAAAAAAGAAAAAAAAGAAAAAAAAAAAAAAAAAAAAAAGAATACAAAGGATGTATATAACATCCAAAACTCACTAATCGCTGAGAGAAGCTTGGGAGCATGTGGTCCGGACTTACCGGTCGTCAATGCTGTTCTGATAATATATATGTAGCAGCTTGTCCTTGACCCAGGATATCTGTTTTGCAGCATCTTTGCCGGCTGCTGACTGTAAAGCATATTTCTTATAAATCTGGGCAAGTCCCATCATGGCTTCTTTACGTACTCTCCACTTAAAACAGAAACATGGAAAAGTTATTTTTATGAAAATGCTTCTATTACCATTGGTGGTGGCACATGCCTTTACTCCCAGCACTTGGGAGCATAAGCAGGTAGATCTATTGAGTTCGAGGCCAGACTGGCCTACACAATGAGTTGTAGAACATCCAGGGCTACACAGAAAAACCAAACCAAATACAAACAAAAGTTCCCATTATGTAAACCAATAGAATAGTGTGATGATGGTTAATCTTTAAGGTCAAGGGACTAGACTTAGAACTGCCAAGAAATGAAAAAGAATAATTTATTCTAAATGTGGGTAGAACCATCTCACAGCTGGGGTCCTCGATATAAGACAAAAACCTGGCTGAGCATCAGTATCCAACTCCAGTTCACACATCCTGCTTTACCTGGCTGGACCTCAGATGTTTTCAACTTATAATTTTATTATTTAGGACAGAAAAGATATTTTTAAGTGAAATACAATTAAGCTTCAAGCATTACAAATGAAACTCTAAGTCAAACAGTAGTATTGGAAAGCTTTAGTTGAAGCACTAGGGAGGCAAAAGCAGGTGGACCTCTGCAGTGACAATTTTGGAATCTTGGTTTCTTTTAAGACACAGAAAAATTTTTAAAATGTGTTTTCATTTTAACCCCAGAAGTAGGGATATGGGGGCTGCTTCTGACTGCCCACAGCAGCTGAGGCACGGTTTTGCCAGCTGCAGATAGTACCTTCAATTTCAGATATTTGGAATTCTGGGAGTTTTTTTAGAGGTTTTCTCTAGCTTTTCAAATGCTAGAGGCACGGGGGGGAGGGGGTGGCTGTTGGTTATTCAGGGGGTTTGGTTGTGCTCAAAGAAACAAAGGAAATCAAATTAAATTCAGGGATCTCTCTCTCTCTCCCCTATCTAGTGACAGAGGGCTGAATTGGGGGTGGGGAGGGGAGAAAGAAGAACCCACAAAGTAGCAAAAACTAGCTATAGATTTCTTTAAGTTCAGTGTCAACTTACTCAACAGAGTATGATCTAGGACAGTCAGAGCTACACAGAGAAACTGTCTCAAAAAAAAAAAAAAGAAAAAAAAAAACACTATGAAAAACCTCTACTGGGTATGGTAGTTTACATCTTAACACTCAGGAGGCAGAGACGGGAGTATCTCTATGAGTTCAGGAATAGCCTAGACTAGAAAGAATTCCAAGATAACCAGGAACTGGCTACAGAGAGACCCTGTCTCAAAAATAATAAAACATACAAAGAGAAAACCCTATGGGAAATATCAACTCCTACTCACCCGTTTGTCCAATGTCCGCTCTCTCACAAAATTGAGCAAGTGATCATTGACAAGAAGAATATCCTTTTTAGCAGCGGTTACAATAGACACAATAACATCATGTCTAATTGCTTCCTCAGGGTCATGTGACCTCACTTTAAGATACTCTGAAAGGTAAGATCTCCTGATTAAAATGGAAACTTTAATAATTATCATATTGCTTTAAAAGATTGGAAAGATATTTGGAAATCAACACAGCAAAAGCAAACCCTAAGAAAAATGTTTAATATTTCAAGAAAATTAAGAGCAAGGGAAATTAAGAAGGAAAGAGGCCAGGAGTGGGGCTGGCCCTTCCCTCACAATCTAAATGTCATCGGCAACTGAGAAGTGAAGTCTGTACTCCCAGGGAGAGAAGCTGATAAGGTTGTTTCTAACTCATTCAGCTAATCACACACATGAGAACATCATTATTGTTTTCCATATAAAAGAATAAAATAATCAACTCATCTAAAATTACTGGGAAATAATGGAGTATTAGCATTTCTATCATATAATTATAGAAGCCTTGAATATGGTTGCAGAAGGAATAAAGCTAAGATACTGGCTGAGGAAACCTTGTTTTCATGTGACCAAATAATTGAAGCAGAGGTATCTCCTAGAGGATAGGAATTCCAAGGGAAGACCAACAGAATCAACTAACTTGGACCCTTGGGCTCTCAAAAAAAACATAATGGGCTGGACCTAGGCCTCCTGCTCATATGTAGCAGATGTGCAGCTTAGTCTTCATGTGGGTCCCAAACAACTAGAATTTGGGGTGGGAGGTGGGGGTGGGGCTATCCCAAAAGCTATTGCCCATCCGTGGGATATGTTCTTCTACCTGTCTGGCCTCAGTGAAAGAGGAAGAGCCTAGACCCTTGGAGATACCCTCTCAGAGAAGGAGGGGGGTATGAGGGGAAGGATTGAAAGGGAATGATGTGGGGGGAAGTAAAGTGAATTTAAAAAAAAACCTCCTAAAAAACTCATTACAGCAAAGCAAATCTTCGGAGCTACAGACCCATGTTTTACAGTTAGCACTTTTCAAACGGCTTTTTGTTTGCTGCACATGTATGAAATAAATAAAAGCAAATAAAAGTGGGGGGGAGTTATTGCTAATGTTTGTAAATTGGAAGAAGCCCTCCCCACCAAAACTAGATTCAGAAAATATTGCATTAATATTATAATGACACTGCATTATTATATTGCAAATATTATATTCATATAGATTAAATCATATAATTATAATAAGATATTATCAATTATGGCTATAACATAAAATATTGCATTATAAATATATTAATAGTAATAGGAGGATATCAAGAAGGAAAGAGGAAGACGGAAAAGCGAGAAGTTGAGAGAAAAATAGATATAAACATAACATACATATGAGGAGAGAGACACAGAAAGGGGGATATATAAATTGCTCAAATGCAAAAGAACAGACTGGCAAGAAAAAATGAGAATAAAGAAAATCTATAGGACACAAGGGAAAGAAATGGGCAATACAAAGAAAAAACACATAACAAAGCCGGAAGTTCAGCCCAAAGTCACACATGATTCTAGTGAAATGCTTAACACAACAAAACTATGATCAGCTAGCTACAAATAAAACGGAGACAAACACGAGCTGGCTGTAAATATGAAAACTATGCAGACCATAGATGACTGTTTTCTGAAGAAGCACTAAGGAAAACAGCCTGTGAGGACTCTGGTTGTAATTACCTTTTCTTTGCTTTTTAACTTCCTAAGACAGCAAATGCTTAACATTTGTGCAAAAGAAATACATGACTGTTATATTAACCTTTATCTTATTAACTATTTCATAATTTTAAAAAATAGACAGGTATATGATATTCTCAATACTTCAAAAATTAAAGTAAAAAGCTTATAACAGATGTTATCTCCATTTATTATGGTTAACTTTATTTACAGTTAAATGACTTTCATTAAGTTCATAAACTATCAGAGCATTACTGCTAATCGTCAAAATCAAGACCAATTCAAATTCAGATATGTGAAAATGTGCATAGTAGTTCTTAAAGTAACCTTAGTAGTTACTTCTAAAAAGTTACCATGAAATTACTTATAAGAACCTGTTTCCAGTATGCACAGGAACTATACACATTAAAAAATCCTTGCTTCAAAAGTAAGTTCCATAATAAGTAAAGAGAAGCTATCAGAACACCTAAAAGAAAGGTTTTCCCTATAAAGTTTTTCTCCCCCCTGAAAAGCATTATAAATATGTGTTATCACCTGTTAAATCCTTTGCTAGATCAGGATGGTTCATGAGGCAGTGGCTGGCAAATTTCACACATTCCAGGCGTATTGGTACATGGATATCATTAAACCTAATAAAAAAAAATTAAAGAGTACTCTTTAAAACAACCAAAATAGATGAATTTAATTTATTCTAAATTTGTATTTATTTCACTTATTAACAAATATATATAAGATATATCTGTCTATATGAGAAAATTCAAAGTGGAACCTGGGAAGATAATGGGATTAGTAAAGGCTTGGTAAAGATTTCAAGTTTAATTCTCAGCATCTGTAATAAAAGATGAGTGTGATGGCACATACTAATGACCCACGTCAAACGGAAGCACCTGTCCAGCCAGCCCAGTGCAATCCCCAAGCTCAGTACTGCTGAGGCACTCTAGGTTACTATCAGGGGAGAGATGGCAGCCTCTGTAAGATGACACCCAAGGTAAACATTTAACATCCATAAGCACAAGTACAAACCCACAGATACACTCACATGCATGTGGATACATAGACACACGAAGAAAATTCACAGTGGGACAAAACCATTTTAATAGTTGTGGGGCATATTACCACTAAAAAATAGGATAATCTCTATTTTGATTCAGTTAGGACTGTAAAAATCTGAGGAGCCCATGTTTTTCATTGAACTAATAATGACAAATGTGTAAGGGCAGTTCTGATGCTAAGGTCCTGTTCCTCGATTCGTCCTTGATCTATCAGTAAAGAAGCCATGGGCCAATTGCTGGAACTTCTAGAGGTCCTGGGGGGGGGGGGGGGGTAATTGGAGAGCTTCAAGAAGAGAGACAGTTCGCCAGGCTTCAGAGAAAGAAAACCCAAGCAGCCCTGTAAGATCTGGGGCAGAGAAGTGGCCTGTGGTGGTGGGAGGTTGAAAATGTTTAGCAGGAACTAAATGTAAAGGAGCAACTAAAGTTTAGGACAAAGGCAGAGGTGCGGTGATAAGAATATTGATAAGAGCAAGCCTTTCCAGGTGGGAAATAGTAGCACCTAGCAATTGTGTCAGAAAGCAAGCGAAAAATGAGCAGCTAGTTTGTTTGCCTTTTACCAATGGAGTCAAGAGAAGAGAGGTGGTAGGTGGTGGTGCAGCCCATTCCTGGAGCTTAGGTGGGATAGCAAAAGCTGCACACAACACAAATGTTTCCCCATAAATACTGTATTTCAAATATGTCTGTTCAGTAAGTATGTAAATATGTCTCTATGTGTTATATATTTTATAACAGATGACAAACATTTTACTACATTAGTTTATATCCTATGATTCTAAATTGTATCCAAAAACTGTTCTTATCCAATTAACCATCATAATTATCTCATTTTCAACTAATAACAAGGCCATCTCTATGCTGTATCCTCTGTTTGTCTATATAAAAGCTAAGCCTATATATGAGCATACACTCATCTAGTGCTTTCCTGTGACTTAGGAATTCCACATCTTTTTATGTTGAAGTCAATTTGCAAGTTCCTTTTACTCCTACACCAGAGAAGTTGGTAATCAGAGTTTGACACGACTACTCTGGGCAATGGACTCTTAGCAAGATTATCTGATAGCATTGCATTCCTCCATTAGCATGCACATGACATCTAATGGTCCCTTCATTATTAATGTTCAAAATCTATACACAGCAGCTCAAAGAATGCATATTAGTGACTTTTACATTTTGCTTAAGTATCAATAACATTAATGTCAAGGGTTTTCAGTCATTAAGTCTGTGTCTTCTGTAGAATCAAAAGGCTCAAGTATTTTTATCATTTAACACCAAAAGAAACAACATCTAGTCCGGCTAGATAGCTAAGCAGGTAAAAAAAACACCTAAAAAATCTGACAGCCAAAGTCAATCCCTGGAATCCAGGAAAGCATAAAGATGAAGTTCAGCAGCAATACAATTGCCACACATGCGCAAGACCCTGGTATAACCCTCAATTCCTACAGCACCCCTCAAAACGTGTGTAAAGAAACACATGTCTTCAAAAATCAGCAGTAGCATTCTACTTAAGATGCTCTTATATTGAAAAAAATATTTGCTCCATGAAATAACACTCTATTAAGGTCCCTATAAAGGTTGTTTTGAATCCAGGTCTCATCATTTCTCAAATACGCATAGAAAGAAATACATCTGTTTAAATATTTTTATCTCCCCAAGTTTGGTGGGGGGTTTTGCTTTTGTGGTTTTGATTGTTTGAGACAGGGTTTCACTATGTAGTCTTGGCTGATCTGGAACTTACTATGTGGACCAGGCTGGTATCAAAGAGATCTGCCAGGCTCCCTAACACAGGGATTAAAGATGTGCATCACACAGATTTAGAGGACTCTTGTTTTTACCTATTGTGGTGGTGAGAATCAAAACCTAGGCCTTGCACATGCTAGGTAAGAGTTCTACCATGCACCTCCATTCCCAGCCCAAATTTAGTGATTTTTAATACCCTAAGAGGTTTTGTATTATTAAATTAAAAGTAGGAGCTACAGTTCAATAGAAAGGTGATAAATGCTTACAATAGGATTTTCTGAGCAAGCATTTTAATTGGATTGTTTGGCTAATCTAATTCCTAATTTGAAAGTACAGAAAGCACCTACACAATCATTTCAGTGTCAGCACACATACAACAACCATCCATTTCTCATTCTACTTGCTAATTAATTCGATGTCATCCTGAAATGCACTCTGTGAAATTTGCACAAAAAATCTTAAGATGTATCCCTTTCATTCAGCCGCATACAATTTTTAAACTAAGTAAAATGAACTTGAAACTGACTTGCATTAGTTTAAACTGCTTAAATTATCTGTCTTATTGTCAAAATAAAAATCTAGAAATCAAAAACAAAATGTTTGCACTGACTAAAATCAAAAAATCGAATTCAGATTGGAAATTTAAAAATCAACAAATAGGTAAAAAGGCATATACCTCCACAAAATTAGAAAACTTAAGACTAGCTGGGTGTGGTATTGTTAATCTCAACATTCCCCAGGCAGAAAAAATTTATACCAAAAGATGAAATTTATTAAAACTACTGATACTCATCAATGTAAATATTGAAACACAAAGAAAATGGAATCAAAGTCTTAAATCCTATTTCTTTGTTAATAAATTGACTGCTTTTTGTTCTGAGCATAATTTGAAGGAATAAAATCCTTATCAGGGCCAAAGTGTTTAGCTAGAATATCTACAGTGCTTTAGTATTTTTAAGGTCAAAGAGCTCTTTTGTAAAAGTAATGAACCTTTCCCACAGACAAGCTAAAAATATAAGCACACTCAAGCATTTCAGGAGCTTCATGGGGCACTATAAGCCCACAGAGAACCCTAAGAAATACAAAAGCTGCTTAATAACCCAGGCAGGAGAATCACCAAAGCCTCTGGAAAGGAGGGAAGGAAGGCAATTGGACCAAGGCCAAGGAGGGGATGGGGAATGTGGTGTACCCAGCTAGTGTAAAGACTCTAGAAATCTGCCTGCCTCTGCTAGGGCACCCTAGAATCAAAGATGAGCATCACCACATTCAGCTACGTCATCTGTTGTTGATTTCATTAGCATCCTTGCCCATCCAAAACCTCCAAATAATCTAATTAGATAATAGCCTTAGGGAGAGGAACTATATCATTTCAAGCTGTACTTTCAATTGTAATTATTGCTTTGGTTATTACCTTATAGATGTGACAAAAACTATGAGAAAGCCTTTAAAATGCACCACTTTTCAAAATCACCAAAGACAAAGTAAGATGAAAAGATAGACAAAAAATTTAAATATAGCAGTTTATTATCAACATTGAAAACTACAAAATAGAAAATATTTTAAATTTATTTATTTTTTAAATCACAGTTTCATGTAGTCCAGACTGTTACCAAGGCCTTAAACTTCTGATCCTCCTGCCTCACTACAGTTGGTTCATGTGGCGCTGGAACCCTGGCCACACTAGGTAAGCACTCTACCAACTGAATTATATCCCCAGCCTGAAAACCCTTCATTCTTATGATTTTTTTGACAACACAGCTTAAATGCACACCATATTTTAAGAAATAGAACCACAGATATGAACATGTATTTCTCACAAACAGAAAAACTAAAATGTACCTGCCCAAGTAGCACTGCCAGAGTGGTTTGTTTTGAGAAGCCAATTCCGAGTCCTTTGCCCCAAACATTTTTGCAAGTAGTTTAACAACCTGGAGGCGTTCTTCATTATCATTGCTCTAAAAAACAAACAAACATAAAAGCCCCACAATTTTTTTAAACTTCAAAGTAAACACTCAGAACATGACCTATTCCTAAGATTTCCCAAACAAAACCCTTCTGAATCCAGAATGGTAAAGTGTAACAAAATTTTTCACAAGATGGAATGCTGTAATGAATACTTGAATCATCTCAAGTTTTGGTAATGCAGTACTGTAATGTGATTAAAATGTCTCAAGGTTCCTAGTCAATATTAAAAGGCCCTCCTACAAGTCAGGTTAATTTCTACTCACAGTATAATGATTCTTGAAAAGATAAGGTTTTTTTCAAGACAAGACACTGAGAGAAGTAAGAACTATGTGTATTTACACTTTAGTTTCTTGTAGTAATAAATAAAAGCTGGTCCCCAGCAGGAGAAAATTTATAAAACATGAGGTCCTAAAGGAAGTTTAACAATGTGATGAAGCATTGAGTATCCAGCAAGCACATTTCTGCTTTTTTCACTGTTTGACAGATACTCTGAAGATGAAAGCACAGTTTTAGTGTTGACTTTATTACCACCAAATGGCACAATGGCTAGATGAACCACCAACTCAAATGCTAGGCTTCCACAAAGAGTCCAACAATCAGGCCTATCAAATGGAACCAAGTTCAAGGTGCTACAAACGCCACTTTAAAAGATACTTCTTAATTTTAAAGTAGTGCCTCCGGTTTGCAGTCAAGAGTCCCTGAAATATAACCTAACTCTTCTGGCAACTTATTTCTTTGTTCCACAAATGAAAATTCTGATGACTTACACTCTGTACATCATAATGTGCTATGTGCTTTATGAGGCTACCTACCTTCTTAGGTCTATGTGCCTCTTTGAGTACTGTCTGCATCCTATCTGATTCTTATTGCATCTAATCTATGGTGGGTTGGCTGGATGCTGCTTATGTTCTAATGTTAATGTGATGCCAAGTAAACCTTCTCCACATTTTAACTGGTCAATAAAAGTCTAGAGCCTGTGATTGGGCAGTGGAGGGGGTGGGGCTGGGAGCTCCAGAGGGGATGGCAGGTAGAGAGGGAAAAGACGAAGAAGAGGGAGGTGGAGGAAGCTGCCTTGGGTCAGAACCTCATGGCCAGAAAAAACAAACAGCAAGTAACAAGGGGCCATATAGCTGGGAATAAGTTAGTATAGTCCTAGATCTGCCCAATCTGGTATATGTCTTACAATTAAAAATTCTGGATTGTCTTTTGCAAGAGCTTATGAGAATTGTAAAATCCAGCAACACTAGTCTCTTAAAAGAGCTCAGTTTTTCCCTCTTCCTCACACATTACACATTAAGTTGGCTAAAAGCCGGGATGATAGTTTACTTATTTTTATATTCCTCATAGTGTGTAGGAAAATGCAATTAGGATTTACTATAGAAAAACAAACTAACAAGTTATTAGAAATGCTGATTTGTCAGCAGAATGTGCACAGCCTTTAGTCCCAGCAATGAGAAGGCAGAGGCAGGCAGATATCTGTGAGTTCTAGGCCAGCCTGGTCTACAGAGTGAGTTCCAGGACAGCCAGAGCTACACAGAGAAAGCTTGTCTTGAAAAATAGGAAGGGAGGGAGGCAGGGAGGAAGGAAGGTAAGGAGAGAAGGAGGGAAAATATTGCCTCACTAAAATTACTAACCATATTTGAAAGAAGACAGGGAGGCTCACTTAACAAATACATTTTTTAAAAAAAGTACTTTACTAAAACTAAAACAAGTTACCAGCTATTTAGTATGCTACCAATATAAACTACTTGTTTTATTTTGTTTTTTTAAAGTGATAAACAAAATTTTTAGAAATAAGAAAATGATAGAAGAAAATCATCTAGTAACTTTTCTGGATTATATACTAGAATCCATCAAAAACTAATAATTATAACTAGCTGGCTTGAATCTTGTAATGATCTTGGAAAGAAATTATATTTCCCAATTTTTCAAATGAAACTCAATTTATAGCATCATTTAATGTCAGAGAAATAGAGACATGCTAGAAAAAAGTTAGGAGATTCTTTGCTACTGAAAGGAAACTTAAAGCACAGAGAGCTATGTAACAAAAAAAGAAAAGCATGCCACACTGCAGATGAGTTCTAAGCTAACTGTAATGCCCAATCAAGAGGTCACACAGACTGCTACAAACTGTGCTTTGAAAATAGAAGCAAAATGCTTACCTCAAAAGTTAACTTCACCCCAAGAACTGTCCTGAGAAACACACAGAGGATGATATCATTCTGCTGATCGTATATTTTAACTGGGATTTACTAATGAGATGTCTATCTTTACCTGGGTAGATATCACACCAAGCACTAGAGATCCAGAGATAGGCAAGAACAACATTTCTTCTCTTGTTGGATTCAGTAAAACAATTTTAAGAATTAAAAATCAACAAACAATGCTCTTTGCTGAATTTGTTGATAGAATCATAAATATTTTTACAATAGTTACCTTTAATTTAAACTCAAGCTGGGGCAGAACAGAAAGCAGCAAATGGCTGTCAATGTTGTAGAGTTCCAAGATCAAATCAAAGACATGCTCAGACAAATCACTGATAGATGTTTTCCCAAGCATCAGAACCTGGTTAAAAAACTGTAAAAGACAAAAATCTGTCATTAAAAGAAATGCCATAAATAAACTGCCTTTAGTTTTTTATTATTATTTAATTAAAATTTTCTTATTATTATAAATGAAGTCAAACAAGCAACACAGATACATTTTCCATGTGAAAAACCACTATCTCCTAAAACATGGAATTCACTTTGTAAACAATGACACAAATAATCTATATTGATTCACTAATGATCAATATCAGCCATCACCCTTACTATCCAAATGTTTTTTTAAGATTTATTTATTTATTTATTTTATGTATATGAGAACACAGTAGCTGTGTTCAGACACCAAAAGGCATCTCATTATGATGGTTGTGAGCCACCATATGGCTGCTGGGAATTGAACTCAGGACCTCTGGAAGAGCAGACAATGCCCTTAACCACTGAGCTATCTCTCCAGCTCCTATCCAAATGTTTTGTTCCTCCACTAAAATACGATATTCTGGTGTCAACTGAAATGGTAAAATATGATTTCTTGGGTTATCTTCAAAGAAATTTTCAGAGAAGACTATGAATCCACAGTAGTAGTGGGGATATTGTGTCCATGGGGGAAAGCACCAGGCAAAGGCAGACGAGGGGTGAGCTCCTTCTTCCTTTCTGAAAATAGGGTACCCTTCTTCTCCTGGCCTTGGACATCAGAACCCCAGCCTCTCTAGGCTCTGGATACAAAGATTTGCATAATTTGTGTTCCCGGGCCTTTGGATTTGGACTGAGTTAAACTATCAGCTTCCCTGATTCTACAGCCTGTAGTCTATCATGGGACTTTGTCAGCCTCCATAATAGCATGAGTGAATTTCCTCATAAACATAAATGCATACATACATACATACTTTTATATGTGATCAGTTCTTCTCTTAAGAACCCTAGGATAATGATTTAATCACTTCATTAGATAAATTTCCTAATGATAAGAGTTCATATCTTGTTTACATTAGCATATAGAAAATTACAGCATTTAAATTAAGCTTTCTTATACATTCAGGGTAGTGCTTAACTGTACTTTTCAACTGCACAGCTTTACATTTTTAACATAAAATGTCTTTCTAATCCTTCTCATCTTCCTTTGTACTATGGTAGACAGTGTGTACATTTACAAAATCTGCAACATTAATTAAAATCCAACCAAGCGCATACACACACAGGGGCAGCAGCTGTCAATGCCCAAGTCAGGCCATTCATCATGTTGTAGCCCAAATGAGGAAAAATACCAGGCAATAGGCCAAGTTCCTTTGTATTCAAAATCTTTAAAAAAATGGATCTAGGGGTAGTGGTGCATGTCTTCAGAGAGTATCTTTACCAACAAAGAGAGGCAGATCCCCATGAGTTCAAGGCCAGCCTGGTCCACATAAAGAGTTCCAGGCCAGCAAGGAATACACAATGAAACTCTGTCTCAAAAACTTTTAAATACATTTTTTAAAACTTCTAAAAATGTATAAAATTAACACAGAATATATATGTCATACTTTTAGAAGCTTCCTATGTCTCCTCTGAGAAAGATTTAAAGATTCATACCAAACCAAGTGAAGTGCTCTGACTGCCTCTGAAGATTAACAAGTAATTTATTTCTCTTACATTCTAAAGGTACAAAGGCTGAGACCTCAGCCCTCCTTTGGCTTACGTCTAGCTCCTGGGTTTTATAAATAAAGACTATGACTGTGAACTACCTAGCCAAAAAATAAGGGCCATCAAGGAAGAAAGGAGAAGCCGATCAAATACCTGTGTGAAATTCCCTGTGGTGGCTTGAATAAGAATGGCCCCATAGGGGGCTGGAGAGATGGCTCAGTGGTTAAGAGCACTGACTGTTCTTCCAGAGGTCCTGAGTTCAAATCCCAGCAACCACATGGTGGCTCATAACCATCTGTAATAAGATCTAATACCCTCTTCCGGTGTGTCTGAAGACAGCTACAGTGTACTTATATGCATTAAATAAATTAATTAAAAAAAGAATGGTCCCATAGGTTCATATATATAAATACTTAGGCACCAAGGAAGGCAGCCTTTTTGAAAGAATTAGAGAAATCAGGAAATATAGCCTTGTTGGAAGAAGTGTGTCACTGGGGGTAAGTTTGAAAAGCCCAAGCCAAGCCCATTGTATCCCTCTGCTTCCTGCCTAGGGAATAAGATGTTGCTCCCAGCTACTTCTCCAGCATCATGTGTGCTACCATGTCCCCATCATGGTAAGAATAAACTGTAAGCAAGCCCCCCAACTAATTTTTTTTACAGGCTGCCTTGGCTTGTGTCTCTTCAAAAAATATAATAGTGACTTAGACAATCCACAGAAAACAAATATTTTTTTTTAAAAAGAAAAGAACAATTTACCTCCTTTATTTATTGGTTTTTCTAAAACAATTTGATTTTTTTCTAGTCACCAATTTTGTGGAAAAGAAATGTCAAGATATCAAGATGTTAAATCTAGTTCAAGCTGAAGTATGTTTTTAAATTTTGTACTTAAATTTTTTTTCCTCTTTACAAAAAATTAGTAAGAAGATTGGAGAGAGGGCCCAGTGATTAACAGCATGATTGACCCTAGGAAGTGGCACTATTAGGAGGTAGTCACTGTGGGGTGGACTTTGAGGTCTTATGCTCAAGCTCCATCCAGTGTGGAAGAGAGCCCTTACTCATGGCTGCCTGCAGAAGAAGATAGATTTCTCCTGACTGCCCTCAAATCAGATATAGAACTCTCTGCTCTTCTAGCATCATACCTGCCTGGACACTGCCATGCTTCCCATCATACATACGTGTGTGTGTGTGTGTGTGTGTGTGTGTGTGTGTGTGTGTGTGTGTGTGAATGAGGAAACAAGAATAATGAGAGAATCTAGGTCAAACTACACTCATACACCATGAGAGCAGGAAGACTATTTGGAGGAAACTTCTGGAGGAGGAGACAAAGGGTGTGAAGGACAGATGAGCAAGCACAGTGAGAGCATGACAATGAAGGCACAGGAATGCATAGAGATGTTATAATGAAACCTATTATTTATCACAATAACTAAAAAATCTGTTTTTTAAAAGGCAAGAGAAACTATAAAAGATTAGAAGTTCACTGAACATCCATCTCTGGAAGAACAGTGACTAAATGAGTCTGACACAGTGCCAGCACAGAGTGGGTCTTCAATATACAATTCTTAAAAATGAGTAAATAGAACAGTTATTCTTAGACAAATATAAAACAACCAAGACTTCCATAAACTTTTAGAGTTTAATATAAGCAACATGTAAGTTTGACTAAAATATTCCCCTTCCAAAAATTAACAAAAAGTATTTTAAAAATGGGTAAGTTAAAAATCATAAACACTTGTTCACTGCATGAAAGCAGTGAACAGTAAAAATCATATTTGTAAACCTAAACTAAAACCTAGTTAAACATAATTGCAAAAATAATTTCATTTAAGTTCCATTTCTTTTCTCTCATCATCCCAAGGACTGACCCTAAATTATATATGCAAAACAAAGACTCATTAAGATTAAGCAGCATAGGGCTGGAGAGATGACTCAATGACTAAGAGCACTGACTGCTCTTCCAGAGGTCCTGAGTTCAAATCCCAGCAACCACATGGTGGCTCACAGCCATCTGTAATGAGATCTTATGTCCTCTTCTGGTGTGTCTGAAAATAGCTACAGTGTATTTATATATAATAAATAGATAAATCTTAAAAAAAAAAAAGATTAAGCAGCGTAAAGATTTTTTTATTTGTTTCAACAAGGATCTTTTTAGTTCAACGTAGTAATTTTGAACTATACTCTAAGTACATGTTACTAAAAAGACCTGATAAAAATATTACTAAAAAGTAATAAATTTAAGAAATTTCTGAATTGTCATTCTGTATGCTTTTTTTAAATCTGTTTTGCTTTTCTTTTCATCTTGTGTATTGCTACATCACAAACTAATTATAGTTTTTAAAAATGCCATTACTATAATTTATGAGTGTTTTGCTTGCAATATTTATCTGTGGACCATGTGTGTGTCTAGAGACCAAAAGAGAACATCAGATCCAATGGAACTAGAGTTACAGATAACTGTGAGCCACCATGTAGGTACTGGGAATTAAACCTGGGTTCTCTGGAAGAACATCAGTGTTCTTAAGTGCTAAGCCACCTCTCCAGTTCCAATACTAATTCTATTTTTTAGAAAGAGTCTCTAGGGCATTATGGGTGATACCTGTACTCTTAGCTACTCAAGTAGCAGGAGTAAGAACAGAGCCTACCGGTTTGTGGTCAGTGTGATCAATATAGTAAGACCCCATTACAAGATAAAAAACAAACAAGCCTATAGCACACAGATTTCTTCAATATTCATATACAGAAGAACCAGCACATAAAGAATAGATCTCAGTGTGTTAGTGTGCACACTGTGAAAGGAGGTGAGCAGGATCCTCACCTCAGTGCCTGCTCCTGTTGATGCTACATGAGGAATGGAAGTACTATCACATCACCTAGCACATACAAAGAAGACTGATCCTCCTCCTGCACTAATCTCATATAACACCATTCAGTTCACTGCAAAGTGATTTCATACATAAATAGACAAAACTCAAGTAGAAAATAAGACTTATAAGCAACTGTCTTAGAAGGAAGGACAAAAGCAATTCCCAATGACTTTATTACTAACTCTCAAAGCAAGAAATAAACACCAATGAAAACGTAATCGTAGCCAGCAGAGCTGAAGTGGCTTAGTGAGCAAAGTGTACACTGAGCAAGCGTGAGGAGGTAGGAGTGGGTATCCATCACCCATGAGTACCACAGCATGCACCTATAAAACAGTGATGAGGAGGGAAGAAATGATGGCTAACTCGACAGCCAGTCTCTCCCAATTGTCATTCTTCAGGTCCTATGAGAAACCCTGCCTTTAAAAAAATAATTTTTAAGAGGTAGACAGCTATTGAAGATGACACCCAACATCAAGGCACTCTGCTTCCACGTGTGCATACACCACATACAACATCCATATGGGTGGGTACATACACATGAATACAATACACATGTGCATTTGTGCAGGCACATAAAGACAGACAGAGAGAGACACACACAGACAGGCAGACAGACAGACAGATACACACACACACACACACACACACACACACTAAATAGAAAGACCTTTAAGGATAAAAAGAAAAAACAACAGAAAAAGTAACAGGAGTAAATATGTAGCTGAGCTAGGGGTGATGTATAAGTCTACTGCCCTTTGCCCACTCCCAAATTCTAAAGAGGACAATGAAACAATGGGCATGGAGGAGAGAGATGATGCATCTAGTGCTACAGGCAAACATAGCAGGAAATTAATGTGACAGGGAAGTGTTTTTACACTTTTTTATTTGAGAGTGCAGATAATTTTCCTTGGGCCTTTTTCCCTCATTGCCTCTCCAAACACATCTCCAGATTCAAAGCCTAGCATAATAAAACTTACATCACACAGCACCCATAAACATCATTTTACTCACGCTTCTTTAATGACTCAGTCAAATATTTATTTTCCTAAATCAAAACACATCTCACTTGAAGTGTTGGCTTAAATCAAAGACCCCAGGCAGGGCTCACCCA
The DNA here is from genome assembly GCF_963924665.1 of Micromys minutus. Taxonomy (NCBI): domain Eukaryota; kingdom Metazoa; phylum Chordata; class Mammalia; order Rodentia; family Muridae; genus Micromys; species Micromys minutus. The sequence continues at coordinate 9,275,650 of NC_137964.1, read as the reverse complement.
GTGGCTAGAATGGGAATGGAAATCTTCACTCAGAAGCACTTGAAACAAACCAAGGTGAGTTATAATTAAGAGCCCGAGTCTGGGTCCACATACCTGGAGTGCCAATAAAACCAATAAAGTCAAAACTGACAAACACGATTTCAACCAATTATGTCAAGCAACACCCATGAGTGAAAAGGCTGTGAACAAATTTTGGAACACATGGGCAGCCCTGGGCTACTAAGATAAGTCATAGCATTGATCCTCTGATTTTAAAAGTTCACTATCAGAATAAACTATTTTTCTGAAGCATCACATGCTAGAACTCTTAAAACAGAAACAAAAGCAGGACTTCCGAGGCTGTCTTCTAGCTACTTTTCATGGCATGCCTTTTATAACCCGACCTTAACATTTTATGTAATACAATAAATTCTCTTTCTATAAGCTTTGGATTAGTAAAATACATACAAATAAAATACTGTCTCACTTTTCTCAAGCAGACAGATTTACATCCTTCTAGCTGCTTGGAGGTAGGTGAGAACAGAAGGCAAGTAGAAAAACTGTTCAACAAGTCCAGGGCTATCATTACACTGAACTCTAGACCCTTGTTCCAAGAAGCGGTCAGCATTCACATACAGCATGACATGAATGGTGCCACCTGAGTGACACAGCTCAAAGAATTTTGGAGAGAAAATAAAGCTTAATAAAAGTAACAGGGCTGAAGACCTGCTTCCTCTAAAGTAAATGCAGGGCAGTCACTCATAAGCTACTGTGGTCATACTTGCCTTCAATTTCTAGGTCCTAATATTGCTTCATACCATCTCACTGCACAAATCAATTTCATCTCCAAGAAGATGTAAGTAACTTCTCTGAATAGCACAAAGTACCATATGTTTTATCTAATTACCTTTAACTCTACAGCTAACATTAGAAACTGTCTGTTTTACTAATCAAAAAGGAGGGAGCTGTTGTCTCTAGGAACCCGAAAGAAACAAAGGGACAGACAAGGAGCCTTCTCAAAAATATTAAACAAAAGAAACTTTAAGAGAGGAGAATGGAAATGGCACTCTCACTGGATAAACAGCAACAGAAACTTTAGCTGTGTGAGCCACTTGCTGACAATGGTCTTTAAATTCTCAACTTAATCCTTCTAAAATCAATTGTGGCACTTACATTGGTAATGTATGGTTCAATAGCTTGAGCAGTCCTCTTCAGCAAAGCCTTTGCCAAATCATATGCTTGCTTATTTAAGTTCTGAAAAACACAAATAGTATCTGTATTATATATATTTACATAGCTAGCCATGTTTGTTTGTCTGCAGAGGTGAGGATCACATCCAAAGTTTCCTATTGTGGGCTTAGTGAGCTCTACCACAGAGTTATAACCCCAGCCTTGTACTTCAACTATGAAAAGCAAAATATTATTTGTATTTTAAAAGCTACTCTTGAGTAAACGGAATGAGAGACATATCCATAAAAGAAAGAAGGTAAAGACTAACCATAAAGAAATGATCAATGAATGCTTATTAGACAAAAAAAAAAGTACTACTTAGTTGTCTATATATATATATATATATCCCCAATTCAAATTGATTCAGATAAATAAAGTCTGTTACATGATAGGTCCAGAGAACCCAAAGCATCAAAAGAGGGCTGACTGCATCTTGGAGTAACAGTTCAGGGATAAAAGCACTTATTGATCTTTCAGAAAACCTTAATTCCCAACACCTACATCAGTCAGTTCACAACCCTTAACTTCAGCACCAGAGAAACTTGTGCCCTCTTCTAGCCTCTACACAAACACACACACACACACACACACACACACACACACACATACACACCCCTTTTGTGTGAGTTGATATATGTGGGGTTCACTTTACAGTTAGATCTTTGCCTATAACATTTCTGTATAGTATAAATAATGTGAATTTATTTTTCGTATGGGTAGTCAACTACCTTAACACAACTGATAATTGATTGTCTCCTAATGACTTGTAGCACATTCTAAGCTTCTAAAGTAACTATGCATCCATATATATATATATAAACTTTCCATTACTTTCAGATACCCTTTTGTCCATATTACATAATTATAAATGAAAGAAAAATTTTAACAGGAAGTTCCCACTTCTTTATTCTTCAAAATTACTTGGCTATTATAAGCCATTTGCTCCTTTGTGTGAATTTTAGACTCCATTTGTCAAATTATCTGCTTTATTTGATTAGATTATTAGATCTATATGCAAAAAACTTAAGTCATGACATTCTCTCATATTTTAAAATCAGCAAACCTCTCAACTTATTAAGTCTTCTTTTGTGCTTTGTCAGCTAACTATAATGGTTTTTAACACAAAGGTAATGAATAAACAGTAAGGTTCATGTGTTAATCTGCTAAGTATATCTTATCTGTTAAAGTTACAAATGAAAATCAATTTTAAATCTGCCACATTTAGAGTCTTTCCTGATTTTTCTGAGTACTATTGCACTTCTCTGAACAATATCATTTTTTAAAAATTTCAAGGCTCTTTATCTTCCTAATCTTTGTGGATATTAACCCATCTTTGTGTATCCAAAAACAAAGCCAATTTGGTTAGCAGTGTTAATTTATGCCAATCTGGAAGTGACTACTGTAACTTTTTTTAACTGAAGTTGCATGACAGTTTTACACAATGAAACCCCCTGTATCTGTTCTTCTGGATCAGTTCTTGCAAGTTTCCTCAGAAAAATAGTGCTTATGTCTGTTACTCCCTCTCTTCACTATCTCTCCCTTTCCTATAATCTGGAATTCTGGTGATTATTCATTAGACTATTTGTTCCATAGTCAATGGAAGTCTCCCCACAGTCAGCTTGGGTTCTTTATTAAACACTTGGTTGTTGCTGCTGCTGTACTGCCTACATATTCTAAGTAGTTTCAAAATCAACTAATTTTTTATTGCTTAAGGCATTAGGCAGGTTTTCTGAGAATTAGTTCAGTCTAATTTCAAATGTATTCACAGAGATTATTATTCATAAAACTGTCCTCTAGTGCTCTTCATATTTCTTGTTCAGTTTAACTATATATTGATATTATCACCCTTTCTTTGCTACAATTTTGCCTAATATATTTTTCAAGTTACAAACTGAAGATTTCAAGTAATGTCACTGTTTTCTTATTTCATTAATTTCTACTTGACTGATTTTATTCTGCCTGTATATTTTACTATGATGTTTTATTCTGATAACTTGCACCAGAAAGCTATCATTATAATTTATCAAATTAATGATGCTTGACATTAAGCTTGTAATATTGTGTTTCAAATACTCAGTATTTATATAAACCCTTGGTCTGAACTTTAAATTGACCCAGTAAGTAGTAAATGTTTCATTCTCTTCATAACTCACCAATTTCGGCTTTAGAAAAAACCATTTCTTTACCCAATAAAGACTATATGAAGGCTTAAGATAAAGATCAATTAGTAGAGTGTGTCTGCCTAACATGTGGGAGTATCGGGTTAGATCCCAGCACTATATAACTAGGTAAGGTAACACTCAAGCGATGAAGACAGAATAATCAAAACCTCATGGCTATCTTCAGTTACAAAATGAGTCTGAAGCCAGTCTGGTTATACATGAGGTCCTGTCTCAAAAACTTACTATACATAATATTTTGTGTGCATGTATGGATACACATGCTCTAGACAGGAATGAGTAATATGCACATATGTATGTACAAGCATGAAGCAAGAGGACAACCTAAAGGTATCATCACTCCTTAGACATCAACTAACTTTTTTCTTCTTTTCTTCCTTCTCTTTCTTTAGCAGGCTAGGCTAGCTGATCCATCTGTCACCAACACCCCAGCTGCAAGACCACAAATACACAATACTACATGTGGCTTTTTTTAGTGGGTTTGGAAGATCAAACTTGGGATTCAAATCCAGTTTACCAACTAATCTATGGCCCTTTCAATAATATTAATATAACTTTCTTTTTTTTTTTTTTTTTAGTTGTAGTTGCCTGTCAAGTCTTTCTCAGCCTTTTACAAATTAGCCTTTCTGTGGCTGTATTTTAGCTGTTTCTCTTATTATCATCAACAAACTGGATTAATCTCCAGCCTAATGTGACAACCTGTGAGATGTGGTAAAACTCAAGTCATTTATATTACTGCTAATCTTCCTTCTCTTAAAATCCTTAAAATTCTAAGAATACAATTCAGTCCACATTCAACTAATCTAAAAGACCGCATTTCACGCCTAATAAGCTTTTCTCCTAATTGTAATTTTATATGTCCAGTTATTATTAGTTTTTACTCTTATTATTATTCTATTTTACTTATCTGGAGAGCATGTGGCGTGTGTGAACATGCACATGCCATTGCATGTGATGGTCAAAGGACAATTTCTAGTAATGGTTCTCCAGTAATGGTTCTCTCCTGTAGGCCCCAGGGATCATACTCCAGGTCACCAAGCTTTTATACTAAGCCTCTTCAGTGGTCTTAACTCTTACTTTGATGCCTTTAATTGATTTAAAATATACTGTATCTTTAACTTACTTTATCCAGTTCAAAATTGTTCACTAAGGTATAAAGAACTACAATTTTACAAATGACCGAAAGAAAAAATAACCCCCAAAACTGTTCCCTCAAAGCTACACAGACTAAGCCAAGAATTAAACTGTAAGGAGCTAATGAAAAGATAAGTCAGATCTCAGCGTTCTTGTTCTTACAAGTGTCTGTGCAGTAGGCCAAGGAGAACAGGCCTCAGGAAACACCATTTGTGTGTGCTGTTACTAAAGTGATGCTAGGAATTAAACTTAGGATCTCACACATTCAAGGCAAACGGAGCTACCACTGAACTACATCCTCCAGCCCAAAAAAGTGCTTATTTTTCCTTACAAATAGACTTTTTCATGACAACACTCTGTATAGACAAAGACCTAGAACTTCCCTGCTAATCAGCTGCTGAGTACAAAAAAAAGAAAAAAAAAGAAAAAAAGAAAAGAAATCAAGCTGGCTACTTACTCTGTGCCTGGGAGAACCTTTTCTCCTAGATGCTGACATGAATATGGGTTCCAGTGGACTAAGAGTATGGCCAGTTATAGCTCCCAAAGATAGCCTGCTTCATTTGGAAGCCCCCTTAAGATGCCCAGTGGTGGAGTTCATAAGAGAGTTAAAGGCTTGAGACAACAGGCCAAGCTCCCTGGTGGGTTGCCGCAAAGAAAATGCCCCTTATCAGAATGTACAGTTGTTTCAAATGATACTATAACAGGAATCCTAACAATGTGGCCCCTAAAGACAAAAGAAGGTGCTCTACACGTCAGGAGGATGTACTGTGTGCCTCAGGAAGGGAGCAATGTGTGTGTGGGAAGTACAGTATGTTCCCATGGGGTCTAATCTCTGCCTCCTGCCTTCCTTCTCACGGATGGTTATCAATGACAGGTATATAGGTACGCTGGGCAGAATTAAAAAGAAGCAAACCAGACACCTGACTAGCCAGAGACCAGACCGTGGCAATGAGAACCCAAATCAACACCTCTGATTTTTCATCTAATAAATATATCTAATCTTAATTTATTGTTGAGCCTATTTACTCTCAGCATCAACAGACTGCCTATATGTTTTAAATTGTAGATTAAAAGTTCCTTTCCAATGAAAGATTATTTGTACCAATATAATGTAAGACTAAGACAGTATCATGCCACAGAGCGCCCTTAAATTTAAACAGACAAGAATTTAAATAAATATTTGTCTATGTTCCTCTCTTGAAACTCAACTCTTCAATCATCCGTCATTCCAACTGCTTACCTGATTGGGACACTTTCAAAAGTTGGAACATACATACATATACAGGGGAAATGCACATACTTCAGGTAAAATCACTGATCACTAACCTCTGTGTCTCTGTATTATCCCAACTTTTCAGTTAAGGTCCCACCTGGTTCCATGTACCAGCACATAACATTACATAGCAGTATCTAAGTAGCTATTAAATCACTCCTGCATAAAGTGAGGGTTCAGCACCAAAAAAAATGAGGCTATGACCTCTCCAAGATATGGCTAAGTGGAAAGTTTTTTATTGTAGATACTTGGGAGGCATAGCCAGAGGCATCTGGATGGGTCCAGAACAGGAAGAAAGTAGTATGCAGAACATGATCAGGAGAATGGACCAGGCCATGAGAGGAGGGAGGATGAAGAGAGAAAGGAAAGGCGCATGGCCAAATGGTAGGGCTATGTGAGAATGAGAAGTTTAGGGTAGGGGGCAAGGTGAGAAGAGCCAGGGTGCCAGGTAACAGGTTTCTGCAATGCTGAGTGAGCCTGGGGTCCAGCATCCACATTGGTACGCTAATAAGCACCACAGATAGTCTTTGGTCCCAAATTTCTTTTGGACCTGAGAACTGTGAGAAATGCACCCAACACAAAACTCACTGACCATAAACATTTTATCACATGAGTTAGACAAATTCATTATTTCTTCATTCAACTGTTGACTAAGAAATGTAAAGAGTTTGTTAAACAAGTATTTTAATATTACTCAATCAGTAAAGTCTACAAAACTAAGATTAAAGCAGTATAAATTCTATTTGTAACATAAAAACAAATTCTTAATTAAAAGGGTTTAGATACATTTCACATACCTTATGGGCAGGTACCAGATTCACTAAAACTGTATCTAAGAGCTCCTGAGATACTGTATCACCTTCACAAATGATAGAGCTCATGAGGTCCACCATGTGCATATGAACTTTCTGATTGTGGCCATTGCTGTAACCCAAAACAGTTATTTTATTTCAACTGAGATAGATACGATAGCAGCAAACTTTGCAGTTTATAAAAGTGGTGAGATAAATCTGTATTACTGTCAAGCTTTTTTCTCTGGTCTTACAATAATAAAAAATATTTTAAACTATATTACTAAATTACTTTTCCTTAATTTTAGCCATTCTTACAACCAAAGTAGTGAAATGAAATTCAATCTTAGTTTCATCTTAAATTGCACAAAGTATTTAAACTGCTACTAAATTTTATAGATAAACAAAACTTTCAAACAACCAGATGTATTAAAAAGCAACATAAGCCAGATGTGATGATGCATGCCACTTATCCCAGCAACTGGGAAGCAGAAGCAAGCTGATCTCTGTGAGTCTGAGGCTAGCCTGGTTTATGTAAGAATTCTAGGACAGCCAGAGCTCACAGTGAGACCCTGTCTCAACGACAACAAAAAGTTAACATAGAATGTAATCAGAAATAATATAATCCAAAAACTTATCTAATTTGCTCTTCTAACAAATACATAATAATAAATTCTATTCATTTAGAACTATACAGAGAATAATTGTAAGTTAATTTGCAATCTTAAGGCAATGTTTATAACAGTTTACGTAAATTCACAGTAAACAGAAAAGCTTTACAATTAAAAAGTAGTGTTTCTTATTTAAAAATCAACTTACTTTATAACTGAGAATAATGTTCTGTATAGTTGAGTAAAGATTTCATTGCTGTCTTCTAACTCAAAGCATATGTTATATGACTTAACCCATGCAATGTTCTAAAAGAAAGTAGGGAAAATTATTATTAGTTGCTAAAAATATACAAGAACAAAAAAGGAAAAAAAAGGACATCTCAAGTAATAATGTATTGCTTACCTCAAGTAAATAAAAATACCTATTGAATTGAGGGCTCTTTGTATCTTCTAGTCCCTTTAACTGCCTTGTTATAAACATAAATATATCCTTTAAAAAAAAAAACAAAGTTTTTAGATTAAGAATGCTAAAAGGAAATATACTTCATGCTAGTAGAACTAGCTACAGCTTATTCACCAACTCTGTAAACATTTAAGAATAAATTGGAAAGAACAAAAAGAAGGGCAGAAATTTTTTACGGCACAGCTTTACAGAAAGATTCTGATAGTCAAGCACATGTGTAAGGAAGAACCTTGGTCTACACCAAATAAACCATTCCCTAAACCATTTAGATATCACGCTATCCAGGTGAAAAGGAGCCATACCACCAGCTCACATGACCTACTTTAAATCTGACACTTGACTCAAATTTTACTGAGTTGGAAGAGGTGGTCGGGGGGAGTAAGTTCCCCCAATTATCAACAAGAAATTACAGAGTCCAAGACCCATGTCTGATTTAAGGATGTTGCTTTCATTACAAATAACATTAACATTTCTTCACTAAACCATTTGCTACTTTTTCTTACTGTGGATAAAAAAATCTTCCTAGGGAAAGTCATTTTGTGGCTATTACTATCTGACTGTCACATAGTCATTTGGTGTCTTTTATACAGCTCGTATCCAGGTTCCTAGTTAAGTGCTATCTTTTAAACAATGACTACAGACTTCATTAATAATTTTCAAAAGAAAAAATATCCCAAAATCATCATGAAAAACATATAGATAGCATCATAGTGACATAACATAACATAAAACGGGAAGTATCCATTGTGTGAGCCCACGGTGCCAGAAAAAGTCTTGGTGACTGATGCTAGAGATTCTACAAGGTGAATCTTGCAGAACAGAACTTCTGTAGTTGACACATGCTACATGTTGCAAGCCTACAGACAAACCATTCTGGGCTCACTTTTGCCCCTTTCATAACCATTCATGGCCAGATCTCTGTGACCTAATACCCTTATGCCTTCTGGAATATATGAACAGAATATAAGCTTCCACTAAGACAAAAGCTCTATGCCATGGGCCTGTAACAGAGACTTCTCCACACCACTGTAATCTATCTACCTGGTGTTTTCACAGATGTAAAAATAAAAGAGACCTTGATTTTAATGTCTTTCTACTTTACTGTTACTATAAAAGACTTAGTTACCACATAGAGAACATAGTACCTTGGGTAATGTAATCTAAATCTGTGATCTTGGGCCATGTTCACATTTGCCTCCAGAATAAATATAAACTCATTCTTGAGAGATGAAAACAGTTGGGTGAGTGAGTGAATGAGTGAGTGAGTGAGTGAGTGAGTGAGTGGGTGGGTGGGTGGGTGGGTGGGTGGGTGGGTGAGTGAGTGAGTGAGTGAGTGAGTGAGTGGGTGGGTGGGTGAGTACAAGCACTAGTTTGTGACCCCCCTTAATCTGCTCACTGAGGGTCAGAAATTGTATTTCAAAAGTAACTTTCACAGAAAACAGAAGTTTAATAAAGATTGGTCCAGGAAATATAACAGAATTCAAAGAAATCCTTAAATATTTCATTCAATTTAGTGGAATATAGCAGTGCTTCCTATCAATACTTGCCTTTAGTTTATCAGGAGATGTGTAAGGAGCCTCAGGAGCATAAATCCTGAAAATATCAGCCAGGCAGCAAGCTACCAGTAAACGAACGTCTTTATCAGGATGCTTGAGGAAGAAGTCAGAAGCAAGATGTAAAGCTAGGTTTAGATAAAGTTCCTTTTCCTCTTCAGAGTCCTGGTCCATGTCCATAAAAGTTTTTACAACCATCTGTACTCAAACAAAGACCATCAAATAGTCAGATGTTTCCTGTAAACAGTTGTGTCAGATTAAAAAGCTTTTACAAAAGTTCACTCAAAATAAATATACATTCATCAGAAAAACGTAGAATGAGATACTTTTACAAATAAAGAGTAAACAATCTTTAAAATATAACTAAAATATTTTTAACTAGGCATGGCCGCAGATGCCTATAATACCAAGACCAAAGGGTTGAGAGAGTATAATCATGATTTCAAGTCTAGTTTGGACTACAAAGCAGAACTCCACCTCAATGGGAAAAAAAAAAACAAAAACAAAAAACAAAAAAAAACAAAAAACAAAAAAAAAAAAAAAAAAAAAAAAAAAAAAAAAAAAAAAAAACAACACCTCACTGACTGAAAGAAAGTAAGAGTGGTGTGGAGCTGTATTCATCTCTCTACTTCCTGACTGTGGTGTGACCAACTGTCTCACACCCCTGTTATCAGACCTTCCCTTGCCAGGATGAAATATACCCTAAACTGTGATCCCAAAATAAACTCTCCTTACTTAAATTGTTTCTGTCAAGTATTTTATATCATTTTAGCCATTAAACCGCTCCAGATGTGATTTTTCTATTTCAGCCTCCCCAAAAGACTGTATAAGCAGATTCAAGAAAAAAATGCTGGGACTGAAAGCATACCTTTTCTTCCAGACATCCCAAATTCAGTTGCCAGCACCCATATCGGGTAGCTCACAATCACCTGTAACTCCAGAGCCTGAAGATCCAATGCTCCTCTGTCCTCTGTGGACACTGAATTTACATGTGCTCATACCCAGCAAAAAGACATAATTAAAAAATAAAAATAAATCTATTTTTAAAGGATGTTAAAGATGTATTCTTAAAGAAAAATGCAACCTTCAATTACCATGACATGAGTTAAGTGTCATGGTAATACACTAAACATATTCTGAGCCATTGTAAAGGAAAATATGATATGGGTATCTCATTGGCTCAATGAGATAATCCAGGTATGTGTTAAGCAGAAACAGGTTGCAAGAAACAAATCTGTCTTCATAATTAATTTTATAAAAGGGGGATGCAAAACAAAATTATAAAGTTTAAATTCTATGAAGTTTTCTCTAAGTTTCGTATCAGTAGAAATTATTATCTCCAACAATCCTATTCTTACTTCAAGTAAAATTCAACAAAATTACCTGTACTATTCTTTATTCAAATGAGATTCAAAACTGTTGAACCTGAAAGAACATGGCATTGCAATCTCACTCTGACAAAAGGTAACCATACAGTATCCACTAGGTGGTGCTGCACATACTAAATGCTGAACAGGGCTACTGGGCATCACAGCCTGTGGGTCTGACTTACTGGAGGCCTGGAGCTCTGAGTAAGAAATGCTTTATTCACTGGGAACACACAGTCATAGGAGACAATGCTGTTCAGAGAACAGCCGTTCTGCTCTACCATACCTGATGCCAAGTCCAATAGAACCAACACAAAGTGATAAAGGACCCAAATCTAGAACTGTTGTCCTAACATGTCAACTGCAATACTCTCAAGACAAGCTCTCCAACACCTTTGTGCTTATGAAAAGACACAAGGGCTAATAAAGAGATAGGTTCACAGAACTAATTATTTTTCTTTATAATCTCTTTATACAAGAGTGGGAAATGAAGTATATTTTGAATAAAATGTTATAGAAAACCACAAATTATATAAAAATAACTTATATGTTAAATTGCCATAATTCATAAAACTTATATGGGTATTTGTAAATAGCAAAAAACATTATTATCCCAAACTAAATCTATTTTCTCTTTTTCTGAGGAGGAGTTTGCTAAAAATTGTACTACTAGGTGTCAATAAGGAAAATGGTAAGAATGTGTACTAGCTGGCCAGCTTGCTGCATGTACAGTGAGACAGAAGCACACTACACCACACTGAATATGAAGACAATGAAACAATGGAATCTGCTCCAAACCCAGACCACGGGAACTTTCACTATTGTGTATTCAAATACTATTGTAAATCTCACTAAAATTATCACTAATCCTAGTATTCAGAAGGCTTAGGCAGGATTATAAATTCTAGACCAGTGTGGGCTACAAATGGAGTTCCAGAGCCTGAGCTACACAGCAAGACTTGCCCTAAGTCATTATGGAGGGCCCTCAATTATAATTCAGATGAGGCCTCTAATTTTAAATATAATCAGCCTGTATGTGTATGCTCTTTTTCCATAAACATGATAGATATTATAACCTATCATTTCTGAGATACTTCTGAGGAAATAAATGTATTAGTTTCATAAAAATTCAGCAGATCAAGAAAAATTAAATACATAGAAAAGTAAACACAGCATACATACATAAAAAGTTGAGCTTGGCTCTCCTGAATGAGACAGATGCAAGTTCCTAATCAAACTGTACTCTAAAGCTTATGTAAAAGTAAACAATATCCAGACCTCAAGAGAGGCTTAAGGTAGTATTAGCGTCACTTTACATATTACTGTTCTGTAAGGCTCCTGGACTTTAGTGTGAAGACAAGTTTTTCCAACACTGACAATCACATAGATTATAACAGATCAGTAAACATTATAAAATGTACATGATAAAATATTACATGTGACCCACTAGAAAGTATAATTTTTAATATGCAAAATATTTTGCATCAGTTGAAATGAGTATTATAACAAATGTCTAGTAAACATACACAAACACAGAAGGAAATTTTTGCTCAAATACAAGAGTGATCCTGAGCAACTGCTCAACCAGTTTCACATGTACCTTGTCTGTTAATGCTACTTTAAACATTTCAACAGTCACAGGGACCGCTAATGTCCTAAAACAAAAGGTGAAACATTTACCACACAATCTAAAGAGACCGTGTCATGGAGAATGCCTCCTGTGAGGTTTACTGTCCATCTTGGTTTGTTACAGTGTGCCAGAAGCAGAGACAGACGCTAACAGTCAAGCTCTCTTACCCTAAAAATAACCTACCAGAAGGTAACCTATAGCCTAGGACTCCTATACATACTTCAAACTTCCTTTTCCAGACCTGAAGAGTTGGTGGAGGAGGGGTAGTGGGCATCAAATAGGAAAAAAGAGCAAATAACTTGGTAACAGACAATATAAAAATATCATAGAATATGTGCTAATCACAGTCCCAAGATCAGTAGGGTCCCCACTGTTCTTTACCTGCCCGGTTCGCTCAAACTCTCTGACATTTGCTACTTAAAAAAACACCCTAACAAAGCAAGGTCGATGGCCCTACGTGAAGAGCCCCACAAGAAAAGCCCCGACACACTGCCCATCTGTCTGAAGCATATACTGCTCACTCACCTTTAACCGCCTCACCATCTCCTCTTTCGAGATCTTATCTGAGATTTCCTTGACACCAGGAGGGTAAGTAATTTTGCCATCGTTGGTCCTTGTCTTTGAATGAGCCATGATGGAAACGCCTGTACCCCTAAAGCAAGAAAATTATTAGGTATAAACTAAAAACAAGCATGTCCTATAATAAATGTAACAGATAATACATAACAATTTCTAACTGCCTCATAATTTAGAGTAATTTGAACACTGATAAGTATTCTACTAAACATTATACTGAACATTCTCAAAATTACTGAGAGAAACAAATTTACTTTTTATTTTCATTAGTAGCAAGCTGTGTAATTTGCAATAACTCTCCCCAACAAAACATAAATAAATGAATGTTCAAAGTATTCAAAGTAGAGGTAGAAATGGGGGTAAACATGATCAAAAAAGTATAAAATTCTCAAAATTAACAAAAACATACTTATTTAATTTTAAAAGAGTGCAAACATGATCCAGATTAAAAAAGCATCTAGGGGAAAAATAACCCAAGACCCCAGAGAATTAAATAGAACGCTACAGCACTCTACCATGTCATCTCGGATGTGACCTGTCAACACTGACAAAACAGTGTTCAGTTTCAGTGCCACATGTGACAAAAGGGACATAGTATTTGTACCCATCAAAAACTTAAACAAAAGACAACTCTGAAAATCTGTGAAGAATAATTACAAAAAACTAATGACTGGACATGCAAACAGCTGCAAATAAATAAAAGCTCAAGAAACAAGTTCATTTGCATATAGTAAAAATACCAGAATTAAGACAAAAGGAATCATCCAAGGCACAACCAGAAAAACACAGAACCAAATACAAGAAGATGGAGGCCTATCTTATCACTCACAGAAGAGTGAGCAAGCCAGGCAGATGCACAAAGTATCATAAGAACAATCCAGAGTCAAGAAACCAAAGACAATAAATTCAAAATAAGAGGGATAATTCAAGAAAGTAAAATCTCAACATACACAGCACATCATATTTCTATGTCTGCACATTCAAATACATACATTACACAAATATATGTATATGCAACAATAAAACACAAAAAAGAATATAAGAGGTGGAGCATAGGAGAGGTGGAGCATAGGAGAGGTGGAGTCTAGAGGGCAGATATGAGATTCTGGAGGGAAGAAATGGAGGGAAATATTGATCAATTCTACTTCAATTAAAAACATTTTTTAAAAAACCTCAAAGACAATCCACTCCCTTGAAAAGAAGAGCATTTGAAAACAAATACTTGATTTCTAAATAGTAGCAGTAAAAGCCACAGTTTAAATCTAAGAAATGTGATTTTCAAGAACAGGTGAAATAAGAACAAATTAGCTAAATAAAATCTGATAGCTGTGCATATGGGATGTGTGTAAAACTCTCAGAGCACACGCTAAATACCTTGTGCATACATAATATATGTGACTGAATGAAGAATAATATAAAGGAAGCAGAGGCAGACAGATCTCTTGTGAATTTTAGGCCAGCCAGTGCTAAATAGTCAAACTCATTTGTGTGGGGTTTTAAGACATAGATAGAGGGCTTTATAAGTAAAATATTAGAAAAATATTTCATGAAAAACCAAGCACAAGAAAGCATATAATCTAAATATCACTTAATATATATTATGCATTTAATGTGTGTACGTGCATGCACAGGACCCTGTTCTCTGTATGTGCTCAAGAGAAACAAGCACGCATGTCTAGTGTAAGGCATTCACAACACTCAAGCATTCAGAACAAAGTGTCTATCAACCACAGATAAATACACTGGTATATTAATACAACTGTGGAGTCAATCAACCATTGCTTCTGACAACAATGTAGATTGGCACTGGAGTTAACTGAAGAATATCAACCACAGAATCCCAGAGTATGTGCTCATATAAAAGTTCTAAGCCATACAAAGAAACCACTACAATGTTAAGACAGTAGCCAAGTCAGAAAATACCTACCTGTCAAACACCTATCTGATGGGATAGGAGACTTGTAGAACTCTGATATATAAAATACAATCAAAGTGATAAAAGAAATGAACAGATATTTGGAGAATACACAAGCAGCAGGTAAGTACCTGAAAAGATTCAGTAGTACTGTCTGTAAGAGCACAAACTAAACTTCAAGGTCTCATTATGTATCATACAAATGCCTGGAACAAAATCACACTACTGTAGGCAAGAGTGTGAAAAAGCCAATACTGCTACATAGAAGCAGTAAAAAGAATTCTGGCCCTTTCTTACTAAAATGAGAAGGGGGGGGGGAACAAGTATTTAACCTACAGAGCCAGAAATCACACTACTGGGCATTTTCTATGAAAAATAAAACTTACAATTATAGAAAATATTTCCAAATTGAAAATATTCCAAATATTTTGTGTAATATGTTAACAGTCACTATGCACAAAGGAAAGAGTAAGGCTTAGGGGGTTATATGTGTTAGGATTTCCTTATTTAACAGTCTCAAAATGTTAAAAACCGAAAAGTAGAAAGCAGATGAGGAGCTTTAAAAAACAAAGGTGGGTGGAGGAGTAAGAAAGCAGAAGGCAACTCCCTCCAATCTGCAACTATCGTACTTGAAATTGCAGCAGTGGTTATCAACCTGGGAGTTGCAACCCTTTTGAGAGTCAAGCAGCCCTTTCACAAGGGTCTCCTAAGACCATGAGAAAACAGATATTAACATTATGCTTCATAACAATAGTAAATTAGTTGTGAAGTAGCACAAAAATAGCTTTATGGCTGGGGGTCAGTACAAGAACTGTGTTAAATGGCTGCACCATTAGGAAGATTGAAATCCACTGTTCTTCAGGATCCAGCCACAGAACTACAGATACTGCAGAAATGTTGAGTAAGAGAACTGAAGAGATGGCTCAGCAGTTAAGAGCACTGGCTGCTCTTCCAGAAAACTCAGGTTCAATTCCCAGCACCCACATAGCACTTCACAATTGTTTTTAACTCCAATTTCAGGGGATCTGAAGTCCCTTTCTGGTCTACAGGCACTAGGCACATAAGTGATCCACATTACACACAAGCTGGCAAACTAAAAATTCACTAGGTAGTAGTAGTGCACATAAATTAAAAATATAAAATGCACCAGGTAGTGGTGCATACCTGCAATCCCAGCTCTTAGGAGGCAGAAGCAGATGGCTCTCTGTAGTTTAAGACCAGCCTGGTCAACAGAACGAGTTCCAGGACAGCCAGGGACATACAAATAAACCCTATCTCAAAAAAGCAAAAGCAAAACAAAAAATGAGTATATTATGTAATATCTGGCACCTAGTGCTGTGCCCATGTCAATTTCTTGAGTTTGCTATAAATACCTAAGTGTGCAGAGGAGCAGATGCAAGATACATGGTAAGTTCAAAATATTATTTCTCAGATGTTGTTTATAATTATCCCAAAATAAAAGTTTTTTTAAGTGTAAAAAAAGCAAACTTTTAGTCACAGAAACAACAAAGACATTTTAAAAACACAATTTTCACAGAAAAACACAATGGAAAAATGCACTTTGAATGAAGCCTGAGAAAAATTATGAAAACTCTATATATTTGAGAAGATACTGCAGTTTGAAATGCAGAACATCTTCCTGCAGATTAGAGACTCAGTGCAATCATCAAATCAAGCTTTGGTTCTGAAGTGAGGGTGCAGCTCAGCTGCTGAAGCCTGGGGTTCAATGGAGGATGACTTGGGGTTGGTGGTAGAAATATGACGGCTGAGCATGGTGGTACACACCTGTAATCCTAGAAACTGAGACTTGGAGTTCAAGGTTGGTCTGATAATTAGCAATTCCCTGGCTTGCCTGAGCTACCTGAGGCTTTGTATTAAAAAAACAAAACAAAACAAACAAACAAAAAACCAGGAAGACAGTTATACATTAGGTGTCTGTGTGTGCAGTAGTAACAATACAACAAGACCATCATTTCAAGGAGAGGAGAGGTAGAGGCTGCTGGAGGAGTGAGAAAAAGGAAGGGAAGTAATGATCTAATCTTATTTTAATTTTTAAAAATTAAATAAAATATGAATAGAGCAAAATCAGGAAGGAAACAGGAAAGGGACAATGGAGAATATGGGGAAGTGGTAATGCGGGAAAGACTAGAAGAGAAGAAGAAGAGGAAAGGGAAGAAAGAGAAACAGGCAAAAAAGAAAAAAAAGAAATTTGGAAAATACCCGAAATACCACGACATTAAAGGAACTAAAAACAGTGGATGGACTTGGTTCTAGCAAATACTTAAACCCAATACAAAGCTAAAGTAATTTAGACAACATGGTACTGGTGAGGGGAAAATAATCTAAGGGATGTAAGATGGCCGACAAACAGACTCATAATCATGAAACAGACATGAAAACAGTGACAGAATAAGAAAGACAGCAGTCAGTCAGTAAGGGTGGAGCAAAAAGTACTGCTGGTGCCATATTTCACACAAACACTAAATGAATGCTGTGTAGATTAGTACTCCAGATATCAAAGCCAAATGGAAAAGAATGTGAAGAGAGAGTAAGCACCGTTTCCCAACATCCAAGCTCATGGGTGTGCTCCTTTAAGCAAACAGTATACTTATCAAAGCCTATGAAAAGTCACTCTCGGGGATCATTCCTAAAGGAAGCTGACTTCACAACCGCACAAAAGTAAGCTTAGAAGAATCAGCATGAATGAGGTGTTTAAGAGTAGACAGCACAGAATACGCCTATTCAAGTATTCAAGTTATCATGTACCTATTTCCTGCACACATCTCGGCAGTAACTACGGGGGGAGATGATAATAAATAAATAAAAGGAACCTCATGAGTCTACCAAGAGAAACATTAACTGTAAACAACTAAGCCACAGTAGATTCTGAAATCATAGTAATAGAAACAGCAAACAGGAGGCCTGGGAAGGAGACTTAAAAAGATAGCATTTCTATAAAGGTATGAAAATAAAAGGTAACGGTATAAGCAACAAGAGAAAATACTTGGCATGGTTCAGGCTTTGTCACTGAAGGCAGGGGTGATACACACAAAATGTACCTGAAAGAAAAGTAAGCTAAAAAGAAAAAACTAAGCCAACAATGGGGCAGGTTTCTGAGTTGGCACTGATTCTTACAAGCAGTGGTATTCTGAGTAGTTTAAAATATGGTGCATACACTCAGAGTGGGACATGCTTCCATGGACCTGAAAGTCTTTAGTGTGCATGTTCACTACGTTCTGAGCCTATTTAAATGGCACATTATCATATTATACTCACTATACTTCTATCACCATTAGATCATAAACTCCTTAAGACAAGGACAGGCATAATTTTATGCTACTGTGTTATCATATATAATGAGCATTAGTAGTAGTAGGGACTCAGAAAGTACTTGCTGAATGAATGACAACTATTTTGAGAAATATCAAGCCTGCAATGCAGGTTCAGAATTGATGCATGAAAAATGTAACTGCAGTGCAGTGCAGATTAGACAGGGGAAGAAGTCAATGGCTCTCAGCCTTGGTAATGCTGCAACTCTTTAATACAGTTCCTCACGCTGTGGTGAACTTCCCCGCAACCATAAAACTATTTTTGTGCTATTTCATAAATAATCTTGCTACTGTTATGAATCGTAATGTAAATATCTGTGTTTTTGGTGGTCATAGGCAACCCCTATGAAAGGGTTGCAGCTCACAGGTTGAGAACCACTGAAATGGAGGGCCCATTTAGGAAACAGCAATAAGAAAAGGAATTCAAGCAATGGCTTACAATACTGACACAAAGAGTTTAAAAGTATTTTAATAGAAAAAAGAGGAAATGACTATAAAATTCAAAGTATTTGTTCCTGAAAAGCCACTTATTATGCTAACTGAAATTTTATTTGGTAAAATATACTATATTACACCACTGTATATACTATATATACACAAGAAAGAGCAGCTAAAGCAATGGTTTCCTGTGTTAAGATGCTTGCTGCATAAGCATATGGATCCAAGCTTTCCCCAGCACCTCCATAAAAGGCTGGGTATGCTGACACAAACCTGTGCCCAGCACTGGGAAGAACACACACTGATCCAGGGGCTGGATGGCCAGGCAATCTAGCTTAAATACTGAGCTTCAGGTTCAACAAGAATCTGACAGAAAATTCTCATGGTGAACTACAAAGGTAAGGATCCAACATAAGCTTCTGGCACACAGGTGAACACACATACACCAATATAATAATGAGCAAATATATAAAATGTATGCCCTGGTTCTAACAGAGGTGGTAGGGAAAAAAAATTTTACCTTGAGAAAAATCAAGTCATAAGTCCTAAAGGGCAACTGCATTTTATAGGTCTAAACTTCATTCTAAAGTTTTACTGAAAAGACCATACAATAATTTGATAATATCTACTGTTTATGCTATATAAATTTAAATGCTTAATTTTTAAAAATGTGACACAAGGGACAGAGAAATGGCTCAGCACGAAAAAACACTGACTGCTCTTTCAGAGAATCTGGGTTCAACTCCCAGCACCCACATGAAGGCTCATGACCATCTCTAACTCAGCTTCCAGAGGATCCATTGCCTGTTTCTGGCCTCAGCAGTCTCTGCACATATGTAGTACAAGACAAACTTTCAGGCAAAACACCCTTACACATAAAGTAAAGGCAAAAGAAACAGATCTAAAGTTGAGGAAATATGTCAGGCAATTAAAGTGCCTGTGACATAACTATGAAGACCTGAGTTTGATCCCCAGCATTCACAAAAAAAAAAAAAAAAAAAAAAAAAAAGTCAGATGTGACCTGCCCCAATGAGGCTGCTGTGTCACATGTGGGTCAGTAGGTGGCAGAGAGAAGAGGAGCTGTGTCTACACTCAGTGTTCTGACTTAGGAACATCTGAATGATTAGTAGCCTAACATTCCCTGAAAAGGGTGAGCTTGAGAAGACCATCAATCTAATGCCAGGGGGCCTGGATGGGCTCCAAAGACAAGGAGCAAGCCAGAGAGAGACTAAAAGAGCCCTGCCTAGGACTACAGGCCTAGGCAGGAGTAAGCCTGAGACAGGCAACCCTTGCAATAGGCCACTTGGATGGGGCATAACACTCCTAAGACCACTCAGAGACCCTGGATGCCACTAAAAGGAGCAAGTAAGTGGTGGTGTAGAAACGGAAGAGAGAAACAGAAGAATGTGGGCACAATGAAAAGAGGTAGAACTGGAGACTCGAGGGTAGTGAGGCAGTGATGTTACCTGAAGACATGGCATGTCTGAAGGCTGTGTCACCTGCATTGAGGGAGAGCTGTCCCTGGAGACATGAAAACAGGAGAGCTAAACCCCACCACCTGTCTACTGTCCCTTGCCACTTACAGCAGGCAGGGAAGCTAGCCCCAAGGTCATCAGAGCAGGAGAATTGGCCCTGCCCCTCATCAGGGCAGCATAGTAGAGCTGACCCTGGAAAGCTGGCCCTGAGGGTATGAGTATAGGAGAGCAGGCCTCTGCTTTTTTTGCCCTCTCCAACAAGCAACAGATAGAAGAGCTGGCCCAGGTAGGGTCACGAGAAGAGAAAAATGGCTCTGACCTTCACCTGCTAGAGAGCTCAGGAGAGCATACAGCACTCAGGAGAGCAGCCCTGTACCTCTCCTGAGAAGCACAGTACAGCTGGCCCTGATGGCAGGGTGAGCCAACCCCAAGAGCTGCCTCAACTTGTCTGCCATGTGGCAATGTGGGTGATAAGAGATGCCCTTCCCGACCCTCACCCCTTGCCACCTACATCAGGTGGGAGAGCATCATAAGAGCTGGCCCTGCACCTCACCTGAGCAGTACAATAGAGCTAGTCCTGGATGTAGGTGAGCCAGCCTGAGAGCCCTGCCTCTCATCTGCTGGGTGGTAGAGAGGATCTATAGCAGGCAGGAGAGCTACCATTAGAGTGGAAGAACTGGCCATGTCCCTCATTAGCTGCAATATTCAAGAGAACCTGCCCTGCACCTCACCTGAACACCGGGATAGAGCTAGCTCTGGTTGTAGGTACTGTAGATAAGCAAGCGTGAAAGGGAGAGAGCTGACTTCTGATCTGCTCAAATCACTCTCAGGTCCTGATTCAGGCCTTTAAACTGGCATACCCTAACATCTACTCCATCATTAAGGCACTGGTCCTACAGATGCAAAACTACAGGATCCCCATGACACTAGACAACAAAAGGATATCTGAGGAGCCCCAGTGAGGTTCCAATATTGATAGAGTAGCAGAAACCAGAGGCCTTGTACCAGAACAATGAATCATTGCAATGAACATTTGCTAGCAAATAAATGTGGACAATAGGGTATACTGGTGGATATACTGACATACTACCACTTCCAAAACAAATTATTTTTCTCTGTTGGAGGGCAGGGTGTAAAGGTAAAGGGTGGGTATGAGGAGAGAGGGAGATGAGTGGGACTGGTGTACACGATGTGAAATTCAAAGAACCAATAAAAAAAAGCTTTAAATTAATTAATTAATTAATTAAAAAATAAAAAGCCAGATGTAGTGGTGCGCATTTGTAATCAATCCTAGAACCAGGAAATAGAAAGATCCCTGAGATTCACTGCCTGAAAAGCAAGAAAGATGGGCTCCTAAAAAGAAAAAAAACAAAAACAAAAAACAAAACAAAAACACATAAGGCTGACCTCCATGGATTTCTGAACACACACTAACAATCACAAACACATCTGCATAAACAAATACACAACTGCACACAAGACAGAAAAGAGGAAAGAAGAAGAGAAAGAAGAAGGGACTAAGGGAGAACAGGCCATGTGAACTCCAGCACAGTGGCACACCCATAATATTAGTACTCAAGTGACAGTAGGATTGACACAAGGTCAGGATCAGCAGCCTTGTCTATGCAGCAAACTCCAGGCCAGCCAGGAGTAAGACTGTCTCAAAAGAAAAGGAGGGGGGCTTAAGATGAGCTGAGATTCCAAGATTGACCTTTGAGGAAATAAATATATTGATGGGAAGAAGAAATGCAAAAAGAGTCGAGAAACATAACAGATCCAAATGCCTGAGATCAAGAAGGCTGTCTGAAGACAGAGGCTGATGGATAGTGACAATTACTTGGTGAAAACACACAAAATGACTTCAGCAAATATTTTCTTGAACTTGGTTGGATGATATTTGATTTTAGGTCTATTTATTTACAAATATGGAACGATTCACAAATTTACATTTCATCCTTCCCCAGGGTCATGCTAACCCTGTATCAATCCAATTTTAATATAGGTGCTATCAACATGAGCACTGAATATTTTAAAAAGTGGTTTTGGAAGACAAAAATCTAATCACAAGGTTAATAAAAAAGTGGTAAGGAAGCAGAAAGGAAGCAAGGCAAGAGAGAGAGTGAAATGAAGAAGAAAAAAAGAAAAAAAAGCTAGGACAGAAATGCACCTTCCAGACTGACAGACCCAAGGGAATCTACCAGGTATCATCCTCACAGAACCTCAACAGTTCACCTCACATATGTAAAGAAAGAAGCATAACGGCTTTAAAAAGAATTTATATAAAAATGAACCTTATTAGAATCTATTTTATATACTATACATACTAAGGAACAATGTACTAATGTATCAACTTCCTTCTCCATTTCAAACTAAGTTGTATCTGTGCATGGTGGTCCGTGCCTATGATCCCAGTGCTCAGGAAGTAGAGAAAGGAGTATCAGGGCTTAGGACCAGTCTAGGGTATATACTGAGACTCCAAAAGTTGAACAATAAAGTAGTAAAAACTAAACTTAAAAAATATAAACATTTGTGGGCTAAGGAGTTGGCTCAGTGGTTAATAGCTGGGTTGCATTCCCTTCACCCACATGGTGGCTCACAACCATCAGTAACTCCAGTCCCAGGGGATCCTATGCTCTCTTCTGGCCTCCTTAAGGAATGTATGCATGTGGTGCACAAACATACATGCAGGCAAAACACTAATACACAATGCTTTTTAACTGTGCTAGAAAGATAGCTCAGTGGTTAAGAGCCATGGCTGGTCTTACAGAGGACCTGGATTCTACTCTTAACACCCATGTAGTGGCTCACAGGTACCTGTAACTCCAGTTTCCAGGTGATCTGATGCCCTCTTCTGATATCTGTGGGCACTGCCTGTTTGATGCATATACATGCATATAGGTGAAACACCCATACACATTAAATACAAATAAGTAAGTCTAAAATTGTTAACTGAATTTATCATCTATTTATAGAGCAATGATAACAACCTAAGATCCCCTATTTTCAATGGGTGATTTGAAACTTTCAGAAAGCACTTAAATTTAATTTTTTTATGTCTGTTGTTGCATTTACATTTTGTTTCTGGTATGAAAAAATGTTCTGATAGAACCCAGGTCTTCTGCAAGAGCAGCCAGTGCTCTTAACCACTGAGTTAAGAGTGCAATTATAATATATATATATATATATATATATATATATATATATATATATATATATATATATATGGACTTAATACTATCATCTTTGTAAAACTCAAACAGTTATTTAAAAGAAACATGCTTTTATTTTTTTAAGCCAATTGCAATAGCAAACACCTTTAATCCTAGCACTTGAGAAGCTAAGACAGGAGGATTTCTATGAGTCCTAGGCCAGCCTGGTCTACAAAGTAAACTCCAGGAAAACCAGGGCTACATAATAAAATCCTCCCTCAACACTCCATCCCCCAAAAAGAAAGAAATGTATATTTATTTTTTAAAACATTTTTATTAATACTTTGTGGATACCATACAATGTATTTTGGTCATGTCCACCTCTCTCCCCTTCACCTCCCAATCTATCCATCTTTGAGTTTGCTTTTTCTTCCTTCCTTCCTTTCCTTTTTTCTTTTAATTAACTCTTGGTGTCCAAAGTGTGTTGGCCAACAGCTCTTGATAGTATCTGACCTACTATGGTAAAACCATTGAGAAAACCAACTCTCCTTTCCTAGCAGCCATCAAATTCCACTAGCTCCTCAGCTAGAGGTGGAATTCTGTGCCCATCTCAATCACTGAGTTCTTCAACTGTTCCGTGTCCAAAAAAACAGGTTTTTAAAAATTATCAATTACCTGTGGCTCTTGAAATCTTTCTTTCCCCATGTTCCTCAAAGATCCCTGAGCCTAAAGGTAGAAGTATGATAGGTGCACCACTTAGGGCTGAGCACTCTACTATCTAAAAGATGCACGCAAACTAAGTCACACTAATAGTCCTAAGAAAAAGGGGGGAAAAAACAATCTAACCATTAATTCTTGACTCAAAAGATATATAAGATCTTTTCATTGGATGAAACAGAAAAATAGCACTGAAAGGAATCAAGAACAAGACTACAGAGCATTTTTTTCAGATGATCTTGTTAAAAATAAATCTTGATGCTCTCATGATTTTTCTTAATAATTCACAATGTTTCATCAAGTTTACTGTCACAGAATCAAAGCAAGGCTAGTACTAGAATCCCAACATGGTCATGTTTATTAAGAGCTGTTTTTCTGTCCAGGGATTTCACCTCCAGGTTTAAGGCAGAATCAGAACTACTATAGAGTTGGAAAGACTCCAAACTGCAGTCTTCTGAGAACCAGCAGGTGGCACACTCATTAAAGACAATCCATACAGCAATTAAACAAAATGAGAAATTAGGCTTATTCTTGTCAAGGACAATAGAAAAATCTAAAAAGAGAAACTTCCAACTGAAAAAAGACAAAAACTATCCTCAGTTAGCTACATAACCTTACAGCAACATTTATTTATATTCCAACTGTTAAACTAAAGGCAGCTTCAACAGTGTACAATAACTCAAGAACAGATTCAAACAGAACAAGCATTATCCAAGTCCTTAGTACTTCTAGTGGTAGTGTTAACATCACTCATGTACTGAACGATGATTATTTCTTAGGTCAGTAGTATGTGCAATGCCACGTCTGGTGAAGAGAGAAAAATCACCACTACATGACCATTCGGTTTTAATTAATTAATCCTATTAACTGCATTTCATGTTCGTTTAATGATTCTTATGTGTACTAATAAAATACACTCTCTTGCCTCTGTAGCTCTATTAAATACAGAGCCAAGAATGTTTTACTTTTGTGCTCGGTGTGCAAACTTACTCATTATTCTCAAATCGATATAGCTCAACAACTCTTTACTCAATGCATACATTGTATTAGGAAGCACAAGTCATCTAGAGATAATACCAAGTGTAAAAGAAAATGCAGGCAGTCTATGTACACATATTTATCGTTTTATGAATGGGGGTTGAACATCTGCAGATTGTGGAATCCAAGAGGATTCTGGAAGAAATCTGAAGTCACTGAAAAATGACTGTAGTTTTAATAGTTCTTTTAGAAAAAATATTTTAGAAAACAAGGCAATTTTTGAGTTCATGTTTTGTTAATGTTATTTAAAAAAACATGTAATATCTTGTGTAAATCATTTTCAAAAAACACACACAAACACATACACACACAAAGCCAGGAATGGTGGCTGGCATCTCCAGTCCCAGCAGAAGGAAGCAAGTTTGAGGCTAGCTGGGTCTAGATAGTGAATTCCCGAACGAACAGCCAAGACACAGTCTCAAAAGCAAACAAACAAACAAAATGTAAAGTTTAACTAGTTCAAACATAAAGTCCCAGCCCCAGAACATCTCAACTAAAATCAGTTTCTACCTAGCAATGCAAGTATTCCAGTACATTCTCTTTACAAGTAGTATGTTTTATATAAACAGTGGTAACATTTCTCATTTATTGAAGAAAATTTTATTTCTCTGGTCAGTATTCAACTCAATGTCTAATTACAATAAAATATTTGAACTTCTCTAATATAAAATCTCAGGTACCTCTTTTCTTGGTTTCACTGAAAATATGAAAGCTCAAACAGAAATTTCCTCAGCCTCCCATCATCAAATTAAATATCTAGATACACCCATCTTCTGTTCCTCATATAAAAAACTAGCCCTGTGGTACACAGGATCTCAGGATCTGTAGCTTTAGAGGAGCTTCACTTCATTAATTCTGTCTTACTACCACCTATCATATCGTATCTACTAGATCCTTTCAGTATTCAAATGCTGTTCTTGGATGGAAGGCAAGCAAGTATTCACAAACGGAAAAATAAATCACATATGTGTTTAGACTATATTTCTCATACAAATCCAATACAGCTTCTCAGTTCCACTAAATTCAGCCATAATGCTTTTGCCATAATCAATGTTTTAGACTGTAAAAGTCAACAATTTCCCTGTATCTATCTACAAACATGCAATGTAACTGGATTTTCCCATCAAGAAGTAGAGATGGGCTAGAGGCACAAGCTCAGTGGAGCGCCTGTTTACCATAAGCAAGGCCTTTGAATTTGATCCATACCCCCACCAAGGTAAGAAGGATTTCTAGGTCTTGAATTTGAATCTGACTGGGCTTTGATGAATTAGAAAATGGCAAACTCAGTAAGATCCTTGTGTGTGAGTTTGCTAACGTGGGGTTGTAGATATGTGAGAAAGCCCACACTATCTATCCCTTTATAGTTATCCATTTGTTAAAGAAGAATAGAGAGCCAGGCATGGTGGCACAGATCTGTAACCAAATAAGGTAGACAGTTTAAGTTCAAGGCTTGTTGGCTATATGAGACCCCAATTCAAAACACCAAAATTAAAAACCGTATGAAGAAAGGAACCAGTTAATTCAGACATGGTCATCAGGAGGCCAGTCCTAGCCAAACCACCAGGTAATCACATATACATACCTATCCTCATCCAGATCAGTAGAACCACCCAAGTCATCCAAATTCAAATTGTCTATTTACAGAACATTTGCTACACAATAAAAGCTGAATAAATGCTATAGTTCCTATGGTACTAAGTCAAAGGAAACATTTTTCTGAGCCTTATATACTCCATTTTAGCAATATGACACAGAGCGAACCAGAACATCCTTCTCAAAACAGTATTCTCCTTAAATCTCCAATACGCTTTTAGTTTTTACTGAATTTTTTTCCTCCTACTTTATTGGTCACAGCCCCCCCCCCCTTATTTCCTTCCCTTCTTTCCAATCTCTTTTTCTATAGCAGCTTCCTCTGAGATTAGAACATTCTGAGATTAAAACATTCCATCACTCAGGGAATCTCCTTAATGTAAAAAGTAAACAACTCAAATTAGCTTCAGGAAGTCCCTGAAACTGAGCAGCTTCACTAGTCCCCTCCCTCCCAGAGTGAGCAATAAAGACCACCGAGAGTCACTATCAGAGATGACAAGCTAAGGGGGAATGGTGGGTTGAGACTGAGACCAGATCAGATGCCTGGAAGAAGCAGAAAACAGACAAACTGCATGAACCAGCTGAGCCACCTGGAAAAACCACTCTACTAGTTCACTCCCTCCCAGAGTGAACAGTAAAGACCACTCAGACTTATTCTCAGAGATGACAAGCTGAGCGAGCAAGCCTGCAGGCTGTGTGGTATGCCCCAAGTTCCCAGCTTTTTGAGCTGTCACCCTCTAGTTGGGTGGTTTTCAATGTCTTTGAGTCACTTCTGCTCTTCTAAGTAACCCTTCACCCCCAGTTCTCTACGTAACCTTAATAAAACTCAGTGGTTCACCAAGGAGAACTTCAGTAGTATCCATACTTTGTTCTGTCTGGGCTCCCTTATCTGGGGTAATGTATGTAGATGTGTGTGTGTTGCATCTCCCTAGGAATTGTCTGCCAAGAAATACCTCTAACTAACAGTCTACCAGTGTTTAATTCCATCTACTTGACTCTTTTTGACTATAGAAATTTCTCTCTCAAGGTGCCAAGCTTTGTTACTAAACCTTCAAAACAATGAAGACAACAGACCAGATTACTTCTCTGAATATACTGTCCATGGACACAATGGCCTCCTTAATATTGACATATGGATACTATCAATGACATGGAGAAATTAAGGGAATTAAACTAATAGTCAATAGTCTCCAAACTTTCTCCCACTCCAAAAATTTTCCTTCTTTCATCTTCTCTGTTTCAGTGTCATCTTTGAGCACCTACTTCTATCTCCCAGAAAACAAGAAATGGTCCTTGGCAATTTCTTTTTGATATTGAAAGTTAATAATCAAGTAGGGTAAATACTGCCTGCAAAGCAAATTAACCCCACTCACCCTTATTTAGCCATCACTTCATCACAGACTAGTTAAGCTACCTCTAAATCACTGTTCATGCAACAGCTAGAAATACCTTGATATTGCCAACATCTTCCCATCACTGTCTTATTGAAAGTTTTAAACAGTTTCTGTTACCAGAATATGTTCCAAATATACCAATCTGAATGTTTTCTCATTACACTGAAGTAATATGTCTACATCAAATAGCTGTCAAGCCAAGACTTTTGTCTGGGGATATGCATGTGAGATAATGTCTTGTATACTGTGTAAAAACATTCACCTGTCAATAAAACACTGATTTGCCAATGAACTGAGACAGGATTTTAAGGCAGGACATCTGAAGAAAGAAAGGAATGCTGGGATTGAATCAGAATGGGAGGTTTGCCCAGACACAGAAGTCAGTCACATGAAACTGAGGACCAGACAACCAGGTACGTGGCATGACTTCGAATACATGGGTAATTAAGTTATGAGCTAGTTGGAGAAGAAGCAAAGCTTTTGGCCTAGACATTTATTCATGAAGTATTAAGTCTCAGAAGCATAATTTCATGAGCCTGAGTGTGGGTGGAAAAGCATGAGGTTACAGGTGGCATTAACTACAGACGGCCTTAACTATACGCAGGAAAAGTTCTCACACCTGTCTAGTACTGGTCCAATCATGTATCACCTTAACATTAGCCCACATGCAAGTCTCATAGGCCAATGAAGGAACCTGCCCCAAATCTGAGTCTAAATTATATGACTCTTTCAAAGAATTACCAAAAATGTAATAATTTTCTAGTCTCTGTTTCACAAGTCAATAGCCTGCGAACACAGTCTGCCGTATTTTCTGGGCAGGAAAAAACATCAAGAAATAGCACCAGTGTGTGCTGGTGCATACCTGTAATCCAAGAGAAGTAGGAAAATGAGCAGCCAAAGGCCAACCTCTACTCATTCTGTAAAGAGCTCAAAGCCAACCAAGGCTATCAGAGACTCTGTCTCAAAAAGAGAAAGAAAAACAAAAGCAAAAACCTGCCATGGGCATGGGATCAGGGGTTGGGGATGGCATACACAAATCCACTAAGAATAAGCAGCTGTAGAGGCATAGGTTGATGACTGCACTCTATGACAAAAAGCAAGGTTGACTGCTATGGTGGTGTCTTAATTAGGATTCCACTGCTGTGAAGAGATACCACGTACTTGGGGCTGACTTGCAGTTTCAGAGTTTTAGTCAGAATGAGATGTATGGCAACATGCAGGAAGACATGGTGCTGGAGAAGAAGCTGAGAATTCTACATTTTGATCCACAGTTTGCAGAGAAACTGTGTCATACTGGGCATAACTTGAACATAGGAGACATCAAAGCCACACTTTAGTAGACCCCTACAGTGGCACACTTCTTCCAACAAAGCCACACCTCCTAATAGTGCCACTCCCATGGGTCAAGCATTCAAATACATGAGTCTGTGGGTCCATACCTATTCAAACCACCACAGGTGCTCCTGTGTACAGCTTGCTCCAATTAGGCGGCTATAGTTAGGGAAGATTTCAAAGTACTAAGAGATTACCAGCAGGCAGAAAGCTTGGTTCCTTCAGATTCACAGAAACCCCATACCACCCTAGTCAAGAACTCAGTGCTAGCTCTGTTTGCTTCCCCAATAAAGAGATACCTCTCAGTTTCTCTCTTCAACTAGTAGTGCCCAGACCACAGCCTGTAAAGCTCACTGCAGCCAATAACAGCTACTAGTACACACAAACAGGGATGTGTCTAAAGTAACACTCACTGACCCGGGTCCACAGTCAGCATAAAACACAAACATGCATAGAGAACACAAAGGACTCTAACAGAGCTCAAGGACAACCTACTAACTCTACTCTTGCCAACTGGCAGGTTCTAGTTTTATGGCTCCAAAAAAAAAAAAACTCTCATTCTTTTTCTTTATTTTTTTCTACCTTTTTCCCCTTTTTACTATTATTTAGTATTGTTTTTATTTTGTGTTTAAACTGCAATGAAGTTCCAAGTAAAAGATATTGTCTGTGATCAAGTAACCAAAACTAATCAAAGAAGCTAGGGTAAATGCCAACAGCTGGGGTGAAGGAGGCTGTTCAAAATTCCAACCTGTTTAACAAACCATGTTTTTGGCTTGCTGTGTTTCTATTCCTATTTGGGAAGGAAATAGTAAAATAGAAGCTATTGCATGTGGGCTAATGTTAAGGTGATACATGATTGGACAGTAGAGAGGTAGGCAGGGGAAAAGGCTAGGAAACCAGAAGAGGAAGAGAGGAGACTGGAAAAGGAGGATCTATATCCAAGTATCCAACTGGTGATAGGTAGATATGAATATTTTTAAGGGTTTCTGTAGGTTCTTTTATCTCATATAGAAGGGCACTTTGTATCTTTGTCCATTGGGTGTAAGCTTATTGTGTAGAGAGTTTATGAATTGAGAATTTAATACATAAACCTGCTTGATAAGCTACTGGGCTTTGGAGTCATGTTTGTTCGAGGGTGTGTGTGTGTAGAGGGACAGAACATGGCAGGGGTAGTCTTATCCACCCAAGACAGAAGCAACAGGGCAGGAGGAGTGAACCACCTGGGAAGGGAACCTCCTGGACAGGGTGGCTTTCGGACCATGTGACAGAGTCCAGGCGCTCGGCTCCACACTAGAGCTGCGTCCAGAGTGAGGCTGATAAAAGGTTAAGCCATCCTCTTAATATTTACTGCAACAAACACAAGAATCAGAAGCCACATGTTGGTTCGACCAATATCTATATGCACTCACAGATGGCAGTTTTCTAAGATATATATTTTAAAACTTTTGTGAAATTAAGATAACCTAAACCTCTTTTTCTGTCTTTTCTCTGTCCCTTTATGTATACGCTAATTGGTATGGGGGTGGAGGCCGAAAAGCAATGGCAATCCACGTCCATTTAGAACCTCAAACAGACAAGACCATAAATACGCCTTTCCAATTTGTATTATTCTGAAGACCCAAGAATCCAGAAAGATACCCAAGAGGCATACCTAGTTACTTACAAAGGCAAACTTAGCCAAGTATCAGCAAACCTGTCAGTAGAAACTCTAAGGCAACAAAAGCACAGTTTGGTGAATTTCACATCAATAGAACTACCAACCAAGATTACTACGCCTAACAAAACTAACCTTTAAAATAAAAGGAAAAATAAAGACCTTTCACGAAAGCATAAAATTAAAATAATTCAGGTCCATTAAACTGGCATAACAGATGATATTCTAAGGAATGCCACACTCAGATAAAATAGTCATGAAAGCTCAGGACAGTAACCTCAAGAATGAGAATTAGGAAAAGAATTAACACATTAACTTAGTAAACTAACAAGCCCCAAAGATGAAAGAAAAAAAAGTATTTCAGTAGCAGCCATAAATGTAACCACAGTCTTAAATCTGTGATTGAGACACAGAATAGCTGAACAAACTCAAAACAAAAGCAGAAGCCAGCTGCTTGCTGTCTGTAAGAAACTTATTTCATTGACAAAGACACCATAGACAGGAAGTAACTACAAAGAAATATAAGGAGATATATAAAACCAAATGGGAATAAATTATAAAAAATTATAGCAATAATAATTAAGACAGACTGATCCCCAGGGATTACAACTGCAAATTATCTACCACCTAACCATCACTAAACAGCTAAGTAAAGAATTATACTTAAGAACTTTTCAAAGAGATCTAATTCATCTTTTCCAGAGGTTTTTGTCCAGAATTTCTTGTTTTGCACAGGAATCAAATGTTCTGTGTGCTTCAGGGTTCAAAAGTGGCCTTGATCACAAACACCAATAGCACTTTACATCCCTACTACTCCCAAGTGTGATAGCCTAAAGTATCCCCTCCTAGAAATATCACCCCAGATTGAGAATTAGTGTCCTAGGTCAGCTCTTAAAGAGATGCAATAAAATGACTCTTAACAGCAGAATGCTATTCCCATAGATCAGTATCCATAGTGGAAAAGCTTCATTCATCTTGCAGTAGATGGCAACTAACACAAAGACACTTACAACTGGACAATGTGCAAAGAAAGAGATTTGGTCAATCAGCCCTAAATGAGATGTCTTTATTAAACTCCTCCCCTCAAGGTTCAGGGATCTACATGGAAGAGAAGACAGAAAGATTAAGAGATAAATGGTGAACAGCCACCCAAAAAAAAAAAAAAAAAAAAAGAAGGCATTCATGTAGAAAACCCACCATATATAGCATGTCTATCTAGATAAGTGAAAAAGTACTTAAAGTTTATATGCATGGGAAAACGTGTATTTTTTTCAGAGAGATTATTCATAGCTTACATATATCCTCTAGAACACTCATGATTCCCCAAATAAAACTTAAGAAACATGTTCATTTTGTTTGTTTGTTTTATGTACATTGTTTATGTTTATCGTTATTGTGTGTGGGGAGTGTACACACACAGAAAAATCAGAGAACAACTCTTCAGAAGTCTGTTTCTCCTTCCACCATGGGGTCTAGGGTTTTTCATGGTAAGCACTTTTAACTGTGGAACCATCTCCTCAGCCCAGTAATTTATTGTTTTGTACATTACTATTCAAAGTTATAAAGAGCAACAACACCTGTAAACTCCCTTTCTAAGCTATTTGCCTTCTAAATACTCACTCCGAATTATTAGATTTTGATTGTTTCTTTACTCTGTATTTGGGGGAAGGGGCTTCACCAAGAATACCACATAATAAGCCATTGAATTTCCTGAAAGTTCTTTTGGGGAAAGCACCTTATTATTAACTCTGTGAATAAATGAAGCAGTCAAGAGAATGTCATTGGCTTACCTAGTATCCAAAAGCTCTTAAATGGCAGAATGAGAACTCCACCCTATCTGCTGCTTATGTTATACAAAAGACAGACAGAAATATCAACTATAAAGTCAACATAATCTGTGAGTTAAAAACATGATGCACAGAAAAACAGGCTTTTTCCTGAGTCTTTAGTGAATTCCAATGGACTGGTGCCTGATCAAAACCAAAAACCTACACTAGACCTGGAAGTGAAGTTCATTTTAGATCTCAATGCAAGCCAAAGTACAATTCATATACTCCACAAGTGACTCAGCAATGTGCAGCAACACAAGACATCCAAGGGCCAGTGATCACAATGTATGATTAATCTAGAATATCTCACTCTGCAGAAGAATGCTTTTTCACACTCACTTCACTCATAAAACTCATGTTTTTAACCAACATCTGGTAAAAATGCCCAGGGCTTGTCTGAGTAAAGAGCAGCAATTCAAGGAACACACTCCTTGTAAGTTAAGGAGGTCCTGGGGAACATTCTGAAAACCAGTAATCAGTCAGCTACTTCAACATTTCTTATACATAAAGAATATTGGGTGACATTTCCTATAAAACAAGCATCACTGGAGGGGGAGATGGCTCAGCAGTTAAGAGCACTGATTATACTCTTCCAGAGATCCTGAGTTCAAATCCCAGCAACCACATGGTAGTTTACAACCATCTATAATGAGATCTGATGCATCTGGTGCATCTGAAGACAGCAACAGTGTACTTATACATATATAATAATATAATAAATATAATAAATAAATAAGTAGATAGATAAATAAATATAAAAAACAAAACAAGCATCACCAATACAAATCAAAACACCAAAACAAACATGTCACAGGGCCAGTTAAGATGGATGGCTCAGCAGGTAAAGGCACCTACAATTAAGATTGACAATATGAGTTTGGTCCCTCAAACACACATGGTAAAAGGAGAGAACTGACTTCCACAATTTGTCCTCTGACTTCCACAAGCACATATTGTCTCATTATACAAATATACAAACATACACAAAATAAATAAATATATTTAATCGTATTAGGTATGGTGGCACATTAATCCCAACACTCTGGGGCAGAGGCAGGCTTAACTCTCTGAATTCAAGATCTATATAAGAATTCTAGGTCAGCCAAGGCTTCATAGTGGGACCACCTCTTCAAATAAAAAATAATATAAAATAAAATATAAAAGACACATGCACACAATTAATCACTGCAAATAACAAGTATAATTTGAAAATCAAAAATGTAAAATAAAATACTAAGCAACATTAATATGGACACTGGAAAAGAATATTGATTAAAAGAGCAGCCTTTGTGTTTGTCTTTTTTTTGTTTATTTTGCTTCATTGGTTTTTAGAGACAGGCTCTCTAAAAATTCTGTATAGCCCTGGCTGTCCTAGAAATCTGTAGACCAGGCTGGCCCCAAACTCACGGATACACCGGCCTCTGCCTCCTGAGTGCCAGGGATGTACACCCCTGCTAGACACTAGTGCCTGTATTCTTAGAGAGTCTAACTCAGCCAATATAGTGCTCACCCTGAGAGTGAAAGGGTTGGAGTCTGAGCTCCAGAACATACACAAAGAAAGCTTCTATGATAATCCTAGCGTGGGGAAAGTGGGGATAAAAATGCCCTAAGGGCTCTGGACAGCAGGCAGCCTAGCTTAAGATGTCAACCAACCTAAAATGATTTTGATTAAAGCCACCAGCAAAGTGATTCAAACTTATGTAAACTATTAAATATAAAAATTAACAGACCCAGATTATGTCAGACAAACTTCATACCAATTCTGGGACTGTTTTTGTTTTTCTTTGTTTCACAAGAGAAGTTTTAAAATATTTTTCCCACTACTAATAGATTATACACTAGAAAAACTAGAGGTCACAATTAACAGAATTGGTTTATTTTTAGAGCCCAGATTCTTAAATTGTGGCTCCTAAACCCCATTTGGGATCATGTAATCTAATGTGAGCTGTGTAAACTCTAGCCGAATTAAAATGTTTCTGAGCACAGAATGACCAAACTCAGATGCATAACGAATATAAAACATAAAGAAGCTCTCACTGGTTGTACGCCACACAACTTCAATGCAGCCTCAGTTCTAAACACTGTGTGTGAGAAATAACACAACATCCATCGATTTCACCTCACAGTACCTCAGCTGAGCGCAGCGGCAAGCTGTGGACACTGTTGTTCTCACTGTTCTTAGTTTCCTATTCTTAGAGGATAGTGGTGGTTTAGTTACTATTTAATACTGTCATTCCTCCACATAAAAGTATCAGATCATCTCAGTACTGTATTGTGCTCACATGTGAGATTTTTAAAACTGCTGTTCTGGGACTGGAGAGATGCTCAGTGGTTAAGAGCACTGACCACTCTTCCAGAGATCTTAAGTTCAATTCCCAGCAACCACATGGTGGCTCACAACCATCTGTAATGGGATCTGATGCCCTCTTCTGGTGTGTCTGAAGACAGCAACAGTGTACTCACATACATTAAATAAATAAGCAAATCTTCAGTCAGCTATACAGCACAGGACCAGAATCTGGATCCCCAGCGCTCATGTCAAAGCTGAACGTGGGAATGATCATCTGTAACCCCAGCACTGGAGAAGCAGAGACCGTCAGATTCTAGAACTAGCCACTGTAACAAAAAAAGTGAGCTCCAGACTCAAGGAAATACCTATCTCTAATAGAATAACCAAGGAGGACACCCAACACCAGCCTCTGACCTACACACACACACACACACACACACACACAAGCACACACAAAGACACATATACATACTACAACATACACAAAAAAAATCATATCTTGGCTTGTGATTAAGACAGAATCTCAAAACAATTTTTTAAAAAGTCTTAAGTATGCTTCTGTCATATTATGCTATTCTCAACATTGATGATTATAAGATCAAAATATTTATCACTGGCGAATTTTGAAATGTTTAATTCTGCAGTATCAAATGCTTAGCCAATATTTAATTTTTATGTTAAAAAAGCAAATCTATTTTGCTAGCATGCAAATTTATTTCTTCTTTGACAAATGATAAAAATATAAATACCAAAAATTGTTTTCAAATACATTTCTTTATAATTAATAAATATTCAGGGGTTTGGCAAGATGGCTTAGCAGTTAAGAATACTGCCTGCTCTTCCAGAGATCTTGAGTTCAATTCCCAACAACTACAAGGTGGCTCACATGCCCTCTTCTGGTGTGTCTGAAGGTAGCAATAGTGTACTTATATACATAAAATAAATAAATCTTAAGTAAAGAATAAATATTCAACTGTGCTTACATTTAAACTCCAGCTTATTAAATAAGTATTTCTCAAGCAAGATGGGGTCATGAGCAAAAAACTTAATGAAACTGCAATTAAATTAATAAATCAAGAAGACACACCCTATGTTAGGAAATGTAAGAAGCATGCAAACCATAAAATAATCCTAACTCTATCATAAAATAAACAAAACATGGGCTGGAGAAATGGAACAGCAGTTAACAGCCCTGGCACTCAGGTTCAGTCCCCTACACCCACCTTAACACCATCTGCAACTACAGTTTCAGGGAACCCAATACCTTCTTATGGTCTCTGTAGGTCCCAGGTACACATGATGTAGACAAAACACCCATACACAAGAAACAACATAACTTTTTAAACTAGCCGAATACATATAAAACATAAACACTAAAGACAGCCATATAGTCTTGGGGTTTAAAACATTCATGGTGAAAAGAACTGAAAAGGTTTTGGTTTTTTTTTTTTGTTTGTTTTGTTTTTTTTTTTTTAAGTAAGAGTTAAAATTAAATAAGAAGCTGTGTAAAAACATCCAGAAGAATGGACAAGTCTCTGAAGTGGATGATTAATGGGGAAAGAAGAAAACAACACTGGGTATAAAGCAAGGGAAATAAAGTGGAGACTATTGCACCAGAAACTACAAGAGTATTAAAAACACAGATTAGCTTTTTGTCCTAAACTAAGGACTAAGGATTATAAACAGCTACTAAAGGCAGGACTAAGATAAAGTTCCAGAGCCCATGTATTCAACAATAGTACTGCTTCTCAAAGGAAAAGAATTTGAGCCAGGCATGCGGCATATGCCTTCTGCCTTCCTAGCACTCAGAAGGCAGAAGCAAGCAGATCTCTGAGAGTTGGTGGCCAGCCATGTAGACCCTATAATGGGGTAAAAAAGGAAAGGAAAGAATATTGTATTTAAAGGTAGGGGTGTGTGTGTGTGTGTGTGTGTGTATGTGTGTGTGTGTGTAATGTATGTCAACTTAGTTCAAATGTAAAGTTTACATCAACTAACAATTTAGTATAGCAGTTCTCAACTGGTAGGTTACAACCCCTTTGAAGTGGAATGACTCTTTCACTGTGATCACCTAAGACCAGAAAACACAGATATTCATATTACAATTCATAGCAACAAAAATAATGTTATGATTGGGGTGAACATAGCATGAGGAACTGAAGGGTAATAATAGCATTAGGAAGGTTCAGAACTGTTGCTTTAGTAATTTAGGCATCCTATCTCCTCAAATATATGAAAATCATAAAGCATCACAGGATTATTGTAAAAATTTTGTCATAAATAAAAAGTCCAAGAATATGGACACCAGAGAGATGGCTCAATGATTAAGAGCACTGACTGGTGATCAATTCCCAGCAACTAAATAGCAACTCACAACTGTCTGTAACTCCAGTTCCAAGGGATCCAACACACATGCAGGCAAAACACCAATACACATAAAAATTTTTAAAAATCATTTAAAGTGCTTTCTATGTAATAAGCATTATTGGCATACATCCAGACAGTGCAGCCCCTTCTCCAAAAACAAAGTAATAAGTTGAGTGATCTTTAGAAGATACCTGAAACCACAATATCAGAGCATATACATACACACACATACACACACACACACACACACACACACACACACACATGGACATATAAACACACACACATATATATATATATTGCATTTTCTTGCATATACATGATTGACTTATCAATCAAGCATAATAAATTACCCTTAGCAACACAGCATTGGTTTTTCTCTCTCTTCTTACTAAGCCAAATAAAAACAAGCACATCACCTAAAGGAAGCATACCAAAATGGATCAAAATGGTCTATATTACTTTGGGCCAACACCAAATGAAATAGGTGTTATCTGAACACAGGCCTGTCATGCCAAGAAAGCCAATCTGGTAAGTGAGATGCTTACGAAGTGCTAACGGACAGGGCCCAGACACAAGCAAAGATATGCTGGCAGAGGCTCTCACACAAATGCAAGACTTCAGTGTGCTACTGAGAGCAGCACAAATCTAGAATTTATAAAGTACCTTTTCAGTTCTCATTCAGTATTTTTGGGCTGACTATGGCTAGCTACAGGTAACCAAAGGCAAAGCATACCTCAGAGAAAACTACACCATAAGCACTTTACATAGGTTACTTAATCCTTAAAGAGAAAGAAAGAAAGAAAGAAAGAAAGAAAGAAAGAAAGAAAGAAAGAAAAAAGAAAGAAAAAAGAAAAAGAAAAAAAAATCACCTTTCAGAAAGTGTATTATTATTCTAATCATTTCTACAGGTTAGGAAACATTGTAAGACACAGATTTCTGTGAGGTCACAATTGTGCGGCTAATGGAACTCTCCACTCCTCCTAACATCCATGCTCTCCCAATTTAACAATGCAGTTGTCTTCCTTTAAGACGTGGGAGCTGATTTTCCTACATTTTGAATTTTGTCTAGTCTCCAGACTTGCTTTGGTCAGCAACAGGTGACACCAAGCAGCTCCAAGTGCAGACTCAACATGATCTTTCATGTTTCCATTCACTCTTGGAATCTTGTCTCCACTTTCCCTCTATCTTTAAGCAGAGAACCAGCCAACCCCACCATAATGTGAAAGACTATCCTAGACCAGGCGGGTCCCCCAGCCAACCTACCAGGTAACCAACATACATGAAGAGTTCATCAGCTCCGATGAAATTAGACAAATCTAGTTCACGTAATTAAAACTATCTAACCTTCAGATTCATGCATAGTAATGTATTCATTACTGTTGTTTAGTGTCTTAGTTAGGGTTTTATTGTTGTGAACAGACACCATGACCAAGGCAAGTCTTATAAATGACAACATTTAATTGGGGCTGGCTTACAGGTTCAGAGGTTCACTCCATTATCATCGAGGAGAGAGCATGGCAGCATCCAGGTAGGCATGGTGCAAGAAGAGCTGAGAATTCTACATCTGGAAGCCAGGAACAGACTGAGCATCCTCAGGCAGCTAGGAGGAGTGTCTCCAAGTCCAGCCCCAGAATGACACACTTCCTCCAACAAAGCCACACCTTCTAATAGTGCCACTCCCTAGGCCAAGCATATGCAAACCATCACATTTAGTAAATAGTATTTTATTATATTAATGTCAAGTGTTTCAAGAACAACCACTATTTGAAAACTACATTTATTGGAAGAGGTGGGATGTGCAGCCTGACACCTAACATACCCTCCCAATCGCTAACTTCAGGTAACGTCCAGAGCCAAAGTGCAAGTGACACTGGAATAGATGCTACAGTAATAGTTTCCTCTCTGAAAGAGCAAATACCATATCCCTGACATTTAACATTAATTTAAAATTAATTTATAAAAACTCCAAGTCCACTTGTGTTTTGTTCATTTATTCCAGGCATGTACCTACCACCATTCCCGGTTTGCATTCTCATTCAAACTGCCAGCTTTGCTTCCTTAGTCACTGATACATAAGATTCCTATCATCTATCAGCCCATATGTATATATGCTCACATATACCTCCTGTATGTATGCTTACATAAGAAAGAATAAGCACTTCCAAATAAAGCCAACACTTCAATTAACCATTTCTTCCTCAGGGACATTACTCCAGTAAACCATACATTTCTCTCTTCATCGTTTATTTTCCTGTATTGGCTCATTTCTACCTGTATACAGATGTTATTATTTCTTTCATCCTACTCTCACATCCTGCTTTCATTCTACTGGGTTAAGACTCCTGTTAACCCAGATCCTAGTCACAGTTGAGGCTATAGCTCAATGGTAACTCTTGCCTAGCATCCCTGAAACACAAGGTAGGATGAAGAGAGGGTTCTGGGGGCACTCTCTTGGCTCCTAAGTAAGGGATGCTGCAATAGTGTCACTAAACTGTAAACTGAGACTGCTATCCCACCACCTTGTCTTCACGTAATGAATCAACCAACTGACTAGAGTAACTGACTAGTTTGCTACTGCACAAGAAGGCTAAGAGAAGGAATGTCTGGAATGCAGAAGCTCCTCTAGGATGCATTTACAATTTTCATGTACTATATATAATTAAAGTCAGGGAAACAGCTCAGAAGAACTTCTAATTGCCCAGACCCTTAAGAATGAGTTTGGGTCACCTCACCAGACAGGAAACCACAAACAGAATACCTGACAAAGACAGGGGCTATGGAATGACAGTGGAAGACGGTAATTATAGATAATCATAACCACATAACTAGCTGCAGAAATAACTGAGTATTTCTGCTTTAATACAAAAGTATTATATAGTAGCCAAATTACAATTTTATCTCCCTTCCCACATCCACCTATTAACAATATCTCATGCTACAATAGTTAAGTTACAAAACAATGAGTATTAATTGTGGCTTATGTAAAGAGAAACTATTTTAAAAATGGAGAAAATGACTATATCCTCTTTGAAGTTTGTCTGCTGTCTGAACAACAAAAGTTGCACTGCATAGCAAAGGTGTGATTAACTGGGATGGACTACAATGGCAATATCAATGTTTTTAGATTGTAACTACTTTTCTCCAAATTCTTTTCTCTACATCGCTATTATTTACAGAAGGCCTCCAAGAAATTCCTAAGACACAAAGTGAAGTAGCTATGCTTATGTTTAGAAAATAACAGAAAAAAAATGGTTCTCTGTCACCAACTAGGCCTCAGTTCACCTGACTCACCACAGGATGGGGACAGTAGCTGGGCCCACAGCAAGTCTATGTCCACCTTCAAAGAAAAGTACGCTCTGCCTCTTACAGGTTCCCATATTGTCCAAATCTCAAAAGTTACAGGCTTGGGCTAATGGCTCAGCCCATTTCCCAATGACTTCCAAGTCCATCTTGCAGGTTTGTTTTTTCTCCCCAGCTTCACATCTACATCTACCATATTTTCCAAAATCTTACAGACCTCAAGTCACCAGCAGACTCAGAGGAGAGAACTCCTGTATCTTAAAAACAAACAAACAAACAAACAAAAAACCCACTCAACAAAAGCATTTCCTTCTCTGATCAAACTCAAGTTGACAGAGAAAAGAATATAGTCATGATTAGACTACATTATGTGCCAAGAGCTATCTCCACTTGCTACTCCTCCTGACCATATAACTTAATCAAACAGAAAGCCACATGCTCTCCTCACTGCCTTTTAATCAGCAAAACTACCTGAAGCTTTAAGTTTAAAGACAAACAAACCAAACACTTGCAAAGGTATTTATTTCTTAGAACAAATTACAATTTTTAAATGTACCCTCTACAGCAGTGAAATAGCTCAGTAGGTAAAGGTATGATCAAAGTTTAAACTACAGAATAGATAAACACATACAGAGAGAGAGAGAGAGAGAGAGAAAGAGAGAGAGAGAGAGAGAGAGAGAATCTATCTTCTTTTGAAAATAGTTATAACTATACCTAATGGTTGACCTGTTTGGATTTGTAGTATTGTATTTTAGTATGGGTATACAGAAATCCTGGGATATTTATTAGGCTTAACTTACTTGGCTACAAAATTACAAGATAGAGCTTAAAAAGCCAAAGAAAGGAAGCTGTAATTCCAGCACTCCAGAGGCTGAAGCAGGAAGATCAGGTTGAGGTCAAGGCCATCTATGCCACCTTGAGACACTCACTGTCTTAAGAAAAGGCATAGCAAAGGGGAAGGAGATAGAAAGTATCCATGAACAAGGCTAGGCATAGAGTTCAGAAGTAGAGTGCTCTGCCTAGCATAAGCAAAGAAAGGCCAAGGTTAGTGTCCCAAGGACTCAGAAACATGAAGATGCAGTCAAACTAAGTTACTTAGGTCTGCAGTCAAAGGAAGAATGGAAGATCTTTCAATTCTTAACCCAGGAGTCTCCATTCTTCCTTCTCCAAACATATATGAAAATGCAGCAGTGCAACCTGCTAGCAAAGAAGCAAATGAAAATCTCAGACATATAGATTTATCAAGATAACCACAATCAGAGCACCCAAAGACCTACTACTGACAAAACTAACTCTAAAATGTTTATGGAAACTAGAATGACAGTAAAAATATATGTAAAAGAGGATTCATACTATAGGATTGATTTTATTTGTTTATGTGGGGTACATGAGAGAGAGACACAGAGGAGAGAAGAGGAGAGAGGAAGAAAAGCAGGAGGGAGTAAGGGAGAGAAGCAAGCTCACAGGCATGCAGGTGCCTAAGGAGCAAGGAGTCACTGAAGGGGTCATCACTGAATCCCCTGCATCTGGAATTACAGGAAGTTGTGAGCCATCTGATAGGAGTGCTGGGAACCAAACTCCAACCCTCTGAAATAGCAATAAACAACTTTAACTGCTGGACCATTTCTCCACCCTCTGCCAATTTTAAAACTTTTTTTTACATATTATTTATTTAATGTATATGAGTACACTATAGCTGTTCAGACACACCAGAAGAGGGCATCAGATCCCATTACAGATGGTTGTGAGCTACCATGTGGTTGCCGGGAATTGAACTCAGGACCTCTGGATGAGCAGTCAGTGCTCTTAACCACTGAGCTATCTCTCCAGCACCCATTTTAAAGCTTTTAATGCTCACTATAATTGGATATGGTGGCCTTTAGCCCTATAGATTGGGAGGTAAAGACAGGAGTACTTCTGAGTTTAGGCTAGCCTAGTCCACATAGCAAATTCCAAGCTTGCCAAGGCTACAAGAAAAAAAAAAAAAAAAACCAAAACCTCCCTATATAATGCCACAGTAATGAAGATAGTTTGAGTCCTTCATAGAACAAATAGATGAATAAATAAATACAGAGGCCACAAAGATGCACATATAATGTTCAAATTATTTAGGAGAAGGATACAAAAGCAACTGACTCAGTTCAGGAAATCTAATAATGGTGCCAGAATGAAGAAGCCTTCTTTTTCATAAATCTTAAACTATTTCATACACACACACACATTCATTCATTCATTCATTTTGAAATGAATCAAATCTATGTTAAAAACTACTATATTTTGGATCTTGAATGTTGCCTAGAGTCTTATATCCCCAAGTGGTAGTGGAAGCTTTAAAAGAAGCTGCCTAGTGGGAGGTCTTCAGGTTACTGTGGAGGTCCTTGAAAAGCGGGCTTGCCATCCCCTCAGTTTCTAGCCATCACACAACCATCACTGCCATCCAGTACTCTCTCCAGAGGACCAACAGCAATAGCTATCAGATCACAGAATGGAACCTCTAACTATATAGATGGCAACAGAAGGAAGAAAAATTAATACAATAGCTCATACATTAGTAATTGTTTTGTTTACTTTTCTTGAGATGTAATTAATTGCAACTTAATTCCTTATTGCCTAGTTATCTCACTTATTTGGTGTAGTAAAGGAAACCTGACTAACACAACTAAGAATCTTCTACACAA
Source organism: Micromys minutus (assembly GCF_963924665.1). Classification (NCBI taxonomy): domain Eukaryota; kingdom Metazoa; phylum Chordata; class Mammalia; order Rodentia; family Muridae; genus Micromys; species Micromys minutus. Next base: position 9,232,368 of record NC_137964.1, on the reverse strand, counting down.
AATAAGCACAAAAAATATTCCCATGGTTTGTGGGTAGGTAAACGCTTATTAGAACTCAAAACCATAGCACAGTTAAAACTGACTGATTAAAGCTCAATAACTAAAACCTTCTACTCATCAAAATTTATGTTAAGAACAAGATATGTGACAAAATGGCAGAAAGCCAATTACCTGGCAAATAATTCATACCCAGACTGTATTAAGAAAAAACTGGGGGCATGGCTCATTTGGTAAAATGCTTGCCTCTCATGTATGAGGTCATGGGTTTGATTCCCATCACCAAAAAAAAAAAAAAAAAAAAAAAAAACCCTACAAGTCAACAATAAAAAGATAATCAGGAGCCAACAAAATAGTTTGGTGTCCAAACCTCACGTGGTAGAGATCCAACTCCTGAAAGCAGAGCAGTCCTCTGATCTCCACATGCAATGTGCCAGACACACACGTAATAAATATTAATTTAAAACATTTTAAGAGGTATTTTTACATTTTTATTTATTTTATGTATATGAGTATGCTATCTTTATGAACACCAGAAGCGGGCATCAGATCCCATTACAATGGTTGTAAGCCACCAGTGGTTGCTGAGAACTGAACTCAGAACCTCTGGACCACTGAGCCATCTCTCCAGACTCAAGACAGCAATTTTTTAACAGCAAAAAAACTTGAAAAAAATTCTACTAGAGGTTAAATATGGTGACATGAGCCTTTAATCCTAGCACTTGGGAAGTAGAGGCAGGAGAAACTCTGAGTTCAGAGTCCAGCCTAGTCTTCATAGTGAGTTCTAGGGCAATCGGCACTACTTTTGTGAGATGCTGCCTCAAAAAAGAAAGAGGAAAAAAGGGAAAATAAATCCTACAACAAAACAAGTCAATAACTACATGGAATAGTATCAGTATCATTAGCAATATCAGTATCACAGCTACCCAACCTGCATGACGGAGATGTACAATTGTCCCAGTATTTTGGAGACAGAGGCAGGAGCACTGGGTAGAATTAGAGGCCAGTCCAGTCTGAATATCAAGTTCTAAGCCAACAGGGGCACATAGGAAAACTAGATGATGATAATAACAACAATAAAATAGAAAGTGAAAGAAAAGAAAAATAACTCATGAAGTGTGGAAGTTTCCACTGACTCATGTAAGAAAAAAAGTTCTGTCCATTGCCCAAGTAAGAGTTGGGTACCTGGGAACAACGTGATTCAGGGAGTGTAACTGCAAGCAGGGAGGCCAGTAAGACAACAAAGGCAGAGGAGTAAGCAGGCAACCTTTTATTTTTAGCAGATTCAAAGAGAGGGGAAAAGTCTCAAATATTCAAAACACACACAGACACACAACACACAAACATACAAACACACAAATGAAAAAGACTCAGCTCAAAAAATAAAAATGGCTCAAGCACAGGAAATAATGCTCAGATTCATGAACCAGGAATATGTAAATTAAAACAGAGGAGATACTGTTTTTCACCTGTCCGACTGACCTGACAAGGTTTCTAACTGGTTTATTATATACTTACATATGTATACTTTTATATTATGGAAATGTTACAGAGAAACAAGTATTTTCACATATACAACAGTGCTACAAAGTCTACAAAGTGACACCATGTAAATTCTTTCTGCCTTGCAGCAATTCCATGGCTAGGAACTTGCACTACAAACAAATCTTCACATGCACAAAATAATAGCAATTGTATAACAGTTTACTGGGGACAATCAATAAACTAGTGCAACTATGGTATAAAATGTCCTACAACAGTTAAAGCTGGAAACAATCAATAAGCTTGTAAAACTGTAGTATAACAATAAACACTGTAGTTGTCCACAGAGGTAGAAGAAGTACGATATACACAAGTAAGAGATCTCCAGGGTATATTTTCCAATGTAAAATAATAATTAGTAAAAGGCAGAGAGTTAAGTTTCCAGTATTAGTGTAAAAAATGAGGAAAGACTGAGGTGGGCTATGTCTGTAAGCAATTGTATTATTAAAAGATCATTAACAGAGGCTGGGAGATCATTAACATCTAACAGGAGAGATGGAAGAAATGAAAGAATTAGGATGACACTCCAGATTCTGACATGAGTGTAAAAGCAGTCATCCTTAAAACAGATGCTGGAAAGTCTGTTACTAACTTGAACATAGGGAAAATGCTAGAGAAATGAACAAATTTGGACATGTTACATTAGAGACAATGCTTTTACATAGCTAGAAAAGTACACTAGAAAAAGGAACTTCGAGCTGGAGAGATGGCTCAGTGGTTAAGAACACTGACTGCTCTTCCATAGGTCCTGAGTTCAAATCCCAGCAACCACATGGTGGCTCACAACCATCTATAATGATGGCTTTAATGATAAATAAATCTTTAAAAAGAAAAAGGACATTCAGAGAAAGAAAAGTGTATATTTCCAATAGTCAAATTCATATGGTATGTAAATTATACCTCGGTAAAACTATTTTTTAAAATGAGTTTTAAATGGATGCAATTAATGGGGAAAGGACAAAGGGAAACATGTATAAGAACCAATTTGCTTAGGAATTACTTATCCTATAAAGTCAGTTAGCCTGGGGTGAAACCAAACCTCAAAAAAATAAACTAGAAAGGCAAGTTACTCAGTCACAAAACTACAAGCTAATATCCTCTTCTTAAAGATATCAACCACGGACTGGAGAAATGGCTCAGCAGTTAAGAGCACTGACTGCTCTTCCAAAGGTCTTGAGTTCAATTCCCAGCAACCACATGGTGGCTCACAACCATCTGTAATGGGATCTGATGCCCTCTTCTGGTGTGTCTGAAGAGAGCACAACAGTGTACTCATAAAAGAATAAGTAAACTTAGAGAGAGAGAGAGAGAGAGAGAGAGAGAGAGAGAGAGAGAGAGAGAGAGACATCAACTACTTACTTTCCCAGGTTTACAGTAGACTAGAAATATCCAAAGTGTGCTTGAGGCTACCAGAGGCAACCATGTAACAGCAACTTTGGGAGGTGGGGGAGAGGAAGACTATATTGCCTTTTTTTTTAAGATTTATTAATTTATTATATATGAGCATGCTGTAGCTGTCCTCAGACACACAAGAAGAGGGCATCAGATCTCATTACAGATGGTTGTGAGCCACCATGTGGTTTCTGGGATTTGAACTTAGGACCTCTGGAAGATCAGTCAATGCTCTTAACCACTGAGCCATCTCTCCAGCCCCAGACCATTGTCTTCAAATGGCCATCACTGAGGAAAAAAGGCCCAGTTCTGCAGCACCTAACTGGCACCTAGCCAAATGTTCATCTCCAACAATAGTATATTTCATGACTCCTCACAGAATAACAAGTTTATCTTTGGTCAGATTCCTAGTTGGTTAGGCCTTCCTGGAGCTGAATATGTCTTCCATATTCTGCTCTGTTTTATGATGATCTTAACAGCCTCTTTTGTTTTACTTAAATATATTTATTACAGAACTATCTTTCATCTATCTCTAGCCAGAGAGCCATTTTCTCAAATAAAACATGTAAACATCCATTCAACTATTATCAAACTTTGTCTTCTACAAAGTGATGTAGCTAGACTTTTTACCACCAAGTGTCGTTACAAACAAGTCTGGCTGTTTGTTTAAAACAAGGCATCATACATAGCTCATAGTATATTCAAACTCCCAATCTTGCCTCAGCACACCACAACCACCAAGTACTAGGAGTTACACATATGCAGTGTCATGATTGCCACCCCACAAGAAGTTATAAGCATGTTTTACTGTGTTAACTGTGTCCCCAATATAAACAAAACATTATACTACCTTATCCCAAAAACTAATGACATAAGAAGTGATAGAAAGTAATGCTTGGGGCTGGAGACTCGGCTCTGAGGTTAATCTCTTCCAGAGATCCTGAGTTCAATTCCCAGCAACCATATAAGTGGCTCACAACCATCTATAATAGGATTCAATGCACACACACACACACTCGAAAAAAGTAGAAATGGTGTTTTAAACCAATCATCTCCTTTAAGTGAAGATGGAGCTATCAAGAAAGGCTTGATTGGTGAAAGCATTTGCCTAAGAACCTCAGTTCTAGAACCACATTTAAACAAACAAACAGAACAAAAAAAAAAAAAAAAAAAAAAAAAACTGATTGTGACAGCTTGTTGTCTATAACCCCAGCACTCCTATAACAAGATGGGAGGTGGAAACAAACTGGGCTAAAAGTTCGAAAGATACAATTACAGCAGAAACACAAGAAGATCCTGCCAGGATGTGGTGGCACATGCCTTTAATCCCAACACTCTGAAGGCAGAAGCAGGCAGATCTCTTGGGTGTTCAAGACCAGCCTGATCTACAGAGTGAGAAACTGTCTAGAAAAACCAAAATAAAATAAACACAAGATGGAAGTTAAAGCCAACTCCTGAAAACCTGTCTGTCCTCTAACCTACACCACAGGCACAGTGGCACGAGTAAGGTTGCATACACCTGCACCTACAGAGGAGGGAGAGATGGAGGAATGGGAAGACAGGAGACAAACTAACCTCTCTTCCAGACACACCTACAATCCAAGTTTTCTACACACTCCAGCATATGAAGCCACTGACAGTATTTACAGAGAGGTCCCAGTAAAAACAGGAAAATAGAACTAAAAGATGCCAAGAAAAAAACTGGTACCTTGAATTGTTTGAAGGATACTCATTTTTTAGTAGTTCATCTTTTAGGAGACCTAAGAACTCATATCTGGAAAAACAAGGTCTGGATTGTCACTCATGCCAGGGCAGAGTAATGAATCAAATGACAATACTAATAAAAATGTAAAAAAAAAAAAAAAAAAAAAAAAAGCCAAGCACTGACAAAAATGTATTCGTATACTTTTATGCAAAAATGCTTAAAAATTGTACATTTATCTTTGTCTTTTAAAATAAAGTTCTTCAATAAAAAAAATGTAACAACACTGAAAGGTTGAAAGAGTGAGCCATTGGATAGTACAAAGCAGAGTTGACTCCTCACAGAATTCATCTATCCTGGCTCCCAGATCTCCAACAGTTTCTACTAGATCTGACTCTCTGGGCTTTCAATACCCTCAGCTAGACTCTCAGCTGTTCAAAGCCTAGCACATTAGCCTTTCCCTTCAAACCCAATCCCCATCAAGGTGCTATCACCTCCAAAACATATTCCTCTTCAAAAGTCCAGCCTTACCTTTCCTTCTCAGATACCTTAGCTCCTAGGTAAGGGAGGGGTTCAGCAAGAAATTAAAGTACTGCAAGTGGACTGCAGTGACTTCCACAGACATACAAAGGCCTGTACTCTCAGAAAAGCAAGTGTAAAGACAGGCACGACACATTAAAGTGGAAACAACATAAAGTTTAACAAACACAATAATGTCTTGTCCCCTGCAGACTAATATTACTTAACAACAGCAGGCACCTTCAATAAAATACTTTTTTTAATTCTGTTGATATCATGTAGCAGTATGAAAAGAACTCTTTAACTTGAAGAGGGGAAGTTTTTTTCTTTTTCTTTTGTGTTCTTTTTTCTTTCCCTTTTTTTTTTTCTTTTTATTTTGTTGTTGTTGATAATGATGATAGTGGTAGTGGTTTCTGAAGACAGTGTTTCTCTGTGTAGTAGTCCTGGCTGTCCTGGAACTCACTTTGCAGTTCAGGTTAGCCTTGAACTCAGAGATCCGCCTGCCTCTGCCTCCCAAGTGCTGGGATTAAAAGCATGCACCATTACCACCTAGAAATTGTCTTTAAAAACAAAACAAAAAACTATAGCATAATATGGCTCCTAGAAATATTTTTAAGTAAATATTCTAGCATCTGCTAGCAGTAGGTTACTGGAATTTTATTTTTTTTACTTTCAGTTTTTCTATACCACTAAAAGAATTTGACTTTTCTTTACATGTACATGTGTGTATGCAAAAATGTGCATGTGTTGATGAGGGAACAGCTTGCCAGAGTTAGTTTTTCCTACATTTGTCCCAGACATAGATCTCAGGTTGTCAAGCTTAATGACAAGTGTTGTTACCCATTGAGCCATCTCACCAACTCCAACCTCCATCCTCAACCAGTTTCATGACGGAAGGCTAAAAGTGTCTGAAAGAATCTCAGTAAGAGAAATACTTCAGAATATGGACTTTTCCCTTAAAATCTCTTCACTTTTCCTAAAATCACCTCTGCAACAAAATAAGAGGAAAGAAAACCAGACACCTACAACCTTTTTTTTCAGGGGCCTAAGCACTGTCTATAAAACAGCTAGCTGTCTGTAGCATGGTGGTGGTCGTTATCTGTTAGGTACCTACTCTTGGCCTATTTCACTCTCCATCAGGAACCTTGCATTATCCATGAAGGGGAAGAAGGCCTGCCCTTTTCATTAGCAGCAAGGATGCTCTCTGCCCAGTCTTCATCACTTCTGTATAGGTCCCCAACCAATACTCCCTACAGCCACAGACTCATTCCCTTTGGGTACCAGCCTTAGAATTCAGTGTACACATAGGTGGTATTTATACATTTTCAATGAGTCAGTTCACAGCATTCTCTTCAAAAGGGGGTGCAGCAGACAAGTACTTTTAGACCTAAAAGATGTCCCAAAATACCCTCCTTCTTTGCTCTGTGTGTCCTCCACACTCCTGACTTTTTCAGTTTTATGAAACTCAACCAAGACAGCTGCTTATTATTCATGTTTAATCATTAAAGTGCAATAACTATTAAGAGATATTTTTAAATATCTCTGATTGATGGCTTTAAAGCACTAACTTTTTATGCACTGAGTTTTATCACCTTAATTTTCTCATGGCACATAACAAGCTGCCAGTAAAAACAGTAACTCTCAATGCTGCAAGCTTATTAATTTTGAACTAATTAGTGAGAAAGGATTATAAAGTACTTTTCAAGTACTGAGGAAAATGTTGAAAATCAGGTGGTTCCTGAGAATAATGAGAAGATGGGGCTGACTCTCCAAGGTGTCAGACCTGCAAACCACTCTGCAGCTTTTAAGTAAACTAAAAAACAGCCAAGTATACTGGCTCACACCTGTTATCCTAGCACTCAGGAGGCTGAGGCAGGAGGACTGCTAAATTTGAGGCTGGCCTGGACTAATAGAGTAAGACAGTGTCTCAAAAAAACCAAAGGCTAATATTCTTATATGAGGAAATTGCTCATCTTGTTTTTAAACTAAATCATCTCTGCAATCTTTATATACCAAGCAGAAATACACAGACAAATGAAATGTGTGTTGTAAATAGCAGTGACAAATGACTTGTGTAGTGAACTGAGTTTCAGAGTAAATAATGTTCTCATATACACAGTAACAAAACAAGCTCAAAACTAACTTTTCCAAATCACTCTGGCTTTCAAGTTTAAAAACTCTTGTTGGTCACATGGGTGGGTGGGTGGGTGGAGGCAACAGTGTCAATGAAAGAGCAAGTAGCTCTTAGAGACAGAGGTTCCACGAGGATGCTTAGCTTCTGAGAAAAGCTGAAATGAGAGGAAAGTGAGAAGAGGAGGAGACTAAGCTGCATCCCGGTGATCTGAATTATAGGGAAGTCCTAAGGAAACAACACAGACCACCAGGCAGCTTCCCATCTGCCCACTTAAATATGACTGTAAGCATTCAGGGCCATTTCAGCTAAGCCTAACTGCTCATCTGTAAGAGCGCTGGCAACAATCCTCAAGTTCCTCTGTAGTTTTCTAACACCTGCAAAGGAAACATAAATCTCCACTCTTACAGCATTATGTCACCTAAGAATCTGTAAACCAGAGTGAACTAGCTCTATTAATGCTAAGAAAATGTGATCCAAGAAGTAACGTGCTGGGAACCAAAGGACAATCTCCAAATATGCTAAGGGGAATAAGAAAACCTCAGCCCCCAAATTATTCCCTTCCTCCCAAAGTTTAGCTCTCCGCTACTTCCCTGTTCACCTAAGCAAGACCTATCTGAAACAAGGTGTCATTTTGCTTAGGCTTAGCAAATTACTGTTAAAGCCTGGTCCTTAGAATGCTGTTCTTTGTTAAACAAAGCTATAGAGCAACCTCAGGATAAACTTAAAATTTAAATAGTGATCATCAAACAGCTGTCTAGAACCCTGGGACAAACAAACCGAGTACAAATCATCTTATGACAAGAGTCGCCATCATCACAAGATCACTTCTAAATGAGGAGAAAGGGAGAGGGGACCAAAGCCAGAGGATTAAAACCAACTGGAAGCATTAACAAAAATTGCAGGAAAAGCAAAGGTAATGACAAATCTTCATTAAAGCTTCAACCAAAAAGACAAAGTTCTTTTAAAAAGGAAAAAAAAGGGCAAAAAGACTAGCATTACTTTCTCATTAGAGGCCCTTCAAACAGAACCCAACTAAGAGGAAAACATCTGTGCTATAAGAAAAAAGTTACTACTTTAGTAGGAAACTTTAACACACATTCTTTCTATATATGTATTTGTAAATTTATATCATATGCAAATAGGAGTTCAAAGAAATAACGTTTTGATTCAAGATGGTTTTTATGAGCTGGGTGTGGTGATGTAATCCCAGCACATCAGGCCAGGAAGATTGCCAGTTCCAGGGCTAATCTGGGCTACCACAAGGAGGTACTCCCCCACCCCACCACCCCAAAAGAATGTTTAATATTTAAGTTTTGGGAATCAATGTATTAATCTTATGTGCCACGTAAACTTTTAACTTCCAAATTAGCCGCTGGAAAATCAGTTAGGTTTTATACTGTCAACATGAGATGGAAGATTAACTGTTCCACAGTGACCTGCCATACCTTCCAAGTGGTTCATTTTACTGTCCCCCAGACACTAGCATCTTGCATGCCTAGTGCACAGCCAAGAGATGGCCTCTGAAACCCGCGAGTTTTTTACTTGACTTTTATAAAAGTTAACACAGAAAATACCCACTCCTGGAACTCTTAACTACATGTGCTGAGAACAATGCATACATTGCCATTCACAATTTCAGTCATTATGACTTAGATACAGCCCGCCTCCTACACTAAATATACCTGGCTTTTTAAAGGTTATTCCTCGAATACACAGGCCTCCGCATCTCTCTCAGGACTCAGACCATCCTTCAAAATGAAACAATACATCCAAAGCTTCAACAAGTATTCAACCAGAGAAACCGCTCCTTGAAGCACCCATCAATTCCTAACACAAGTATCAGAGCAGCGTTCTTTGAAATCAAAAAGAGGGGGTGGGAGACTTTTCATTCTTGGTAGGGTTCCTGAGGATGGAGCGAGTGAATCACTCTTCTTCCAAACCCCTCCGGAGCTCATACTGGAATAGCATGCAGCGCTGAAGAGCAGGTGCTGAATTTTGGGGTTCAGTGAACCCTGCAAACACCTGTCGGCTGCATGCTACATGCCTGCTCCTAGGTGCAAGCATCAGTCTTTCACCTACAGAGCAAAAACCGAAACAAAACAAAAAGCAGACCCACAGCCGCCGCCGCCGCCGCCGCCGCCAGGGCTTCTCCCGGACCGCAAACTTTTAGAGTGTCAGTGGAATAACGGTGCAGAGGCGGGCGAGCCCGCACCGCACGCCGTCCGCACCGCCGTGGGGCTGCACCCGCGGTCGCCCGAGGACTCTCTCGGCCGGCTCGCGGCTGTTCCCTGACTCGGGAGCGGTGCGGCGAGCGCGCCTCCCCTCGCGCCGGGCCCTCGGGTAGCCGGAAGGGGGAAGCCGCGCGGGGGGCTTCTCTTCAGGAGAGGCGGGGGAGGGGCGCGGCCGCAGCCCCCGCAAAGGTCACTCCCCGGCCGGCGCGAGCGGCGGCCCGCGGCCTCCCCGCCCCCGGCCCCACCGCAGCCCCGCGAGGACACCGGGACACGCGAGGCTCGGCGGGCGACGGCTCCACGCGCGCACACCCCGCTGGAAAATGGAGCGTGGGGCGCTGAGGCGAGGAAGAGGCGCTCCCTTTCCGTTACCCGAGTCGCTCCTACCTCCGGCCGCCCGGCTCCTACACTCCTCGCGCTCCGCCGATCTCGGGGATCCGCCGCCCTCGCCGCCGCCGCCGCCGCCGCCGCCGCATCCAATCGCCTCCTCCCCCCCCTCCCCTTCCGCAGCCAGTCCAGGCCGTTCCTCCTCCTCTCCGCTTCAAAATGGCGCCAAGAGCAGCTCCGCGGCTGCTCCAATCGAACCGCGGCGGACGGCGCCCGGGGGGCAGGCAGAGCGCCGCGCGGGTTCTCAGCGCCCCCTGCCGGCCAGACGACTCTTCACTCAGGCGCGCGCGCACGCGCTCCTTAGCCCGCGCTCCGGTCCCCGCCTCCCACCAGGCGGCGCGCACGCGCAGGCTCCGCCCTGCCCGCGCGGCCGCCTCTGTCTCCTTGGTAGCAGAGTGATGGACAGCTGTCAGTGTGTTCTCAGCACTGACTCAGCCTCCCAGGCTTTGGCGGGAAATCTGTAGACTGCTGAAAACCGCTGGCTTTGGCTTCTTTTTTCTTTTCTTTCCTTTTGGACAGGGTCTCAATTTGCCGCCCTATCTGGCCTGAAGCTCACTGTGTGCACCAGGTTAGCCTTGATCTCACTGTGTAAATCAGGCTGCCCTCGAGTTCAGAGATCTCCCTGCCTCTTCCTCCTTACTACTGGCATGTGCTCTATGCCCGGCTTTTCTTTCTTTTTAATTTCTGGAAAAAGAAATGTGTATCATTTTATTTGAGAATAGGCTCTCACTATGCAGTCCTGACTGGCCTGGAAATCACTATATAACCCAGGCTAGGCTTAATCGTCCAGCCACTGCCTCCCCAGTGCTAGGATTAAAGGTGTGTTCCACCTCCACCGCTGGTGCGATGTTTTTAACCCTGTGGCGCAACATAGATTATGTGCTGTATAAGGGGGAAAGTATTAATGTCTACTTGGCTTCTTACTTACTAGTTGGTAAGCCTAGGGATCCAGTGTTCACCTCACTGCTCAAGAACCCCCCCCCCTTTAATGGGGAGAAAGGTGATTGCAAGGCCACAAGGATGGCATCCAGAAAATGAGGCTTACCCTCCCTTGCCACTTCTGCCCTTACTGTTGCAGCTGTGAGCTGAGTGGAGGTTTCTCTTCACCCCCAGGTCCCTGCTAGAGCTGCCAAGGCTTGGTCACCTTTTGCTCTTTGATGCTGTCCATCCCAGCAGTGGGCAGGATCTCTCTGTTATGATGCCTTTGGCACTAGGACTGTTTCAGAGTGTTTGTTTGTTTCAACAGTGAACAATCGAGGTGATTAGGAGCTTATGATAGGATATTTGAAAAAGACAGGCAATGCAGGGTTGTAAGCCACAGTTTTTGTATTAAGGAAGAAGAGCCATAAATCCTAGCAGACCAAGCACCTTCAGATACTGGCACCCATTCATTTCCTCTCTCAGCAGGGTTCCTGGGACAACTCTGCCTTCACCATCCACTATTTTGGTAGCCAGCACTGCAGGCTTCTACCCATTTTATGTACCCACTGAGCCTTTGGAACTTTCCTGTACAACTTCCAGGACAGAATAGGAGATCTACACAGGTCTGGAAAAACAAGTAGCTTCATAGGCAGGTGTGGTGACACACACCTTTAATCTCAGCATCCCTCTTAATTCTGAAACCCGTAAAGATACAAGGAAGTTTCTTAGGAGCAATAAAATGAGAGCAAGAACGAAGGAACTACTCACTGCACACGGTCCCAATTGTTTAATAGAATATAAGAGGTGCTTAGAACACAATGAGTGCTCAGTACATAATTCTGTTGGGGGTACAGTCTTAACATTTTAGAGTCATTAGTCAATTCCTGGGGTGTTGCCAGTTTTACCATGCATGCATTAACCAATTTCATTACTGTGACAAAATAGTTTAAAAAAAAAAAAAAAAAAAAGCGGGTTATTTTGGTTCGTGGTTTCAGAGGTTTACATCTTTGGTTAGTTGGCTGGATGAGGCCGACCGTCATGGTAAAGTTCATATCACCTGGCAAAGAGAAAGCAGCCTAAGAGGCATATCCCTTGAACACATCTACACTTCCAGGGCCCAGCCCCTGTGGCCTATTTCCTCCTGTGACAGTTCTCCTCCTGGTCTCCACCAGTTCCCACCAATGCCATTCTATGAGTCCAGGGCTGGAGGTCAGACGGAGAGCGTCAGTTCCCCTGGAACTGGAGCTGCAGGCAGCTATGAGCCGGGGAAACAAGCCCAGGTCCGCTTCAAGAACAATGAGTGCTCCTAACCTCTAAGCTACCCATCCAGACCCACTAAGGTATTCTGTTTGAGGATTTCAAAATCACCAGTGTGAAACTCCTCAGGATAAAATAATTGGATGGGATATCATCTCAGACACTTGGGAACTGGAACCATTCCAAAACCCAGTTGTATTTTCTAGTCCTAGAAAAAGGGGTGGTGTAAACAAAATGTCGATCTTGAATAGATATGGTTACGAGTTTCTTTGGTCAGGAAAAGCACACATCTAGTCCCCATCTGTCCGTCGTTTGCTGCCATAACCAATTAGCTTTTGTGCACAGAACTACACCAGTTATCTTGTTCAGCTGCAGCTTGGAGACTGACAGGCTTCTCCCTGAGCTAACACTGCAATGTCAGCAAGGCCATGGTCCTTCCTTGGAGGGTTGTGGAGGGGGAGTTGCTAGATGCCTTCCCTGCCCTGTGGAGGTTGATCTTGTTTCTTGGTTTATGTCTCTCCTCTGTCTTCAGTCAATACCACAGCCTCTCCTTAAGCCGCTTCCCTCATCTCCTGGCTCTCTCCGGCTCCCTCCCACCCCTCTCATCCACCTTTCAGTTGCTATGGTTACTCAGCACCAAGTGGGGAGGGGGAGGCAGAATAATCTGCCTCATTTAAGTTCAGCTGATCAGCAAACTTTATTCAGTCTTAAACCTTAATGTCCCGTTATGGATTACAAAGTTCTGCATGAAAATCTTTGGGAGACATTCTCCCAAGCAAGTCACTCCCATACTGATCATGTAAGATTAAGGAGATTAGGAAACTCTCAGAATTGCAAATAGCTAATCTGAAAAACCCTGAATAGATTCCATTGGCTCGGGACACTTTGAATACAGCCTATACCTGCTATAAATGGTTTCCCAACAGCAGCAAAGCATTCACTAAACATCACAAAGCAGAGGTGGCAGCTCACTGGGAAATTAGGAAACAGTAACCTAAGTTAAGGAATGTCTGAAAGACCACACAAATGATCTCTGACAGTCTGCACTCAGATTTAAACGACCAGTAGACCAGGCAAGGGAACCACATTTATTATCTTTGGTCCAGAAGTGGGTCTGAACTGCAAGGAGTGGGAGGGTGCCAAAAACCATCTGGAAACATCTACACATTGAGTGTACCTTTCCAGCCCATGATACAAAAATTATAGCCGAGCAGGGGTGACACACACCTTTAATCCAGCACTTGTTTGGTAGAGGCAGGCAGAGCTCTGTGAGTTCTAGGCCAGCATGGTCTACAGATGAGTTCCACAACAGCCAGGGCCATTGCATAGACAAACCCTGTCTTAAAAACAAAACAAACAAGCAAACAAAACACGAGAAAAAGATAAAAAAAAGTCTAAAACATATAACTAAAGTTAAAGTAATCAAGAATACAGTATGATCTAAAGAAAAACACAAAAGCCAGGGCTGGGGAGTTGGCTCCGTAGTTAATTGCTCTTGATGCTCTTTGCCCAGTCGCATTCCCAGGACCTGAATGGTGGCTCAGAACCATCAGTAACTCAAGTCCCAGGGGATCTGATGCCTTCTTCTAGCCTCCTTGAACACTGCATGCATGTGATACGATGTAGGCAAAGCACATAGTAACTTTTTAATTGGACTGGACAGATGGGTTGGAGCACTGGCTGCTCTAGCAGAGGACCTGGGTTCAGTTCACAACACCCACAAGGTGGCTCACAACTGCCTCTAATTCCAGTTCCAGGTAATCTGATGCCCACGTCTGGCCACTGCAGACTTCTTCATATAATAAAAATAGAACTTAAAACTAATAGGTTCTCCTGTCTCTATAGCCATTTCTACTTTTCTGATTTTCTCCAATGTTTGGAATATCTGAAATAATTTTCTGACTTCTACATTTTTCCTTGACTTGTTTGATACTCTAATTATAACTTCAGGTGATCCCTTTCATGGAAAATACACGAGCCCCAAAGACAAGCAAGCGAGAGGCAGAATTTTCTAGAGAAAGCAGCAGCTCAGTAGATGGAAAGAGATGAGAGAAGATAATGTATGCAACTGTCAAATAAATTTTAATTAAGAGATTTGTTGGGCTGGAGAGATGGCTCAGTGGTTAAGAGCACTGACTGCTCTTCCACAGGTCCTAAGTTCAAATCCCAGCAACCACATGGTGGCTTACAACCATCTGTAATGAGATCTGACGCCCTCTTCTGGTGTGTCTGAAGACAGCTACAGTGTACTCATACACATAAAAAAAAAAAAGAGATTTGTTAATTTTATGTGTATAAGTGTTCCCTTGCACATATATCTGTGCATCTCATGTATACCTGGTGCTGGTAAAGGCCAGAAGAGGGCATTGGATCCCCTGGAACTGGAATTACAGATGGTAATTACAGATGATACCACATGGGTGCTGGGAAAATCCTGGGTGCTCTGAAAAAGCAGCCAGTGCTCAGAATGTGCCATCTCTCCAGACCCCGAATAAAAATCTAACACCAATTATCTCACCTAAAAGGAAATAAGAGAGTATTTCTTCTAATCCATGAGTCACCATGGCCCAGGAACATGGATTCAAATGGCCTCAATATCTCCTTTGGTTTGGGGTTTTAGTTTTAAGTTGGGATGGGGGTGTTGTTGATTTTGGGGGTGGTGGGTTGGTTTGGGTTTTGAGACAGGGTCTTACTATGTAGCTGACATGGAACTCAGTATATAGACCAGGTTGGGACTCACTGAGATCTGCCTTCCTCTGCTTCTTGAAAACAGAAGTAGTTACATGCATTTCCGTGTGTGTGTGCGTGTGTGTGTGCAGGGGGGGGGGGGAGAACTTGCCCATATGTGCAGGTGGAGGTGGATGTCAGTTTTGGTCAGACCAACACCGTCAGTAGACCCACAGAATCTGCCTGTCTTGACCCCTGAGTGGCAGCAGTACTGAAACATACTGCTATGCCCAGCTCTTATATTGACGAAAGGGATGGAATTCATGCCACTTTACCCACTCAGCCATCTCTTCATCCCAGATGTTCATAGTTACAGAACTAAACAAAACCATACATAATAACA
This sequence comes from Micromys minutus, assembly GCF_963924665.1. Lineage (NCBI taxonomy): Eukaryota > Metazoa > Chordata > Mammalia > Rodentia > Muridae > Micromys > Micromys minutus. Next base: position 9,217,219 of record NC_137964.1, on the reverse strand, counting down.
ATTCCTAAATAAATTGGTGGGAAATAGCTGAAAGGCAGGTCACTGTTAAGTGAGAAATCTTATGTCTCAGATGCTGTGTGATGAAATTCTTAGCTCTCTGGCTGGGAAAAGCTGGTGGTTTGTTAAGTAGCTGTATTCCTTAGGTTTTAGTTGATAAATGAAAGGAGATTAGGTCAAACAGAGAAGAGCATGAATGTCTACTAGGGGGACTAAAGATAGCTCAAAATAATTTTAGCCTAGATATGCAGCATTTCAAGCTTATAGTATCACAAAGTAATAATCACCCTTTTATAATTTCTCTCTTTTAGAACAGTTTCACTTGGTAGTCCTACCTGACTTAAAACTTGCTACATAGACCAGCCTGGATTTGAACTCAGATCTGCCTGCCTCAGCCTCTCGAATGCTGGATTAAAGGAGGGGTGTCACCACACACAGCCCAGTTTAGAACCTTTAATATAGCCACAGTTTTGTTTTGTTTTTTTTTAAAACTGGGAACTTCAGTCCACAATACAGATGTAAGTAGAGGCAGATATATAAGACAAGACAGCCAGCTGGCCAGCAGGGTGGTAGTGGCACACACCTTTAATCCCAGCGCTTGGGAGGCAGAGGCAGGCAGATGTCTGTGAGTTCCAGGCCAGCTTGATGCATAACTTTGAAGCTAAACACGATGAAACAAAAAGTTGCAGTGAAAAGTGTATTTCAAGAAGACCCTGCAAGGAGATAGGTTGTGAGCCCTCTGGGCCATAATATTGGATTAAGTGTTCTGATGTAAATACCCTACACTGTGACTTTTAGCTATTATACTTTCAAATTAAAACATTATTGTGTTGGAGCCAAGACTTATTCAAATATGATGAGATGGCCGATTTTCTTGTGGGTGCCCAAATGAAACAAGGGGTGGAGAGGACAACAGGCTAATAGTAATGAAAAAAGAAAAAAAAAACGAAGCTAGTAATTATTTGATTAGTATTTATTTTTAATTCAATACATATTTATATAGCAGTTTTCCTATCTGGAAGTAAGATACTTTATAATTCCTTTCCCCCTAAGAGTCATCTATCTATTATGGGGTTCTGAGGTACAGGCACTCAATTTTTCCACAGAACTGCAGAAGCTTAAAATTATATTTAATAGTGTTTCTGAGAAACCATAGCAACGGAATTCCGTTATACAAAACGTTTTCTTCTTTGAAGCTTACACTGATTCTTTTGTCTCCTAAAAAGCCAGAAAACTGTTCACTTATCGCAGAGGCTTGCGCAGCCACCTGGGGGCGCCAAGCACTCTTGTTCTTTTCCTTTGGTCGTGAATGCCAGAGGACGTCGCTGCCTTTATTTATAGATCAAGTTGGTGTTTCTTTAAGTAACTTCCCCCACTCTAGGGCGGGGACCAAGACTGAGTCTACGTTTGGGTCAAAATAGCGCTTACGTCACGCAATGGACTCTGGAAGACTGAGTCTCGGTGCCAAGAGGTAAAGTAGGATTTTAGGGAACGCTGGACTTCAATCCCCATAATGCGTGGCGTGAGCCCGCGGAGCTGCATGGGTAATCCGAGAGGTGGCGGCCATCTTGCGTATGGAACTGCTCGAGCCTCGCGTCTCTTTCCATCTCCGTTTAGTAGCTACGTTTTGGGCAGTCTTTCTCCTTCCCGGAGGTTTGTGTATTCACGGAAGCTCATTTTTTGGGGGTGGAGGGTGGCGGTGGAGGAGGACTTGAGGAGGGAGGTGACGGAAGTACATACAAAGCTGTGGCTTGAGGTGAACAGGCGTCCGGGTGTAGGTGGAGGCATTTCCGGTTTTGCCTGAGAACGGCTGAGTTTTCACTGGTGGCTTGACACGACTCTTTCGCCTAATTGTGAGCATGGAAGCCCCAAAAGAAAACTTTCAGCCTTCGAGGCCTCTCCAGATTCTTAGAAGGGATCTTAACGTTTTCCTTAGGAACGGAGAGGCTGGGGCGTCTCTGGCCTGGCAGCTTGCCAAGGGTTAGAAGGCCTTGGGGCCCAGGTGGAGTACTGGCCATGTTAGTGCACCCTTCTGATCTTCCCCAGGTATCTCTGACCTTAGAATGAGGAAATGGGAGGATGTGGCTGAGATGAGGGCTGTTTCCAGGAAAATGGCTTTCTCCGAAGTTGGAGCTTCCTTCGTCTCCGCTAATGGCCTGTCTCCTTTCTTCTCTAGTTTGTAGGATTTTAGGTTTGGTTCCAAGAGCAGGCCGAATGAAGTACTGACCCAAATCACAGGCTGTTCTGCAACCCATTTGTGTAGCCAGCCCATACTGAACTGGAAATCTACTGATAGGATTACAAGTTTGAGCTACCACGGCCTGTCAAGAGAAGTGTCATTTTAGTTAAAACCTAATTTATTGACAGGGTCTTGGATAATGCAGGCTGACCTTGAACGTACTATGTAGTCCAGGCTAGTCTTGAACTCCTGATCTTCCTTTCTCCATCTGCCAAATGCTAGTGTTACAGTCATAAACCACCCTGCCTGAAAAGTTTACCTTTTTAATTCAGAGAAGATGAATGATTTGATTTTTAAAGTTTCTTGGTTATTTTTCCTAAACATAATTTGTATTATCACTGAAACGCAAAACTTTTTTTTTCAAATTATTACACTCAGTTGAGAACTGCTTTTACACTACTAGGAAGGAAAAGGCCCACAAAAACTGCATTTTTGTTTATCTGGTATTTGGATGCTGAGGAGATGATTGAAGTTTGGAAATTGAAGTATATACTCCAAAAGACATGATTTTAAACAAGGCATTCGTGGTACAGCGTACCATAACCAATTTAGAAACAAATGTCAATTCTGTATCCATACATACACATAAATACACACAATATAGATTCAAGTTTCCACATTTAAGTTCTTAAACTCTAGAATAGATTGTTTAAAGATAAGCTTGTAATCTCAGCAACTCAGAAGGATGGAAAGTTCAGGTCATCACTATATTCTGCAGAGTGAATTCAAGCCCACCCTTGTCATCTTAGTGAGACACTCTCACATCATAAAGAAAAAGACGTAGGATATGTCTGGAGTGCTTGTTTAGTTTGCATGAGCTCATGAGTTCATCTTTTGTACCTCCAAAAAAGATGAGGTACACACATTTTTAGAAGATACTAACTTTAGACTCCTCCTATAAATTATGATAGTACTTAAAATATGTGATTATAAAATTATAATTTGACTGTAACTGGGAAGGTCTTATTATAAAATGCTTGTATCAAAAATTTTTTTTCTAAAATTCCTCTCGTGAAAACACTTGTTTATATTTTTAAAAAATGTGTCCTCATGTATGCTTTACTCCTCAGATGCCTTATAGTGAAATTGAAGCTAAGTTTTTGGGACCTGGAAAAGAACTAACAAGGGAACCATGCTATAAAAAATTGAAATCAGCTGCAGATGATGGTGTTTTTCTCCATCGAGGTGGTCCTGATAGTCACAAAATCCAAGAAAAAAACAGAAATAATAGGATCCCTGTGGCCACCATTAACTTCAGAAGACGAGTTTGTCCTCAGGAAGACAAAACCAGTACAGATGTGTTAAAGCCTTTGTGCAAGGAGATGCCTGGTAATAAACTAGGTGTTACTGAATCCATTGGTTCTCAAGCTTTGCAGGATGACAAGCCTTCACCACTATCCAGGGATGATGAAATCTATAGCACAAGTAAAGCATTCATAGGCCCCATTTACAAACCCCCTGAAAAAAAGAAATGCCGTGAAAGGAAGAATGAGACAGATACTTTCAATAGTATAGATAGCAAAAGAAGACAAGAGGAAAAACAGAAACTTAACTCCAAAAAATTGGAGATTGACACTGAATTATCCCAATTTTACAAAGAAATTGAAGAATTGGAAAATGAAAATGAAGTTTCCCAAGGCAGTTGTAAGGAACCAGAACCAGAACCTTCCCAGGAACAAATTATTTCTTCTGACGGAGCCTGTAATACCTTAAAATCTGAGAAGGAAAATAAAGATATCACTAATGTTCTTCAGTCACATTGTGGTTATCAAGAGTACTTGGAGGATGAACCAGACTATCCCTGTGATGAACAATTGATGCCTACATTCTGTGATACTTCATTTCCTTCCTTCAGGCCTAAGTGGCAGTCAATACATCCTTTTGTCATGCCCCATGATCCTCTTCCCAGTTTTAATTATTTTAATATTCAAAGATTTGGTGCCCCACTACATCCACCAAATGTTTTCCATGCACAAGATGACCCTCAGATGCAGAATGGGTGTTATGTAGATAGTTACCAGGATAGCTGGAACTGTTTGACTTTTGATCAAAATGATGAGTATGCTAACTATGATGTGACTAGCAACAACATTCATCCCTTTAGAAATGGCTACAGTATACAAGATGAAAGTGTGAATAATGGTTTCTGTGAAATCAGAGAGTGCTGGCAAGATCCTTTCATGGATAAGCATAATGAAACAGACAGGTTTGGGAACCAGTGGTTTCAGGAGGAGAAGTTTCATAAATTGCAGAAATTACTTATTCTTTTGCGAGGCCTCCCCGGTTCTGGAAAAACAACATTGTCTCGGTAAGTAAAAGATTGTGAGTGAATACTTAATTATAAATTTATTGCTTAAAAATAAATGAGTTATCAGTGATAAATGCTTTTGTATTTCTAGAAGGTAATCTTTTATATGTTATATTTGAGAGTGATATCTGACTGGAAATACTTTTGGAGATGTATAATAGTGGGAAAGGGAGAGTTTATATATATTTAGTTTCTCTTTAGGGCTTTAAAAATAAGCTACAAATAAAACAGCAATAAAAGCAATGCTACTTAGCCTTTTTAACTTCAAAAAAAGCTGGACTCTGTACTAGAAAATCTGGGCTTTGGTACTCTTTATGCTGTTGAGCAAATTTTGCTGTCTTTAATAGGGGAATAAGGATATTTATTTTCTTAGAATTTGAAAAAAGAGTTAGATAACCAAAGGAAAGGGATATAGAGTGTATCAAGCATTATGCATTATACCTGATTGGGGGAGTTTTTTTTTATACATACTTTTGTTCTATGTGTGTGGGTGTTTTGTTTCCATGTGTGACTGTGCACCACTTCCTGGAGACCAAAGAAAAGCATCAGATCTGGAACTGGAGTTACGAACAGTTGTGAACCACCATGTGAGTTCTGGGAATTGAACCTTGGTCCTTAGAAAAAGCATCAAGTGTTCTTAAGCACTAGGCCCTCTCTCCAGCCCTGTGAGATTGAATTACTGTAGTTTTAAATTGTGTGTTGGATTGAATACTCTGAATTAGTGAAGTTAGAACGGCTGGTGTTTTTATTGTGTTACTTAAAGACAGTACGGCACAATTTGTAAGTGGAAAATAACTGTAAATTTCTTGCCATTATATAGGATGTATGCTAATTGAGATTTTAAAAAATGGTATAGTTGGGTAAAATATGTCTGAAGAATGTATATTTACATTCTAAAGAAATAAAATTCCTTTCTATGTTCTAAAGAAATTTCTTTAATATGGTCTAAAGAAAATAAAATTTCTTTGGGCTAGTGGCTCTCTACCTTTCTAATGTTGTGACCCTTTAATACAGTTCCTCATGTTATGACTCCCAACCATAAAATTATTTATTACTTCATAACGAATTTTACCACTGTTATGAATTGTAATGTAAATATCCGGATTTTCCAGTAGTCTTATGATCTCTGTGAAAGGGTTTGAGACCCACAGGTTGAGAGCCACTGCTTTAGACAAAAAAAGTTCAGTTCATAATACAGATTTTCAAGCTAGATTATAAACTATTTAAAATTTCTTCATATTTTGATCTGTGTTATTTATGTGAAGAGAGTATGCTATTAAGACTTGGAAGAGTGAAGTTGTACAAAGAAAATATTCTAAATTTATACTGTCAGAAAATAGTTGAGATTTTGAAATTGGTTGAAGTCAGTCTACTGGTTCGAACTGAATATAGAAAAATATAAGAAGGTTAGGACAACAGATTTGAGAATGTTGAAATTAAGCTCGGTAGAATTTCAAGAACATTTAAATGTAATGAGAGATTAGGTAGAGGTGATTATGTATATTCTATTGGAGAATAAACATTTAAGAGTGGAAAGATGGGACTGGAGAGATGGCTCAGTAGTTAAGAGCACTGGCTGCTCTTCCGGAGGTCATGAGTTCAATTCCCAGCAACCACATGGTGGCTCACAACCATCTACAGTGGACTCTGATGCCACCTGCTGGTGTGTCAGAAGACAGGTACAGTGTGCTTATATATAATAAAATAAATCTTTTTTTTTAAAGTGGAAGGATGGATGCATAATAACAATTGCCATTTGTATCACAATTTTCAATTTAGAGAGACATGGAAAGTTTGGTGAGATGGGTTAGGTTTTCCTTTTATAGGAGCAAAGCCTAGAGGAAATGGTTGAGGTTATCAGAAGCTACTATTAAAAATCAACACCCACCCCCAGCTGAAAAACAATAAGATCAAAATGATAATGTATTTTTCCCTTGTTTTTATTTTTTGTGGGCTTTAAATTTATCCATCTATCCACTATATTTGTGTGTGTCTCAGTGGCCCTGCGTCATTTTTAGTATCTATTACATGTGTGATTCTCACTTCAGGGATCTTGGTTAAAGAAATAAGAAAACACATATCACTAAACTATCAACCAAAGAGTACACATGGAAGGACCCTTGGCTCCAGCTGCATTTGTAGCAGGATGGCCTTGTCAGACATCAGTGGGAGGAGAGGCCCCTGTTCCTGTGAAGGCTTGATGCCCCAGTGTAGTCCAGTATGCCCTGGAACACACTGAATAGCTCTGGCTGTCCTGGAATTCATGCCTTATGGTGCTCTAAGTTTATATAGCTTTTACTAAACTTTTCTACTTTGTGTTGAGTATCGGCTATACAAGACAGGATTATCTTTCATTCATTAATGGTTGATCTAAGCCATTTTGGTTATAAGAAGGCAAGGGCTACTTGTTTCTAGAACTCTGACACCTGCTTGTTAAAAATTATTATTGCTTGATTTTGGGGGGTGCTTGGAGAATAATTATTATTGATTACTACTATTACTTGATGTTGGGGAGGAATACTTAGGGGATAGAACCTGAGCCTTGTGCACACTGTGCAGGCATTCTACCACAGATCCCTTTGTTTTTTGAGATAGTCTTTAAAGAAATCTCAGGCTAGCTTGAAATTTGCCATGTAGTAGAGGCTGTCCTCAAACTTAGGAATCTCTTTAGTATTGACTGGGATTACAGATGGTTGTGAGCCACCATGTGGTTGCTGAAAATTGAACTCATGACCTCTGGAAGAGCAGTCAGTGTTCTTAACCCAGCCATCTTTCCGGCCCTCTATCTTCTGTCTTATGATATTCAAAAAATAACTTCTAGATGGATAGAGGACCAATGTAAAAAGAAAAAGAAAAAGAAAATAAGAAAGGGTTGAAGAAATATTGTAATCTGAGCTAGCAAGATGGATCAGTGGGGTAAAAGTACCTACTGTCAACTTGATGACTAGACTTTGATCCCTGGAGCCCACATGCTATGTGTCGCCCCCCAAAATAAAACAAAAAATAAATGTTGCTAAAGAGTTTCTAAAAAATACCTGATAATTTACAATTCAGGACATTAAAAGATGAAAGAACTTTAGCAAACAACTTTTAATGTTGACATTTAAATTTAAACCATATACCGTGTTAAGTGCCATGCATGGTAAAAGGACCATGAGGTTAAATATTTGAGATGAAGTGATTATCCTGTGTGGGCTCTGTGTAATCACAGAGCTTCTTAATTTGGATGTGGCAGGGAGAAAGAAGTCAGAAGTCAGAGCAGAGACTCCACTTTGCCCATTTTTGTACTAAAGGCCAAAGACCCCACAAAGTCTAACCTGTAGAAACTAGAAAAGACAAGACAGCTTTCTCCAAAGCTTGGAGAAAGAAGACAGGCCTGGCCACTTTTTAGCTATGAAACTGCAAGATGATAAATTATGGTTGTTTTCAGATCATTTGTTACAGTAACCATGGGAATTTTTTTTAAGTATTTATTCTATATAAGTACACTGTAGCTGTCTTCAGACACACCAGAAGAGGGCATCATTTCTTATTACAGATGATTGTGAGCCACCTTGTGGTTGCTGGGAATTGAGCTCAGAACCTCTGGAAGAGCAGCCAGTGCTCTTAACCTCTGAGCCATCTCTCCAACCCAGGAATTTTTTAAAAGTACTGTTTGAAAGTGATTTTTTTTTTTTTTTTTTTTTTTTGGTTGTTTTGTTTTCCCTTCCTTTCTTTGGGAGAGAATGTTATTGAACTCAATAGGAAATACTTGTCTCTAGTCTTAATAGTTCTTTATTCTTATGTGAGAAATGTTAGGTAGATATCCTGAAGCACCTGGGTAAAGTACTCCTGTACCAGGGTCTCAGCCTTTGCCAGGTTCAGTATCAGTGTTCTCGACCTGAGGAGTGCAGCTTTTACATGGTCACATATTTACATCATGATTTATAACAGTAGCAAAATTACAGTTATGAAGTAACAATAATTTTATGGTTGGAGGTTCTAAGATTAAGAACCACTGACTTGGGCACTGGAGAGATTGCTCAGCAGTTAAGAGCACTGATTATTCTTCCAGAGGTCCTGAGTTCAATTCCCAGCAACCACATGGTAGCTCACAACCATCTGTAATAGGATCTGATGTCCTCTTCTGGTGTGTCTGAAGACAGTGACAGTGTACTTATAGAAAGAATAAAATCTTTTTTTAAAAAAAATCATGGACTTGTTTTGGTTGTTTGAGATTGTAGCCTTGGCAGACCTAGAACTCTAGAACTTACTGTGTGTATATAGGCCTCTTGGCTGGCCTGGAAGTTAGTGATCCACTTTAGAAGCTAGTGACCAAACCCATTTAGAAACCTTCATTGAGGAGATTGTACAAGGATCATTGTAGGCCATTGGTTTGGGAGTCAGAAAACATTACCTGCTGCTACATATTAAACTCTTGATGGTTGAACTTTTGTAATTATTTTCTGTGCTGGACTTCTTTAATACCAGACTACCAGTGTTTTGAGAATTGAATGACAATTGACTAGCTATATGTGAAACATATAAAGATAGCTTTGACAAAGTGTAACTTAAATGGCCACTGATAGTGTTTAATTAGTCCAGAATATTAACATTCTGAGAATTCATTTCGAATACAATACCTAGCTAGAGATAATTCTGAGTATAAGACTTTTTGAAATACTGATGTGATTTTCTGTTCACAGTCTTAGTATGGAATCCCACAGGTTGATGAGTGCTATTTGAATTTCTTGAATTGAATCTTCATAACCTAAGATGGCTGTTGAGTTTGAAAAGGATCCATGCACACTTCATGCTGTCTAGGAAGAAAATGTCTCATCAGGCTCAACTTTTGATCATAGAGATTTGTTCATGTTTTTCTTTCTTTTTTTTTTCATATTCATGTTTTTCTGTTATACTAGTTAGATGATGAAAATGGACTATTGTTTTCCCATTCTTTTAACTTGGAGAACTTAAACCATTTCTTAAGCATAATGGTATTAGCATCTTAAAAACCATCTATTAATAGGTTATAGAACCAAATAAAAGCATGAATCTAGGAATGACAATCTAGATTCTGGTACTGTTGAATATAATTACTTATGTGGTTAGTTATAATCAGAAGATATTTTCGAGTGATTGAACTCTGGTTTTAAATGCTTATGACATTTTAATTTTTAAAAAATTCTTTTAGAGTTTTAAACATTTTATATGTTAAGTGTTTTGCTTGCATGTGCATGCCTGGTGTCCTTAGAGGTCAGAAAGAAACATTGGATCCCCCTGAAACTGGAGTTAAAAATGGTTGTCAGCTGACCTGAGTGCTAGGAATCAAACCAGAAACTTTTGAAAGAGGAGTCAGTGCTCTTAACCACTGAGCCATCTCTGACGCCAACTTTTTTTTTCCATTCACAAAATTCTTTAAAATCTTTCATGGTTTTTTGAAACTAGGCTATTATACAAACTAACCAATGCCATTGTAGCATTTTATATGTAATTGTTCACTCCCTGTCCCCACCCTAACTGGTTTCCTTCCTTCCTTTCTTAGATAATCTTTTCTATAAAATAAATCCAGCTCCATTTCTCCCAAAGAAGTACACAGACAACCAAACCTTCATTTCCATTTAGTTTGATTAATGTAATTTTCTCTAGAATAATGTAATACACTATAGTCCTGTAGCTAGAAATATAATTTTGCCTATTTTGAGACATTTCTATTTATTACAAGGTTTTATAAGCTGTGGAGAAGAGCAGTGGCATTTGTCATGTTAATAGTTGATGTCCTCCCTACAACCTTATGGTAGGAAGTACTCTTGACTCATCCCAGGACTAGCTTGTTTTACTCTTAAACTACTTCTTCCACTGTCTGCCCCTTCCAACTCCTTCATATTATCACATTTCCTGGTTATTTGCTTAATAGTTAAGAGGGAATAGTGAAACTGCAGAATACTTTAATTGGATCCAGATTCTTTTTGTGTTTTCCCTTTCTCAGGATACTCCCAGTCTCACTGATTATGGAAATCCTCTTGATGTGAAGAATTCTTGTTGCTTTAGATGTCTTTCTTATCATTCCTTAAGCAATACAGTGTATATGGCTATTTACATTGTTTAAGATACTCTAAGTAATCCAAAAGTTATTTAAAGTATATGGAAGATGTGCATAGTTGGTATGTAGTTATCTCACTATAGTATACACAAGGCTTAAGCATCAGCCAATTTTGGTATCTGAAGGATCTCCCTTGCTGATACCAGGAGAACATTATAATTTCTCCTTTGAGTTTATATAGTGTAAATTACTTGTACAGGCCAAGGTAAATATAGTGGATTTGACTTTAGCTGTTTTTGGAATAAATACTGTGATTGAATAACTAGGAATTTCAGATTGGAACTGGTGGTTTGGGATTCTGGGTTCTTTTCAAATTCCATTGTTTGTCTTTCTGTCCACATTTCCTACTTACTAATTATTACTGTAAGATGCTATCATTTTTTGTTTTTATTTTCAAAGCAGAGCTTACTTGTTAACTGATATGATCTGAGAAAATTTTATTTAGTATTGTGATTAATATCATGTTTAGTCTGTTATACTTTAGAGAATCATACATTGCTTTCAGTCTTATGTCTTGGGCTCTTTTTTACTCTCACATGTGAGTCATGTATGTTTGTGCTTAATGGAAATGAGTTTGATAGCTGTCTTTGGCCAAATGTGTTTTTCCCAGGTAGGTGGCTTCCTTAATCTTCATTTTCAGGTTACTTGTTATCAGAGCAAGACATTTCTAGGATCTTAATACCAATTCACAGAAAGCTAAATCAGGCATAGTTGTTAACTGGTGATTTTTGGAAAGCAATGCATGGTGTTCTAAAGTCATGATACAAATGCTGGTTTACAGTTTTCATATCTGTAGTTTGATAGAGTGAGGTATAAAGTGATATTCAAAATGTGAACAGTCTGAAAGGATCGGTTCCTCTGCTGCTCTGCCACAGAGCCTTAAGGAGTCCATGCCAAGATTCCATTGCTATTTGTCTGGCCCATGGTTCCTTTGTCTGGTTATAGACCTTATGATTTCTCTTGTTAACAGAATTCTGCTTGGTCAGAGTCGTGATGGCATCGTGTTCAGCACTGATGACTATTTTCATCATCAAGATGGGTACAGGTACAATGTTAATCAACTTGGTGATGCCCATGACTGGAACCAGAACAGAGGTTTGTTTTGGGCCAAGCCTCCTGGGATGAAATATTTAACTACGAGTCATACCTAGGTTTTGTTTTTGACTTAGACTTTTACCAGCCAAATGACTTTGACAAACTGTTAATATATTGGAGTCCTAATTTCTTCTTATGTAAGACATGATAATCTGTGGTCAAGATTATAAAAATCATTGAATTTAGATAAAATGGGATGAGCCATAAATAGCCTACCAATATAAACTGATCAAATGGAGGTGAGGACATTTCAGTAGGCTTTCTTCTTTTACACCTTATGAATAATTCAAAGGACTCTGATACCTTTGTTTTGTAATGTGAAAGTTATTTCTACCATGAATAATGCTAATATCTTGAAATGTTAATAAAAATACCTATTTTAGTTTTACTATACAGGTTGATACTAAACGAACCCTAATACTTTATTTTAGAAGACAGTGGGTCAGTTTCTTTACTCTATGAGTATGATCTCAGTCCTGACAGTCCATTTGTATCAGATGAAAGATTCTCCCTTTTAAAAAATTGCAGACTCCTAGGGCTCAGACCTAGAGATCCTGCTTCAGAATGAGACCTAAAAGTTGTGGCTCTTTAAATTTTTAATTTAAAATTTTTTGTTTGTTTTTTTTTCTGTGTAGCTCTGGCTGTCCTAGAACTTGCTCTATAGACCAGGCTGGCCTAGAACTAGATCCACCTACCTCTGCCTACTGAGCATTGGGATCAAAGGTGTGCACCACCACTACCCAAGCAGCTGTGGACCTTTTAAAATGTTTTCATTTAAAAAATTTTATGTGTATGGGTATTTTATCTGGATGTAGATCCTTGGTACTGGAATTAAAGACAGTTTTTGAGTCAACAGAGGTATACCGCTATAGAGTTGTGGGTGCAGGGAATTGAACCTGCATCCTCTGGCGGGGCAGCCAGTGCTCTTAACATCTGAGCCATCCGCCTTCTCTAAATTGTTGGGTTTTTGTTTTTAATTTTCTGAGTGATTATAACGTGTATTATAATGTAGAACTATCTAAAAAAACGTACTATAAGTGATGTCTAAAAACCTACATTTAAGCTGACAAGATGGCTCAGCAAGTAAGGCATTAAACTAATCTTTAGAATCTGTATTGGTACCTCCTTTTTGCTGAGACCCAATACACAGCAAGAAGCAACTTAGGAAGAAGGGTTTATTTTGGCGCACAGTTTAAGGAAAGGGGATGCATGGAGGGAAGGTATAACAGGAACACGATGCATCTGATCGCATGCTATCTACAGTCAGCAAGTACTGGACAGGTGTAGGAGTTGGACTATCAAGCCTCAAAAGCTCACCTCTAGTGACCTGTTTCCTCCAGCCATGCCTCACTTCTTAAAGATGCTTTGGCCTTTCAAACAGTGTTAACTACCATCAAGGGATTGATTGTTCAAACTGGTGAGCCCCTGAGGGACATTTCCTTTTTCCACTATAAACAGTTACATCCAATCCTTTGACATTGCAACACACACCTGTCCTCTACAGTATTCACTCTTGAGAACTGTGCAGTATAGTTACAGTTTTTTATTTTCAGAAACGAAGTCTCATAATGCTTCAAATGAGTTTACAATTTTATATTGGGCCACAAATCATGGCGATACTGAGCCATATGTAGTCAATGAAATGCAGGTTGGTCATGCCTCATTACATTATATTGAATTTAGTGGTCTGGGTTCTGAATATCAAGAAAATTTCTGTCATTGCTTTCAACTTTTATAATTTTTCTGAAGTTAATTTTTTTATCTGATAACCCTGGTATACACACACACTGCTACCATTAACAAATCACTATGACAGTGTTTCTCCCTCAGAGTTAACAGATGGTACGGGGTGATAGAGTTTAGAATTAAAGTGGCATTCTCTTCATTCACACATTTGAGAATCAGGATTCTAAGAAATCCCCAAAAATTAGTATTGAGCTACTTGATAAAATTTTATTTGTGAACAGTTTCTTTCTTTTACACTAACATTTCAAATGCATCACTTGAATTCTGAAAAATTCTTTTTCATTTTTATTTATTTGTTTATTATGTGTGTGTTCATGTGTGTGTAGGTATGTGTTTGGGCAGGTACACATGTGCCCAATCTGTGTGAAGATCAAAGAACACTTTTTTCAGGATTCTCTCTTTCCATCTTGTTTTGAGGTAGGGTTCCTCTTGTTTACTTTGGTGTGCTCTATAGTCCAGGCTACCTGTAAGGTTTAAGACTGTTTTCTTGTCTCTGCCTTCATTTTGCTGGAAGAGTTCTGGGACTACAGATGTGTACCGCTGTCCTGCTTTTCTGTCTGAGCCATCTCTCTCACATCATTTTTATTTTACTGAGTGGTAGAGATTTCTACCACTCTAACCTATAAAAAAGATCATACTTACTGCTTTTCAGTTTTTGTTATACTTTTTATTTGAATTTTTTTCTATGTAAGTAAATTTTTGCTTCTTGTGTCTTTAACACCTATATTTCCTGTTAATGAGACTGAATCTAGACTGAAAGCTTCATTAGCTGTTAAGTGAACAAAATGGTCCAAGATGTATTTTGTAGTTTATTGGGTTGTTTGTTAAAACCAACATCCAGTCCAAAGAATATACCTGGCATGTTTTGTATGACACTAATTGAAGAGGTGCTACAGTTTTTGTTGAAAGGCAAAGATATATTGTTTCTTTCTACCAAATACTTAAATTCTACTTATGTTTTTATTTCAGCAAAACAAGCTATTGATCAGGGGAGATCTCCAGTTATAATAGACAACACTAATACACAAGCCTGGGAAATGAAACCCTATGTGGAAATGGTAAATAACACACATGCAAGTTTTTATTCTTAACAGATTTTCATATTCTAAAAGTTAGGTTAGTCTTTTTGATTTTTATCACTAAGATATTTTTCCCCTTGCTTTCTAAATAGGTTTGTTGGGTTTTTTAGTCTCTTTAAAAAAGAGGATGGTGCTTATGATGATTGAATGTACTCATCTCCTTAGTTACTCCTGGACTTGATAGTAATTGGAATTCGTCCAGTTATGTAGCCTTAACATTTTCCTAAGCCACATTTACCAAAATGCATTTTTCTTGGTTTAGCTACCTTCCTGTTATCAGATGAAACTTGTATCTATGTGCCGTTTTTTCCTTAAGATTGTTCTCCAGGTTTTGTCTTCTCCCTCCCCTGTGTAGGCCATAGGAAAAGGATACAGAGTAGAGTTTCATGAACCGGAAACTTGGTGGAAGTTTGATCCTGAAGAATTAGAAAAGTAAGAGCCTCATTTTTATTGAATCCTTATCTTGTTTCTTTGATTTACCTTTGCATGGATAGTTTCTCTTTGGCTTTGCTTGTCATCTTTGTTAGTTGGGACCAGAGACCATTTATTTTTTTAAGAGGAATACGTTTTGAAGAGCTTTGCCTTGTCAATTTATTAGTTATATTTTGCTAAATGTGCTTGATTCTTTTTCTTAATATGAATTTTTTTATATAAGATAATTGACTGATTATGTGACATTAGGGCTTTACTGTCATCCCTTCACCATCAGGTCCCCTTGTAGGTCCCACCATCACCACCCTGTGTTTTCATCTTGCTCTGGTTTTTTTTTTTTTTTTTTTTTTTTAATCTTAACACAATTCTATCCCAAGAGCCTTAGCATCACAGTGCTTGGGAATCGAAGTTTGTTTGTTTGTTTGTTTGTTTGTTTGTTGTTTTTTCTTTTAGAATGGTAATGTGGTATATTTAGCTTGTTTTTTTACCCATCAGAATTGGGGGCAATATGTCATTTCAGACATCTTAAAATTTCTGTTGCAGATTATGACCAGTCGTGTTAATAAAAGTCTGCATGCTCTAGTTTCTGTGAATAGGTTGTTTTCTGCCCAAGAATACCAAGGGTTTGTAAATTTTGTTTCTAGGCTGTTTAGAGGTTTTGTTTTTATATCATATTTGGTGAAATAAGCCCAGTGTTTCATACATGGTAGGCAAGCACACTTCAGATCTTTTTAGAGTTCAGAGTGAGACTTGTGGACTCGGACTTGGTTGTGTTTGCAGCGCCCTTTTCTTGATGCTACTGCTTGTCTCATCACTTTCCCTGCTTCCATTCTCTTCCTCTTTAGGACCAATTTTATTGAGGTATAATTCATATACCTTACAATTTACCCTCTTAAAGTATACAACTCAGTAATATTTAGTGTATTCATAGAATTGTAGAAATGTCAGTTCTCTTTGTAAACTGCCCTTTTCCCTCACTTCCATCAAAAGTCTGCTCCCATTCTGCTTCAAAACACTGTTTTTTATTTTTTGCTGGTGTTCATAGAGACGCACTGTGTGCACATTAAACACACATTTCTGCCACAAAATGCATCTTAGCCTTCAAGCTATTGTTCTGTGTATGGGGCCCAAGTATTTCTCCATCTTTCATTCCTTGACATTCTCTTTGTGACTTGGGTGCTTTATACTGATAATATCTGGCTGGCACTGTTTGCATGCCAAACTATTTATGTTACACTCAAGAAATGGAAATTTAGAACTAAAGATAGTTGAACCATGGCATACAAAATGATTGAGTGATTAAACTGTTCTATAGTCATGGCTTCATTTGTGTTTGAGAGACTGTAGTAATTAGGGGTTTGGGTTGGTTTGTTTTATTTTTTGAAACGGGTTTTCACTCTTTAGTACTAGCTTTCTTGTACCTCACTGTGTAGACTAGAATGGCCTCAAACTCACAGAGGTCTGGCTACCCCAGCCTCTCAAATTCTAGGATTAAAGATGTGAGCCACTATGCCTAGCAAAATAATTTCTAAATATAAATTAGCAGCTACTTTATTTTAACTGATATGTAGCATAATTTGAGTTTTGGAAGAATTGGATAGAATCAAATAGCTGGTTTTGGCCTTTGTAGATTTAGTCATAGTTTACCAACTTTTTAAAGTTTTATTTCAGTTGTGTTTGGGATTGAACCTAGGGTTTCAAACATGCCAAGGTGATAGTCTACCATTGATAAATTTCCCTACTCTATTTCTTGTATTTCTTTTTTACCTTGTATCTCTTTATTTTTCCCTTCTATCTCTGTTGTTGTTCTTAAATTTTTGATTGTAAAACATGAGATTACAACCCGGTGGGGTGGCACACACCTTTCTTTAATCCTAACACTCAGGAGGTGTGGCAAGGGCTTCTCAGTGTGAGTTTGAGGACTGCCTGGTTTACAAAGTGAGTTGTAGAACAGCCAAGGCTACAGAGAAACCCTATCATTGAATAACAACAAAATTTGATTAGAAAGGTTGACGTGTTTGTAACCTATTTCTAGGAAAAATTAGTTAGTAAAGCAAGAACAATACTACAAATAGAGAAAACCTGTTCCTGAGTTGTCTTAAATCAGAGCCATGTAGTAAAAAACTATGAGAGTAAATAGATATCCACAGACCTGAGTATTTAAATGACTTTTCTTGTCCACAACTCCTATAAAGTTATAGGAAGAGCCAGGCTTGGTGCCCCATGTCTGTAATCCTAGCAGTAGAGAGACTGAAGCTGATTGTGACACACACATGCAGCTGTCACCTCAGTATGAGAACACAACTGTTCTCTCAGAAACTTATCACACTCCAGTGTGGTTGTAGTGGTGGTGTTAGTGGTGTTTTGGGGGAAGACCTAATAATCTCTTACTGCTTACAGTTTTTGGAAATTTTACCTTGTAATTTTTGACTTAATATTATGATTTAATTTTGCCTTTTTCCAACTTTAAAATCACATGTGTTGTTTGTATCTAATTTTTCAATCAGCATCATACTGTATTCCTAATACGGTGCTGGTAATATAAAATTTTTTATTATTTTTGTCTCTTTTTTTTTTTTCAGAGCTGAGGATTGAACCCAGGGCCTTGCACTTGCTATTATATTTTGATCATATTCTTTCCTCTCCCCTAACTCCTCCCACATCCCACCCTTCAACTTCATGTTCTTTCTCTCTCTTTAACAAAACAAATTTTAGAAAACATCTTTTATTTGCTGTATACCTGATATTTTTAATGAGCTATTCTGTAAGAAGGTACAATTAATGTCCTCTGAAATAGCAAGTATGAATCTTGTGTAAAGCAAATTATGTCTTTCATTTATAATATGTCATTTAGACTTTATAATTGTAAAACAGCTAAATCTCTAAACCTATACTTTGTTTTAAAAAAATTAGGGGGGAAAAGATTTAAAATCCTTTTTTATTATTATTTATTTATTTATTTTATTATTATTATTTTTTTTGGTAGGAGGAATAAACATGGTGTGTCTCGAAAGAAGATTGCTCAGATGTTGGATCGTTACGAATTTCAAATGTCCATCTCCATTGTGATGAATTCAGTGGAACCAACAGAGAAAAACATACAAAGACCCCTTCCTCTCCAGGGGGAACAGAGGTGGGGAGGCTCTGTAGGCTCACATAGTCAAGTATCCATCACAGATGACTGTTAAGAAGTTGGCTGTTTGGCTGACATATTGATTAGCTTTGAGAGCAAACTAGTGAGCCTGTCTTGACTTTTGAATAGCTTCAAATAAAACTACAATGTTGCTTCACAAGGGTATTCCCTGCAAGTTGTTTAGATCCTAAAATACAAATAAAAATTGCATAAAATTGTATTTTAAATGTTTTTATAATCTTTTGTGATAATATTTCTGGTTATTGTGACTGGTAGAATGAAAAAAAGAATTAGGATTTTTTAACTACTTTATTTTTCAATACAGTTGAACTGCTTTTTTAATAGTTCATTACATTTTTATAAAACTCAACATTTCTGTTTCATTACCCTAAATATACAGAAATACCAGCTTTTTATAAAATACTTTGTAATTGATTCCTTTGATTTGGCGTACCAGTAAATTATGTTTCAGCTAATTCATAATGTGACAAAATTAGCTCTAAGCCATAATTAGTATTTAAACTTAGTTCAAACAATTTTCCAGCAAATGTTAGACAGTAGGTATACTATCATCTCATGGATCATTTATTTACATACGATGTCCATCTCTATTGTGATGAATTCAGTAGGACCAACACAGAAAAACATGAAGACCCCTTTCTCTCGGGGAGAGCAGAGGAGGAAGAGAGGCTCTCTATTGGCTCTATGGGTTCACATAATCCAGAGACAGTGTATATCATTCTCAGACTGTTCCCTACTCCTTTCTAATTGGATTTGTAGAAGGGCTGTAGAGGCAAGTCATATTTTAAAAACCTGGCAGGCAGTTCTGATAATGGTTCAGTTTTTTTGTTGTTGTTCGGTTTGATGTAATATAATTCTGTTATAAAAATATTTTGGACAATTAATGTAGTGCTGGCAAAGAACATTTGTCCTGTGAAGTGTTTTCTTCTGGTTCTAGTTCTTACTGTGAAGTCAGCTCTGTTTCTTTCACTGAGTAGCTTCCTTCCTTAGATTATTTTCTCTTACTTAGAATTTAAAAACTTAGTTGTACTTTTTCATTTTAGAGTCTTGTAAACCATCTTCAAATACAGCTTTGCCTCATCTGTTCCTAATGAGTAGTACAGGAAAGCAACTCCACCACCTCTTACTAAAATACCTTTGTTCCCAGTGTTGTAGAGGAATTCTTTAATCTCTGGTTTATTTTCTTAAGAAAAAGTCTAGTTAATTGCAATGTGATTTCAAAAGTTAATTTATCATGATCCTGTGTATGCTTTGCATGTTAAAATTTTATGACTTTCAAACTTTTTTCTAAAGAGCCTATCTTCAGTCGTGTAATTTTTCTGTTATTTTAAAACATTTTGCTGAAATTTTTTTTAAAGTCATGAGACTGAAAAGTAGATGTAGTGTTGGCTACTAAGTATTTTCATTAAGCTGCTGTGACTGCTGTTTACCTGCATTGCTTTGTGCTGCTCATGTTTGAGTAGATCCCAACTTGTGTCATCTTATCTTGTTTAGCACATCTGTGTCTGTATGGATTTTTTCATCTTAACTAAACACAGTAAAATATACTAACACATGTTCCTGTGTATATATACATATAGGTGTATGTGTATATATACATATATCTTTTTAACATAAGATTGCTTTTTAATTTATATTTGTGTTTTCCAGTATATTATTTAAATTCGCAGTTTGAAAATCATAATAAAAAATTAAGCTTAGGGATAGTAAAACAACTGTTAGATGTGCTGTGTCTTTAAGAAACTTTTTGAGGACTGGGACATGGCTCAGTGGTTCAGAACTCTTCCAAAGGACTCAAGTTTGATTACCAGCACCCATATGAGGCAGCTCATAACCCCTTGTAACGCCAGTTCCATGGACTCCAATACCTTTAGCCCCTTACTCACCTTCACTCACACACATAGACTTGTACATGCACACGTGAATAAGAAGCTTCATTTCAGAGTGATAGTGCTATTAATCTATTGTGTGTGTGTTTTTTTTTTTTTTTTTTTTTTTTTTTTTGTTTGGTTTTGGTATGGTTTGGTTTCTTAACACAGGTTTTCTCTATGTAGCCTTGGCTGTCCTGAACTCACTTTGTAGACCAGACTACCCTCAAACTCAGAGATCTGCCTGTTCCTATCTCCCAAGTGCTCGGATTGAAGGTTTACAACACCATGCCCAGGTTAATCTAGTGTTTTTTTTAATAATAAGCTCTTAGTTGGCCAACTTTTGTTTTTGACAGAATAAAAGCTTGCCTTTGCAAGATGCAGATTATAAATAAGTGAATTTCTCAATTTTTTGACAGAATTATTTCCTTCTATTTCTGATTAATATTCAATTCAGGAGGCAGAGAAGCAGACAGATCTCAAGTTTGAAGCCAGCTTGTTCTTAAGAGCAAGTCCAGGACAGCTAGAGATACATAGTGAGACCTTGTCCCCCCAAAACAGAAAACAAGTGAAATCATTCAGAGATCATTAATCGTTTCTGTTTCATTTTTAAAATTGCTAATTTTATTTAAAGCAGGGAAGTCTGCATTCTTTATGACCTTTTGAAGGTACAAAACTGGTTAAGTATTGTGACTAATTAAGAAAAGAAATGAGTGACTATGTAATGAAAATTACTAAAATCAACTAATCATAAGTTATTAGGTGCTAAAAAGCCAATGCAAAATAGACCTGTTCATTTCCAACATCTTTTTCTTTTACTTGAACGTAACTGAATGCTACTAGTGCCACATCTTACAGTAGTGTGCTGTCTGTCCATCTAAAGAATTAAGTAGCCATTAGTTGTTGTGTTTTGGATATGTCACATGGCTTCTAATTCAGTAAAGTAAGATCAAATTAGAATTACTTGGGGTTTTCTTTGGTTTTAGCTTTAGAGTAAATTAACTACCTATATGATAAACATAGTTATCTTTGTTGTAGTTTTATTATTAAAGCACTCAGTATAAGAAAGGTGAACTTTAGTATTGTTCTTAGGAAGTTTATTTCCATTGCCCCCGTTAAAGAAAACATTGCTTTATGTATTTTATCTGTTTAAAAGTAAAATTAATTGAGTTTGTTGTTGAAGTGACAGTTGATTGAGGTACTTGAAGCTTGTTTATTATTTAATATAGATTATTGAGCTTTCTAATTTTATATATTGATAAATTTCTAAAAGATTCATAATTTAAAATTAAATTTATATTGTCTAAATGTTCTTTGAAGTGTTCATATTTTCTTTAAATTTTTATTACAAACGTCTCAGAAACCAACTTTCTGAGTAAGGATAAATGAAATGAGTAGTTTATTAAATCAAGTATAAGACATTTGAAATGTTAGAGAAATATAGTTTCTTGTACTGTCATTAGCAGTATCCTGAACAAATGTGTTAAATCCTTCGTCCACTGGAGTGCAAATGTATGCTGTTGACATGCATCCTTTAACTGAGAAGGGCTAATGTTATAACTTTCTAATCTACACTCCACACACAGAAATATGTTACAATAGATTTGTGGAAACATTAGTTTCATTTTGATAGTATGGCTACTTAGAAGAGATAATTCAGTGATAGTATAGAGTAGATTAAATTAGTAATTTTAAAGTTGTTTTATTTTTTAATTTTATTTATTTATTTTTTTGACCTGTGGTGTTCCTCCAGGCAAGAGAGGCCACTGTGAGGCCAACCCAAAGTACTGGAGGAACTCATTTCCTCTCTCCCCGATTAAAGTTGTTTTATGTGTTGAACAATTTATGAATATTCTCCCATTTAAATTATCAGCTATATTTTTGTAAGTTTACTGGGAAATAAAAGTTGTATTGGAGGTTGAAAAATATTCTGTTGGAGGCGTTAAAGAGTAATATTGACATCCTGGACATGGTGACATATGTCTTTAATCCCAGCACCAACAGGGAGAGGCAGGCAGATATCTTTGAGTTCAAGGCTAGATTGGCTGACATAGCAAATTCCAGTGAAACTGTGTCTCAAACTTATTGGCATAACATTTTTTGTTTGTTTTTAAATTAAGGTAGTATTAAAACAATAATTTCTTTGTATAGATGCCAGATTTTTTTCTTTACACTGTCTTCAGAGTAGCAAGGAGTTGTTTTTGTCTAAATAGATTATAGAAGAGCCATTGGTGATAATCTGTTTCAGTTTTGTTCTTTTTTTATATTTAGGTTGATTCAAATTGTCAAGTTTTTGTTTTATTCAAATGTTGTTTATGTATATATGTATGTATGTTCACCATGTATACAATACCCTAGGGTGTCAGAAGATGGCATTGGATTCCCCTAGAACCAGAGTTACAGATGATTGTAAGCTGCCAGGTGGGTGCTGGGAACTGAAGCTGGTCCTCTTCAACACTGAGTTATTTCTCTGACTTCCAAATTGTCAACTGTTTTAAGCCTAAAGAATTCTTACCGTTTTGTACTTTTTAAATTTTAGAGGAAACATTGAATGGTATATTAGTATTGATTTAGTGTAGTTAAACTTTAAAAACTTGTGGAAGAATGATTATAGTTGTCAGTATCTAGATTATAATTAATATGTGTACAAATAATGATTTAGAACCTTTTTATATAAATTCTTAGCACATCATCACTCTCAGGTTTTATATAGGAAAAAGGATGTTGTGCCACAAATAACTCTTAGAGTTTTGTGCATTTTTAATTGTGCCAGCTTGTGTTTGCATGCATGCATGTGTATGCCTGTGCCACTGCATTCATTCATGTGGAGGTCAGATCACAACTTGGAAGAATTAGTGCTCCCATCATGTGAGTGAGGGTCTGGGATTAAACTCAGGTAGTTGCATTAGGTGACAAATGTTTTTACCCCCTGAGCCATTCTCAAGCCCACAAGATAATTCTTGGGAGATCATCAACAGTAAAGAGAATGAGTCTTATCTGTAGAAAAAGAAGGCATGGTTTCATATAACTCACAATTGACTTCAAACTCATTGAACTCCTGATCCTCCCTGCTGCTAATCCTAAATGCTGAGATTACAGGCAAGCTCCACCATTCTTCCTTGAATTGGGAAATTTTAGTAGTTCTTTTAAGATATTTAATAGAAGTTTTAGTTATTTGTGTTAAAGATAATCTATTTTTTTTTCAATGATTTCTCATTAGTAACCCTGAAACAGTTCAGGTGTTATATTGCAATGATTATATACATTATACACCTCTCGGTGCGTGGTTTGTTAACTCCAGTAAGCTGTATTCAAAACAAAGTATTTTTGTAGCTCAGACACAGCCATGGTGTAAGCGCTAATCTTAGAGCCAGACAAAACCACATTACCCAGCATTACACCTGTTTGGTGGGAACTGAAGACATTATGGGTTTTGTGTTGGGGGTGATAGTCTCCTCTTTTTTGCTTTTTGTTTTTTGAGACAGAGTTTTTCTTTGTGGCCCTGGATGTCCTGGAACTCACTCTGTAGATAGGCGGGCCTCAAACTCATAGAAATTCACCTGCTTCTGCCTCCAGTTACTGGGATCAAAGGCCTTGTCTCGCTCTTAGTAATTCTCGCTCAGGTCTTACAAAGTTTTAACACCTCTTGTAAACTAATGGGAAGGCTGAGAAAGAAGCTCCTGGGTTGTGCGCCTCTCAATTGTATTTGTGGTTAAACTTGCGTTTGCCTTTAGTGCCATTCACTAAAAGATCGGGGTTTCTGTGGTGCTCATTGTGTTGTAGTCTTAGTTGTCTCTTCATACGAGAAATTGAAACATTCTACCTGTAGGGCTAGTTGTAATTATTCCATCTCCAGTTGGAGTTCTGAGTTCGGCTTTGTTTTGTTTTCATATATATCAAATGAAAGAACATTTGTTTAGAAAGGGCTTGTAAATTCTTTTTTCTTAATAGTTTTAGACATCATGTTTCTTTTCTTTCATAGTCTTTTTCTATATGTGCTTTTCTTCTGTTTTCTGCTTAGCAGTCTTCCTGTAGCCACGTGACATTCTTAGTGAGGATGGTGGGTAAGTGCCTAGCAAAACTATGTAACTTGCTTTTCCTTCCTGTGATCCACTGAACCCTGTGTCTACGTGAACTTCACCTGTGACTGCAGGTCAGCACTTACTCTCCTGACCCTGTGGGTTAGTACAGTTTTGATACAAAAGGATTATTTGTAAGGTTTATTTTGAAAATCTGTCATTGTGATGCTCACTGGTTGAGATTCTCCTAAACATGGTGTAATGATCTGATGTATATATAGATTTTAGGAGGAGGTGTTTGAGCAACGGAAATTATGATGCTGGGAGGTTTCAGTTGATAGGTGATAGCTGAAGACTAATGTTACATAGTTCAATGTTAATCCTCCTTCAGTGCACCTTAGTTTACCGATACTTATGTAAATGACTCTGTCAGGTTAATGCCTGCCATTGTGGAGCCATAGTCCTAATACAGGCTTTTACAAAAAGAAACATCATTTAAGTCAAACAATTTGTCCTATATGTATTTCTCTAGTAAGGGATGGAAAAATTTAAATTTAGGGAGGACTATATCATTATCTTTAACCACACAGCTCTATTTTTAATTTAGATTAAATCTGAAGTAATTACTCAGTGTTTGAAAAGTCAATATTGAAAGTAGAGAAATAATTGATAACCGTTTAATGTTCAAAAGTGTTTTACACAAATTATATATTGATATAAAATGTTAATAATTGCTGTTGTGTTTTTAATACTTAACATTTATTTTTAAAATTTCTCATTTTAACTCACATTTGAAATGTGTAGTATTCAATAAATGGATTATTAAATTGTACAATTTGGGATTTTTAGTCATGCTTAATTTTCAGACAGCATTCCCTAAAATGGGTAAACATTATTTATGCATGGTCTTATTTATTTTTCTGTTTTGCCTGTTTATTATCTTACCTGTATTAGCTGTAAGTGTTGTAGAAATTCCATCTGTTTTTCTCTTTTGATGCTTTAAATTAATTTTCAAAAATTAAAGACTAGAGAAAGCAATTTCTTAAGTTTGCTTCATAAATAACATGTTCAATAAGTTTTATAAGGAAAATGTTTATACACTAGAGAGTTGAATATTTGACTTTGTTTTTACTAAAATAAATTAATGAACTGGGCTTGACTTTTGTTTCTTAATTGCTTAAGAGCAGTTTGTGGTAGTATCATTTATTGATGACAATTTAGATTTGCTTTAAGTAGGCAAAGCTACATGATAGGAGATAGATGGCATTGGTTTTATGACTGGATTATTGTAACTTTGAACCCAGGAACTAGAAAGCAGCAGATTTCTTGGAAAATAGTGAATTTTAATATTGGCTATAGATTCAATTTGTGGTGTTTTATTTATATTTCTGTCAAATACAAGCATAGAAAATGGGCTGATATTTTTAAATAATTAAAAATAATGATTAAGATTCTAAGGGAACGATAGTTGAAGATGGTGTACCCTGACCTCCTTACCATTTGCTGTTTAAAAAACAGTAGAGGCCAGAATGAAATAGTAAGAAAGATTGTCATAATGTCTTCAGAATGTCAGTGCCATGGAAGCTTAGATCTTGTTTCTTTCATGTTTGTGGTATCTGTACAGCTTTACTTTTTTGTAACAGAAGTCAGTGCACATGGTTAAATGTGACACCCGGGCCCTAGGCTTCTCCCTGAAGCAATCAGATAGTAAGAAAACATTAGTCTAAACGGCATCTTTACAGGGAGTTTGTTTTGTAAGCAGTCACATTTGATAACTACATGGTGTGTCTGGTGTCATACCAGAGCCCCTTTCTCCAGATTGATGTTACCAAGAGGCTTTAGGGATGATCGTGAGCTATGATCAAGTCTAGTTATCAGCACTTTCCTAGACACATCTGGGAAAAAAATATACAGATAGTTGTTATCCTAATCTTAAAGTGATCCACTAAAATGTTCTTGAAAACTTTCAAAAGTTCTCAAAAGGACTGGGGAGTGTGATCCTCAGTATAAATTCCAAAACAGAAAATCTCTCTGATGCTGGGAACTTAGCCCCTAGCTAGGTACTCTCTGAAGCAGCCAAGGGAGAAGAGCATTGGTAGGTGCAAGACTTGGTCTTAAGAGAAATTAAGGTTGCTTCCTATAATAATGATTATCTGTTTTCACTCTAAGTTACTCTGAAGCCAGAAGCTGCAGGCCTCTGGGTGAATTATCTTTCGCCCAGAAGCCTTGCCTCTTGCTTGCCAGTCAGGAGGGAGTTTTAGAGCAATACACTTGTATTAAACCAGAAGACAGCTTACAGAAGGAAAAATTTTTACACAAGTGAATATGCATAAACATACATACATTCATATACGCATTCATGTGCACATTCATACTTCATACACTCCTGTTGGACCCAGCTACTTACCTCATATTACATACATATACATGTGGAGCAAAAGCACCAGTGCAGAAAGAACTCACTCATTCTGGATGAAAAATAAGTTTTCAGTCTTTATTACATAGAGGGGAAAAAAGTGTCTACCCTTTTATTGCTAAGTGAATTAACCCCAAATCTAAGTTTGCCTTGCTTTTAAGAAAAGTGTTCTGTCCCATGGTAAAAAGAAGCCTCTTGACCTCTACTTTGTTCTGAATTATCAGACTTCCTTTTTCAATCCTGAAAAGCTCCTATAAACCTGTGGTTTCTTAAAATCTGGGTCTCCAGAATTTTCTGGAATGTAAATATTTACCTTCCCACTGGGTTTCACAAATAAAAAACTTGAAGTCTGATAATTTTTATTTTCTTTTTGTTGTTGTTGAGGATGGGGTTGTTTTGGTTTTGTTGGACTTTGTTTTTTGTTTATTTGTTTGTTTTGGTTGGTTGGGTTTTTTTGTTTTGTTTTTGTTTTTCAAGCCATAATTTTTCAGTATAGGCTGCCCTGGACCAGGAAGACTCAAACTCAGAAAGATAACTGACCTCAGCAGGTGACTTTTTTTTTTTTTTTTTTGGTGGCTTTAATGAGACAAAGATTTTGTGTGACATCATTGGCTGTCCTGCACTCAGTTTGTAGTCCAGGCTGTACTTGAACTCACAAAGATCCACCTGCCTCGGCCTCGTTGTTGAAATGCTGGGATTAAAAGCATACCCACCACCACCCAGTTTATTTTCAATCCATCAAAAGGGATTTGTGAAGTTTACCACCTAAAATATTTCTCGATTGTGGGTTTTAACAGCTAACATTTCACAGATTTTCATAAAAGGGATGTTCTTATTCCCTGTGTTTGGTTGAAGAAAAAGTATCTGTAGTTCCAGTGTCTCTTCCCAGCTAGTAATCTTTCCAGAATAAAAACATCGTGGCCAGGGAGTGGTAGTACACACCTTTAATCCCAGTGGCAGGTGAGTCTCTTGAGTTTGAGGCCAGCCAGGGGCTACACAGAGAAACCCCAGCTCAAAAAAAACATAATTGTGTTTAAATCCTCAGTTGTTTCCCCATTGTTCTTAGGACAGAGTCCAGTGGTCATGGTGTGGTAATTAAGATACTGGATTACATCATCCCTCTTTCTCACCCAACTGCAAACATTGAGTCTTCTCTTTTTCTTTCCTGTACTTGAGTGCACTGGCTTGCTCCTCTTTCTGCACACGTTTCACTTCCATACTCTTCCTGTGTGCACATTCCAGAGCTGATGAATCCTAAAATAGGTCTTCAGTATATTCTTTTTTTCATTTGCCTGTGACCCATACCACTGAACAGCCATCTGTATGAGTTGAAGAATGTATCTGTTTTGCTTCTCCATCACATGATCAGCTAGCATGTTGGATGGAAAAGTGTTATTCAGTTTTCAGATAAGTGAACATAGTTGTTCTAACTTATTCCAACTTGTTTTGGGCTGAACTGTGATTTCCTAATTCATACATTGAAATTCTAGCCTTTAGTACTCAGAACATGCCTACATTTATAGGTAGTACAATTAAGTAACTGAGACCACATCCTTCAAAGACAAGAGGCAGTTGATTCAAAGATTTATTCAAAGGACTGAACACATAAAGACCCCCAGAGAAAAATAGATCATTTACAAGCAAGAGCAGTGTGTGCTTTTAACCTTTGATCTGCCTCACCAGCCCCCAAATTATTATGTTTTGTAGAAAATAGATGCACTCATAAGTGATGAATTTGGATATTTAGCTAGAACTTTTTACTTT
Organism: Micromys minutus; assembly: GCF_963924665.1. Classification (NCBI taxonomy): domain Eukaryota; kingdom Metazoa; phylum Chordata; class Mammalia; order Rodentia; family Muridae; genus Micromys; species Micromys minutus. Next base: position 9,189,020 of record NC_137964.1, on the reverse strand, counting down.
TATTACATTGTAATATAGCATGTGTATGTGTGTACATGCTTGTGCGTGGCAGGCAGGAGGAAAGGCATGTGTGCTGTGGTGCATATGTGGTAGTCAGGGACAACAAGGAGAGTCAGTTCTCCTTGCTAATGAGCTAATGGTGTGATGACTATGACGTGGTTAAGGGGATGGTTTTAGTTGTAGACATGAAAGAGAAAAACCAGAAGCATCTGAAAGAGTCTAGAGCAGAGAAAAGATGTAGACCGACCATGACCAGCAGTCTGTGCATGGCCAGGGCTGGCCACGAGAGAGGAGAATATCAGAGACTAGGGAAAACATTGAAAATAGCATGGCTATAAGAGTGTGGTTGAGGAGAAGGAAGCCTGTGACCTGGAGCGAGCTGAGGATAGAAGCAGGTGAGAAGGGCTAGAATGCTAGAATGGACTTAGAAATGAGTAACACGTATTGTGGTACTGAGGAACCCTGGAGGTCAGCATGAGGTTTGGTTGGTTTGGTTTGGTTTGATTCTCTGTATCCTTGGCTTGCCTTGAACTGAGTGCTGGGATGAAAGGGCATGCACTACAGTGCCTGTCTCAGCATGAACTTCGATATGCAGATAGGCCCCTCAGGTTGCATTGTCCTCTCTGCCCTAGATACAGGGAATGACTCTGTTTGGTAGATAGGGACCAGTTAGTTTCACAAGTTCCTGAGGAATGTTGACTTATTTAACCTACAGAAATAGTCTGATGGTCCGAGTTGAGATCATCTCTGGATAGTGGGGAGCCTTTTGAAATTTGGGGAATTGGAATTTCCTTTGGACCTGATACTTGAACCATATGAGATCAGGGGATCAAATTCAGGTTGTCAGATCCGAAGCAGGCACTGTACCTGTAAAGTCATCTTGCCAGCTCCTAAAGCTGACAGTTCTAAGGAAAATATTCATGGTGTGACCTGATGTCTTTTGTTGCTTATAGTAAAATATAATAGAGGTGAGTTGAAGAATGACTTATTAAGCCCAAAAGAACTAAAACTTGAAGATTTAGAAAAATGCTCATGCCATATTTGAGAAATCACAAATAATGATCTGGAAACGGTGTGTATCTAGACAGCCATGTCAGCAGAAGCCACTGAAAGCCAGAGTAGAGCAGAGCTGTATAGTAGTAGGATTGCTGCCAGCTGAGGGTCAGTGATGCGACAAAATGAAAGAAGTCTGCAAGTTCAGGGATTCCTACATGTGGGTTTAGAGAGTTGCTTGTGAGAATGCATTATCTTCAACAAAAGACAGATCCAGAACACTGGTTTTCAGTCCCTTTTGGGTGGTCAAACAACTCTTTCACAGGGGTCACCTAAGATCATTTTTACATTATATTACTATTTATATTATTATTCATAATAATAGCAAAATTACAGCTATGAAGTAGCAATGAAGTAATTTTATGGTTGAAGGCCATCAAAATATCAAGAGCTATATTAAAGGGTCACAGCATAAGGAAGGTTGAGAACTACTGATCCAGAAGATCTTAATAGGGCCACTGTCACCATAGAACAGAGGGTTCGGGTCCTTATAAGTTAGGCTACTCCTTCATGTGGAGGAGGTTATGTTATTACCCTGGCCTAAAAGACAGAATTGCCACTCATATTAAGCCAAGTAATATAGTATGGAACCTAGAAAGATTATAGTTCCTTTTAAACATTTACTAAGTAGCCTAACTAGCTTCAGACTTACAGCTTCAGTCTAAGATTATAGGTCTTATAATCCTATGAGACTTAAACATTTAAAAGCTAAGTGTGGACTTAATTTGATAAGAGTGGTTGCCTAGGAGCTGGAGAGATGGCTCAGAGGTTAAGAGCAATGACTACCCTTCCAGAGGTCCCGAGTTCAATTCCCAGCAACCACATGGTGGCTCACAACTATCTGTAATGGGATCTGATACCCTCTTCTGGTGTGTCAGAAGGCAGTGACAGCTACAGTGTATTCACATATATAAAATAAATAAATCTTTAAGGAATTATTAAAACAAAAAAGAGTGCTTGTCTAACATGCACAAGGTTCTGAGGTTCAATCCCCAGTTGGTGTGGTAGTTGTAGCTACACCATTCAAGAGTGGAGGTAGGAGGATCAAAAATTCAAGGTTAGTCTTAGCTACACAGCCTAGAGACTACAAAGGCCCAGTCTGAAAACCATCATTACCAATAAAAACAATAATGGCATTTGCCTTGCCAGGTTGCAGGACCTATTGTGTGGCCTATCATATTTTCATTTCTTGCTTTTGGAAGAGGCATATTTTTGTGTTTATCTCACCATTGGAATTTTGCAGTAGATAACTTTTCTGGTTTCACAGGCCCATAGCTGAGGAGAATTCTGCGTTAGAACAGATCACTAGTCCAGCCATACCTGATTTTAATGACACTTAGATGAGATTTTGGATGTAAGAGTTGATAGAATGGGTTAAAATTTAGGAGCTGCTGCAGATAGAGTCGTATGCCAGCATTGTACACAAGAGTATGTTCAACTCACATTTGTATGTGGAGGTCATAATTCCTGTACTTAGAATATGACTGCAGGTGGAAGGCCTTTGAAGAGGTAATAAATCATAGGTTCTCACTGGCCTGGAACTCACCAATTAAACTAGGCTGGCTGACCGTCGGGTCCTAGGAACTTGTATCCCTCTCTGCAGCACTGCAGTTGGTATTGAACTCAAGTGTCTGTATGTGTGAGAGTCATCTTTCTAGCCCTGACTATTTTAGACTTGAAATGATTGAACAGAATAATGAGCACAATGTATGTGTGAGTGGTGGGACCAGAAAAGTAAGGTAGATTACTCCATCCACCGCCATCCTTGAAAGTTGGCTGGTTTAACCGAGAAATGGTCCTAAGTGTTGAAAGTCTCACTTCCATTAAATATTAAAAACAGTAGCCAGCAAGATGGCCTAGTGGGCCGTGGCACTTACTGCCAATCTGAAAACCTGAGGAAGGTCACCTAGAATCTACACAGTGAAACCAAGTTGTTCTCTGACCTCCACAGCTGCACAGTGGCATGACCCCCCCCCCCCCATGCACGTCATGCACATATACATAAGCATGTACAAAGTAAATAATTGTTAAATTTGTATTTTTTTTAGTAAGAGATCATTGAGAAAGGTATTCTGAAAGCTGAGATGGGCCAAAAGCTAGTCCTCTTATGCCAAGCAATCAGCCATGATTTGCATGCAGATTAAAATCTTTTCTTTTTTTTCAATTTAAAAAAGAACCTTAAGGTATTTTATGCATATGAGTGTTTTGCCTGCATGTATGTTGGTGCACCATGTATATCCAGATACCTGTGGAGGCCAGAAGCGGGTGTGGATCCCCTAGAACTGGAGTTAAGAGCTGTTTAGCGGTCTGGAGAGATGGCTCAGCAGTTAAGAGCACTGACTGCCCTTCCAGAGGTCCTGAGTTCAAATCCCAGCAACCACGTGGTGGCTCACAGCCATCTATAACGCAGTCTGATGCTCTCTTCTGGTGTGTCTGAAGACAGCTAGAGTGTACTTATAATAAATTAATTAATCAATTTTTTAAAAAGAGCTGTTAAGCCACCACAGTTAGGAATCAGAAATTGAATGTAGTTGTTCTCTCTGGCCCCTAAAAATAAAAGTTCTTAAAGAAAATTACAAAGTGGTACTCTGGTGCAAACATGAATTTTAAGAACTAGACTTTTTTATTTATAAAAAGAGTACACTATAGCTGTTTTCAGACACACCAGAAGAGGGCATCTGATCCCATCACAGATGGTTATGAGCCACCATGTGGTTGCTGGGAATTGAACTCAGGACCTTTGAAAGAGCAGTCAGTGAGTGCTCTTAACTGCCAAGCCATCTCTTCAGCCCAGAACTAGACTTTCCGATGATAAAAATTTACTACAGTTAGAAAATCAAACTAGCCTCAACATTCCATTAAGCAATGGCCCTAACAAAACTTCAGTTCTGCTAAAACCGAGTACAGAAAGTTTAAAGCTAGCAGAAATTGGTTCCCAAGGGCTAAGGAAAGACACTGTCTAAGAAAAGTACAGTCACCATAGCAAATATCAACACAGAAGCTGTAGCAAATAATCTGGAAAACCTAGCTAAGGTAATTTGTGAAGGTGGCCACACTGAGGCTGGCTATTGGGAGAAGATGCCATGTAGTGCTTTCATTGCTATTGAAGACCTAGTTAAGGTAATTGAGGAAGGTAGCCACACTAAATACCCTTCACTATAATGAAGGGTTTGTTTTTATTGGAAGAGAATGCCATACAAGCCTTTCATAGCTATTGAGCCTTGGCTTCAAGAGCTAAAAGAAAAGTCTCAACAGGATTTCTGGCAACTGGTAACTTTTAAGTTGAATCTAGTGCTTGCTTGCTAAATTCAGAAGTCCTAAGGCCACCCGTCATTTGGAAGCTACTCTGTCTATGCCAAACAAATGGATCAACAAAGCCTTGATAACAGCATATCTGGGTATCGTCCAGTATTGATACCTGATGAGAAAAGGCATCCTGTGGCTATATATATGACCTGGTTGATCATTCAAAAATGCAGAGATGAGTTCTTATGCCTGATCACAAAATCCATTCTATAGCATGTGATTCAAGGAGTAACTCCACCTTTTTAAGTATAGCATTTAAAGAAACATCTTTCGTAAGTCTAGCTAAAGTGGTGAGCCTTTGGTAACTCTGTCAAAGTAAAACCAAAATGCTGGAAAGGACTCGTTATAAGATGTGATTCACAGGAGAACAATACTGGGAAGTAGATTTCTGTCTCCCAGACTGACTGAATGGTTAAAGACTCCAGGGGACAAGCTAACTAGGTATGATAGAAATGGCAAGAGAACCAGAGTTATAAGGGAGGTTGAAGATATGACTGACTACAGTCTCACTGTAAAAGGTCATAGTTGGGGGTTGCCTCCTACACATGGTCAAAGAAAAGTTCCTTGGGGTCTATCCCTCAAGAAGTATGAACAAAGGTAAAATGATAGCAAACAATTTAAAATATTGTATCGATTTAGGTGGTAATTTGAAATTTGTGAACAGAATGCTGTCAAACAGCATCTCATGTTACAGAAAAGCCTCACAAATGGAAGAGTCAATCAGTACAGACTCTTACCATTTTAAGCCCTTGCCACAGATAGCACAGCCAGCAGCAGCCACGATCCTGACTGGTCAGCAGCTTTCAATAGCAAGACAGTACTGCCAGATCAAGATCAGAGCAGTTCCAAGTCCAGGTGGAAATCAGCAGGTTTTTTCTTAGGCCACAAAGTACTTCCAATTTATGTACATTAAAAAAAAATTCTGTTGGGCTGGAGAGATGGCTCAGCAGTTAAAAGCACTAATTGCTTTTCCAGAGGTCCTGAGTTCAATTCCCAGCAACCACATGGTGGCTCACAACCATCTGTAATGCCCCCTTTTGGTGTTTGAAGACAGCGACGGAGTACTCACATAAATAAGTCTTTAAGAAATAATGTTCTTGGAAATTAGATCACATGTAGTGGAACTCTGTCACAAAAATGAACTGGTATGGTGTAAATATAATAGAATATCATATAGTAGGATTATCTTCTGCATCTAAGGTAAGACCAAAATGTTTGTGTGATTTGCTCTCTTGGAAAGGTAGGGAACCAAGCCTCAAGCTCTCTGAGAGGGATGTCATTGGGAGTGTTCACAGGGCACGAAGTGCATGACTCTGTGGCTTTAGACTCTTTTGGAGTTACCTTAGGGATGATTCTAAAGGGCAGTGGGAGCTAGAAACTGCCAGTATGACTTGGAATTTCAAGTAACATGATATGAGGTTAGTTTTGAGTAGATGACTTGATTTTCTGAGGTTTCCTCACAAATGATAGTACCTTAATAGTGTGGTCAGGTGGAACAGGCAACATGAGTATGTTAGTTCTTCAGCCTAACAGTTTTGACATAAAGTTCTGTGGTTGTGTTTGTATATGCTCACTGTTTGATGCTTGAAATGCACTAAGTATAGGCGCAGGAGAGATTAAACTAGTTAGAGATGCTGTGAGAGGCCCAGAAGAGTAAAGCTTCATTTTTTCATTAGATTTATCAAAATCACTTAGAGACAGGAATTAGCCTATAGAATGATACATGTGCCTTTTAAAAACATACTTGTTTTTATTGTATGTATGTGCATAACATGCATGTAATACCTTTGTAGGCCATGAAAGAGCATCAGATCCCCTGGAGCTGGAATTGCAGGCCATTATGTAACACAATGTAGGTTTTGGGAACTGAACCAAAATTGAACAGAAAGAACAAGTTCTCTTAATTGCTGAGCCATTCTTCCAGCCATTACATGTACCTTTTTACGGATACTGGCACTGACTTTTCATCTATGTTGTATGGATTTTTCGTAGAATTCGATCTGCTATACCTTTTGAAGTTGTAAAGTTCATATGCCTAGTTCTTTATAATTTAGTACAATTAAAAATTTCTTAGTATTTTGTTGCTGTTTCTGTGTATCGTGGGTTTGGTTTACCAATGAATAGTGTGGAAATGGATAATGAGCCTGTTTCTGACAAAGTGCTAGCATTTCATGGAATAGTCAGAAAATATCCATAGAGATTTTTTTTTTTTAACAAAACCAGGATTGTTTTAAACTCAGGCTTTGTATGGCGTTCTCTTAAGAATTAATGGAAATAGTAAGCCCTCTTCCTGTCTCGTTTTTCATGGAGGCCCCCCCCCCCTTAGAGTACATAATGTTCTGTGTGATGTTCGTGTGCCCATGTGAAATTGCTAGTTAATAGCAGCCTGGGCTCCTGTGAATGAGTCATTCAAGACAGGAACATCAGATTGAGCAGACACAGGCTCTTTCTATAAACAGCTACGGAAGTGACAGAGTCGTCAGAAGACAGTAGACAGGTGAGCAAGCATGTGCAGGCGGGGAAGGAGAGACCCATACGGTTCTAGGGTAGACTCCTGTCAGCCTGTTGACTTCTAAATTAGCTCTGCTCTGACCTTTTCATGGTGTGCCAGTGCTCTGTCCTCACTGAGGCTCTCATACTCAGAAAAAGTATCTAAAATCAGTTCATAGGAACGTGGTTCTGTTTGTTAAGGTGTGAAATATACATTTATAAATCTTGTATTTGTAAGGTGGAATTAATAGAATCATAAGTTGGAGACCAATTTAAGCTGCATAGGTAGACTTTGTCTCAAAAAAAGTAAAAACCATATTAGTAAGCAAGATATATAGCATTCAGCAGAGAAAGGCAATCAAGAAAGGTCAGCTTATCCGTTTTATTAATTATTCAGACCTTACAAACAAGATGTGGATCAGTTCATGTAATATTGAATGAATACAGAACTCTATAGATGTATGTGTGTGTGTTGTGTGTGTGTGTGTACACAGAGATGTGTAGTTCTGTGAATCCAGGGCTCAGGCATGCTAATAACATGCTCTAATACATATATACTCAGCACACTGAGAAATGTATATTCAGTGTTATAAATGAATTCATTTTGAAATCCAGGTAGACTTGCTGAAGACACAGAGTTCATATTGGATGCCTGGGTCTGGTATATTCCAGACGCTTTGGTGAGCGTCTGTCTAAGGCAGCCAGAGTATAACAAGGTTAATACCAAATGCTGTACTAGGAAATGCTAGACTCAGAAAATACTGGAAGAAGGCATGAGAGACAGTCTGTGGTCAGGAACCAAAATGGAACTGAATGAGATTGGAAGGAGAAAAGAATGGCAGTCTTGTTCTGAGTGGTCTGGGACTCTTCCAGGCTTGCCTTATTTGGCTATGCATTATAGTTTTATGATAAGGGGTTAAATTACTGCATTTTTAAAAAATATCTGTCCATATATATGGGTGTCTGTGAGGATATGCACACATGCGTAAAAGTGCCTGCTGAGTTTGGAGATGGTGGATCTCCCTGGTGCTAAAGTTGGAGGTGGTTGTAACCTGGCCAATATCGGTGCTGGGAACTGAACATAGATCCTCTGGTAGAGCAAAGCTCTTTATTAAGCTTTCTCTAGGCCCTTTTTTCTTTTCTCCTTCCTTTTTTTCTTTTTCCTCCTTTCCCTCTTCTTCCTTCCTTCTTCTTTCTCTTCCTCCTCCTCCTTTTTTTGACATTTTCTCATATATTCCAGGCTGGCTCCTTAGTCCCTGTATAGCTGAGAATAACCCTGACTCCTGGTTTTCCTGCCTCCCCCTGAGTGCTGGACTTACATGAATGTACCATGACACCCAACCTGGGAGGGATAATTTTTCAAGTTGGACTAGAACCTTCCTTCACTGCCTTTATTGCTCATGAAAGACATGGAGCTTGGAAGGAAGTGAGCAGAGGGAAATTAACTCCATTTAACCTTTCTCTAGTTTAGTAATCTTACTCTAGAAAGTCCAGCAGAAGCATAAAGATTGAATCCATAGGCCCAAAACAGGGAAGACCATGGTGACTGTAGGGAACTGACTCAGGACCCATAGACAAACAGCTTAGTAACTAAACTACAGAAAGTATGGAAAAGAAAAAGGCCTTTGTGCTTTGTTTCCATCCCGTTTTGTAGTCCAGACTCCCTGGGACTTACTGGAGAGCCCATGGTTGCCTTGCACCTGTGATCCTCCAGCCTCAGCCTCCTGAGTGCCGAGATTACAGCCTTGGGCTACCATATACAGCTCAGAATGCTTTTCCCTAATAGTACTCACTGTGGAAGAGTAATGGGTGGAAGCTGAAATTCTAGGGCAGGAAAAAAATCTTGATCATGGTTGGAAGAATGTGAGTCTAATGAAAAGAGGCAGTAAAACATTTGTTGTGTGCACAGATATGTATTAGTGGAACTGTGCTTTCACTGTCCAATGGAGGGTAGTTAACTCACGGAGGGAAATCGGTCTATGGACCTTTACCATGGTTGAGAAGGGATGCCACTGAGTTCTGAGCAAAGAGGGCAATCCAGCCCAGCTACCCTTTTAACAATGACTTTAGTGATGCAAGAATGGCCGCAGGATTATATAATGTGAATTAACCCAAGTAAGATATCTGTGACTTACGAGGGCTAGGGAGATGGCTCAGCAGGTAAGAGCACTTGCTGCACAGATGTCGGGTACTGAGTTTAAATCTCCAGAATCCAGGTATGGTGGCTGTAGGGCTTAGTGATCAGAGAGTCATTTGGGCCTACTGCAGGTTAAGTGAGAGACCCTGTCTCAAGGTAGAGAGAGAGAGCAGGACACCAGTGTCCTCTACTGGACTCTGGACTCCTATACAACCACACACATGTACACAAAAACATTTTGAAACAATTGTAATGAAATCAAGAGGTAGACGAGTGAGAAATGGTTGACTAGAGGGACAGATGATTGAATTAGACAAGTAATAGGTATGAAAAGGTAAATTTGGAGTTACTGTGGGATAGGTGTTCAGCAGGAGGGCACATTTAGGAAGGAAAATGTAGTCGGGGACATGATAAGCTTCAGCTACATTCTTGACATCCAGGCTCAGGTGCTGAATGTGTTCATAATTCAGAGACGTCTGAACTGGAAACACAGATATGGATACTCAAGGGAATGACAGGAGCACATTTGGCATCTAAGGTAGGCTTCAGTGAGCCTCAGCCTCTTCTGCTTCATTTAAAGACTGCCAGAATTGACCAAAGAGGCCTCTTTTCCCAAAGCTTGGGAACTCTTCTTACAGGTTCTGTTTGTCACCCACGTGAAAAGCTGCCAGCCATGATGTTTGAAAGTCCTGCTCTAGAGAAGTGGTCAGAGACCAAACCAGGAACCAGGCAACAGGAATCACTGAAGAAGTCTCTGAAACTTTTTAGCAGAAGTGAGTCATGCTCACTGTTGTAAGTAGATGCTGCTCAGTCTAGTTAAGAGTAGATTTTGAAATTTTCCCATAGTACTAGAGGTGGAGCTCAGTCAGTAGAGGGTTTGCCTGGTATGTGCAACATCCAAGTTCAATACCAGCTCTATATAAAACTGAGTGTAGCACATGGCTGAAATCCCAGCATTTGGAAGATCAGAAGTTCACAGCCATCCAAGTAGCAAGTTTGAGGCCAGTCTGAATTATCTGAAGCTTTGACTTAAAAAAAAAAAAAAAATATGTATATATATATGCTAAAAGTGAGTTCCTAGAAAAAAAATTAAAATGCAGGTCAATACACCAAACTGTACAATAATACGTTATTCAATGCACATAAAATTACTGTCAAAGTCTATGAAGATTTTTTTAAAGCAATGCAACTACAACTTCTTGTAAACAAATAGCAAAACTCTTCCTGTGGAAGGTAACAATTTATGTTAATAAATTGTAATAATAGTACCCTGTTAATAATAGTAGAAACGGGTACCTATGCCTATCTTACCAACTGGGAGGTTAGACACATCACATTGTTAAACAGCTTGAGAGGCTGAGGCACCTACTGGCATTGGTTTGGTAACTGCATAAAATTAGTGCAGGGAAGGGTTACTGTAATGAGTAAATATTTCTGGCCATTTTAGTGGTGCAGTTTCCTCTGTTTCTCTGCTAGTATTGTGCTTTGAGGACTAATGCTTCTTAGAGACAAACAAGAAAAGGGAACATGCTTGGGAACCCATTTCCAAAGTAAAGTTCATGACTTCTACAATAGAGAGGGGGACAGAAATCGAGGAAACACATCTTTCATGCTGGTGCTTAGGAATTTGGTAGTATTTCTGCTTATTAACTCCATCCTTCAGTACAGTGAACAAGAGTCTGACTTTCTTCACCAGAGCAAACTATAAAGATGTCAGAAGGGAGGTCAAAAGAGATAGCTTAGCAGCATAAGCCTTTATAAAAAGATAGTAGTAAGATTGTGTAACAGGATAGTGGGCCTATCTTCAGCCTGTCTGTTCTCTTACTGACTGCTTAATTCAAAAACTCTAGGGAGGCTGCAGGTGTTACATGAAGACACTGGGGAGTCCGTGGCCGTGACAGCCTGAGATTCACCTCAGCATAGCCAAACATTCCTTTTGAGAAATGTCCACGCTTTTGGTTTCATATCTGAGCTAGAGGGCAGCTTCATTCCTGTCAAGACCCACTATCTCCGAAGGTCTGGCTAGGGAGAGGAAGAGTACAGGCTAAACTATAGGAAACACAAGGGAACAGGCATGTTTCTGGTTCAAGAAGCACATTTCATTGGGAGGTGGAGGGGAGTAAGGGAAAGTTAATGACATGGATATTAACCAGTCAGCTTGATTGCTGTGCTAGAGAAGTAATCTGGGGGCTCTTTGGAGTCCCCAATCATAGTTGATGGGTCTCTAGAAATCCTGAAGAATTGGACTACATAATTGGGAAGGCTAGGGCCTCCATTTGCCTAATGATAAATATTTTGGTAGTCTTACAAGCTAGGACCACAGGTTATCCCCCCAATGTCTGGGATATATGTGTTCTTATCTGCTGCTGTTTTGTTTTTTCTCCTAATTCCTAGATGGAGCAGCTGGAGTCTCAGAGAACTGAGATGAGGGTAGTTGATAGGGGTAAATAGTGCCCCCCTCAATACTGCTGTTTGCTAGAACCATCTGAAGGTTAGGATTACACCTTCGAACTTTCCTAGGTCCAGAGAGAAGATGACTTTGTACTTATAATGTTAGTGATTAATAGTTTGATGTATCTTTATATCTCCCAGTTTTAGGAATAAGTCTGAAAACTGAAACAGTGATGGAGCAAAGAGATTTGTTGGTGTTGTGGCCAGATAGTGATAGAGCTGAGGTCTTGGAGGTCACAGCTGGGAGAGTGACCGCCTGTGGAAGTCAGAGGGGCTTCCTAAGCCAGTGAGAACTTAAAAGGAGAACTTCACTTACTCACTTCTAGGGTTAGGAGCTAAGAGACCTTAAAGGGGGAATGAAGGGACAGTCACAGAGGAAGGCACACAAAATATGTGACAGACAGTGCAAAGAATCTGCTAGCCCTTTCAGCCACTTGATGCTTGGATGTATTATATCTATTTAAAGGTACAGGCTTGTAGTAAGTGTTGGATGTAAACATGAGAGAGACAATATTTGGGGTAAAGTTTATATGGACATTTAATACAAATGGTGCTGAAAATGAGGCACTCCACTTAGAACCTGGAGGTGGGCTCTTAGCAAACAAGCAAGGCCGTCTGGGTGATGATGCTCTAAAGTAGGAACGAAAGAGGTGAGGGGATGCTGTGGAGACATCAAGCTGAAAACTTGAGCAAGGAGAGACAACATTCGATAGCAAGGTGGCTTGCTGTGGTGAGGAAAGTTCAAACCTCGCTGGGTGTGGTAAAGTAACAATGGAGATACAATAAGTCTTCAATCACAGTCAAGCAGATAGATCACTGTTCTTGTGACTCTGCGCTTTGTGGCTTTCACAAGTTGCTGTCCAGTCATGACTTTTGCATCAAGCTGCACTAACTAGGGCATCGAGAAATAAAGACACTCGGACAGGCAGACTGATGGACAGAAAGCTGGGATCAGGTTGTCCAGAATCCTGGTTGAAAAAACCATAGCATTTAACTCAGTGTGTTTATGGTAGTGTTGAGCAGACATTCACAGTTAGTACATACTGTTGGGCAAAGATTGGAGCTTACTACATACAGCTGAACAAGGAAACAGGTTTATCTAATTTGGTAGAGGATGTCTGTAAGGGAGCAGTTTTTACACAGTTGACATCCAGGGGAAGAAAGCTATTGCTGACTTTTTCTGCACACCGTCAACAGTCCCATTTGGGCCTCAGGGAAGGCTTTGCCATCCTCTGAGCCTTATCCTAGGGGCATGGTTATGGCATTCCTTCCTGGGTTTGAGCTTAGGGGTCTTTGACAGATCTGGCTCCTGTCAACACACATATTCATTAGGACTTAAGTCAGGGCTCTCTCCACTTCCTACAGTATGGAGAGAATATGCCCCCCCTTTTAAAATAGATACTGATAATAAACATTGTTGATTTGTTTGGTAGTATGCGTCAGGCTACAGAGCTGAGCTGTTAGTGTTAAATGCATAGGGCGTCTCCTTCACCTCTCATGGATAGGAAAGGAATTCCTCAGAGATGAATGCACTTACTCCTGGAGTCAGTGGAAGGGTGAGGACTTTGTGCCTGCAGGACTCCGGTCTTTCGGTCATTCTTTCCCATATACGAATCTTGCCACTGAGTGGCATGTGAAGCAATGGTTGGTAAGTTTAATGCTTCATCAGTGCCAACCTGTCTGTGAAGAGAAATCCAGAGGTTCTAAGGCAGTTACATGAAGGTTGATTTTCATCATATGTTAAAAACATGGAGCATAATAGAAAATAGACTCACGTTTAGCCACTTGGTTTTATACCCACATTCTGACTTTAAAAAAACTTTGACCTGAAATGAATTTGGGTGTTGAAGGGCCAGGGAACTCACCCTACTCAGCGACATCCAGAAATTATTAATTTTGTAATTTTGTATAAATGATTCTGTTGAACAGATATGGTGATGCTGACTGCTGATAAGCCCAAGGAAGACTGAAGCCAGGAACCTCCTGCTCACACACATGCTTTTAATTGGTAGTCAGCTGCTGTGTGTGTAGCTCAGCAGTCATAGGTGTGATCTCTGGTACCAAAAGAGCAACACCCCATAGCTCCACATATGCATGTGTAACTTAATGAAGCACATGTAGACAAGGGGGAAACCAAGGCTGGAGGAGCAGGACAATCGGAGAAACAAGTATGGATCACCTCTTTGCAAAAACTTTAAAAAGCCAAAGCCTACAGAAAATGACAGAGATTTCTATGGATTTCTGTGGCCAATGACTCCTACCTTTTAGACATAAGTCCTTAGACATAAATATCTGAGAAGTCAGCTGGCCCATCACAAAAGTTAGTTTCCAGATCACTTCTCTGGCAATATATCAAACAGTGAAAACTGCAAGCATGGCTTAAAGCCGTGTTGCTCCACCTGTGCCATGAAGACAGCGCACTGAGCAGCTTCTGCAAATGGGAGATGCTCCATCTGAGCGGTGCCTGTGGCTGTGCCCCGGGAGCACGCTGTGGAAGAGCTGTTGGGCCTGTTGTATCTTCACATGTACCAACCTGTATGTAGGTTATATACCAACAGTCTAAATAATAAGGAAGGATGGGGCAAAAGGGCTGTAGACAGGACTGGTGTGCATTCAAGGGATGCACACACATGAGTAAGTACCTGCACTGATGTAGGAGCTGCTATAGTTCAGCTCTGGCATCAGATGCTCTTTCACCAGCAGCACAAATACAACAGTTCACTCCATACTCACCTTTTTCCTTAAATAATAAAATATAAGAAAACATAAAAGCTAACACATTGGCATTGGGCCAAACAAACAGAAGGAAAAGAGCCAAAAAGAAGGCACAAGAATCAAAGACCCATGCATTCACACATTCAGAAATCCCATAAAAATACTAAACTGGGAGCTCTAACATAAACACAGAGGACCTGACGTTGACTCATGCAGGCCCATTACATGCTGCCTCCATCTCTGAGTTCGTAAGAGCTTCTATCATGTTGACTTAGAGGGCCTTGTTTCCTTAGTGACCTCCATCCCCTCTGCCTCTTACACTCTTTCTGCCTCCTTCTCAAGGGGTTCTCTGAGTCCTGAGGGAAGGGGGTTTGATGGAGATGTCCCATTTCGGGGTGAGCATTCCAAGGTCTTGACGCTGCAGGAGGGAGCATCTCTGATGATGGCTGAGCAAGCCCTGGTCTGTGAGTACAGCAGAATGTCACTAGGGCTAATTTCAGTGTTAGGTTTCTTTTTTCTAAAACAGTAATATTTGGTTTTACCCCAGATCCCAGGCCTATCTAGTCTCAGGTTCCTGGTCACCCAAGCACTGATGGGTGATGGTTCTATCTCATGGAGGGAACCTTAAATAAAATCAGTTTCTGGTTGGCTACTCACACAAGCTTTGTGCCACTGTTGCCCTAGCATATCTTGCAAGCAGGACACCATTGTTTATTCAAGAGATTGTGGCTTAACTAATATTTACTTTTCTCCTTCGGTAGTGTACAGAGTACCTTCTTGTACCAAAGATGCTAGAACGGGGGTGAAGGCTCTGTGTCGGCACCAGCCGGATTTCTCCATGTTCAGTGTATCTGTTTGTGGAGAGTAACAACCTGGGTTGTATGAGGGTTTCCATGGTGATCCCTTTGGCCAACAATTCAATTACATGTAATCCATTCCTGGATTGCAAGTTTTATTTGGTGACAAGAGATATCCGGTCCATTTCATTTAGATCACGGTATGTATGTATGTATGTATGTATGTATGTACATGTATATAGTTTTAGAAGGTTTCTACTATTTTAGGTTTCCATACAAACCCTCAAATGGCCCTTAATTTTAGCTGTTCCTTCCTCATCTCCCTCCCAACTTGACCCTCTCATTCCAGTTGCTGTATCCATGCATAGCTATTCCATTTCTCTCTCCTAGTGTCTATCTTCCCCTCCCTAAGTCCCTTACTCTATACCTAACCTCTGTGGTTCTGGGGTTGTAGCTTAATTATCTTTGACTTAGCAACTAATAGCCATGTATAAGTGAATACATTCCATATTTGTCTTTCTGGGTCTAAAATACCTCACTCAGGATGGTTTTTATTTTTATTTTTTTTTCTAGTCCTACCCATTTACCTACAAATTTTATAGTTTTCTTTCTTTCTTTCTTTCTTTTTTTTTTTTTTTTTTTTTAGTCAGCTGAGTAATACTCCATTGTGCATGTACATTTGTTGTTCTGCTAAGGGACATTCAAATTCAAATGTGTTTTTTTTTTTTTTTTTTTTTTTTTGCTATTATGAACAGAGCATCAATGAGCATGGTTGGGCAAGTGTCTCTGTGGTAGGATGAAGCGTCCTTTGGTTATGTGCCCAAGAGTGGTATAGCTGGATCATGAGGGAGATTGCTTCCCATCTTGCTGAGGAACCCCCGCACTAATTTCCATAGTGGCTGTACAAGTTCCTACTCCCTCCAGCACTGGAGGAGTGTTTACCTTCATGTGCTCACCAGCGTGTGCTGTCTTTTTTTAAAATTGATGTCCTCTTAGCCATTCTGAAAGATATAAGATGAAATCCCAAAGGAGTTTCGATTTGCATTTCTCTGATAACTACGGATGTTTCTCAGCCATTTGAGTTTCTTCCTTTGACAATTCTCTGTTTAGATCTCTGCCCCATTTTTTATTGTATTACGTGTTTTTTAAGTATATTTCTTAGTCCTTAATATATATTAGATACTAGTCCTCTGTAAAAATCTCTTTCTGTAGCCTGACACTGTCCTAATGAGGTGTCCTTTGCTACACGGTATTACATTTATTTCCTGTTGATCTTAATGCCTGTGCTAATGATGTTCTGTTCAGAAAGTCTTTTAGTCTTTTCCTGTGCCAGTGAGCTCAGGGCTGTTCCAAACTTTCTCTTCTATCTGGTTCGATCCATTTGGAGTTGAGTTTTGTGCAGGGTGGTAAGTATGGACTATTTGCATTATTCTTCTTGTAGACATCCAGTTTGACCAGCACCCTTAGTTGAAGATGCCATCCTTTTTTTTTTTTTTTAACAGTGTATTTCTGGCTTCTTTATATAAAAATAATCAGGTGTGTATAGGTGTGTAGATTTTTGTCTGTGTCTTTTCCTTTTTATTAACTGTGATATGTGACTCATGTCCCTAAGAAGCATCTCAATTGCTAATGTAGATGCCACATGGTCTGCACACCAAACTCCTATGGAATACCTTTCAAATCTTTCTATTGGAAGCAGTTTGTATCTGTGTACAAAGATCTAGTGGGGCTGATCAGTAGCCTCCCTGTCCTATGTGCTTTTTGTCATAGTGTGTGGTAGAAGTGAAAGCTGGGTCAGCTACTTAGAGAATAGTCGAAAATTAGACCAGACAGTTTGAAAATGGTTGATATAAAAACTCTGAATACAAATAGACTTAAAAAAATAAAACCAAAAATGAAACCACTCAGAGCTACTTGAAACAGCCAGAACTTAGTGTTCATGGCCCAAAAGCAATATAAGTTAAATCTCTTTATAGTTAGTAGTGATACCCAGTTCAAGTAACAGTGCATGGAAAACAGACTCACACATCAAAATCACCTACAAGTATCTACTGCAAGTTCCCAGTGAATAGAATTATTGTCTCTCAAATGGCTACATTTATGTTAACTTTTTAATGTATAGTAAGGACTGCAAAGGGCATAGCCGCTGGTAAGTTGACCTTACTCAAGTGAATAATTTCCCATGCTCATGTGCAAAAATAATAAAACACAGTAGATCACCAAAGGAAAGAAAGGAGGAAGGGAGAGAGGTAGGTAGGAAGGAAGAAAAGAGGAATGGGGTGAATACAATCAAAAAGCCTTGCATATATTTGGAATTGTAAGTAAATAAATAAGAACTTTAAGATACTTTTTTTTTTTTTTTACCGTTGCCTTCTGATTACACCAGTGGTGTGCATAAGTAATGGCATTATTTTCCTGAGACAGGGTTTCAATGTTCAGCCCTGGCTATCCTGTAACTCACTCTATAGACCAGTCTGACTTTAAACTCAGAGGTCCACTTGTTTGTAGGAAACATGGTTTTTAGGCCATATACTTTTTTTTTAATTAATTTATTTATTTTTATTTATATAAGCACACTGTAGCTGTCTTCAAACACACCAGAAGAGGGCGTCAGATATCATTACAGATGTTTGTGAGCCACCATGTGGTTGCTGGGAATTGAACTCAGGACCTCTGGAAGAGCAGTCAGTGTTCTTAACCACTGAGCCATCTCTCCAGCCCAGGTCATATACTTTTAGATGTTTTTTATAGCTTAAGAGCAAAGAGTACCTATGAACATTATGTTTGGAAAGGTTTGGTACAGTTGATAAGTTTAATACTTATTTCTTTTAAGATTTAGTCTCATCTGTCTCAGGATGGCCATGAACTTGCTACAGCCAAGGATGACCCTGAAACCCTAGTCCTGCCTCTGCTTGATAGTCCTAAGGTTTCAGGATTGGCCTGCAGAGTGAATTTGGGTTCTCAAGCATGTGGTAGATATCTGCCACTGAGCTATATTCCTAACTAGTTGCTAAATTTATTAAAACAACAGCAATGACTGTCAAACAAACACTGCCTGTGCTTCTAGACCTTGTTCCGTGCTTTGTCCACACAAAGGCTCTTTGAAACTCTGCCTTAGTGTTTGTTTCCTGCTGGAGTAGAGTCTCTGAGCCAGCAGTGGGAGCTTGGGGACTTCTCAGTCACTTCTCCACAGACATCTATACTATGATTGCTTTGACCTGATTCCCAGCCCCTCTCCTCTCCCTGCCTTTCCTTATGTGTCATCCCCTGTCAACTCTCTGTCCCACCATTATGCCTAGTCTCATATACGTTATCTAATGCCTCTGCCTTGTAATGTGGTCAGCAAATCTCTCTTTCCCTACTGTTATCAAGCGAGAGTTTCAAGTTGGTCATAATGAAAGCAAGCCAGCCATGTGTAGTGACATACTCTTTCATCCTAGACTCAGGAGGAAAGGGCAGTCTGGTCTACATGGTGAGTTCTAGGCCAGCCAAGGCAGCATCATAAGACCATATCTCAAACAAAACAAAACAAAACAAAAAAAGAACAAAAGGAAGGAATGGATGGAGCCAATGAGGTTGTAACAACCATAATTGTTGAAAATAGGGCCCTTCTGCAGCCTCTGATACAAGATGCTTACACTGAGATGCCCTTTGTTGTTTTTAGGACCAACGCAAATATTGGCAGCATTTGGATTCCAGTAAGTTATAACATAAACTAAGAAACAACACAAAGCCTTCTTGCCAAAAATTTGGGTTTTTCTTAATAACAAGTCTCGTAAAGCACTAGCTTGCTTTCAGAATCCTGACAAAGTTGATCTGACAGTCTTTACCAGTTGCTGTTGTGGTGGGAAGGCAGTTTGGAGTTTGCTACTCTGCCATGTGGTTTCTCTGAATGTTCTGTGCCCTGTAACATTTGCCAAATTTACTACTAATGCTGTTAATTCATCTACAGATTTTTAAGCTCATGCACTCATATAATTATTCCCCAGAATAACATTGTTCTCCTTCCTTTCCATTTAGTTGACTGAACAAATTGATTAAGGATTCTGTTTTCACTAAACTTTTTTTCACCTTAAAGCAAAACAGCCTCATTTTATTTAAAATTTAAAATTAAAACTCAGTTGAATTTTCTCCAATGAAAAGACTTAACCATTGCAAGCACGGTTAAAAGTAATAGGAGAGGGGGCTGGAGAGATGGCTCAGTGGTTAAGAGCACTGACTGCTCTTCTGGAGGTCCTGAGTTCAAATCCCAGCAACTACATGGTGGCTCACAACCATCTCTGAAGACAGCTACAGTTATCTTACCTCTCATATAAATAAATATTTTTAAAAAATAATAAAAAATAAAAGTAATAGGGGAGAAATACTGACTCCAATTTTCTCCCCAAATTTCCCCAACTTCATGTGTGATTCTCTTGTTTTCCCTTTCACACATAAGCCATGCCTGCAATGTATTGCCAAGAACTTCTAGTTTATATTGATTTTAAAAAATGGAAGATTACCCCACAGACATTTTCAAAGCAGTATGAGGGCACGATGACAGGGTTTCATGACTTCTGAGTGATCCTGTTCTCAACTAATTTTAACAATTACTTTAGCATCTCACCTTTACTAAGATGAACCACATCCTTAGCCCACCAGTTAGAACTGATATAGACAGATTAGGGGATAAGACCACCTGTATTAATCTGTATAGCCATTGCACAAGGAGGAAACGTTACCCCCATTTTACAAAGGAGACGCGTCTACGTGTTGTGCTACCTGCTAGCAGATCACTGAGCCAGTGTTGAGCCTGATCTGGGTTATCCCAACCGTAGTCCCTCCACTAAGCTGTCAGTCCAATGTGGTGCACTTTGACCTCTGATCGGAAGGAGGTGATGTGGGGGCTCTGCAGTGGGCGGTGGGCAGTCAATAGGTACTTCTCTCCTATTGACCTTTCTTCATGAGCTCATTACTTACCATGCCCTTTCTTTTTTATCTCCCCCCCCCCCTTTTCCTGCTTTTCTCCACAGTCAGTTTGAGCTTCATCTGGACACTCTCACCTTCGGTCAGGTTAGCTCGCCTCTGAGAACAGCCCTTCTAATTCCTGAGAAGTACCCTGTGCTCCTGCTCGCCCGGCCCTGAGCCATCATCTAGTCTTACTCATAACAGATGTGTTTACCTTGCTCAGATCTCATTTCTTCCTTCCTGTCAAGGCTGCAGTCTGCGCCTTTAGCCCTCCCGACTTCCTGCTTATGACTCACTCTTACTGAGTGATGCTTTTCTCTGCTAGCAGGGCCATTCATCCTTAAGTGACTCAGTACAAGTGAGATCAGGTTTGACAGTCCTTGACACAACTCTGATGAGCCTCTTACACTGTGTAGATAGATCCCTGTTCCTGATGAAAGGGCATCTACTGATCAGCTTCCTCAGAGACAAACACTTCCACCGGAAGTTACCACCACCGTCTCTCCTCTTATCTCATAGCAGCTTAACAAGGTTGCTGATTTATGACTGTTTTCCAGAAGGCCTGGCTCCCTGTTTCTGGAAAAATAACTCTAAAGAGCATCAGTGGGTTTGAAGTGTGGTAGTTCATACCTCTAAACTCAGTCCCTGGAATGCTGAGGGAAGGGGGATTGCTGATAGTTTTCAGCTGGCCTGGGATACAGGCTAGCCAGGGCTATACGGAGAGACCCTGTCTAGAAAAATAAGAATTGTCCTAGTTAGAGTTACTATCGCTGTGATTACACACCATGAGCAAAGCAGCTTGGGAGGGAAAGGGTTTATTTGGCTTACACCTCCCCCAGCACTGTTGATCGTCCTCAGAGGGAGTCAGGACAGGAACTGAAACAGGGCAAAAACTGTTACAGAGGGTGCTGCTTGCTGGCTTACTTCCCATGGCTTGTTCAGCCTGCCTTCTTACAGAACACAGCCATCACCCCAGCGTAGTACTACCCACACAATAGGCTCTACCCTTCCCCATCAGTTACTAGTTAAGAAAATGCCCTAGAAGCTCGTTTCCAGTCGGATCTTATGGAAGCACATTCTTAATTGAGATTCCCTCCTCTCCGATGACTTTAGCTTAAGTAATGCTGACCTAAAACTTGACAATAACAACCATAAAAACTTAATGATAATAGCTGAGTGTCAAGCCACATGCCTTTAATCCCAGGATCCAGGAAGCAAAGGCAAATAGATCTCCAAGGGTTCAAGGGTAACCTGGAATACAAGGTGAGCTCTAGGCCATCTGAGACCACATAGTGGGACTCAGAAAACCAAAAGCAGCAGGGGTAGCAGCTAGTCCTGATGGCACAAATCCATGATCCCCAGTACTTGAGAGGAGGATCATACAGCAAGACAAGGCTAGGACAGCTCAGGTATGGATTTTATAACTATAAAATCCGCTGTAGAGTTAGCTAGAGTGTTTGTTGGATTACTCCAGCTCACAAAAGTCACCATAAATGAAGTCTGTAACCAAAGGTGGCATGGTATCCTTTCTGCAATATCTTTTTGGATGGAGGCTTCTAGGTACATTCGCCTTCCTTCCTGTTCTTTCTAAGCCAGCACTTGGGAATGTGTGAGCAAGGGCAGCAACAATTAGGTGACACAGAGAGTTCATATGTTCTGTCTTGGAAAAGTTAGCAGTGTAGGATACTGGTTAAGGACCAGAGTAGGTTTCCGAAGCGTGTCGGTGAGGCTGGTGAGACAGCATTCGGGAAAGGTGCTTGACGCATAGTATTAAGAACATGAGTGGATCCCTAGCACCCATATGGAAGCAGAAAGCCAGATGCTGGTATGCGTGTTCCTCCACACTCCAGCACTGAGGAGGCAGAGACAGGTGAGTCCTGGGGACTTGCTGGACAGACAGTGTAGCCAAGTCAGTGAGCTTTGGATCCAATGAGAGGCATTAAAAATGTAGGCAGTAAGTGATAGAGGGAACAGAGAACATTGACTTCTGGACACTCACAGGCAAGTGTACCTATACACACACATGCACACCACATGGGGGGGGGGGGGCTGGAGAGACAGCTGACTCTTGCCTTTTTGTTCTTCCATATTTGTCTCTTTGCTGACTTCCTTGTCTTTCTATTGTTTGATCCTTAGTGTTTGTGTCCTATTTTATTATTTTATACGTGTATTTTGCATTCATGCAAGTATATATGTTAGGTGCATGCTTAGTGCCTTCAGAGGCTATTTGATCCCCTGGAGATGAAGTTACAGTTGGTTGTGAGCCACCACATGGCTGCTGGAAATTAAACTTAGACCCTCTGTGAGAGCAGTGCTTCTAACCACTGAGCTATCTCTTCAGCCCCATTTCCTGTTTCTGTTGTTCTCCTAGTCAGTTGTCTATACCTTGTCTCTCACTCTGATCATTCACTGTGGAAGGGAGGAAAACTAGTCTTTATGAGCGAAATTAGAATGTTCACTAAATCATGCAAAAGGAGCAAACACTGTCCCTTAGCATCATCATCTGTCAGGAGTGTCACCCTTAGACATTGAGACATGTCATCTCTAAGGCTCATGACTGAGAACTATGCAGTTGAGTGAAGGAAGGAAGGAAGGAAGGAAGGAAGGAAGGAAGGAAGGAAGGAAGGAAGGAAAAAGAAAGAAAAGGGAAGGGAGGGAAGGAGGAAGGAAGGAAAGCATTCATAGAAAAATCCCACAATGGTCTGAGTAAGCACACAGTTTTGTGTTGGGCTGCATTCATAACTATTCTGGGATGCAGGCAGCACGTGGGCCACAGTTGGATATGCCTAGCAGCATCCAGTATTGTGTTCACTTATGAAGAGCTACACACTTATAGTATGAGTGATGAAAATTCTGTTTCACACCAGGTGGTATAGCTTGTCACACTGTGTGTCATAGGGTAGTTAACATACCGGCTTCAGTACCATATACTGTAAAACACTACCAGTCACTGTGACCACCAAACACTTCACAAAGAAGTGGCATATCCTCTGGCTTAGGGTCACTGCTAGGCAGACAATTCCATTCCAAATAGATCACCAAATGCTAGGCTCAGCTGTTGATTGGTAAGTACTGTATATAATGCGATGGGGCACCTTAATTGTCAGTCGTTTGGCCTAAATAGCCCAGTCATTAAAACCACATAAAAACCTGCCATACCGAGGCTCTTCCAACCACTTCTTAACCTTTCATATCTAAAGTATTATAAAGTCTTTCATTCTAAGAAAACTACTGCTGAGGTTTTCTAAACAGGATTATAATTAATTCATAAATTCCTTTAAAATATCACAAAATATATCTATTCTGTACACATGGAATAATTTTTTAATATAAATATTAGGCTTTCATAAAGTTGTTGGGTTATGAAAGGTGTGTGTGCATGTGAACTTTAACTTCCTAGTATCAGTGTAGCAGACTTTCAAATCTTATTAACAGTGATTGTAAATACAGTGCAAAGTACAGTGACACTCCTGTACTAATGAGTTTTGCACAGTAATATTTTAGAGTTTGCTGATATTACATAAACCTGCTATGCATTTTTGTTCTCTATATTTCAGAGGAAGAGCTTTAAAGAAAAGCGAATACAGGCTTGACAAAACCAAACAGAAGAGAAGCAGGACAGGAAAGAAAAGGAGCAATGGTTTGCGTGAGAACTCACTCGCCACCTTGGGTCACCTTGCTCCTGGAGGTCAGGGTCCATCTCAGAGGGAAGGGGAAGGCCTTGAAGAGGCCAAGAGAGAGCCAGGGCATCCCTTAACTGGTGGCCTACAGGATGAAGCAGCAGATTGTGGAAATGGCTATGAAGAGCAAAGTTGGCAAGACAGAAAGATCTCAAACAGTTTCCAAACTACTGTGTCTATGGTTGAGTTGGACCACATACCTAAGAACTGCTTCCCCAAGGAGGGGGAGGAGGAGAGAGAGGAGAGGGGCTTATTTCTAACTTTACCATCAGTACCATCTGCCTCTTGTCATACAAGCACTCAGCATCTTTCTTGTGGAGTTAGGGATGGCTGCTCAGGCATGAGGGTGGAACAGCAAATGAGGAATAGATGTAACTCAGCATTAGACACCCAGGACATATTTGCTAAAACCCCATGTTCATTTATTCAGAAGACAGAGGTGATGGATAAAAGTCGCCCAGATGAGTTTGCCATGAATCATCAGGGTGGAACCAGAACATCAGAGGAAATTTTGCGAAAAGAACAAGGCGTCAAAAGCAATTGCTGGGCTTTTTTTACAGCTAGTTTGTGTGATGAAGAGCCACAGCTCAGATCTGAGAGTCAGCCATATTTGGGCAGTTGGCCGGAGGGACCTCATAAGTTTGTATGTGAACAGAGACCCAAGAAAGCTAGGTCTCGCAGACAGACCTGCCCTGATAGGGAGGAACAACTGGTTAAGTTGATTTCCACTTCTGAAGGAGCAACAGGCTCAGGAAGCAGCCCAGAAATACCAACAGAGAAGAAGCCACTGATAGAATTGACCCCTAAAGATGAAACTGTGGGTTTACCCAGAGACCCAGGAACAGATATCTCCAGCAGCTGTGCCCCCCATCTGAACTCCTCAGAGCATGCTGTAGAATCAGCAAAGGGTACACGAGGGATGCAGAGGGAGATTTGCAATTTGCCACCAGACTTTAAGTTACTGGGACAGACTCATATCAACCCTGAAGAAAAGGAGAAATGTGACCTCTTAACAGAGAGTCATGGGCTGAACATGTTTTCTCGGGGGAAAGATAGTTCTGATATAACCAATAAAGATGAGCGAAAGCAAGAAGTGATGATCTTTGACCGTCATCTACCATGGTTTTACTTTGATACCCTCCGTGATTCCCCTCTGAGTGCGATTGGGAAGTCCTGTTCTTACCGCCTGTCCTTTAACCGACTAGGATGTGCTGTGTATTTCTATAGAAACCCCGCCCCTTCTCTCATGATCCATTACCTGTCTGCCTTTTGCATGGTATCTTTTAACCACAAAGGAACACTTTTGACTTTCAAATCTCAGAAAAGAATGGCTTGGACGCTAACTGTCGGAGAAGTTTTACGGAGCCAGCCTGAGACTGTTTGCCCTCTGAGGATCTCTTCTGCTCATCGGTCTTCAAATGAGGGATCCGATGGAAAGCAGATGTGGGAAGCCTGGGAGCCCATGCAGCGTGCACCCGCTGAGGACGGCCGGGACTTAAGCAGGAATTGTCAGTCCTTTGGGCCACGACCGCAAGAGGTTGCCTTTCACCCAGCCAAACTTTTAGGATCTTCTGGAGCTTCAATGGGTAAATTGTTTTTATTTGTGAAAAATAAAAGTTCAGGCTAAGCATAGTGGTGCACACCTTTAATCCCAGTGCTTGGAAGGCAGAGGCAGGTGGATCTCTGTGAGTTTGAGGCCAGCCTGGTCTATAAAGCAATTATACTTTATGTCCTGGGTTCTCTCCTGTGTTAGTGACATCATGTGGTGTTGGTCTTCTGGTTCCCAGAAGCAGGGAAAGTGAGAACCCTAGTGAGTAGTGCTTGGCTTGTTCATTCTTTGTAAATGTCTGACTGTCTTTCTGGAGAGATGTCACAGCAGTTAAAAGCACTTGCTGCTCTTGCCACAGACCCAAGTTTGGTTCCCAGCACCCACATGATACCTCAGCCATCTGCTAATCCAGTTCCAAGGGATCTGCCACCTTCTGGCCTCCCTGAGTACCAGGCTTAGGTATGGTACTCATAAACATGTTTTTGTTGGTCTTTATTTAGTTTATATAGGAGTTCTGCTTGCACGTATGTCTGCGCAGCATATGCATATCCGGTGTCCATAGAGACCAGAAGACAGGGGTCAGATTTCTGGGACTAGAGTTACAGTTACAAGTTACCACTAAACCCGGGCCCTCTGGAAGAGCGGCCATTGCTCTTAACTGCCAAGCTATCTCTCCAGCCCACTCATCCACATTTAAAAATATATATATCTGTGTATCTTTTAGCTTTGTACATTTCTCTTTTTTGGCATAGTGACCTCTCAGTCACAGGTCTCAGATGTGGCATTGTGAGAGAGGGAGGAAGCAAAGATTGAGAGATCAAAAACCACCCGAAACTGTTATCTTTGTCTGAGACGGTTCTGGAGCCCTCTGAAGAGAGGCTCACCACAGACTGTTCCATGTTCCTCCTTGAGTCCAGGAGCCCTGGGGAGCCAGAAAGCCAGTGTTCTGGAGGTGTCCTGGGGCTTCCTAATATGATGAGTTTGGCAGGGTTCCTAGGTCCTGCATTGTCTTGTGCTTAACTCCCCTCCTTGTCTACTTTGCTCTAAGTTCTGATGCTTCAGACAGACTTCATCTCAGAAGTGCAGAGCCATGATTGTCTAAATCTTACAGCAAAGCTATCTTAACGCTTGGCCCCCTGACCACGTTTATGATCTCTGAGATCCTGAATAATCAAATCTAACGACTTGTTGCACTTGGCTGTGCTACATGTTCAACAACAAGACACCTGCCCAACTCTAACAAAAGTGCAGTTGTCTTTTATTATTGTTTTAACTTTTGATAATCTAGCCAAACAAGTTGCCTCGCAGACTCTGTTTGGTATCCACTTTCCATTTTTGACCAGATGCCGTTTCTAAATGGAAAATTCTTCACTTTCACGTTTCCTCCCGGCCACATTCCTCCTTCTTCAACAAACACTGCTTATGATCTGCCTTTTCTTTCTTTTTTCTTTTCTCCTTCTTTTCCTTTTCTAGAGACAGTGTCACAGGATCTCTTTATGTAACCCTGACTAGCCTGGAATTCTCTAGACAGATCAGGTTGACCAGGAACTCACAGAGATCCACGTGCCTCTGCCTCCACCTCCCAAGGAAGTGGCTGTAATTCACTTTCATATTGAAGGAACCCAAAGAGATTCAGAATCCCACCCTCTAGATCCAATAATTCCTTTATCGATGATAAACTTTACTCATGGAATATTCATAAGCTGGTCACTTACCATTTTTGTTTGCAGTGATTTGAACTTGTGTGAAAATCCTCTTCATTTACAAACAAGGCAAACTGTTGATGAATAGATTCTTTTAAAACTCATTCTGAAGTTTAATTAATGTACACTTGATTATTGTTGATGATATGTACTTAAGAAAGGAAGAAGTTTAGAATCTTTTATTCTGTCCTTTCTCATGCTGGTCTGAGGTGACAGTTGCTAATAGTTTTAAGTTAGAAACCCCTCTGATATGCTAATAAAATTTATGGACTTTCTCTCAGAAAGGGGCACAAAAAGACACTTTTTTTGTTTATGATTTCAGACTAGACCTTAGTATTTTCAATTATTTAAGTTTTATGCCTGTGACACTTTCAAAAACATGGGTGTGTGTTGATGCTTCTGTATATGTTTATGCTTGTGAGAAAATCTGCTCTAATGGCATTTTCCATACAAACACAATGAGGATTTTCAGTAATTCTGAATACTGTTCACTAACTGAGATCTGAAACAAAGTCCTACTTAGCCATTCCTAGAAATCTCCAAAATCAGACTTTAAACATAGGAGTTCAGACAGCACGTTTACATAATTTTACATTCAGAGTAAAAAATTTGTGTGACTTTGAAATGAAATGTGTCTCCTACCTCCTCTTATGTCCACAGAATCCTTGTTACTGGATGACCAACCACAGGATTCCAGTTGACTAGAAGTCACCAAAGATAATGCCTTTGCAATGGAAGATGTCAATAAAGGTATCATTTTAAGGTTTCAGAGATTTCTTTTCAAATTAGTTATTTTTGTTATATTTGATTATTGTGTGAATGTGTGTGTGTGTGTGTGTGTGTGTGTGTGTATGCGTGTGCATATGTATGTGGGTGCCCACAGAGGCTGGAGCTGTCAGATCTCCCTGAAGTTGGAGTTACAGGCAGATGTGAGCTGCCTGACAGAGGTACTTGTAAGCACACACTTATTTACCAGGCCAAGGTCACCTGATAGGGCCTGGACGAAGGAGGCTTGGGTTGGAGGCTGTGACCAACTTACTGAGAGCAGTCAGTCTTTTATCCCTTTATCAGAAACGGAAGATAGCGGCCTCAATAGCCGGCCGGGAGCAATGCAGCTGCAGTTGCCAGGACACAGTGATGCTTGCAAGTTATACAGGGTACTCGAGATCAGTGTCTAAGACCCATTGGCCTGTCGAGCTCCCGTGTTTCCTTGACTTCAGAGGGAGCGAACAGAGGAGCACAAGTGGCCTAATTGCTTCACTGCCTGAGGGAGTGCAGCGGTTTCTAGGAACTGGAAGACACGCTGTGCTCCAGAAGCCATGGACTCTAACTGAAAAACTAATGACATGTGCATCTCAAGGTAGCTAGGCCAGGCCAGCTCCATGGTTCCTTGTAGGCCCTGAGAACCAGTCAGGCCTCTGCAGGAGCAGTGTGTGTTCATAACTGCTGAGCCATCTCCAGTAATATTTCTATAAAAATAAAATCGGGGGGATTGTTTTTATGAAAATTAGAAAAGGGATATGCATAGATGTTATTTTAATTAGCCCTAACAGAACCTTGCATTTAATTCTCTGAGTTTATCGAAGGCTATACACTCTAAGTGTCTACCATTTTAGGAGAGTCTGCCATTCATTGCATATAACCTCCTGTCTAGTCCTAAATTCTCTTAGATTCATATTTGCTTGACTTGAAACTATCTCATCTGGGCTGGAGAGATGGCTCAGTGGTTAAGAGCAGTGGCTACTCTTCCAGAAGTCCTGAGTTCAAATCCCAGCAACCACATGGTGGCTCACAACCATCTGTAATGGGATCTGATGCCCTCTTCTGGTGTCTGAAGACAGCTACAGTGTGGTTATACATAATAAATAAATCTTTAAAAAAAAGAAGAAAAAAGAAAAGAAAATATCTCATCGCTGGTGTGATCTTCTAGTCCACAGTGGTAAGCATCCTGTTCTTGAGGGCTGCTTGCTTTATCCAGGTTAGCTGGTGGAGCTCTGGCTTGGACTGTTGGACAGTAGACACCGAACTCTAAGAGTAGGACTCTGTTTGTTTTGCTTTTTTTTTTTTTTTTTTTTTTTTAGATTAGTTAATAGTGAAATAAATGAAGCTGGAGGCACCTTTGGAATTAGTAGTAAAATTTAAATTTAAAAACAAAAGTGTAGAGTCGTTGCTTAAAGGTAGCAGCTGTTTATGTGCACGTTTGTTTTGTGTGTAAAATCGTATGTACGCTTTTTATAAGTTGCCTTTTTGTTTTGGTGATGCGGTCATGCTGTGTAGTCCTGTGTAACTTCACATTTGTGGCCATCTCCTTGCTTTAGTCTCGTGTGCTGGGCTGCTGTCCCCACGCTCTGCTTATTGGTATAGACTTCCTTCTCTCCTTAGTCCTCGGGAGTCCATGTTGCCATTCATGCACAGAGAGCAGTGCTTACAATGTCCAGATTGACATCTGTGGGTGTAACGTTTCTTTTGATATTTGAGAAATGCCTGTGCAGGAGAATTAATCATTATTCGATGTATCTCAATTATTATTTCTAGAAAAGGCAGAGGAATCTTGGTAAAAATGAAAACCCCTTGACCTGTAAATGCCTCTCGCCACAGAGACCTCGATATGGTCAGGAGGAAATGAGTGTTGGCATTGCCTGGTTGTAATTGCGCAGATGCATTGCAGTTGAAGAGTTGTTACCATAGCAACCCTGTCTGTGCTATTGCGTGTTCAATTCTTTTCCTCTGCCTCACATCTTTCTGTGAACTACAACAAAGCTTGGATTGTTGCTCCTGAGATTTATTCTCCAATTCACTAGTTAGAATGCATTTCAGAGCCTTCTGACGATACTGTGCAGGAGAGGTTACACACACACACACACACACACACACACACACACACACACACCCCTCACTGCTGTGTGACCAGAGCTAGGAATTAGGGCTGTAGTTTACATGTTAATGTTGTATATTGACATGATGCTCTAGGAAAAGAGGCAGCATGGATAGACATTATGTTACATACTTGACACAGAGCATGACATTAAATAAACACATGTGCTGGGATGTTTGTGCATACGTGTCTGCACTTGATAAGAATGGAACACACTTGTGTTTGGCATGTTTTTTAAATGTTTCCTCCTGCTCCTGCCGGGAGGGAGCACTGCATAATGGGGAGGACTTTAGAGATTTAGAGGCTCTAGAATGAGTGGGAGAGCTCTGGAGAAAGGGACGGAAACTTTCGTTTTGTTCCCAGTGCATGAGTCGGCTCATTGTAGACCTTGTTCTGTGTGCTGAGGGAAGTAGTGTTTCCTTTCCTGCCCACCTGTGCCCCCTGTGCCATACGCCTGTGAGGTGGCCCTGAGGCGAAACTGAGCTACCCATCCAAGTCACATGTAGAGAGCTTGACTTTATGTAGCGGTGGCCAATCCCAGAGTCTCTCCTCTGTGCTGAAGGTGCAGGTGTGTGTCAAGGACAGGCTCTGTGGTACTTCTGGTTTTGAAGTCTCTCCTCCATTCTGCTCTGAGTGGTCTCCATGGCACCGGCCTCACCAACAGCCTCGTTCTAACTTCATCTGAGCTCTGTAGCGAGCTCTGTGTACGCACTACAGTTATTCTGAGAAAGAGCAACTTCCTTCCCGTTTGCTTTGTCGTGGCATACTTACAAGTAGGTTTTAAAAGGCAAACAGAAGTATAGGAAGAGGCGATCATAAGGAGAACCTGCTGGGCTCACGTCCCAGGATGGCTTCTGCCTGTTTTACAGTACTCTGCACTGGTTGCCGAGGTCCTCTGTAGAGGCTGAGGTAGGCCAAGGATGTGCTCCTACCTGCCTGTCCTGGAGCTGCTACCTGCAGTGTGACCTGAAAAAATTAATCTCCCCACAGCCCGATGTTTTTAACTGTAAAATACAAGTTGATAATATCACTTTAATAACATGTGCACAGTACTTGGACTAGTGCCTGAGAAGGCAAGGCTCTAACACGGGTTTATTTTCACCGCCCTACAACTCCGGGCAAAGGCCCCAGCCGCACAGAACTGTGATATCTTGGAAGAGGGGAAGACTGAGCCGGGAAACCTCCTTACAGATCTGCATGGATTCCAGAGAGCTGCACCCCAGGGGCTGGGAATAGAATAGGGGAAATGAGCAGAACCGGGCAGGATGGACTGAAGGGACAGCACAGGCCTGAGAGGCCAGGGCGGGGAATGACCAGGCAGCAAAGGGGACCCACTGTGTCTGGACATGTCTGCTTATCTGCAGCGAGATCTCTGCTTCCTGCCCGGCTGCTGAGAAATCACTGGGAAAGGCCGGGGAGCCCAGTGCTGAGCCTCAGAGGTCCTCTCAGCATGTTCCCACCGGACACCTGCACTACCTGGATGATACTTCCAGTTGTTGCTCCTGATAAGTTGTGTCAAGAAAAAAAGAAAACTCGTCAAGCGGCAACAGTGTGAACACAGCCACTGCCTGATGCCAAGCGCCGTGGCAGCTTCGACCTGCGGAGGAAAGAGAGGCGCGGCAGCCCCGAAATTGCTCTGAGATTGGGGTAGTAGCCCTTATGCAAGTACTGATCTGTGGCCACAGCTCTAGGATCTGAAGTTCCAAAAGGCTCTAAAATCCAAACGCTGTTTTGTTTAAGTTTTTTAAAAATGCAGTGAAGTATACAATAAAATGCATTACCTTAGCTATTCTTTGAAAAAATACTCATTTACTTTATTGTATGTGTGTGTGCATGAGTGTATGTTAGTGCATAAAGGAGCTTGTGGGGCCAGCAGAGGCACCAGCTGCCCTGGAATTGGAGTTACTAGCAGTTGTGAGCCACGGTACAGTTACAGGGAAACAAACCCAGGTCCTCTTCAAGAGCAGTGAGTGCTCCCAACCTCGGAGCCTCCTCTCCAGCCCCACCTTCTGCTCCTCCTCAGTATATATTAGTTTATTCATAACACACCGTGGGGTCATGATCCGCTGCCCTCAGGGCTGCCTTCAGTTTGTGAGCATCCACTGCCCTCATCCAACGCATCCTAAGCTGACCTGGCTCCCTAACCTGGCCTTCACCCTGGCATCCACTTTTGTCTTTTATTTAAGCATGACATTAAAACTAATTTGTCAGCAAGACTGACCTAAACAGACAGGGCATGACTTTTATTTCTTATTTACTCATTTGGCATGTAGTCTTCCTGTATTTATATATCTCACTGAAGAAACAGTGTTTTCATTACTCTGCCTCTCCTCCACTGGTGTAAAGCAGTGTTTACCCTTGTACTGGGTTATAGCAACAAACATTTTCAGAGTTCTCAGACTATCTGACTGCCAGGACTTTGGTCAGAGAGCATGGAACCTACAATATAATTAGCAGTTACTAGAGTTACTATTAGTATTTTATCCTATTTTGATGTAGTTGTACTTCAACTAAAAAGAAAGAGAGTTTGAAGAAATAGGAGTGATTCGTCACTACTTGCTTACAGTTCAGTGCAGGGTGTGTGGTGTGTCTGTGTGTGTGTGTGTGTGTGTGTAGTGTTTCTATGGGGTTGGGGGGACTTGGACTTTCCCAGCACAGCCACACCTCCATTCCTCAGAGGGGAGTTGGGGGAACTTCCCTGCACAGCCACACCTCCATTCCTCAGAGGGGAGTTGGGGGAACTTCCCTGCACAGCCATACCTCCGATCTTACCTTAGCTTCAGTTTCTTACCTTAACTCCTCTCAGTCTACACCCCATCCACAACTCCACACCTCACCGTGCCTGCATTTTCTGGGTGTGCTGGATGAACTGTGCTTTTTGCTCTCTGTAATCAGATCAATCAGCGTCTGACCCTTTGCTATCCTGTTTCTAGAATCCTGTTGCTATGCGTCTTCTGCAGCTTATGCTTAAACTGATAAACAAACAGCCCCAAAGTAGCTTCCTTTGCGCTTCAGTGAGGTTTCAGGGACCAGCAGAAGTTACAAGCTAGCCGTCGCCCTGTTGTCTGTAGTGGGTATTTATCCCGTTCAGAGTAGCTCAGTGCCTCCTCCTGTTTACCCAGTGCAGGTGTGAGTTTGTGTTGTTGCTGGACTGGAGGTGTCAAGCCAGGGTTTGAGGCCTGTACTTGTCTTGTACTCTGAAGTCCTGAAAGGCGGAGAAAACCAAAGGTTGTTCACAGGCCAGGACACAGGAGGACACAGGATTCTGGCCTCACAGATCTGCCCGACTCTACTGGGACTGACACGTTCTCCTTTCCTTCCTAGTTCCCTTCCCCCAGTCCTGTTTTGAGATAAGGGTTTCATTAAGTTCCTCAGGCAGTCTTTGGACTTTCAGTGCGCCAAGTCTAAATGTGCTTAATTTAATGTAAAGTAACCCGGTGGTTCCCTAAGCTCACCTGCCTCTCACTGTTTCTTCCCTCTTCCCTGGCTTCTGGAAGAGGAAGAGCCAGGAGTGAGGGAGAGTTAGGGGGAGGGGCTGACCGCCAGCCAGGGAGGAGACTGGCATCTGGAAAATTCTTTTCTTTGATGCCTTAAATAGCAAAATGTGGGGCTTTTTACTTTAGAAGCCACTCCACCACTGTGCCTAAGGATAACATTGGAAATATTTAACAGTGGACATACTGAGGGCAGTCACCAATTTGGACCTTCTTTATGATTTATTAATGCTTACTGACTCACTGGCCACAAGGCTTAGACTGGAATGCTGCAATTTTATATACCTTTCTCTACATTTATCACCTTCTAATTTCCAGAAAGATGCGTTGGGAAAAGGCGTTAGGACTACTCTCCTCCGTGGTATCTTCATAAAACGAGTGCAGTCACACCAGGTGTCCTTGCCCCTGTGGCAGGCATCAGGTGCAGTCCTAACCTCTGGGGGGTGTCTGGCAGGGAGAGTGACATGTGCTGCCAAGGATGTGCTTAATGGCGGAATGCACGAGGTAGGGCAGAGTTTGGTCCCTCGAACCTCATCTGCACATGACTTAGTGTGGGTGGGGCTTGCTGGAGTAGGCGTGGGGCCAGTTGGAGTGGGGGTGAGACCAGGTAGGACATTCTTATCAGGCTTGTGCAGAGACTGTGTCTGCCCAGCTTCTCTTTTGCACTGTGCTTCTTGTTTCTCCACATCTTTAGTAAAACGTAATATTTAGCAAAACACCACTTTCCCCAATGGTTTATCAGATGATTTTTCCCTCTTCCTCTTCTGTTCCATTGAACCTTTGCCCATGCTACCCAGGCTGCTCTGGGCTTCTGTGCTTAAGAGATTCTTTTGCTTTGCACCTCCCCCATCCCCCACCCCCCACCCTGCTCCCTGGTAGCTCCCAAGTGTTAGCACGTTGCCCCTAGCTTTCTTCTCTCCATCAAAGTGATCATTTCCAGGACAGCACAGTGAGGCATTCATAGTTTCTCATACCGAACCATGCTGTGTGCATTTTCATTTTGTTTTCCTTTTGTTTGTTTGAGACAGGGTCTCTCCACATAGCCTTGGCTGTCCTGGAGCTCACTGTGTAGACCAGGATGACTTCAAGCGCTCACAGAGAACTGCCTGTCCATGTCTCCCTAGTGCTGGGATTAAAGGTGTGTGCTACCATGCCTGGCTTATATTTTAAGTCTTCCTGTGGTGTGTGGGTGTGTGTGTTAACCACATTTTTGGGGTTTATTTTGTTTATTCTAGAAAAACAGGGATCAGTGGGTGACCAGGGTTAAGGTCTATACTCCACAGAAAGGTATGACCACTAAAAGTATGGAACACTTCATGAATTGGTGTGGGGCCATGCTAATCTGCCCCGCATCGTTCCAATTTAAGGTGCTGCCAAATCGAGCCCTTTGACCCCATTTTGTACCACCCCAAATGCTCCATGGCCTCACATGACCCCTTATTGGACAGCAGAGAATTAGGGTGGAAAAGGTATTATCTGAGGCTGAGAGAAACCACATTTGTAAATGTGTGCTCAGGGTGCCGGAGATTCACTTCCTCATACATGAGCCGGGAGGTATAGAAGCTAAAGGTCACTGCTGTTGGACAAATGTGTCTTCTCTGTTCCTTGTACTTCCCCCCAAAACAAGCATGCAGAACTTTTGCAGTACTAAGAAGGACTAAGGAAGTCGCTTCCTACTGGGAGGGGAATTCCTAGGGGAGCAGCCTGCCTCACTCCCACACCCCAATCCAGCGAAATGCGCAGGCAGCTGACCTCCCCACTTGCACAGCCCCTTCTTAACGCGCTGATCAGGAAATCTCTGGTTTTGACATAGATTCTGAGTCTTAGAAGGACACTACTTTCTCCACAGCTCCTTCTAACACCCACACCTTAGGTGCCACACACAAAATGTTTTTATTTTTACAACAATTGTAGCTAAAGCGACCAATATCTCAGATTTTTTAGGATGTAAATTTTTAAACAGTTTCATTCTGAAAACCAGGAGCAATCCTATTGCTTCTATAGGGAAATACTGGAGAGTCACAGCCAGTACCTACCAATGGGTGCCGCCAACTCCTGCAACTTCAACTTGGTTTTCTATATATGGTACCAGGACAGTCTCCCCGGCTGTGTGGCAGCGGAAGGTATTCGTGAAGCCTCCTGAGTCCACCTGGAACCCAAGGAGCAAGAAGCGACTTAAAAGTTGCATACAGCTTTTTAAGAATAGTTTTTGGCAGGTCGGTACCGGTACTAAGAA
Organism: Micromys minutus; assembly: GCF_963924665.1. Taxonomy (NCBI): domain Eukaryota; kingdom Metazoa; phylum Chordata; class Mammalia; order Rodentia; family Muridae; genus Micromys; species Micromys minutus. Next base: position 9,153,587 of record NC_137964.1, on the reverse strand, counting down.
ACTGTACAGGACCCTGAAGGAGTGTATCTCAGCCCTTGGGATCACAGCCAGGTGCTGATGCCCGCGCTGTAGGGGAGACAGTGGCCTTTACTGTGACTGCTCTGATGCGCTTGGAACCTTCTCTAATCTCCAACGGAAAGTATTTACTTTCAAGGTCTAGGCCTGTCTGAAGTGAGATGAGGCAGAGATGTAGCAGAGGGCTGGGCTTCCACAGTGACTGCAGGGAAACCTCTCACTGTGTCCCCGGGACCAGGCCCCTTCCCTTGGGAAGGGCATCGGAAGGCAGCAGGGGGCTAGAGGGAGCGCTGGGGGCAGCGTCACCCAAGCTTCCCAGACTCCCAGCGCCCCGGTGTCGCAGGTAGAGACGCCCCCTCCCGCGGTTCGCGGGGCCGAGGAGGAGGGGCTGGGCTCCGAGCGCCCGCCCCTCCATCTATCACATGGCCGGAGAGTCACAAAAACAACAGCTTTGGCCAAGACCGTGACTTCAGGAAGGGAGCCCAGGGCCCTCGCCGCCAGCCCCCTCCCCATGGAGGACAGTTTTCTGGAATCGTTCGGGAGGCTGAGCCTCCAACAGCGGCAGCAGCAGCAGCCGCCTCGGCCGCCGCCCGCGCGGGGGCCACCTCCGCGCCGCCACAGCTTTAGAAAACACCTCTACCTCCTGCGCGGCCTCCCGGGCTCGGGGAAAACCACGCTGGCCAGGTAATGAGATCGGCCTGGCGCCCACGCGCGCCCCTGCCCCGAGCGGCTCCGCGCGCCGCCCCTGCCCTTGCCCCGCGCGCCCGAGAGAGCTTTGCCGCGCGCCGGCCCGGGAGGACGGACCTCGGCACTGCGCCTTGCGCAAGCCCCGGACGCCGCCTGCCCTTCCCCGCCGCGCCCGGCCTGGTGCCCCCCGGGCAACCTTCGTCCCCAGCCCCGGGTCGGGGAGGCCCGCGGGGACTGCTCTTCGGGAAAACCTGGTGGCGACTGCACAGAAATCCGCTCTCCCCGCCCGCTGGGGCGCAGGCAGCCGCCACGGCGTCCACAGGCGCTGTCACCGGAGCGAGTTCGGGGGGTCCGGGTATAGGGGGCCGGGGGCCGCCTTGAGATCTGGTGGATCGGCGCAGCCTGCGTCTGCTTTGGCGGCTGCGAAGGCGCACAGGTGCTCTGGGGAGGGGGGAGCTGGCGGCGCCACCACCGACAGTCACTGACAGCCTCTCCGCGGGCGCCCAAATTCGTTCACTTGCGAATTGCGTAAGCGGCCCTCCGGGTACCCGGGCAGAGAGAACTGCGCGGGTTTGCTGTCTGATGCACCTTGCTAGGCCCACCGCTCCAGCCTGAACGCCCTCCACTCCCTGCCCTGCACTTGGTGTTCCGGCAACGTTGGACTGTTTCTCTCCTTGCTGTGGTTGATGATGCTGGCCCTCCTCCTGCCTGGCTTTCCCACCGCCACCCTTTGCCCGACTGCTCTCACTAGCCTTTTAAAACCGGTTCTATTACCTCCCCTCGCAGCTGCCTCACCCTGCTATAGAAGCCGCCCTTCTCAGCGCCTTGGCTCCTGTTTACGGCTCTGTGACTGCGCTTAGGTTTGCACAGGATTGCTTTTTCCTTCTGTGAGATACTTGAAGATAGGGGCCATGTCTTACCCTCCATGAACATTATCTGGCACACGGTAGTCGATAGAAGCAGTCACTTGCCACCTGTGGGCTTTCCATCTCATCAGATAAGGCTAGCCCTAGGACCCCGGAACCGCTGAAGAATCAAGGTGGCCTGCGGTCACATGCAGATTTCCATGGCACCAGGTAGTGATCAGGGGGAGGGGGCTGAGTCTTTTGGATGTGGATGGTGGGGAAACTGAGATGGCCCGATAAGGGACTGACATTTGTATTGGGGGTCTAGCTGATTTGTGGAGGAGAAATATCCAGCTAAGCTAATGAAATTTGCTACCTTTGCATCTTAAAGGGATAGGTGACTTTCGATAGGTGACTGGCAGCCTTTTCTAAGTCACCCTTCTGTAGGTTCCTTGCCGAGGCTCCTGGCAGTGGCAGGTTGCATGGGTAAGAAGAACCTCCTTGGAACCCCTGGCAACTTTGTTATTTTGTGATACAGCAATTCACGGGGGTGGGGGGGGTGCATCTGTTACCAGGTGTTTCTAGGACACTGAATCTTGTTCGATCTCACTTTCACTTTGCGGGCCTGTAAATCCATCACACCCTGAAAGTCAGAGAAGGAAGTAACTTTTAGCCACGACATCTCTAATCTGCTGAGAAGGGAAGTTGTGTGAGGATCAGAGAACAGAGCAGAGCCCTAGCGACGGTCAGCACTGGAAAACCAGGGCTTGGCCCTGGGTAGTCTTTTTAAGGGTCCTTTCTGTCTCTCCTTTTCTACACCTCTAGGATTTTAATTCCTGCTTGATATTTGACTAAGCAGAAGACATCGGAGAAGAGAACATCCCATTAAACACCTGTAGGGACAGATTGGGTGAGCCCTGGCCTGAAAGCAGAAGCCTGCTGTAGATCTATCTTCCTCATCACTAGCTAGCTGCTGTCTCCAGCCACCCTTATGCCTCTCTGTGACTGAGAGGTGATTAAGTTAGAGGGTTTAATGGGAATCATTCTCTTAACTTCCTGTTGCTAGACCTGAAAGTGACTGGCTAAGGAGTGATGGCCTCTCATCAAGTATGGCTTCCTAGCCTAGCTCTGCCGCTCACTGGAGGCTTAGTCACTAGGTGACTAATAGGCTGAGATGAGCCCTCCGAGTTGCAGAGACGAAGCGTGGCTGTGATCCGGAGATGTGCATGGACTCGGACCCTCTACTGTGCCTGGCAGTGTAAGCCTTGGGGCGCAGGAGCCTGACATGCTTCCGGATGGGTTGTAGGTTTATATATAAAGTTCCACAGGGTGGGTTGCAACCCAGAGCAAGTAAGAATCGGTCTGGAAGTCACAGCAAGGCCTTCCTCAACGGGGTTTTCCAGGGAGAGAGGAAATACACTGTAGAGCATAAAAACTCTAAGGTTATTATATACTAGCTAGATCCTGAGAGCCATTTTTTTTCTATATGCTTTTCACATTTTCTATAATGAACGTGTATTTCTTAAATCAGAGCAATAAAACATTTTTCCTTTAACATTGGAGGAAGTTAGTTTTTGCAAATCCGGGCTCATCTTTTCCTGCTTAACCTTTATATCTCATTTGACTAAATAACTAATAAAAATATCTTTTAAAAATAGGACATGTCTTGTCTTTCAAGTCAATGTTATATTCTAGAATCTTCACCTGTGTCTTCTCAGCCAGCAGCTGGCTGGGATCTGGAACACATCTTTCTGAGTTCTTTGGATTTTCTTTTTAAATTGGATTTTCTTTGGTTTAAGCATTTTAAGCACATCGCAGTACTTGAGCTAGTGTGCGCTCTGAACCTACACTAGAGTCTGCTTCAGTTAAGCTTCATTCGGGGGTGGGGCCTATGGGCCCTGATAGGTTTGCCTGGCATGTGCAAGGCCTTGGATTCAATCCCCAGCACCTGTGATCCTAGCACTTGGGAAGGAGAGACAGGAGTAGCAGGAGTTCGGGGTCATCTTTGGCTACATCGTGAGTTCAAGACCAGCCTGTGATACATGAGCGCCTATCCCCAGAATGGAAAACAAACTAAGAAGAAAGCTACACACAGACACACAAACCTCATTTTATGCTCAAAGAAGGAGGTCTGTATAGATGCTTGGAAAAAAAAAAAAAAAAAAAAAAAAAAAGCTGTGTCAGAAGATAAGCAGGCACCCATGGGTGCTGACTTTTAGTAGCAGGGTTGTAGACTTTCCTCTTATTTGTTTCTAATTTTCAACAACAGTTGTGTCACTTAATAAAGAAAATGACTTTTGAAAGATATATATGTCTGATTGTTTTGCTCGCACACATGTATGTTTACCACTGTGTGCTTGATGCCTAGAAATGTCAGGAGAAGGCACTACCTCCTCTGGAACTATGGTTACAGATGGTTATGAGCCATCATGTGGGTGCTGGGAATCAAACCCTGGGCCCTCTGAAGAGCAACAAGTGCTCTTAACTGCTGAGCCCTCCCTCCAGCTGCTTGGTAACTTTTTAAAGGTGAAACATCAAGGTGCAGTTGAGTTAAAGGTTCTGTGTTTGTTCAATGACTTGGCTAATAATAACTATGTCTTTCCCTCAAGGGAAAGTCTTTCATAGGTTGATTTCTAGATGAAAAAACTCTAGGAAACTCAAGAGGAAATTAGCTTTTTAGAAACTATGACATTTTAACTTGATTCCTTCACACCTAAGGTTCTCTGCTAACAGGAGCCAACCCCACAAATACATTCATTGTGAAGATCACAGCACAGCAAACACAGGCGCTGTGAGGGCCAGCCATGGTATTAGTCACTAATCAATGGTGACCATGTTCCCTTGCCTACTGAGACTTACAGAAGGGGCCTAGAAGGTGTTTTAGAGTAACAAGCAGGAACAGATAACAAATCAGTCCTGTCTTGTGGGCAAATGGGGTGTGATGGAAACAGTGTCTTTGTGCCATTAGCCTTCAAGGCCTAGGGAGCTGGAGCAGAGGGTGAAAGCCCGTTAGGGACAGAGTCTCCGACACATGGAGGTGGTTCTTGTTTAGGCCTTGAAGAGATGGTAGAGCAGGGATGGGAAAGAGCCGTTGATCTGCTGGGCTTGTCTGAAGGGGAGCTTTCTTAGCCCAGAGCTGGATCTTGGAGACATTAAATGTTGAACATGGGGCCCAAGAAATGGCTCAGCAGGTCTTTGAAGTGCTTGCTGTGTAGGCCTGAAAACCTGGGTTCAATCCCTAGGGCCCACACTATAAGGTTATCTTCTGGCCAGTGTGTGCATGCACACACACACACACACACACATAATAAAAATAAATCTTAAAAGTTGGGAGACCCTTTTGCTCTTGGCCTTGTGGTCCAGAACTGTGTGTGTGCGTGTGGATAAGCACGTGTTGGTTAATGTCTCCATGGTGGTTATCTTCACCTCTTTAAGGATACAGATCAATACACATGCAGTGATTGTCACTGTATCTTTTTACTTAGTCACCCATGACAGAATCCGCCCCTTGGTAGTAAAGCCACCTCTCTCCTTTATCCCTGCAGCCTGCAGGTTACTTGGTCCCTCTGTGTTCTTGCTGGCCTAAGTGTGTCATGTATGTGGCTCCTAAATATTTGTCTTATGCCTCACTCAGCATACTGTCCCAAGGTTCAAGTTTGTGCCATATATGAGAACGTCCTAATGTTACGTGTGAATAAAAATACTTCATTGTGTGGTTATACAACCAGTGTGTCTTCGTGAACAGCAATAGGAGTCAGCTGTTCGTTCAGGTAGCCTTGTCTGAGAAATTAAACGCCTTCATTCTTCTGTCCCTTGAAAATAAAATGGTTTTCATCTTTACCTACCCGTGAAAGCCAGGTCTTGCACCATAGTGTTGATCACATGCTGGTCCCTCTGTGATCTACCCTCTGGCACCATCACACACAACTCCTAATGTGTGTTCAGTTAGGCTCAAGGGATGCTGCCTAATGGCTGTCCTTTCTCCTCGTTCACATCTCTCAGGACTGGAAGGACACTTCTCTAATAAGATTCGGGAACCAACAGGTGAGGAGAAAGGCATGGGAACAGAGTCACTGAGCCCAGGGACCAGATCACAGGTGAGGTAATGGCTCTCCTTCACAGAAGGAAGACCAAGACTGAGAATTGACAATATTTCACTTTTTATACATCACAATACAGTAGCAGGCAGGTGACAGCTCGGTCACCTGAGTGACTGAGTGGTATAGTGTCATATGGGCTTATAATCACTCACAAATGGCCACCTTAGGGAAGGCGGCTCCCACAGCATAGGAACTTCATCAATGTATCCTGGCACTGCTGGGGCCATGGGGGAGGGGCAGCTGAGGGGGCTGGTAGCACTGCAGGTGTGGACTATGATGTGAGAGGAAGTAGAAATTGGTGCAGAAGTCAAGAAGGGCACCTCCACAGGAAAGGCTAGGGGAGGTGTGGATAAACTTGGGGCACGGGGGTGGGGGTGGCTACGAAACTCCTGCTGTTTATCCAGCTGAACCCAAGACTCCGCTAAGTTAAACATCTCCATCAGGGTTATAGAGCAGAACCCACTCCCACCACGGTTTTTTAATATTTGGGCTTAAATCTTGAGCCCCACACACGGCAGGCAAGCACACAACCACAGACCTCCATGCCCGGGTTTGAACCAGAGCACGAAAGGCTAAGTGTCCTGATAAAAGTCTATGAAACACCAAGAGTGGTAGAAAATCCTTCAGGTCCCTGTTAGGGGCTAATTTAACCTAGATTTCAAGTCTCAGGGTACAGAAGCTACATTTTATCATTGTCAATATTAGAAAGAGATGTTTCTTTTAATTAGAAACATCACCAAGGTCTTTTGCTAGTGGATTCCACCGGGAGGAGAGATTGAGACTTTGAAATGTTGGTTGTTCAACTGATGGCGTGTACTGGAGAGGAGTGTCAGCTCCCAGGTCTCTAGCTTACATGGCAGTGTGCTTATGACTTAACTTCGTTCTTGGTGCCCCAGTGGAATAGCCATAGAAGGGGTCCCAGGTCCATTTGGACTCTAGCAAATAGAATAAGATAGATATTATTATTATTATTATTATTATTATTATTATTATTATTATTATTATTATTATTGGTCCCTTCAAGTCATCTAAAATCTCCCTAACCCTATGTAACTGGGAAGGTTTGTGAGAAACAAATGAATGTGGGAAAGGCTCTTTGTTGCATCTTGTGCACAGCTTGGGGAAGGCTCTTGGTTATATCAAGGTAAGGATCCAGAGAGTCATGGAGAAGGGCTCAGCACACAGTGACTAGGGGCTCCTAAGATTCATTTATCTTTATTTTGTGTGTAGGCTGTTTTGCCTGCATATAGGTATGTGTAGCATATACACACAGTGCCCACAGAAGCCAGAAGAGGGTTTTGGAGCCCCTGAAACTGCAGATGGATATGAGCCGCCATGAAGGTGCTGGGAACTGAACCCGGGTCCTCTGCAAGAGCAACCAGTGTGCTTAATGGCTGAGCCATCATCTCTCCAGCCCCAACCTGGTGCTTTTTATTTCATAGATGGAAATGCTGGGATCAGGGCATGGCACACGTATACAATGGTGAGCTCATGGGGGAAATGCCAATTGCCCCCAGAGTCACGGAGCACCTTGTTAAAGGATAAATGTAGAGTGAAGGTCTTTCCGAGTTGAGAATGACATACTAGGAGAAGGGGATTCTCTGCAATCCAAGGAGATTCTGAAGCATTATTTAGCTTGTTCTGTGACTCTTTTTTTAAGCAGATATCCCTACCTCTTTATTAGAATGTGAGTTTTAGGAGATGTGATGTAACTTTATCTATCTCTATATAAAACTATATCTACATACCTATGGTCCCGGCACTTACTGAAGCTGAGGCAGGAGGTTGCTGTGTGCAAGGCCAGCCTGGACTGACTGTATTAGTGAGATCCTATACTGTCTTGATTTTCTATCCTGCCTCTCAAGGAAGTCCTGCGTCTTGTAGGAACTCACTAAAGAGTTATTGCATGGATTGTTAATGAAGGGCAACTCTGGAGACTTCCTCAGAGATGGAAGCTCAGATGCTAGCATGACTTTTGAGGAAAGAGAAAAAAGCAAGCGGCTGCTCGCATGAGCAGAGGTAAGAGAAGTGTATGGTGTAGAGGGACACAGAGAGGAGAGCAGGCTGTACCACCTGTCCCATATGATACCATTCAGTGCAGAGGAGTGGGGGGGGGAGCAGGCTATACCACGAATCCCAGATACCATTCAGTGCAGAGAACTCTCTGAAAATGTATGAAAACATTTGATAAATAGCCCCTTTATTTGATCTTTAAACTAAAAATAGATTTTAAAAAGGAGATTTAAAAAATGTGTAGTTGCTGGAGAGATGGCTCTGTGATTAAGAGCACTGACTGTTCTTCCAGAGGTCCTGAGTTCAAATCCCAGAAACCACATGGTGACTCACAACCATCTGTAATGGGATCTGGTGCCCTCTTCTGGTGTGTCTGAAGACAGCTACAGTGTACTCATGTGAATAAATAAATCTTTTTTCTTAAAAAAAGAAACGATGTCCTAATTGCTTTTTTAAAAATGTGTGGTTGCCACTACTTGTGATCAGCAGTAAAGTGTGACCATTTGCCTCGTTGCCCTCTGGACCCTCCCTGACCTATGACTGTATTGGGGAGAATACAGGCAAAAACTAAAAGCTTGGGCTTTGGTTCCTGATTCCTTCCCCCAGTTCTGAGACGGAGTGGACCAGACTGACAGCTGAGGTCAGGCACAGGAAGCAGATCCCATTGCTAGACATGACAGGCAGCCCACGAGTCAGACAGCAAGAACAGCTAGAGGTAGGTGGGTCTATACTGCCAGATGATGGTGTGTGTGTGTGTGTGGGGGGTCTGCTGATGGATCCCAGAAACTTGGCATGTTTTGGAAGTGAGAGATAGTGAACCATAGGCCAGCCCAGGAACTGTTACTAGCCTTTGTGGTGTTGACACAGTAGAGGTTTCTCAGGAAGTGGAAGGCTGCTTATCCAATGGGGTGCTGAGAAATACACTGGAGACAGAAACCCATCTCCCAAGGTCAGGGATCAGCCCTAATGTGGGGGGTTGGAAACACCGGCCCTCTGGAAGCTACCCATGTTATACAGCCAGGGTTCCTTCTTGCTCTCAGGCTGCTGGGTGCTGGGTAGAATACTCCTCACTCCCAAGCCGTTTTGGAGGCTGACCTTGAGAACAATATCACACAGTTTGGGATCCTATGAGAAGAGCTTGCAAAGTTATGGCCAAAGAACATGGCATTTGAGCGCTATCCCTCAGGACTGGAGAGATGGCTCAGTGGTTAAGAGCACTGGATGCATTCCCAGAGAATCCAGGCTGGATTCCAAGCACCTAAATGGCAGCTCATAACCATAACTTGAGTTCCAGGGTTTCTGACAGCCTTATACAGACATACATGCAGGCAAAACACCAACGAACATAAAAAGAAAATAAATTGTATATTAAGAAAAGCCATGGGCTGGAGAGATGGCTCAGAGGTCCTGAGTTCAATTCCCATCACCCCACATGATGGCTTACAACCATCTGTAATGGGATCTGATGCCCTCTGCTGGTGTGTCTGAAGACAGCAACAGAACTCATATACATAAAACAAATTCCATTCCTCATTCTCCAAGTATGTGTTACCACCTGTGTGCCTGGCTGACTAAGCCAGCTCAGTCAGTCAACAGGTTCTCCAGGGCAGGAGTGAGTTTAAAAAGAAAAAAGACAGTTAAAAACCATTGCAGCATGACCCCAGCAAGTTCTGAGGCAGAGGTCGGTTTATTTTTTATACCATTTAATTACATGCAAGAAATAAAATCAGTTCTAGGTTAAGGGAACCAGCAAGACAATAAACACAAATGGTCAAGGAGCAAACAAGGCCATAAACAAAGTCCTGTGATCACTGTTTCTAAGGGTTTATCTGGATGACCAAGATATCTGAGCCTACTTCCCAGTCCTAGCCCAAAGTCAGATTCTTGCCTGAAGCCTGCTTCTTTGTTCTAGCTTCAAATCAGATTCCTGCCTGCACTTAATTCCTTGTCCTGGCCCAATGTCAAATTCTTGCCTAGCGGTCCCACAGGCTCTCTATACTTGGCTTTCTAGATGCCGAGATAAGAGTGCGGAAGCCCTGCCTTCAGGGAGCCTGTCTTCTGTCCTGGGGCAGGAAGACTATCTCAGAGAGCATCTACTTTACCGCGTTAAACACTCCACACAAACAAAATTAAAATCCGGAAGCCCTACAGAGCTAGTGACCTTGAAGTGTGCAACCCAGGTCCACCCCAAATGTGCACAGGAGATCAGCCATTGGTATTTCTTCGTGACAGGCATGACTGTGATGCACCCCAAGTGTCTGTAGAGAAAGCTAGAAATTGATAGGCTGAGTTTTATCTTTAACGTGACCTAGCGGGTTAGTGTGAGGCCCTGGGTTATTTTGTTTGTTTGCTTGCTTGTTTTATGTATGTGAGCTCACTGTCACCATCTTCAGACACACCAGAAGAGGGCATCAGATCCCATTACAGATGGTTGTGAGACACCATGTGGTTGCTGGGAATTGAACTCAGGAAGAAGAGCAGTCGGTGCTCTTAATCACAGAGCCATCTCTCTAGCCCCTCTATTTGAGCATTATACAGGAAAAACAAAACAAAACAAAACCATAGAATAGCAGTTGTTGCTCTTTCCCGTCTTGCAAGATGGCAGGTGAAAAGGCGGGGAAGCCTGATACAAAGGAGAAGAAACCTGCGGCCAAGAAGGCTGGCAGGGATGCTCCTGCCTCCCAGGCCCGGCCCGCTGGTGCAGCCAAAAAGGTTAAAAAGTCCAAGAAGGTGGCAAAGCCCCATTGCAGCTGAAACCCTGTCCTGGTTAGAGGAATTGGCAGGCACTCCAGATCGAATGTGTATTCCAGAAAGGCCTTGTACAAAAGGAAATACTCAGCTGCCAAGACCAAGGTTGAAAAAAAGAAGAAAAAGGAGAGAAGGTCCTTGCTACTGTCACAAAAACAGTTAGTGGGTACAAGAACGGTGGCACCCGGGTGGTGAAGCTTCGAAAAAACGCCTAGGTATTATCCTACCGAAGATGTGCTCGGAAGCTGCTGAGCCACGGCAAGAAGCCCTTCAGTCAGCACTGAGAAGGCTGCGCTCCAGCATCACTCTGGGACTGTCCTAATCATCCTCACCGGGCGCCACGGGGACAAGAGAGTGGTTTTCCTGGAGCAGCTGGGCAGTGGCTTGCTATCTGTGACGGGACCTGGTGCCCTCAGCAGCGTTCCTCTGCACAGAACACACCAGAAGCTTGTCATCACCACCTCTACAGAAGTCGGTATCAGCGAGGTTAAAATCCCCAAACACCTGGCTGACGCTGACTTCAAGAAGCAGCTGCGCAACCTCCAGACACCAGGAGGGCGAGACCTTCGACACAGAGGAGAAATTCGAGATTACAGAGCAGCGAAAGGCTGATCAGAAAACTGTGGACTCGCAGATCTTGCCAAAGGTTAAAGCCATTCCTCAGCTCCAGGGCTACCTGCGATCTCAGTTCTCCCTGACAAACGGGATGTATCCTCACAAACTGGTGTTCTAAATTGCTAACAATTGAATTAAACAGCTTCATGGTTAAAAAGAAAGAAAGAAAGAAAGAAAGAAAGAAAGAAAGAAAGAAAGAAAGAAAGAAAGAAAGAAAGAAAGAAAGAAAGAATAGCAGTTGGCACCCATCGACTAATGTTAGTTTTTTGGCTTGTTTGTTTTAAATCATGGATCATGGAGTGCTATGTAGGAGTTAAAGAGAGTAAACTTAGCTTGTGTATCAACATGGAGAGATCTAAATTCCGTGGTACTCCATCTTTCCACGTTATATCAAGGAGTGCTCCAGGTACTTGGGAAGCACCAGTGTGTGTGTGGGATCCTGCCCAGGTAGACCTAATATGCTAGACATGGGGAAATAAGTGTGCAGTGTGAGGGAATTAGCCCTGTGATCCCAGGGTGCTATGGAGAGCCGGAGTGAAGCACGGGGGGGGGGGGGGGGGGGCCAGGAGCACCAGGGTTAAAGCAGGCAGCTGGCTGAACCCAGCCCCAGAACCAACAGGAGATGGTGCTGATGAACAGCCCTGGGTCTGCAGGGTCTCAGACTTGCCTCGGGGCTTCTGAGTTTATGTTGCAAGAAACTCTTTGCCTGAGAGCTCTGAACTGGGGTGTTGGCTGAAGGACGGGGTGTGTGTGTGTGTGTGTGTGTGTGTGTGTGTGTGTGTGTGTGACAGAGACGGGGGTGGGGGGAGAGTGTGTGTGCGGGTGTATGTGTGTGTGAGAAAGAGACGAGAGGGGGTGGGGTACTGAGGAGGGTGAGCATGTGAGCGGGTGAGCGGGTGTGTGTGTGTGTGTGTGTGTGTGTGTCTGTGTGTTAAAGACTCTGAGGTAAACCTTGGAGCCAAAAAGTTCCTTGGAAGCACAGGTTAGCAGAGTCACAAGGAAGAAAGCCACGCAGTCACACCGAACAAGTTTGACACTGACAGGCTGTGCCTGTGACATGTGACATCTCTGAGCTGAAAGCGCAGCAGTGGTGGCAGGAATGTGTCCCAAGAAATCTCCCAGAAGACTGTCGCGGTGCTGTCATTTCTGGGCGTGTGTGGCAGTGTGTGCTTTAAAGCTGCAGTTTGTGCTGCCTCTTCCCGTGGTGCAGATCAGAGATGTGAAGCTAGAGTCGCAGGGCGGCTGGGACGCCCCTTCCGAATAGTGGCTGCACAGGGGTGGGGAGGACGTCAGGAGAAATGTGACCAAAGTTCAGTGATGTAACTAGGTGTAAGAATGTTACCACTGGCACTGGAGATGGTTCAGAGGTTAAAAGCACTGGCTGCTCTTGCAAAGAGCCTGGGTTCATTCACAGCAACCACACGGTGGCTCTCAACTATGTCTAATTCCAGTGCCAAGGGATCTGCTGCTCTCTTCTGGTGCCCACAGGCACTGGGGAGAAGCGTGGTGCCAGACACACACCCAGGCACTCACATCCGCCCATCGGTTTTCCTTTTTAACTGAGGAAGTGTTGTGATAAAAGGCGGAGTGGTGACTGCGGGTGAAGGCACATACGTGCAGACTGTGGCTACCTGTCATCCATATGTGAGACAATAAAATGCACTCCCTCAGAGCCAGAGTGCCCAGAGTGTGACACCACTCAGCCTGGCTCTCTCTAGACCCGAAGGAACACTCTGGCACTGCCGCTTGGAAACTCTGAACGCTGGCCAGCTATTTAATCTCTCCACGCAGCAGTTTCGTTATCTGCAAACTGGAGGAACTATTATTTACTTCATGAAAGTGATACAAAGGTTAAGGAGAGCCGTACACACCAAGGTCTTTGTTTCCTGCTGACCACATTAGGAAAGTTACTGAAACCATCATGGAGCAAGAAGGAGCTGTTTTTCATTGTTCACTTCTGCAACAACAACAATTGAAAAGTAAAAGTATACATTTTATAAAAGGGAATATCCTCAGCACTGAATATAATAAAATATTAGTAAAGAAGGCAAGGAGATTGACCCAAACATAGGGAAAAAAAGACAAAGCCCAATGCCAGGTCTAACTATGAGTAGTCATTTGGTACAGTGTAGAAAGTATTTCAAAATGATGGGAAAGGGTGAGATACTTAGGCAACAGTTTAGGGACAACCAGGGTCTCAAGTAGAAAAATAATCAAGTTAGATCTTTAGCCAGTAATGTATACAAGTTTTAGATGGAGCAAGGAGAATATACTAGAGTTACATACTGACATGATCTTGGGGTGCGAAAGACAGTTCTGATGTACATCAAAGGCACAGATTTGAAGATAAAAGAAGCTCCATGCGGCAAGGATAAATTTGTAAAGACTTAACCTTTATAATCTAGAGGTTTCTGTAAACAATGTTAAAAAGCAATTGTCCTGTCCTATAAGAAAGTGAAATTCAGTAAGATAAATCTGCCGAGAGGAGCCTCAGATCAACACACAGGAAAGCACACTGGGTAGTCAGGAGACAATCCTTAGGTAAATTGTGACTCATCCCTGTGGATAAGTGTAAGCTGCCATGCATTGAAATGTTAGAGAAAAAAAGCTTCATAGGGTGAGAAACAATTTGTTAAGAAAGAAATAAAACCTGCTGGTGAAAACTTGGTATGATTTATATCACATTCCTGTTTTTAATAGAAAAGGTGACATTTATAAAGACGTAGTCTGGGGTGTGGTGGCACATGCCTTTAATGCTGGCGCTAAGGAGACAGAGGCAGGCTGATCTCTTGTGAGTTCCTGACCAGTGAAGGCAACCTAGTGAGACTCTGTCTCAGAAATGAAACAACCAAGCTAGCAATTAAGCAAGCAAGCAAACAAACAAACAAAACTTGGGCTCGGTAATGGCACTGGCCACCAAGCCTTACAACCCTAGTTCGATTCTGGAACCGGAAAGGTGAAGGGAGAGAAACGATCCCTGACACTTGTTCTCTGACTTCACACTTCACACAATAGAATATATATATATATATATATATATATATATTCTATTCTATATATATATATATATATTCTATTGTGTGTGTATATATATACATATATATATATATGTATATACACACATGTATATATATTTGTGTGTGTGTATATATATATATATATATATATATTAATTATATATATATATATATGACCAAATGTTAGATGGAGGAATACAGGAGCCTACACTTACTTTTTAGCCCTTTAATGTTTCAATGTGTTTTTCCTAAGAGGAGATAGCTTGAAGTTTATTACTAGCTAAACTTGGGACAGCTGGGGCATTGTAAAGAGCAACGAGAGGATGTTTGGGAGACGGAGGCAGGAGGATTGGCCGTGACTATGAGGCCATCCTGGTTTGTATAGTGAACTTTAAGCCTGTCAGAGCTACTGTAGCAAGCAAGCTAAGTCTAGGACAGGCTGGGCACGGTGGTACAAGCCTGAAACCCCAGCACTGGAGAAGCAGAGGCAAAAGTAGTTTGAGCTACACAGCAATGAATAGATAAATAAGGCAGAGATGATGAGAAGAGAAGAGGCTCTTTACAAGACGATTCTGCGTAGAAGATATGACAAGAATTTCAAATGAGAAACCTAAGACTTGTGGGACCTTGAGGTGTCGGCTGCACTGCACCGGGAAGGCTGCTGGACGCCGGGACAGTCTCATGGTATTGGTATCACCACCAAGCCAGCCCATGAGCTTGTTTCACAGTGGAAGACTCAGTGACTGACCAGTGTCTGCAGGGGCACAGTGGGCGGAGTGTCACGTGAGATCAGGAAAAACTTCGTTCCTCTGTACCAGCCTTCCAACAAGGTTTAGTCTTGACCCAATCCTGAGCAAACCAGCAGAGACTTCATCCGGACTCTTCCTGAGAGAAGGAGACATGAGAACCGTTTGAGGTGAAAGACACCAAAGAGCACTGGGAATGAATGAAGATCATTTGGGGAACCGTATGAGAACATTTTAAATATTTAAATATAAAATGAAGTAAAGTAATGTTAAATTATGAGGCTGTGAGAAAAAAGTTTTGAAATCTTTAGGACATGAATTCAAGCATCATGCTTACCTAGGAGAATGTTGGCAGAGAAGGAACCCAGGAGTAAAGAACCTTCAATAGAGGAGACAGAATAATTGAGACCAAACCTGACAATCTAGTGACCGTAGACAAAGGATAAGCAGTGTTCATTGTTCTGTGTTTTCCCCATTTGTATATAATTTTGGACATTTTCTAATGAGAAGTTGTGGGCAGAATAAAAGGTCCAGGTGCAAACTAAAGAAGGGAAAGGCAGAGGGAATGCACTTTAAGGGGCATGGTGACCAGAGAGGATGTGTGGATCCTTTCAGCTCCTGACCCAAACAATTCAGTTCTAGGGAGAGCTTCCTGAGGTGACCAGGCTCTGAGAGGATGTTCAATGCCCACAACTATGGCGGGTAATCGCCCAAGCTGGGTCATGAATCTGTCTACCAACGCATGTCTGAAAATGTAAAGTCGGGTACAAGGAAGACTAACGTAGTAACATCAGACCCTCCCAGCCAGCAGGTCCCCAGCCAATAGATACCTATCACATCATTCCCGATGGCTATTCTCATCGTGGGAGAGTAAGTTATGGAATACGGATTAGCACCCGAGTTTCTCTCGTAGTTTTAGTGAATTGAGTGAGGGGCAGCGGAGGAGGGGAAACTACATGAAAATGATTGTTTTCTCTCCGTTCTCCTGGTCTTCATTTGCTCAATTGCCTGAGTGCACGAGGGTCTTGACCACCGTAGGGAAGGTTAGCGCTGAGGCACACCCCTCATCTCCAAAGCTGCTCGAGTGGAATTTATTGCTCACACTTACATTTTAGTCTAAATACTGCCACCTCTGCTTGGCTAGTGTTTCTACTGCCTTGAGTTTTCAAGATGCTGTTATGGCTTTTGGCACTAATTTGACATTTAGGTGGAAGTAAAATAAAATAAAATAAAATAAATACAGGGACAGACCAAAGGGAAAAGCAGACTGGCACCACACTGGTGAGGAGCACTCTTCTAGTTTGCAGGAAGGTCTGTGGAGCCCACAGTCTCCTGTGTCTCAGGAATGGAGAACCCATGATGCCTGGTGGGACCTGAGCAGTTTTACTCTGAGTGAAATATCAGTCAGAAAGGCCAGTGATGCTGTTTTGTGTTGTCTAGAAGGGACTAGGAATAAAGTGCGCAGTTCACAGTGTGTCTGTAAGTCCATCTAGAGAAAACCTTAGACTTAAACTTCTGTTAACAGTGTAAGCCACCAAGAGCCAAACGGGAGTCCATAGTGATTACCCATGGAAAGAAAAACTCATCTCTGAAAAGACTCAACGAACCAGCCCTACAAAAGGTCAGTGACAGAAGACAGGTGAGACCCAGTCTAGAAGAGAAAGTAGATGGGGGAATCAAAAAAAAAAAAAAAAAAAGTCTTGGTTTAACAGTCATTTAGCACACAGGAGAAATGATTTCCATCTGAATAGTAGATTTTATTAGAACAAGTCATATGTATAAAATAACCTGAAACTTGATCGTGTTGACCAGTATCTATGACACTCAGCAAAATTTAAACTATCCCTCTATGAAATGGCTTCCTGAACCACCCCCTCATTCTGCGGGGTCTCTGTCACTGTTAGTATTGGAGGTCGGGGCTTGGGTGTGGGGTTTGACCTTTCTAGCTGGGTCATCAAGCTCAGAGAATACTCTGTGGAGACTGAACCTTTGTCCTTCTCTGCCCTCTGGCGACTTCTCCCATCTCCCATCACCCTCTAGACCTGTTGGTGACTGACAGTTGCTGTATTTCCCACATTCTCAGTTCCTTCAAGAACTTGGAACTGATTTCTATGTTGCCAATGCACAAGAGCAGACCAATTCACTTCCCCTGACACAATATGGCGTCCACCCCTGCTCTCCTGCCCAGAGGCCTGGAGACTCAGCCAGTCAAAGCCAGTCCACCAGAAGCTCACAGGATGCTTTCCTAGACTCCTTGCACTCTCTGTGAAGGACACTCTTGGGCTGGCTCCCCCGAAAATATGACTTTCAAGCTAGCTCCCCCAGCTCTCCATACACAGACTTTCTGTATGTAGGAACTACCACGAACCTGGTTTTAGTGTTTTTACCATAAACCTGTCGGCTTGGATGAACTGTGGCCCTCCGACATGGTTTCCGTGGTTGTGTGTGTGTGTGTCACACTTTGGACTGCTTCCAGCTTGCCAAATTCCTCTTAAAACTTTGTGTGCACTGTTCCTGATGACTTACTCCAAAGAAACTGTCTCTGCCCTAATTTATTCACCCTGTGTGTGTGTCTTCTGCCTTCTCTCCTCCTCTTTCACAAGAGGTAAAAGGTTTCTCAGCCCTCAAAGTCCAAGTCAAATGTTGTCTCTTTTGCAATGTCTCGCTTATCAAACTGTTAATGTTTCTGGCCCAAATTATCTATGTTTTGTTGGTACAGCATGTCCTACATGTTTCACACAAACTGTGCAGGAGGCCTGGTCCCTTAGCCAGAGCATCCAGTCTTGAATGTAACTACTTTAGTTTTTGTGCCTTAACACTTCGTTTAACACTTGGTATCCGGAAATTGTCAATCAGGGTTTAACGAGTTGGCTGATTGTCTTGATAGGGACATTTTTATGTCAGGGCCAAAGAGATGGATCTGAGGTTAAGAGCACTGGCTGGATTCCCAGCACCCACAGGGCGCACACTGTCTGTAACTCCAGCCCCAGGAGATCTGACGCCCCCTTCTGGACTCCATGGGCCCAAGTGCAGATAAATAAAGATGAACAATAAAATGAAATATATGCTTGCGTGTCCTTAAAAGTCTACCAAGGACAGTCAGGTTGCTGTTAAAATCAAGGTATCCCTTGGATTCCCCGTGCACCACCACAGACTGCGACGAAACGCATTTACTTTGTGGTTGTTTTTCCCCAACTCTGCTGTCATACCCTCTGAAGAATGCAGGTAGACATGCTTCTTTTCGGTCTCTGGATTGTGTATTTACTGACATGTCAAAGCAGACGCTTTTACTCTTTGCCCTCTCACATCCGCTGCAACATTTAAAGAGCCCCGTGCTCTGGTGCACTGTATCTCCGGCCCTGTCGGCAGTCTGGGCTGGGTAAGTTTTTACTAACCCTCAGGTTTGTTGAGCACTTCACCCTCTTCAAAGTGCCTGTCCCTCCAGTCCTTAGCATTGCCCTCTGTGTCTTATAACTGAGAAGACAAGTTCAGACCGACGGGTTCATGGTGGCGGCAGTGGAAGCAGGAGGGTAGAGCTCAGCTCTACAGCGCCATATTCTCGCTGAGTTAAAGTAACTCACCTTCGTCTCTACTACCGAGAACAGGAACTAAAGGGGCGGGGCGTGCGGCACTTCCGCCTGCTTTGCTCTTTGCATTTCCGCCCTTTTCACTCCCCCAAATGGCTGCAGGAGTGGATTCCACTCACTAGCCGAATCTGTTATTCTGCAGGGCGTTGCCAGATAGTGAGCATCTCTAGTTTGGGGTTTTTGTTTGTTTGTTTGTTTCTTATTACAATGAGGCTGTTCGGTACCGACCCGGTTACTCTCTGATTTGATAGTACCTGCTCAAAGATACGATGCAAACCAAGTCGAAGCATCTCT
Organism: Micromys minutus; assembly: GCF_963924665.1. Classification (NCBI taxonomy): domain Eukaryota; kingdom Metazoa; phylum Chordata; class Mammalia; order Rodentia; family Muridae; genus Micromys; species Micromys minutus. Next base: position 9,134,920 of record NC_137964.1, on the reverse strand, counting down.
TTTGAAATTCTTTCTTGCGGATCTTAACTCCCCTCTCTGTTTTGCATAAAGGCGCTTGCTCTCTGTGATGTTACTTGTTTTCTGTGACATTTTTCATATTTCGGCCCAGAGTGGTAGGGTTAAGAAGGCACAGGGCGCCATTGGGTTCACCTCTCTCCTTCTCTTGTGCTTTTTCCCACTGGTTTAGGTATTGTTAGAACTCAGAGGGTAGCTCACACACATCTCCTTTATCCACATTTCATACCTCAGCAAGAACTAGTTGCTCAGATGGGTCCTTACAGAGATCAGAGCTCCGAGGAATGGGACCCAGGACAGGTAAGAGTTTAGGGGCCAAGGGAAGGGCTGCAGCGCGGGGGCATGGTGCCCGAAGGGAGGTGTGGGAGGGCACTGCCTTCTCGGAGAGGAGTGGCCCTGGCAACTGATGTCGGCCTGGAAATAGTCACCATGCCTTCCACTTAGCCTTGGCGTTTTAGTCGATCCTGGAGGCAGTGGCCGTGACCAGTGACCTCTCACTTTTAAGAGTTGGCAACATGCACAGCCGCCTCTCGGCCTCCTCTGCCTTCTGTTGAGGAGTGATGACTTCCGGAGATAAATGGTTCTCCTTTTAAGTGAAGTTGAAAATTCAAAAGGTGGAGATCTCAGAATTTTTGTCTGCAGCTAAAGTTGGAAAGGAACTGTTCTTCCATGACCAAGTGTAACCGGAGAATTCCTTTTCTGTTTTTTCCACTTCTCCACCTTGCAGACAGCTGCAGCGTGACTACCCCAGAGCACTGATTTTCAGCACCGATGACTTTTTCTTCAGGGAGGATGGCGCCTACGAGTTCAATCCCAACCTCTTGGAGGAAGCTCATGAGTGGAACCAGAAAAGAGGTGACAGATTCCTTTCCAAACCCAGGGAGGGGACTGGGCGGGGTTGCTTTACGCATGTACCTTGTAGTAGCCTAGAAATGAAGACATTTCATGGAAGGAGCTTTAACCAAAAGCTCTGAAGTTTTTCTACCCTGCAGAATGGCAGGATGTAACCTCTGTCCAGCAAACAGAAACACCCTGATAATGGCTCAGCACTAGGTAGCATTTACCTGTGTGAGGAGGGCTTCTGTAATGACAGTAACAATAATGTGAATGATGCTTGACCTGCTGACTGCTGCATGTTGTTCACCATTGTGTTGCATTGTGTTACAGCAAGGAAAGCAATGCGGAATGGCATATCCCCCATTATTATTGATAACACCAACCTGCACGCCTGGGAAATGAAGCCCTATGCAGTCATGGTAGGGAGAAGTATCATTCTGAATTCTCAGTTATGGACATTTTATGAGAAAGTTGAAACGTGGGTTCTTTCCTCTTTTTCTAGTCTTTCATGATTTTGCATTCACTAAATGGGAGTTCTCCCAGTGAGCCAGTAAAGTTGGTAATATTGTCTTGGGCTTTTCTGCTTTCAGTTGCTGAGGGGCCACTTTGCCTCTGAGGCTCCTCCACAAATAGCAGTACTTGGTCTGAGTCCTTGGTAGATATTTTCCTCCTTCCTTCCTCCCTCCCTCCCTCTCTTCCTTCTGCCCTTCCTTCCTTCCTTCCTTCCTTCCTTCCTTCCCTCTTTCCTTCCTTTCTCTTTCTGAGATAGGATCTCACTATGTAGCTCTGGCTGTCCTAGAACTCACTATGTGGATCAGGCTGCCCTCAAACTCATAGAGATCTGCCTGCCTCTGCTTGCCTCCTTGCTAGCTTTTTTTTTTTTTTTTAATTATTTAGTTATTATATATGAGTACACTGTAGCTGTCTTCAGACACACCAGGGGAGGGCATCAGATCCCATTACAGATGGTTGTGAGCCACCATGTGGTTGCTGGGAATTGAACTCAGGACCTCTAGAAGAGCAGACAGTGCTCTTAACCGCTGAGCTGTCTCTCCAGTCCTCCTTGCTAGCTCTTAAGTCGTGGCTGTTTTCTGTTCAGAGGAACATCCACTGACACTTGCATGGAGATACAGACTAGAGAACGCATCGGTCAGGCTTTGGGTCCCAGTGAGTCGGGTCTACCTGCTGTAGGCCAGAGATTTCAGCACTCTTGATGAGAGTTCTGGGAAACAGCATGTCTTAGTTTAGGAAAAGATTCAGGATTAACAGTGACACTATTCAGGCAGTAGAATACAAATATCAACACATTACGCAATACAATTCTGATCATTTCAGTTTGTATCTGATGCTAACAAGTTTTCATTCAACAAACAGAGCAAGAGGCAAACAGCTTCTTGAGTAACACGTGGCCCCTAGTGTGTTGTGAGGCCTCTTCCACACAGAGACAGATGTGCTTCCGTCTACTGATGCTTTCCTATCAGTTCTGCTCAGGCCCAGGGGGTACAGCTTGGACTAGTTCACATTCAAGGCCACACGAGGCGAGTGGAGCCTCAAAGAGCTGCTGTGTGCAGGCACAGCCTGAACCAGCATTAAGGAACATCCTGCCGTGGCTTCCAGGAAGTCCTCTGACTTCTCAGTTTTGGGTACTAACGATCCACAGCTGTTAATGAGGCCCAGTCATTAGGTGTTCTTACAACGCAGCAGTTGAACTTTTTCCTGAATGGAACCACCTATCCAACTTAAATACTTAAGTGCATCTGTTAGTTGACAGATAATGATTGTATGTATTTGTGGAGTGCAGGGGGTCTGCTCTGGTGGAAGTGTTCATGCCTGAGTCAGGGTACTTAGGTTATCTGCCACCTCAAGCATCATTTTTGGGTGGGATGAGACTATTCACAATTCTCTCTTGGCTATTTTGATTTGTGTAATACTAACTGTAACCTTCTCTGGTGTAACAGCACACCACAGCTTATGCATGCTGCCTGAGGAGGAAATCCCTCAGCTTAGCTCATTAATTCTGTTTTCTAACACGTTGAGCAACAGTGGTAGCAGAGGGCTGCTTGAGTGACGTGGTCATCTTACAGATGCAAAGAACATTTGTCCACAGGAAGAGCCTCACTCGAGGCCCAGGGCACTGGGCCAAGCCCTGTAGAGCTGAGAGAGCCGGGTGTGCTGGAAACAGTATAGAAAACATGTGGAGACCACGCCTATGCCATAAGTGGCACTCTCCGTTATAGACCTAGGTGGGAGGAAGTAAATCCCAAGATAACCGTGGAAGCAGCTTTAGGACTTCCCCGGGTACACCGTTCACACCTGTGTTTGGGGCATTTCATCCTGAGTTCAGTGATCCATCTTAAGGATGTTCAGACTCCTGCTAGAAAAAAAACTGATCATCTTTGACACTGAGACACATATAACACAACAGGAAAGACTAGCTATGGGGATGAACTGCAGGAGATAGATTCAGAGCCTGGATTGCCTTGTAAAACGGGGGTGTTTGGACAGGACTGTGGTGAATGTTAAGCGGAGTGTGAATGTCCCAAGTCTACATGCCATGTCTTCACTGTCTTATGTGCTTCTGAAAAATCAGGCACTTGAAAATAACTATGAAGTTATATTCCGAGAACCCGACACTCGCTGGAAATTCAACGTTCAAGAGTTAGCAAGGTACCTCTTTGTTTTCCTAGTTCCTCATTCTGTATCCTGCTATTTTCAGGTATTTCAGACTGAACAAAAGCATCTTTGCAGGCTGGAAATGGACTAGTTTTCAGGCCAGAAATGGTAATTCTTAGGCACTGATAACTTTGGAACTATTAATGTGAGGGCCTTAGTCTAACATGATACTAAATGCTAATCCTTGGCTGGGACCTGGTCCCTTAGAAGGATACCCTGAACTTGGTACTCAGTTGCTTCCTCGTTAATGAACATTTAAGGCAATTACTCTGCATGGGACAAGATCTTTGAATGTTAAGCAGAACATGACACACTCCTGCTGCTTTGATTTATACAGCAACACGTGTCCAAACAGTAATTTGGTTTTTAATGCACGACTTTTAATAACCACACTCCGTGTTGTCTGATGCCAAATGACCCAAACAGAAGCAGGATATTTCTAAAGCAAGTCTACGGTCAGCCCCATGATTGCCTGATTGGTAAATCTGACATGGCTCAGGAGCTCTAGTCTGTCATTGAAAACTTGACAACTGAATTTCTAACCACATCCCCACCTGGTGTCTGTGCCCTGATCCAAACTGATTATAGATGTATGCATGCCATCAGCAAGCATATCACTAAATGCATGAGTTCTAGCTGGCAGTGATTGTTCATAGTCAACATTTTAGCCTTTCTTTAGGAAGGTCTAAAGCCTTCTTTTAGAAGGGCCTTTCTAAAGCTAGCCCTAGGCCCTTTCGGGGTGCTCGGGGTAGCATGAGAAACACTAGTAGAGCTGGAGAAGTGCCTCCACAATAGGACATACGCTTTTGCCCGGCATCCCGAAGGAGAGCAGCAGCCATGCAATGCAGGATGTGTATGTAATGTAAGCTGCTTATTTTGATAGCCTTCCTTAACTAAAGATTTGTGGGGTTTTTTTCCCCCCTTTTTTCTATGTAGAAGAAACATCCATGGGGTCCCAAAAGAAAAAATCCAACGAATGAAAGAACGGTATGAATACAATGTTACCTTTCACAGTGTCCTTCATGCAGAGAAGCCGAGCAGAGCGAACAGAAACCAGGACAGGAACAGCGCACCATCCAGTGGCTCCGGGTACTGGAACACCCACACAGAGCTCCCCAACCAAAGGGCAAATGGCAACTCCTCCAACGAGAGCTACAGAAGGGGTGGCTACCACCATGGATATTAATGGCCTGTGCACAGCCACTGCAGAATTTTCCTAGAGAAAGTTTCTACTTCAACTTTTGGTATTTATTCTTTGTTCAGTTTTAGCCAGAGCTCTAATTCCTATGTAAATAGCCGAGCCCAGAAGTTTCTGAACAGAGGTCATTATATTCACTATCTCCAGGAACCCATGTCAGCGTGCACCCGTACGCATGGTCTGATGCTGGGGATGTGCTGAGGAGTCAAGGGGTCTTTTCTCCAGGGAAAGAATTGATTTGAAACTGAAATCCAAAATTATCAGTTAGTTGCACAAAGTCATAAAGATGCTACTAGTACATTTCTATAGGCTACAGTACCACCATCTTTGACAGGGCTGGGGAGATGAGGGAGGCAGAGGCAGGAAGCAGCTTAGCACCAATGATCTATCTGTCTCCAGAGACCTGAGCCATCACTCTAGTGGCACTGATTTTCCTTTAGCCCCAATGCACAGAAGGGAATGTAGTCCTTCAAGGTAATGGGGGAGCAACTCCCTCATTTTACTGATGCGACACTGTCCAAAAAAGGCCTGTAGATTCTTAGAGACAAAGGCAATTAAGAAGAATCAGTACCATTATAGTCAGACCTGCAGACAGCGGTGTCAGGACAAACTCCTCCCTCTAGCTTGTAGTCCAACAGTGTAAATAAACCTGCTTTTGCAAAACACCAGTTTTTAAGGATCATCAAGTGATTTGTAATGATGCCTGTAATGTGTTATTAGTTAGTAACCCAGATGTTTAGGAGTGCAAAGCAAGAAAGCAGCCAGGGTGTAGGTCATCGGAGATGCCAGAGTCACACCCACCAAGGTGAGCAATCTGTTTTATGTGGTGTTGAGACAGTAAACTGTGGAATGCCCCTTCATACCAATTGTGAATGTATGAGTCCAAGTTAAATCTCAGCAGGCTGGAATCAGATTCATTGGTACGAGACCCTGACAGGACCATATGAGATAGATGTATGCTCTATTTATTTTTTGCCAACAGCTTCTTTCTAATGTTTTGTGAAATATTATTTTAAGTGTCTTATATAATGGTGCTTTTATGGTTATTAAAATTGTATATGGCATTGAATTTATATTGGGTTTTCAATTGAATTTATTTTTTGTTTAACAAGAAACATTTACCAAGACCCAAGAACTTCAAGCATAAAATAACCTTTGCATATATCTTAAGCGTATTCTTGAGTCATCGTTAGTAACTGGGAGGAATGAAGTCCACACGTTAGAAGGTCTACTAGCCATGCCATCGTCAACACTGTTGGAATCCACTCAACATCTTTGCGACAATAAGCAACACACTTCCTTAACATTTTCCAAATGGGAACAAAAATCTGAGATGATGAGTCCAATAGTTAACCGGGATGAACCTTTCTAACTCTGCACACAGGAGTCCTGTGGTAATTCATTTAGTTTTCCCACCTGCTCCACCCAAGTAATTGTTGGCATCAGCCTGTCTGCTGCCTGCAGCATGACTCTGGTATGGACGGCTTCATGCATCTAAGCTGGCAGAGGGGAGAAGGGTCAGAGCCCAAAAGGAATCTCCTTCCTCTGGTTCCACATGTTCCAGAGGAGCAGATTCACATTCCCTGATGTGGCTGGTTGGCTCTCAGAGCTTTGCCTGAGCTGAGGCCGAAGACCACAATAAAAGGCTATGGTTTTGGGCCCAGAGCCTTCTGAGAGCTCTCGAAGTCTCCTGCCAAACCATGTCTCTGCTTTCTCCTACATGGAAATACCAAAATACTTGGTTTGGAAGCATAAAGCTGATTAGATGCCACCAAGCTTATCTCAAAACAAACAAAAAACAACTGATTAAATGCCAACAAGTATGCATTTAAAAGCAACACATACTTTTCCTTTAACTCCTCTGCCTTCTGAGTTATGGACTCTGAGCAGCCATCACTGACTTGCATGACCATAGCTCCACTCCATCATTCACAGAACCAGCAGAGTGCTCCGTAACCAAAGGCTCTCACTAAGAATAAACACCACCAGATGCTTCTGACATTCATCCCTGGTCACACACCATGCACTATTGGCTTTGACTATTGTCATTTTCAGAAGAAAAATATGCACATGTAGCAAAGTTTCATACTTTGTTCATGCAGTGTGGATGTTTGTGGTTTATATAAGAGGAGTCTGTCTGTACTGGCTGTCTACAGGTGGCGGAGAGAACGGAGAACAGAACAGCACTTTTAGCAGGATTCACAAGGTTAAATATCAGCTGCGTGGTAGTGGCACATGCCTTTGATCCCAGGACTCGGGAGGCAGAGGCAGGTGGATCTTTGACTTTGAGGCTAGCCTGGTCAACGGAACCAGTTCCAGGACAGCCAGGGCTATAGAGAAACCTTGTCTTGAAAACTAAAACAAAAAGTTAAATTTTATAAATAGCATAATTCCTGTTATGTAAGACTTGTTCACTCTGCTCTAGGTTGGGTCTCCAGGACATGAAGACCAAATTATTTTGTGAACAAAATTTAAATCACTAAGAGAGGAGGAACACTTTATGGCTGAGGCTCAGTGAGAGCATCTACCTGCCAATGGGGCTGTGGTCAGGGGAGGAGTCCTAACAAGCCTTGAACCCTCCCTCTGTTTAGTGAAGAGTATGTGTCATTATGCCTGACTGGATCTCTAGCTGGAGTAACTTGGGAGATTACACTGGGTCCGTGAAAGGAGTGACTTTGACGACCCTGTAGCTGATAAGGATGGACAGCTGGCTGGAGGTAAACATCAGTGTCTGTCTGTTTATCCTACAGGATGCAGCTCTGTCAGAACCAATCATGCAGGAAAGAACACTATTTCATAGGAGTTCCTGCTAAAAAACAAAACACCCCCCCCCCAAAAAACAAAACAAAAAAACCCTTCAAAAACAGGAACCAAACTAAAACAGACCATGTAGTTAAAGTCACCATACCCAGGCAGTGACTCAAACTAAAAGCAAAGCTGTTTATTTTGTAGGTAAAATAGCACTTGTAGTGATCAAGTCTAATCCTAAAGATTTTATATTAGTTAATGTACAACCTGCTTTAGCTACACCAACACAGAAGCAGGCAGAGCACATGTATAGTAAACACTTCAGTAAATGTTCTTGTCCTGCCACAAGGACACTTATGAACAGTCTGGAACTGTACACATCTTACAAACTGGGAGGCTAAGACTCAGCAGCTAACTTCCCACAGCTGTCGTCTCTATTGTCCCTGAGACTTCTTCTTGGAGTCCTACATGCTGGTCTGGCCTCTGTGCTGGCTGGGGGTTCTTCTGTCCTTGGAGAACAGCAGTCCTTGTGGAATCACTGGGAAACACTTGTTCATTTCCCCTCACTGAGTCAGGCACAAGGGCCTGGGTACTGAGCAAGGCAAGTTCCTCATCAGCTACTGAATCACAGTCCAGAAGAGAAACACCACTGGCCTTCTGAAGTGGTGTCCTCCTTCGAGGGGAACTGAGTTCTTGTTTTTTTATAGGTGTTGTGTATTTGGCACCACAGCTCCGTGGTGGCTGAAAAGCCTTCTGTGCAGCTGGAGAGACAAAGGTACAGATGGGACTGACCGGGGGAGGTAAGGGTAGCCGGCTTAGGAAATCCAAGGCTCTTCTTTTTCGACAGGTTTTTGGGTCGTCAATCTCATTCTCCTCAGTACAAGACTTTGCTGCCATCTGGGCCGAGTGAGCCAGGGGCGTAGATTTCCCTTTTGGTGTGCAATGGGATAAAGGACTTTGATAATTTTGCTGATTAGTAGGTGAAGTCCTCTAACAAAACACAAAAGAGGGAGCCTATCATAATATATACTTGTATATAAGGAAATAAGAATTAACTTTTCAAAAAGAATTAACATTTCATTAAAAAACACTTAACACACACCAATAGGGCACATTCTTTCTTATCCAGTTGCTAAAGAGCAATTGTCAAAAAAACATTCATGCTGTTACTCTTAACCCATAGGAAATAATTTTGCAAAATGAGTGATGAAATAAAAATGTCCAGAAAAAGAAATGAAGAGATCCTAATATAAGATTAAAAACAAACACATGACATCATTTATGCTTTAACTTCCCCAAAGTGTTACAACCCCTCCAAAATGACAGGCTTGTCAAAATCATTTTAAAAAGGACACGTACTGCTTGACAACTGCTTCTTCTGAACTTTTACTTATTTAGTGTGTGTACATGTTGCTTATGTGCATGTGTGTATGTGTGCATGCAAGTACTCACACGCTGACACATACCTAAGGAAGTCAGAGGACTGCCTATAGGAGTCTGTTCTCTACTTCCTCCACAGAGACAGAGAACATGGCTGACCTGCAGCAGTTCTAACAGCTTTCTTTTCTCTAGTCCTGAGTCACAGGCAACCGTTTAACTTCTTTCTTTGCCAGGCTCCTAACTGCAACAGGGGTCTTCTTGTATGGGGGAGGCTTGCTTTATTGAATTAGGGTGCTAAGCAGTGCCACCAATCCGGCCAGCCCTAGCAACCCGGTGCGCCCTGTGATTAATGAGCAACCTGAGCTTAGAAAGTAAGCAGCAGCTAGGGGCCAGCTTTTCTAGCAATAGGACTTTGCAAGTACATGTTCTCAAAGTGCCAACAACGTAGTTTGTTCCCAGAGTTTTACATTCATACTTTAACAGATAGAATACAATAGCTACAGCAAGCTAACCACAGGTTAAATGCAGTTTAGTTCCACCATGTTTGCTAGGACATAAGAAACATACCTGACATCCATACTAACTCACCGGTAACTGACCTCCTGTAGCAAGGAGATCTGAAGTGGAGCAAGCAGAGGTTGGGTAAGGCTTGCAGGTGGGGTCTCTGTTTGGGGTGAACCACTTTGGACTGTCTCCCTTAAGCACGTGTATAAGCTTCTTTTCTGCCTCCTTGTAAAATGTATCGATATTCTAAGAGAATAAATTGAAAAAGCCTGTCCTGAGTAGCTAATTCACACATTTATCTTCTCAGAAAGTATTTTCTTTCAGAAATAAAACATTCAGAACATAAAAATGAGATGTATTTTTGTTTGTTCTTTAGCTAGGTTCTTGATACACACACACATATATATATGTATGTATGTATGTATGTATGTATGTATTTGGTGAGGAGGGGGCTATGGCCTGGTGCTCACTGTATAGCCAAAGGTAGCACTGAAGTTCTGGACCTGCAGGCATGTGCCATCATGCCTGTTGAGACACTCAAAATTTGACAGCAACTTTTAAGGACATAGATGTAAACCCAGTTCCCAGTAGTGTGGTGAGGAGGAGGGTGTGAATGAGCACACATGGGTGTGTGTGGGAATAAGCACATGTGCTCATGTGTGGGATCACTGGGCTGAAAGCACTCTCCAGGCACCTGTTGGTCCAGCTTCCAAGTCCCTAATCTCACCTCAATAGCATGCTTCATTTTGTTGACTCTCTCCTGAAAGTAGGCCTCCTTTGGATTGGCAGAAAATATGGAAAAATTCCCAGCAAATAAAGTCGGCACTCCTGATGTGGATTCTGGCTGGCACTGGAGGTTGCTCGCAGCAATGAGCACGCGTGGCTTTATGTCTTCATTAAGGTCTATCACAAATTTCACCACTAATAAATTAAGGCATTCATCTGACAGGTAGACCAAAGGAGCAAGACCTAGGATGAAAACGCCAGTCATCATTATCTTTAGAACTGCTAAGACTCCGATGCATATGGGATTTCTAGAATGACCCATTATTTAAGGTGTTAAAATTTCAGTGCGGAACCTTCCGAGGCCCCAGGGCAGCACTCACACTGATAGTTGCTCGGGAGAGTGTACATTTGATGCACTGTTCTGAAGAAAACACTGGCATTGCCTAGCAAAGTTATGTACATCTCACCTTTCCACTCAGTGTTCTTACTTCTAGCACTCCACTCTGAAGACTGATGACCAATAAAAGTAAAATCACATGAGCAAGGGTCAAGATAGCAGCTGCACCACGGTCACTCGCTGTAGTATTGTCTGAAACTATGAAATGCCGGAAGCAACCTCATCAAAACTGTCACTCACGTGGGGGTAACTGTTGCACAACACAAACCACACAATGGTTTCCTGGGCAGCTGTAAAAAGAAGGAAGAAAAGCCCACAGCAGTGCTAACTAAGAAACACTCTCCGGAAAGACTACAGTGTCGTCCTGCATAGCAGGAGAGAGACAGGGAGAATGCACACACATTTCTACTCCTCTGAACCAAGAATGAGGAAGGCTGAACAGGAAGCAGAGTAGGTGAGGTCTGGAGAGGCAGAAGAGGACCAGACTCAGGGAAGAGTTCCCCAGGAAGGAAAGATACTTCTCCAAGCACAGCTTCTATATGGCCCTGACTCTTACAATCAGTAATAGACCTTAGTTTTACTTGTTGGCTTTTGTTTTTTCAAGACAGGGTTTCTCTGTGTAGCCCTGGCTGTCTTGGAACTCGTTCTATAGACCAGACTGGCCTTGAACTCACGGAGAATCAGCCTGCCTCTGCTTCCTGAGTCCTGTGATTAAAGGCATGCACTCCTCCCCAACATCTGTAGACCTCAGTTTCCCCATCCACTTCCCAGAGGAACCAGAGTTGATTCAGGACTGCAGCACAGACCACAGATGAACTGGCAGCACCTTGTGTTGCTAAAATGTAAAGAACTGTTTAAAAAGTGAAGGGGACTTACTGAAAGCTATGGGTGGCCTGGACCTGGGCAGCCCCAGGATGTACCTAGGTCAGGCTCTCCCCACTGGACAGGGGCAGGCCCAAGAGGTACTAAGGCTAGCCTCTCCTCTACTTTCTTGAGTAATGATTTCCTGACCTTTCTGAATCTCTACCTTCCACATACTGACCTCAGTGGATGGATGATTTTGTTCCCTGTCAGCAAGAAAACAAAAGCAATCAGAAGAGGTCTGTGCAAGTGTCTAGCTCTCCATCAACTTCTGCATTGGTGGCCCTATGTACTTTTGCCTGTCTGCTGATGGCTATGGCTTGTCTCATCAGAGTGTCTGGATACACAATGTCCTGTGCTGACTGCCCAGTGTCATCCTTTACTCTCTTCCTTAGCTTCTTCAGCACACACTGTGCTCTCAGTGTGCCAGGAATACATTACCTGAAAACTATTCTCTTGATCATAATTCTAACAACCACTTTCTTTCCATTCCCTTTAAACAAGTGACAAATCAGAGAAAGATTTGACAGAATGAATCAGAAATAGGATAAGCCCAACTCTCACAAGGACAGGAAAAAGGCTAGAGCAGAACAGGGGGAGAAGAGAGAAAGAGGCAAGCAGCAGTTTTATAAAGAGGAGCTAGACACAGGGGGTGTGGAGTGTGTGTGTGTATGTGTGTATGTTACCAGGACAGTTTTACAGAGACAGGTTACAGAGAAAATAAGCTAGACACAGGTGAAGATAGAATTAGCCAGAGAATGAGGAGCCAGAAGATTAGAACAGATTGCCAGGGGCTGGAGAAATGGCTCAATGGCTGTTCTTCCAGAGGTCCTGAGTTCAAATCCCAGCAACCACATGGTAGCTTACAACCATCTGCAATGGAATCTGATGCCCTTTTCTGGTGTGTCTGAGGTCAGTTACAGTGTACTCATATAAATAACACCTAAATAAATCTTGAAAAAAAGAAAAGAACAGATTTCCAGAGTTAGTTTGAAGCCAAGCAGAGCCTTCAGTCAGAGGCTGAAAGAAGCTTCTGTGAGCTTGAATCAGTCAGCTTAGAGAGGAGTTTGGGCCGGAACAGCTGAGTTGAACCAGCCAGCCATTGTTCAGAAAGAACCAGAAAGGGTGAGCTTATTCAGCAATAAGCCTCCAAGACAATTACATCTGGTGAATAAGAAACCTTTACACCAGACATTTTTGAAACAGCCATACCCACCACCTCTAGTCCCCCACTCTTCTTGTTCTGCTCAGTCAGCTAGTCTCTCTCCAGGGAAAGGACTGCGCCACAGTGCCAAAGCCTCATCTCACACCAGTGCTGGTCAAGAGCTTTGGACAGGCTTAATCACACACACAGCAATGTGTTTCTTTCAACTACTATGCCCCTTAGCATTTGCCCAGCTCTCGGGCCCTTCTCTGCATTCACTGCTTCCTTTCTCTGTGCCCCATTCCTGATACCCAAGTGTCCAAACTGAGTCCCCTGCCTCTTCTTGTCCACTCAGAGAGGATGCATCCAGTCTCATGGCTTTGCATCTCTCTTGTATACCAATGTCATTAAAATCTGCATCTTCAGCTCTGATTACCGCTGGAGTGTTGTCTGCTCTGAAGTTCACATGTCTGTGAACATAGCTGTGGAGTGACCACATCTCCTCAGAAGCTGCCCATGCAGCTGAGACGCCAGTGGGAAACCATGCTCCCCTGCTGTTATCAAGTCTTCCCTTTTCAAGTAGCAATCCCAATCTTCCACAGCTTCGGACCACACCCTGTTCCCCCACCCTCATAGGGTGACCACCTCATCATGTCCATAGCTTCTGTCTACTTCATCATCCTCTCCTGCCTGGATCCTTACCATGGCACCCTCCTGGTGTCCCTGTGTGCACCCATGTCTTCTACTTTGTATTTTCAATGAAGCAGCTCAAGTGATATGTGAAAAGGTCAACGCCTGCCCTCCTCTACCTTCCCACCACCATTTAAGTAAAAGTTAACGTATGTATCAGCCAGCAAGACGGCTCAGTGGGTAAAGGTGATTGCTGTGTAACCCTGAAAGTCCATGTTCAATCCCCAGACCCTTCATCAAGGTATACAGAAGGAACCATCTTCATAAAGCTGACTTGCCCTCTGACCTCTGTATTAGTGCCACACATAATAATCAATATCAAATTTAAAAGTATATCCAAGCACCCATACAACCTAGTTCTTCTGTGCCTCTCTCTGCTCTATAGCAAAGCTTACAGCCTCCCAGGGAACTCTCCCCAGGTTCTACAGGCTTTTTTTCCAGTTTTTTTTTTTTTTTTTTTTTTTTTCTGGTCCAATACAAACATTAATTGAGGTCTTTTCTGAAACTGTCCAAAATGGCAGACGAGCATCAGCTCTCTGTCCCCATGTCCTTTCTTCTGATGTCAGTTCTTCCCTTTAGCCCTCTATTGTTTTGTTTGTTACCTCCTCTTCTCTTCCTCCTCCTCCCCCCACCACAGTGTTCCCAGGAAGGAATTCTTCTCTGCTATGCACCTGGCATGGAACAATTACTCAAGAAATACTGATGGAATTCACTCATAAGCTACCCACCTTCTAAAACAATCAGTGTGTGAACTCATTGTGACTCAGATGACAGGGAATGGCATGGTAATGTGGCCGATGAACAGGACAGTCAGACAAAACCCCCACATCTGCCAGACACTACTCACCAAGCACAACAGGGAAGGAAGGAGAGCAGGAAGGAGGAACGGAAGGAAAGGGAGGGTTAGCAGGCACAGTGGAGGACAGAATGCAACCTGTAAGGAAAACCCCACAGAACCAGAAAATTCCTAGGATTTTCACAGTGACTCTGCTATGAAACTTTAGACCCTCAGGATTGGGGACAACAAACAGATGTGTGTGACAGAAAGGAGACAAAGGACCACAGAAACTGACAGCATTTGTGCAGGATATTTGATCACACTGTGAACCCTGGGATTGTGTTATTTACTGAAACAAACCTGTTTCTAGTTGTGGTGTGGCTCATCCTTAGCACACACCGCTGGCTTGGACTATAGAAATGCCCTTACGTACACACCTTTCATCCCAAACAGTGTAGGTGAGGTTAGTCTGTAGAAGAAAGCAGCCATGTTTGAAAGTCTAAGTGAGGGGCAAACAAAGTGGTGAACTGGAAATAGTTCTGACAGAATGAGTCAGAGACAGCTATTCCTAACTCTCATAAAGAAAAAGAGGCTACTTAAGAGAGCACCACAGAAAAAAAAAGAGAGAGAGTAAGAAGCAGTTTTACTGGGACAGTTACAGAAAGACAGGTTGCAGAGAGAGAACAGTCTAGACACAGGTGAAGACAGAATAAGCCAGAAAACGAGAAGGAGCCAGACGATGAGAACATATTGAGAAAGTTAGTATGAGGTCAAGCAATTCAGTCAAGAAGAGCGAGATTGAATCAGTCAGCGTGGAGAGGAGTTTAAGCCAGAACAGAGTTCAGAGCTGAACTAGCCGCCAAAGATCAGAGAGAACTAGAAAAGGTATGCTTATTCAGCAGTAAGTCTCGGGCTGTAAACATTCTAGGCCTAGATTAGATTGTATGGAGGCCAGAAGCTTCCAGGACTAGGCCCAGGTTAGCAGATGGAGGCAGTGAGCCTCAGAGATGACAATTACCACATGAGAATAAAGCTATCTTTAGAGTGCCAAGGAGGACAGTGACGCTAAAGGAAGAACATGGCTTTGGGAGAGGAGCAGGAAGCAGGGCCTCCTGCAAGGCTACATTTGACCAACAACATTGAAGGCACAAAAGGCCAGCATGGGTGTCTATGGGAACAGTGAGGGCAATTGATGTAACAACAAGGACCCGGTTAAAGTGCAATGAGGAAGAACCAGGAGCTAATGCTGAGGCATCTGGATACAACAGACAATCAAGAAATGGAAGGCTTGTGCCTACAAGGGATCCTGGTTGGACTTCAACATTTGTGCAGCACTCTGGTGAAAAGGAAAGAGCTTTGTAGATAAAATGCACAATAAAACAGGGAGGGACAGAGGTTAGTGTCCATATCTGCCGAGCAGTGTGGGCCCTAGGTGTGAGGCTCAGAACTACAAAATAAGACTATATATAAATAAACGCATAAAAGAGATAAATATAGCCAAGATGTTGGAGAATATTAAAAGTTTAAGAGATCAAAGGTTGGAATGTTCTACTAATAGGTCAGATTATAATTATCTGATTATAACTACTGAAAAATCACTTTACAAAGTTAAACCACAAAATAGAATATAAGTTGTTCTTCTGAAATACTATCAAATTGATTTTTATTAAGAAACAAGGCAGTTGGGCTGTGGTGGCACACACTTTTAATCCCAACTCTCAGGAGGCAGAGGCTGGTGGATCTCTGAGTTTGAAGCCAGCCTGATCTATAGAGCAAGTTCCAGGACAGCCGGACGGCCAGGACCACACAGGGAAACCCTATCTTGAAAACCAAAAGAAAAGAAGGAAGAAAGGAAGGGAGGGAGGGAAGGAGAAACAAAGAAAGGGTGCTAAAGGCTAACAGGATGGCTCTATGTGTAAAGGTACTGGACATCAAGCCTGATATCTTGGGTTTGATCTCTGGGCCCCACTGCAGAAGAGAGCTGACTCCTATAGGCTGTCCCCTGACCTTCACATACTAGCAGGCAAACCCACATATACAGAAAAATACATTTAAGTAAATACAAAAATTACTTTTCCATCACTGCTTATCAAGTCTACCAGTGAAGCTCCACTAGTTATTAGTTTAAAAGCTTAAAAGACAATGGTTTTCCCTGGATGGTGGTGGCACATCTTTAATCCCAGCACTCAGGAGGCAGAGGTAGGTAGATCTCTGAGTTCATGGCCAACCTAGTCCATAGAGTGAGTTGCCAGGGCCACACACACACAAAAAAAAAAAAAAAAAAAAAAAAACCCTGTGTCAGAAACCAAACCAAACCAAACCAAAAATAATCCAAATTTAAAAGGGCAATGTTTTTCAAGAGAACCAATGAAAAGCTACATTAGGTACACTGTACATTACCTATTGGTTTTACAACAGAAACTACAACTCCTACGACATCCACTTCAGAACAAGGAGGCTGAAAGGCTGGATCTGACAGTCTGCTGAAGTGAAGGGCCTCCCTGGGTTGGTAAACCTGGAGTAAGGTCTCACTGGAAGCCTACAGAAAGCAGAACAAAGTCAGTATATTAAGACTCTAAGAAGAGCTCTGCATTTATCAAGATGAAAACTGGGTAAGGAGGGGTGCAGACCGGCAGCGGTTGATACTGAGTTCTTTTTGTGGCTGTTAACTGGATGCCGGGTCGTTCAAATTTATTCTTTGATTTTGACACTGCAAGATGATAGATTCTGTATCTCTTTCCTTCTGTTAACAGGGAGGATAAGTCTGATGATGGACGCCAGATACTCAACAGAGCTGTTCAGAGAAAGAGAGGGACATGATAGGTAGACACACTGGTGACCACTGAAAGACCCAAGGTTCCCTGCTTAATGGGTGGGTGCTCGAACCCCATTTTACTCATCTGATTTTACATGAATTCATACTTTGTCATTTGGAAAATCACCTTTTAATTTAACAAACTGGATTTAAAAAAAAACACACACACACAACTTGCACACTGACCTGATTTTTCTTTTTTCTTGTAGCTTGTAACACGGAGCTTCCACACAGTTGTGACATCCCTTGATAAACCCTCTTCTTGCTCAGCGGACTCCAGGGCCTTCCTGAACTCTGATTGGATCCGTGCTTGCTTCTTATCATTCAGCATTTGTCTGTAGTTGTTCAAGGCTCTTATCTGCTCTTCACTGAGACAAGCCTGTGGGCATCAAAACACTGAGACAGCAGACACAACAGCAGTCAAGGCTGCCACCCGTGAAGCCAGACCAGACCGGAGGGTGCTGATCACTATTCAGGTCCACACAATGCTCTCACAACCTCAAACTGCCTGAGTCCCTGTGACAGATTTCCCTAGGGCTAAGCCAAACCTTGAATACTGAGTCTTGTAACCACAAGCAGCACACCTACATTTCAAATGGCTTACACAGACATTAACAGAAGGACAGATCTGTGCCAGGTAAGGGTCCTAACTCAACCTTCACAAGCAGTCCAGGATTTTCGGTGTTGGAGACACGGAGAGAATCAACAACTGCACAGCTGACACAGGAGAGGCTGGCTCAATGGCTTTCTATCCTTATCTCCTGTTAATAAACTTCATTTAAAAATGATTAATTTATTATGTGTACTGGTATTTTACTTGCACGTATGTCTGTGTGAGGGTGTCAAATCACTTGAAGTGCACTTGAGAGGCAGAGGTAGGCAGATTTTTTCTGAGTTTAAGGCCAGTCTGTTATACAGAGCAAGTTCTAGGACAGCCAGGGTTATAAGAAGAAACCCTATTTCAAAAACAAAAACAAAATGAAAAAAATAGTATTTGAGTGTGTGTAAGTCAGAAGAAAACTGGAAGAAGCTGGTTCTCTGCTTGTATCCTTTCGGTCAAAGGGACTGAATTCAGGCTGTCAGGCTTGGCAGTAGGAGCCTTTTCCAACTGACCTTCTCTCTGGTCTTTTGTCTTCACATTAAACTATGTTTATGTAATACATAAACTCACAAACTCTTTCATTCTCTACTTGGTGCAGAATCAAGAACTTGCCACAGAATCCCTTTTGAGAGGTGCAGAATTTCAACATGGGCTTTCCATAATGGCCGGCAGAACAGCTTCCCAAAGGGCTCTTCCTCACCTCAAGGTGGTCTGGGTCTGATGCATCCTGGACTGCTGCATAGAGCTCTGCACCGTCCTGCAGAGCATGGACCTCCTGCCGTGTGAGTTCACGGGACAGCACACACCTCTGTGTTGCGTCTTCTGCAGAAGGTGGGGAGGAAAGCATCACTGATCGGCTAAACCCACAACTTGGGAGTGAATACTAACGTCAAACAAAAGCACCCAAAGGAGGGAGGTTAGACAGTAAAGAGCCACCAAGAGCAGCAGGACGGCTCAGCTGATGATGGCACTAGTCACCAAGCAGAATAGCGGGTCTGATCTTTAGAACCCACAAGGTAGGACAGAACCAACTTAGAAGCTGTTCCTGACTTCGGTACATGCACTGTGACAGGAAAAAAAAACATAAAAAGAAACCCCACTGCTATTTACTAATAGCTTCCTTTAAGAAGAGGAGGAAGAGGAAGAGGAAAGGAAGCAGCAACAGCAGAAGACAATGACGATGACTGTTGTCGTCACAGTTAAAGCACCGTATACAGGGGTTTATTTGTAACTTGTAACTTAAATAACTTATTTCTCATATTGATCCATTTACTAAAGAAAATGACATAATCTAATGATAATTTAAAATTAGTTAGATAGTGGAAGACCAATTTACATTTTAGAAACTTGTTTAAGTTATTGTGCATGTGTGTTTGCATACTAGCGCAACACTTGCATGCGTTGTCATGGGATTCCTGGAGCTGGAGTTATAGGTGGCTGTAGGTGGTGCAAACTGAACTCAGGTCTCCTGCAGGACCTGAAAGCACTCGTAACTGCTGGCTTATCTCTCCAGCCCCCTAATCATCTACAGATGTACACATAATACACCTACAGAAAAGTTCTGAGGAAATACATGAAAACACAATCTTTGTAACACCAAGGTAGAAGTCTGTCACTTTCACTGCCTCAATGACCTAAAAAGCTCAGTTCTCAAGGAAGCAATGACAATCAAGATCAATTCAGTTTTTGTTTCTTTGTATGTGTGGTATTTTTTAAGCTTAAAAAACAAAACAAAAAAAAAAAGATGCAAAATTTAAAAAAATGCAATTACTTGATGAGAACTCATGCAATTATAAAACACTGTAAGAAATAACAATTTGGGGCTGGAGAGATGGCTCAGCAGTTAAGATCACTGGCTGCTCTTCCAGAGGTTGTGAGTTCAATTCCCAGCAACCACATGGTGGCTCACAACCATCTGTAATGGGATCTGATGCCCTTTTCTGGTGTGTACAGCTACAGTGTACTCATACATAAAATAAACAAATCTTTAAGAAAAGAGAAAGAAATAACAATTTGTAATACAAAGCCCATTCTACCTTCATGGTCTTTAAACTCTGTGTGGACTTTGGTGAACAAGGCTTCTAGTTTCTTCTGCTGGACCTCTGCAAATCTCAGTGCTTCCTTCTCCTCTTCTCTCTCAGTACGAAATATGTACAATCCAGACACTGTCTTCTCCACCCACTGACAACGTATTGAAGACAGCAAGAAACAATCAGAGTCTCTCCAAACAGAGAGATTACATGGTAAGTTTCAAAAGGTGACATACCTGTAAAGGGTACACTCTCTGAACAATGATGTCCACACAGCCAACATTTCCTCCATCACTGAACAGTGAGGACAAGGGCAGAGGGAAGGGCCTGGGGTCACGAAAGAACCCCAGCTTGCTGTGCCAACGAGCAGGTCGAGTGCTGTTAGCAGAAATCTGCACAAATGAAAGAGGAAGTCAACTTGGAAGTTATACACAGGCCGCTCAGTGGTGGTGCACACAGGCAATCTTAGCACTAGGAAGGCTGAGGAAGGTGGATTTCTGAGTTCGAGGCCAGTCTGGTCTACTAAACTAGTTCCAGGACAGCCAGGGCTACACAGAGAAACCTTGTGTCAAAAAAAAAAAAAAAAAGTTAAATACAAACCAAAACTGAATTCTACTCTATAACTTTCTTTCATTCTTTTGGGATGTTTTAAGAATATCCGTGTGTGTGTGTGTGTGTGTGTGTGTGTGTGTGTGTGTGTAGAGGGTGAAAAAGAAATGGTTCAGCAGTAAGAGCACTGGCTGCTCTGACAGAGCAGAGGATCTTGGTTCAATTCTTAGCAACCACACAACCACACAGACCTCACAACTCTGGTTCCATGGGAACATTCCCCTCTTCTGGGCTCTGAGAGAACTGCCTGCATATGGCAGTGCAGACTGGAAAAACACTCATAAAATAAAGCTTTTTAAAAAATCTCATAAAGATGATTGATAAAGGCAAAAAAAAGTGAGTAACAATGTATTTCTCAAGAAAGCCCTACTGTAGGGCTCGGGTATAATCTACTGCTGTGCACTTGCTCAGCATGTGCAAGGTCTGATCCTCTAGCAGCATGTGTGTGTTTGTGTGTGTGCACCACACCTCTGCTACAGAGGATCAATGTTATTTAAATATTTCAAATAGAAAAACAGGTGAGGGGTGGGAGAAGGCTTAATTGATAAAGGTCACAGCCTGTATGCATGAGGATCTGAGTCTTATCCCCAGAACCCCTGGTAAGATGCCAGGAACAATGGCATAAACTTATAATTCCAGTGCTGGGAAGAAAAGACAGAGGCACAGAGACTCACACTCAGTTCTGGTACAGACTGACTCTTATTCATGAACTGCAAGTACATCTAGTTCAAGAAACAGCTCTGCCTCCTCTAACCAGCAGAAACTGTTAGAAAAACTTGCTTCTTACATTACTAGTACATTGTCAAGAAATTCTATCCTTTATGATCCAAGTAAATACGTTTTAAATACATCACCTCTCCAGAATATCACAGAGTCACAGGCTGGCCCTTGCCCAGAGTGTACAATAATTTAACTTACCTTTAGCCTAAGGGAGTCTGGGGCTTCCAGAGGTGCGCAGGCATCAGGAGAGCCCACCAGCTCTGCTCCCTGTGTGATGATCTTCTGACCCACGGCCAGTCTCCCACTCTTCACGAGAGCTAAGAGTGGAGGGTCTAGCTGGGCCCTGACAGCATACCATCCATCTGTGAGTTCCACCGTGTCTACTTTGTTGGTATCCTCACCACTGGCTTCACTGCCTGAAGCTTCTGTGCTTGGTGAAATGATGTCAGAAACACAGAGGACAAGTGTCCTTGCTGCTGTATCATCTCTTTCCAGTATCTTCTTTAGAGCCGACCTGCTGCTGTTGTCAATTTCCACATCATATCTGAAAAGGAAACAGAAATGCAGATTCTAGGGACGGTACCCCTGGGTTCTCACTGCAAACAAAGCCAGTAAATACTTGAGAAATAATGAAGTTAGTTCATCATAGATGCACAACTTAACTGCAGTCAAGAGAGCTGTGGCACTACCGTGAGGACAGAGTTTAGGTTGCAGCACACACATGACAAGCCGAGTGCTGAGTACGTGCCTGTAACGCCAGCTCTGAGGGCACCGGAGACGGAGAGATGGGGGGAGGTTGGCTTCCATACTAGCTACAAAAACGGGAGCTGTAAGTTCAGAGAGAGACCCTGCCTCAGAGGACTAGGCAGAGTGTATTTGTGGGGGACACCAAATGCCCTCTTCTGGCCTCCATGAATGCATACAGGAGTACAAATCCACACACCCACACCCACAAATAAATAAATAAGCAAATATTTTTAAAAATTAGTTCATTAAACCAGGCATGCTAACATATGTCTTTAGTCCCAGCACTTAGGAGACAGAGGCAAGAGGATCTCTGACTGCAAGGCCAGCCTGGTCTACACAGTCAATTCTAGGATAGCCAGGGCTACACAGAGAAAACCTGTCTAAGAAACAAAGTTCATCAAATACTGAAAAGATAATTTTTAAGATTTTTAGCTAAAACACAGACTGACCACCAACCAAAGAACACGCAGAGGCTGGACCTAGGCCGCCTGCACATTTGTAGATGTGCAGCTTGGTCTTCATGTGGGACCCCTAACAAGTGGGGCACGAGCTCTTTCTGACTGTTGCCCGCCACTGGATCCCCTTCCCCTAACTGGACTGCCTGGTTGGGCTTCAGTAAGAGAGGATGTGCCTAGTCTTGCTGGGACTAGATGTCCAAGGATGGGGTGATACCCAAAGTGGACTTACCCTTCTCTGAAGAAAAGGGGAGGGACGTGTAAGAGCGGGACTGGGAGGAGCTGTAATCAGGATGTAAAGTAAATAAAAAAATAAATTGAAAAAAAATTTAGCTAGAATTATACTGTTTGTATTGTTAAAAAAATACAAAAGGCAAAAATGTTTCATTAACAATCTTTAAGAACTGGATTAAATTAGGTATTCACATGTTAAAAGGTTGAAGAGAGCGATGGGGGAAGAGGAACAAAGGCACGTGAATATCTGTTTGCCTTAATTGGTTGCTGTTACTCAGAACTGGTTCATACACCACCTTGGATATAGAAGTCAGGAGCTACACAGGAAACTGCAGACTGAACGACAGTCACTAACTGACATCCTTTCAACTTGCCTGTATTTTAGTTGAAGCAGTACTCTTTCTGGGTTCAGGCATCTATTAGCAAATTCTTTAGGAAAAGCCAGTTCCATAGCTGCCAGTTTCCATACAATCCACCGGTAGTGGTTAGAGACCCAGACGCTAGAAATAAGCTTTGGATCCACACCTGGAGTGTCACACAGAGCCCTGAGCAGAGAAATACAGTACAATAAAAATATTAGATTCCACAACTGTCACTATTGTCTTGTGCAATGTCATGCAGTAAGCTTGTGAGTCTATACTAGTAAGACAATGTACAACTTCTAAGTTGTTGATGTCTAAGTACTCAGATTTTTCTGGTTATATTACTGACATTTATATATTTCTGTTTAAATCTTAGTGCTTATAATTCTAAATTTTATTAAAATATACAGTGAAAGAGAAAATGACACAAATGGGGAAATACCATAAGGCAAATTCAAACTGAATTTTCTCCCATAATGTATAAAAATATATCCAATTCAAAGAAAACAAAAGGGGCTGGAGAGATGGCTCAGTGGTTAAAAGCACTGACTGCTCTTTCAGAGGTCCTGAGTTCAATTCCCAGTAACTACATGGTGGCTCACGACCATCTGTAATGAGATCTGATGCCCTCTTCTGGTGTGTCTGAAGATAGCTACAGTGTACTCAAATAAAATAAATGTTTTAAAAAATACACTTCATTAAGTCCCAGAATAAATCACATTCAAATTTCAAAAGATTTCAAAAGGATGTGTACCAAAATACACATTAACAAAAGATTCCAGATTTAAAAAAAAAAAAAAAAAAACTAGCAACTTTTAGCTTAAGAAAAGAAAGAGAGAGAGAATACTTAAGCTACCACAAAATCTTTCTGTACACAGCACCTATAAAATTCTTCTTTTCCAGCCTTCCCATCACTGGAGGGGATCAGCCATCCACCATCTGCCAACTGAAAGCCTTTGCCAGCACACAGATCTTCTTTACCAAAGTGATCCTGAATGTCAAACTGAAAACACTCAGCAGTTTTGCTGTTGATGTTTATGCATGCTTTAGAAACACCATACATATAGAGCTGCACAAAACACACGACAGAAACATGATAATAAATGAGTTAAATATACACCTACAATATAAACAAAAGTGAGCTTATCCAGAATTTTTCACCTAAGTACTAAAATAGTCACTATAAAATGATTAACTGGCCCAGGAGTATAACTCAATGATAAAGTGATGCTTAGCATGTGAAAAGCACTGGGTATGAAACATGCACATACACATACACACGCACAGACATGCATATACGAAGTAACACAAACCCGCTCTGTACTAAAAGCATGTTTCTAAACTGCTCACGTATTCAAGAGCTGGTTACACTTTTCATTTCTTCTTGTATCTTCCTGTGGCTACATCTGCCACAAGAAGGCACTGTGGGACAAGCAGATAAGCAATGTCTACCTTCTCCAGTGGAAGGCCATGCTTCTTCAGCAGTAGGCATACTAAAACTGAATGTAACACAGGTTACCACGGTCCCTGCACCAGGCAGACATCCAAGTTCACGAAGTGCTCCATGTTTTCAGCCTGTTATGTTGTACAAATAATAGGTGCCAATAATTTCCTTTTAGAGCCCAGACGTGAAAGTGCAGGCCTACCTGGTGTTTTCTCTCACCCAAGCATGGCCAACCAAGTGGCTGTGTGTTGGAACACGACTCTTCTGCTCAAATTAGGTGACTCCAGTGTTAACTCTGGACTGTTACTTAACCCTCTCACCTGACAAAGTGATAATAACCTTCACAGGAGGCCGTGAGGCCCAAGGCATCGGTCACTGAGGCATGAGACGCTAGCTCTAACAGGAGAGTGTCCAGTGCACACAAAGCTTCAGCACACTCTGTTAGTGTCACAGCTGTCACTTCCAGCCTTCTGCTCAGGAACATTCTACCAAACAGTAATGTCTTCACTCAGATATCAGAACCTGTAGAACGCAGTCACTCACACCCTAAATCAAGGCTGATTAGATTCCCCTAGTGCCTAGCTCAGAGCACTTGCGCCATCAAAACAAACTCGATCTGGAGCACAAGCAGCTGCCTCTCTAGACTGATGAGGAAGCAGAATCACATTTTCCTTTGGTCAGTGGTAATCTGTTCATTCTCTAAACAAGACAACTTGCAGACTCTAGCTAAGAGCGTGAGGTTTCCCTTAGGATCAGTGTACCTGCTTAGGAGAACACGCCAAAGGAACACTGTCTCCTACTGCGGCCTGCAGAGAGATCCGGGGCAGGGTGGATGATTTTATAAGATACAGACTGCCTGGCTGCGGACAGAGATGATGCCTCTCTTTGTTTTTAATTCGTATATCCTGTAGGTCTCGGGCATTCTGAAGGCTTGACATTAAATCTGTTAAAGGATATTTTACAAAAGTGAAGTAAACAGAGTGCTGGTGGCTGGTGCACACCTTTAGTCTCACATTCTGAGGGGCAGTGGCAGGAGGATCTCTGTAAGTTCCAGGCCAGTCTGGTCTGTATAGAGAGAACTTTCTCAAAGAAGCGACAACAAAAATGATGTATTTACTGCTGGGTGGCACACACCTTTATAGTCCCAGCACTCAGGAGGCAGAGGCAGGTGGGTCTCTTGAATTTGAGACCAGCCTTGACTACAAAGCAAATTCCAGGATAGCCAGGGCTACACAGAGAAACCCTGCCTCCACCCTCACACCACCCTCCCTAAAAAGGCACAGCCTGCTTTATGAAAGGTGTGGATCAATTTGTTCTGATTCAACATACAGAGAATGGGGAGCCTAATCCCTGTTAAGTCTTTAGGGTGAATAATGCACAGAAGTACAGGTAATTGTTTTCAGCTCAGTTTTGGAGAAAAATAACATGATAAAAATAATTCCAGTCACAGCAGTCTGCACTATGTCTTGTGGCCTTCTTGCCTTACTCAAGCCTAAGCTAACACTGAACTCCTCACACTTTCCAGTGTTTTCACAGCTGGGTTTATAGTTCCCACAGGAGGCTGGCTTTTTTTTTTTTTTTTTTGAAACAGGGTCTTGCTATGTAGCCCACACTAGCCTTGAACTCACACTGCTCCTGACTCAGACTCTTGGGTGGTGGCATCACAGGCCTGAGCACATCATACCCAGACTTGCACCACCAATACGTTTGTCTTGTGCATACCTGTGTATGTGTGTGCACACACATCTATGTGAAGGCCAGAGGTTAACATGGAGTACTTTAATCCAACACTCTCCACTTTGCTACAGTGTCTCTGACTAAATCCAGATCTCACCAATTTGACCAGGCTAGATGGGCAGACAGCTTTAGGGTCTTCCTGTTTCAGCCTCTTTAGCATCAGAGTTCCATGTGTGTACTACACTTTGATTTTACATGGGTGCTAGAGATCTGAACTCAAGTCTTTATGCTTGTGCAGCAAGCACTTTATCCACTGAAACAGCCCCAACTCCTGGCTTTTGTCTAAGAAAACAAAACAGAACTAGAAGAAAAGTCACTAATTGTTATCTTTCGAAGAAATCATTTAAACAAGTTGAACCTAATTCTTTGGTTTCAGAAAATCTGAAAGGTTAAAAAAAGTCTGGGGCTGGAGAGATGGCACAGCCATTGAGATTACTGGCGGCTCTTCCAGAGGTCCTGAGTTCAATTCCTAACACCCATATGGTGGCTCACCACCATCTGTTATGGATTCTGATGCCTTCTGCAGCGTACGAAGACAGGGCATTTGTGCACTTATAATAAATAAACAAATAAATATTTTAAAATAGGTTCTGAAATTACTCATCACCACAAAAAGGAGAAAATACTGAGGAAAACATTGATAGTATAGCGATCTAGTCTAGTGGTTCTTAACCTGTGGGTTGTGACTCCTTTGAAGCTTGAAGGACCCTTTCAGAGGGGTCACCTAAGACCATTGGAAAACATAAACATTTACAGTTCCTAACAGTAGCCAAATTACAGTTATAAAGTAGCAATGAAAACAGTTTTCTGGTTGGGGGTCACAGCATTAGGAAGGTTGAGAACCACTGCTGTAATCAAAAGGTGAAAACCAGGACCAGCAGACGGCACATCGGACATTAGTGCTTTGTGCACAAGCCTGATTGATAACCTGAGCTAAAATCCCAGAATGCAGAATGGAAGGAGAAAACTAACTCCCCAAAGCTGTCCTCCACGTATGCAGCAGCTCATGCACCTGTACACACAGAACTCAAGGTTTTAACAATTATTACAAAAAAAGATAAAAACCACGTGAAACAAATGTTACATAATACCTAAAGACTTCTCTCACCTTTGTTAAACTGATGAATGTCGCTGTCATTCCCATCCTCACCGACTCCATCTGTGTTCTTCTGGTTCTTTCCCTCCAAATTAACATTCTTGCTACTAACATGTTCATCTCTGTGAAACTGTGATTTCATCTTGAAAGGCGGAACAAAGACTTTGGTGGATTTGCCTGTAACTGAGTGTCTGGTACTTTCAGTTCTTGTAGCAGACACTTTGTGAGCCGGTAAGACTGAAACCATAAGATTGCTTGAAGACTTTTCCAAAGCTGCATGTCTCCAAGGATGCCCTTTAGACTGAAGTCCTTGAGCAGGTGAGGTGAAATGTGGGCTCTGGGTTTCTTGCCTTTCTTTACTTGAGCTATATTAGAGAGAGCACTTAAGAATGCTTGTGTGGCAACAAATGCACACATTGTGTGTGTGTGTGTGTGTGTGTGTGTGTTTAGAGACAGGATCTGGTGACCAATTTGCTTTTGTGAGTTTATGCCACAGAACAATACCACAGCATCCAAGGCTGCCATTACTCCTTATATGAATTCCCAGCTGTTGACGTCACAGCTGTCCTCCCACAGGAGCCCCTTAACCACTCTCTCCAGCCAACCTGCAGGGAACTTTCGTGCTAATAATTCAGTCTTCTCTGGAGCCTCACTCTTCCACTCCGATCCCACCTGTCTTGCTTTTCTTTCTTCTAGAGATTTATACATTTTCTAGCACACATTTCTAATTCAGCCTAAATGAATTAGAATTATTAACTTAAAAACAATCACTCTTTTCCTATGTTATACTAAGATTTAAAAAAAAAAAAATCTTACCAGAAGGGTCCACAGGAAACTGGCTCTAGAGACATGTGGTGTGTGAACAATCTTCTGTCTTTTATTGTGCCTAAAAAAAAATTCCCACACTACAGAGTTAGTGAAAAGTAAGAGGTTTGTTGCCATTTCTGTTTATTATACATTACTGTAAATGTTCACAAAATTTTATCAGATACTGAAATTTTCAATACACATTATGAATATTTAATAATTTTCAAATATACTGAACTTGTAAACTAATAACTATAAATGAAATAACCAACATTTCAAACCTCAATCTTCAATTGTTACAGTTAGCTAACAGCCAGTGTAAATATCATCTCTAAAGTTTGGTTTTATGAAGGGTCAGAGGCAAAGCTTCTGATATTATTCATTCTCAATATGGAATTTACAGCTATTAGACCTACAATTTGTCCACTACTGAGGGATTAGCTGAATAAACTAATGTACAGCCACATGATTGAGTATTATGCAACCATGCAAATGAGTAAGAAGGACATTTACATATTCATTAAGTGTCATTCCCTAGCTTTGCACATTGGTGTTACAGCCAATGAGGTTTATCTGAGGTGCAATATAGCTAACTGAAAACTTTTCCCAATGTCCTGCCTTGATGACATGAAATATAGTTGCCATTGGCAATATTTGACAGTTGCTGGAAACAAATAAACATAACCTATCAATTCTGCATATGCAGAATTATTCTGACAGAAAAACAGCACCATGATACTTCTTTAAGGATTTATAAGGACAAGAACTGCAAATAATTATTTTTTAAATGTATTTTGTTATTTTGTGTGCATGAGTGTTTTGCCTGCATGTATGTCTGTGAACCACATACATGTCTGGTGCCTGAGGAGGTGGGGAGCCTCCATGTGGATGCTGGGAATTTAAACCTGGACCCTTCCCAAGAACAAGAAGTGCTCTTAAGAAATCCAAAGGCTACCTGTGTGCATCCCATCTTGGGAAGACAATGTTGTCTGTAGCTAGCCTGACTGATCGAAACCTTAGCTGGCCGATGGTTTAGAAGACCCTGAGGACAGCAGAGAAGATGAGAATGTGCTCATTCCTTCTGATTCAGCAAATCAGCATTTATGAGGTCATGGAGCAGGCTTTGCTTTTATTCCAGCTTTGATGTTCACAAGAAGTGTCCCCTTTGTGAATTAATGTTCTCTCCTAACTATGATCAGACTAAATTTGAAAAACAGGTTGAAAGTCACTGAAAGAACTGCCCAATGTGCAGCAAACAGTTCCCATATGACTATGACCAGCAGAGGTTTGAAAGCCATTTTGACCAGAATGTTCTCAACTTCGACAAGCTTTTAGTAAGATGTGGAAGTTCTGATAAAGAACTTCTTTAGAGTGCTGTCACTAGGGTCAGGGTACAACTTTGACTACAATAAATACAGTTTTAATCTGTTTTAAAAAAAAGTGCTCTTAATCACTAAGCCAACTTCCCAGACTCAGAATTCTTGTATCTCTATGTATACTGTAAATTTGAACCATGTCTATTCTACAGGAAGGTGATTCTAGGGTGGTCTAAGTGCCCACGATGATCTTATATGGCCCCATCAATCAACACTGTTATGTATACCTGATCACTGTACAAGAGAACATCTGTACAAGACATACAACTGTATATCTGCCTATAGAAGTCAGACTTATCTTGAGACCATTTATTTTCACAGTTAGGCTGACACACAGTAGCTACTCTTTTGCTACAGGATTACCATGGGTACTTGAGAAAATAAGCAATACTCAGATTTGGGAATTCAGCAGATTTTTGTCTTTTTATTAGAATTAATTTTACTCATCATTGTGCAAATATGTGTCCACATGGGTATGCACCTGTGTATGCTTGTGTGTGTAGGGGGGACGGTGTATGCAGAAGGTGAGAGGACAACTTCCAGAAGTTAGTGCTGTCCTTTTAAAATGTGGTGCACTGGGATTGAACTCACGTCTTCAGGCTAAGTGGTGGCAGATGCCTTTACCAGCTGAACCACTTCAGCTGCCTGAGGTTTTTCTTACGTAAATGAAATAAAGTTATATCTACAAGGGCAATAGTAATAATACTTTTGCCTGAGGTAAAATTTAGCTTTGAAGTGAAAATTAGAATTTAGAGAAGTTTGTGTCTGGTCTGTATATTTTCTAATATTTAAAACTTTTCAGACTAAGAAGTCTATCAGTGACAAAGGTGGTTAAATGTTGGGTAATAGTTTGTCAACTTGGAGCTGGGGAGATGGCTCATAGGAAGTGACTACTCTTAACAGAACCTGAGTTGAATTCCCAGCACACATCTGAAGGTAACTCCACCTCCAGGGATCTGATGGCCCTGGCCTTCTCAGGTACTGTAGTCATACACATAGATACTAAATAGGATTTTGGCCTTATTTTAAATACCAAAAATTAAGCCGGACAGTAATGACACACACCTTTTAATCCCAGTACCAGGGAGGCAGAGGCAGGTGAATCTCTGTGAGTTCAAGGCCAGCCTGATCTACAAAATGAGTTCCATGAAGTAAGGGCTACACAGAGACATCTTGTCTCGAAAAACAGGCAGACAAACAAACAAACAAATGTTAAAAAGTAAATAAAAGGAAAGTCAAAAGACCGTAAAGGACTAAGAGGCAAGGCGTCATCTATATATAGTAAGTTGGAGAAATGCCCACCTCATTTGGTAGTAGCGATCATGTGACTTAGAAAAGATGGACTTTGATGAATGGTGTAGATCATTTACCACTTTCATTAAGTTTAAAGTCACTATTTCATAAGCATCTTACACTCTACAACTACAGCTTTGTCAGTGCCCCAGTACTGGCCACTGGATAAACCATCCACATACCAAATACAACAAAAGTTTAACAATTAAACCATTCTGTAAACACAAATAAACCAAGAGAGGACAGTGTAAGAGTGTGATGCAGAGTACTTGTTCAGAGAAAAAATATGAATAAAAACAGTTACCATCTGGAGTGCTTTTTGAAGGCATTAAGGATTTTCCTTTACTTTCTATTATCCTGTCAAATTCATTTAATAAGCTTCTTTTGATTGGGGGTTGTCCTAAAAAGAAAGTTCCATACATATTTGTAATTATAGCAGTTTTACCTTTTAAAAGCCTAGATTAATAACTTTAATAACTAAATACTGACTTATACATGATAAGCAATGAAACAAAACAATACCCCACAGATTAAGTATTATAAAGTTAAATTTGCTCATATAGAATGTGACTTGCATAATATTTGATGAAGTAAAACTTTCTGGCAGGATGGCATATAATAAGCTGACTTCCAGGCTTCTCTCCACAATATGGTGAGGCTAGACAAGAAGATAAAGAATTACTCTGATACTCTGAGTCTACAAGCTTTGTAAAGGGAGCCAATGTCTTTTAAATCATCCACATGAGGATTGGAATGTTAGTTTTGAAATTGATCATAATTGCCAATGTCAACTGATTCAATATTTAAAGATTCTTTCTAGCCTGAGACACTACCAAAACACACTCACTGTGGATTAACCTAATAGTTTTACTAAGTCATTAGACATATATTTAAATGAGAAATCAGAATATAGTCCAATAGTATTAAGAGTAGTACATGAGACCAGAGAGATGGCTCAGTGGTTAAGAGCACTGACATTCTCCCAGAGGAACTAGGTTGTTCTCAGAACCCAGAGAGCAGCTTGCTACTCTTTGTAACACCTGCTCTAGGGGATCCAATACCCCCTTTTGTCAGGCATGTACATGGTACAAAGACATACATGTAGGAAAATCATCCATATATATAAAGAATTCTGAAAAAGAGTAGGACATTATTTACTATTAAACTGTGTTTAAGATACTTGTGAAGGAAGCAAGCAAACACTAAGTTCTCTGCCTGGGTGAGTAACAAACATGCCAGGTTCAATGTTGAGTAACTTGTTTTAAATTTTGTGATTTTAAACATTTAACCAATTGATGGATATTTTTGAGACAGGGTCATGATACTTAACCCAGGCTGCCTTGAATTTAACAATCCTCCTGCTTTAGGTTCTTGAATACTGGGATTACAGCTATCAAATATCATGCCTGGTAGTACTAAACACCATTTTATCAACAATTACCTTGTAAGAGGCATTAACTACACTTTATGGATATGGGAACAGGCTCAGAGAAGCGAGGTAACACATGAAGAGCACAGTAACTAAGTCATACACTGTACTAATTAAGTTATGGCTATACTAGAAACCAGCTTCTAAGTGGTAGAATGGGAACTTCTTTACACATATGGAAAATATTAACATTTCACTAGCTTTGTTGAAAATAAAACTTCTCAGCTTAATTTCTTAATGCCAACTAAAAATACTCTAAAGATCCTTAAAATATGACTTGTTGGTGCAGACTTACAGATATCAAGTTCTAAACCACTGTCCTTCAAACTTCACAGGGGAAAAAAAAAACATTAGTTTTTAACACTATAGCCTAAGAGACTATTGAGGATGAAACACTTGAGAGACAAGCAGACCAAAGCAAAAGTAAAACCTTACCAATTACATCAACAGCCATTCCTCCTCTTTTCCTAGTTCTTGAATTTAACAAAGCCTCGTTTTGGGGACATGTAGACAGTGAGCATTTGTCATGAGTCTGTTCCGAATCCGTCAGCTCATCATCCTCCATAAAAGCTTTGGCAATCTCCACTGCTTCTGTTTCAAAATAGTTCTCTGGCTCTTTGGAATAAAACTCTCCCACATTTGTTTTCATGAGAACATCAGAAAATGTTTCTATTTTTATGTTTTGGGATAAGTTTTGTTCTTTTTCTAAAATATTAGCCTTACTATGGGGCACTTTTGTTCCTAATACCAACTGTGTGTCTTGCTTTCTCCCCATCTGAGAGAGTTGGGGAGAAACTTCAATAGACTGAGTATTGCCTGAAGAACCACTTTTTTTATAATTACCTGGTAAGCTGGGTTTATCATTGTAGGTTTTCTGCAATTCAGAGTTTACAGAGTATTCTGGGGTTCTGTTTTCAACACAAGGTTGAGGAAGTATTTTTGATATGTCTTCAGGTGTAGATGAATGCTGAAGAGTATGTTCAGTTCTGATCAAATCAAATTCCTCTAAGATTCCTTTAACTTTGTGTAAGGCACTTTCTGAAACTGTGACCAGTTTTCCACCTGCAGTGCTAAATCCAGAGAATACAGATGAATTGACATTGCTTGGGAGGGTTTTTGGGAGTGACAATACACCCTGGGTGTTATGCACCACAGAGTTTTCTCTTTTCACAGAGTGATGTAATTTTTCATTACCTTCCAGTGACACCTCAGAAGATAACTGCTTAGCATCACCATCCATCTCAGAAAATACTTGCCTTGCCTTTTCTAATGAAGCATCTGACACTTGTACAGCTTTTCCACTTGCTGTGCTAAAAATCCCATAAGTACGTGAAGGACGGACTTCCTGGGGAGATTCTCTTATAGAATTACATGTATCCCAAGTTTCCAAACTATCAGGTGGTGTTGCAGCTTTCTTTAGTCCAGACACATTTTGGTTATGCTGTAAAATTTGTTCATTCTGAGGATAAAAAATAGCCTTATGTGAGTTTATGTAGACATCACCTGAAGAGCTAGGACATATAAAATCCTCTGATTCATTCAGTGCTTTATGACAGCTTGTCTGGCAAGTGTCTTGTTTACTCTCTCTGTTTTGCTCAATTATTTTATTGCAGTTATCTGTGGATGTCTCTTTTGTTCTTACAGTTTCTTGTGAATGAGCTATAACAAACACGGGTGAGCCTACCTTACAATTCCTTGAATCCAGCATAGCTGAGTCAATGGCTACATTTTTATTTTCAGATGGTGAAGCATTAGTCTCCAGTTTCTGAACACAATCTTCAATTACAGTTTGTGGGTGTAGATTTATTTCTTTTGTAGCAGATACTTTGGAGAAATTGGTGTTGCCTTCAGTATTCTTCATGTCTGGCTGAACATCAGAATCAATCTTATTTTTTAAGAAATGTCCTGAGTCATTATGCACGTCATCACGATGACAAAAACTAGAATGGGGTAGATAGCTGTGACACACATTAGGGTCACTAAAGAGAGTTGAAGCTTGGTTTTGAGAGACATGACTTGTATCAATTTCAGTTCTGATAATGACTAAACTATGTTCATATGAGGTATTTCCTGCAAAATCTTCAGTGTGTTTCTTTACACATTCAATTTCAATAGTATTTCTTGTTCCAAGTTTATCACCCAGTTTTCTGCCTTTGGATAGAGAAGACTCTCTGACACAAGTTTTTCTACTGTCCCCCATATAACATGCCAAAGCAGAATCTTCAGTGACTGAGTAAGAGGACTGACAAATACAGCAAATTCCAGGATTCTTTTCTATTTTATTTTCTATGTTTTCATGCACTTTGGAAGAGGTATCATTTGATGTTGTGAGATTTTCAGTTTGCCTACACAAATGATCATTTTTCTGGGGTAGCATTTCATTCTCCTTAGAGACAAAGTTCTGTATTTCTTCACATTTTGAGGCAGCTACTGCAATTTTCTCACATGCTAATGTAAGTTCTTCTTTACAGTTCCCTCTGTCCTTCAGGGTCTTTGATCCTTGATTACTAAAACTGGTAGTTTTCGTAACACATTGTGTCTCATCAAAAAGGTTTTTCACTTTGTCCAAAGATTCCTGCATAATTTTGACTTTTTTCCCACTAGCTGTATGAAAACTCAACAGAGTAGGTTCTTTGATACTTTGCATTTCATATTCAGAATACTGCTGAAGAACTGGTAATTGACTGACAGTTCCAATTGGGAAATGTTCTTCAAATACCTTTTTAATACTGATTGCTTTCTTGTGACATGAAATATGCATTTTGTCCTTATTTATGCTACAAAGAATTTTAGAATTCAAAGAATCTGAAATGACATCCAATTCTTCTGCTTCCTGATTAAAAATATTCACACTTTTATTTAATGACTCTTCGGAGACTCTGATATTTTTCCCGCTTGCAGTCTGAAAGGATATATTAAACTCTTTTATATTTTGTTCCATATTATCTGAAGGTAATTGTTCTTTATCTGAAGATTTCATATGACACGTTTCCTCAGCTTTCATAACTTCCAAACATGTTAAATCTGATAAACTTTCCTTAATTTGTGTGTTTTCTTCCCTCCCATATTGGGTACATGACTTATTGCCTTGATTAGCAGCACAAGGTAAATCACTGCCACCTTCATGAATATAAACTGTGCCACTTGTACTTGATTTACTACCATCAGAGTTTTCTAATTTATAAGTATTTCTTTGAGAGCTAGTATAATTATCTTCATGTTTTGTATTCTTTACATAATTTTCAGGATTTTTGTCAACAAAAATACAGGTAGTCATTTCAATATTATTTTGTACTGTTACTTGGCACTTACTAGATTTCTCACCAAAACTTTTATCAGTGTTCTGCTTCTTTATCTTAAACACTGAAGCAACAGAATCATGATGTGCACTTGAAGAGAATCCTCTTGGTCCTACTTTTGCAGAAAGCTCCTCACTATTATTTTCAATGTCACTGAACAGTTTCATAGCTTTTCTCAGAGCCTCATTAGACACACCAAGTTTTGTGCCAAGAGCAGAACAAAATCCTCCAAACTCCATTTCATTTATATTTGGTAAAAAACAAGGTGTATT
The DNA here is from genome assembly GCF_963924665.1 of Micromys minutus. Taxonomy (NCBI): domain Eukaryota; kingdom Metazoa; phylum Chordata; class Mammalia; order Rodentia; family Muridae; genus Micromys; species Micromys minutus. The sequence goes on along the minus strand of NC_137964.1, from coordinate 9,099,643 downwards.
TTTGCTACAAGGGTCTTCTAACAGATGAGGAAAGCTTTGTTTAACTTCAGCCAAACCTTCAAATTGCCTGTGATCTGTCTGACCTACAAATGAGGGATCCACTGGGAGATGAAGATCAACATTTTTCCACTCTTCAGAAGCAGTACTTACAATAGCCATCTGGTTTTTAGGCATCTCAGATGTATTGTTCTCTGCTATGAGACTTGGCTTTCCAAACTGTGTGAATTCAAACTGACTTCCAGATTCTTCCAAGATAGTAGACAGTTCTGTAATTTCTGCTTTTTGGCTGGGCGTTAAATTATGATTTGGATGAAAATCTTGCTTTGAAGAGAACATCTGAGGTGCTATGTGAGTATCTTCATGAGAAACAGATGACTGACTATGAGACTGCGTAGATACAGTAGTAACTGGCTTCAAACCAAATGTATGAGGTTCATTTAGTCTCTTCTGGTTTGCTAATGGAAAGGCATTAACAACATCGATACAAGCTAAACTAGTGGGATACTGTTCTTCAATATCTTTGAAGAACATTTTGCTTTTCTTGACATTATCCTCTGAAAGTTTTATTTCTTTATTGGAAGCTGTTCTGAAGCTACCTCTAAAATTATGGTTCAAGACTGGATCCAAGAACTCTGACCATTTGTCCGAATAATTGTTCCCATCTGATTTGAAATCCAAGGAGGAATTCAACTTGAAATCTTTGTTTGCAGTTCCTTTCTGATGCTGCTCTATAGTATTTCTGCTCTTCCTTGTACAATCATGGACCACAGCTGATGAATCCAAGTCTATCAACACTTGGGCTTCATGCTCATCATCTAAGTCTCCATCTACAGCCATGGAGGAGTTCTTGAGACTAGGCCCTTTTGTGTGGCTGAGGTCTTCTTCCTGGAGTTCCACAGTACTTCCTAAATCAGGTTTATTGCTGTCATTGGTTACTTGAAAAGCAAAATTATTCTCATTGTCTGGGAAAAATTCTTCAGAATTCATTTTGACTGTTACTTCTGAAACAAAAGATGAGTCTTTCTGGTCCTTTTGTATGACTGCTAGTTTTGTATTTTGATTGAACTGCGACTTCACTGAAGAGGACACTTCTATTATATATTCTCTAGGTGGCAGAAGCTCAGAGGTTGTAGAATTTTCACTTAAGACACACATTTCATTTACCCCCAAGGGGATGTTTTTGCTTAATTCAATATTATCTTTACAACTCTCACATTGTAGTTTCTCTGTCATTTTACACAACATTTCCCCTCTAGAAACCACAACTGGCTCTGACAAAGGTGCCTTTGAGCTGGGAGTTAATTTAAGGGTACTTGTTCTGTTGTGGCCACCAAGAGGGTTTTCCTGTGATTCAGAGTTAGTGCTGCTGAGTGGCACTGCTGCTGCATGCCTTCCTGCAGGATGACATACTGAGGCTTTTTCTTTTCCATCAGAAACTTTTGGACTTTTCTGATCATTTTCACAAGGTCTTTTTGGCAAGCATGACAGAGAGTCAGCTTCTAAGGCTATATATGGCTGTGGTTTTTCTTCACTGACTACTGTTTCTTTGTCATTATTCTCCTGAGATATCAATGCATGAATACAACTACTTTCTTCACTGGCAGCAGTCACAAAAGAGTTGGTCAAGGACAAAGACGGCTCTTCACAATCATTTGGTAAATAGCTTCTTTTGACAGAAGAATCTGGTATACCTAAGCAAAGAATACAAAGTAATAGGACAAGTTAGAGTATAATTAATTGCATCCACTCAGTGTTTTTCCCAAGTTAAAAATGTTTAAAATAAGAAGTACAAGAACTGACAGATTTAAAATAAAACTTTGAATGACTGCAATTTTGAAGTTACTAAATTTCTACATGAAAAGGCTAAGGAGTTAGTTCAGTCAGTAAAGTGCCTGCCCTGCAGACCTGAATCCAGGTCCCTAGCATCCCCGAAAAATGCTGGGTATGGCAGATGTATCTATAAACTCCAGGGTTGCAGGATAGTAAACAGAGGCAGGCAGATTCCTGGAGCTCAAACAACTTTTCGGTACTCTAGTACCACTGCAACCAACCTATTCACCATGCTATTTTACAATTTCTCACAGGGAGGCAAAACTGATTTCACATGATGGAGATGAGGAATGGAATAGAATTAACCCATCTTCCTTACATTCCCCAGGCAGGCCTTGAATTCCTAGGCTCAAATAATCTTCCTGTTTCACTTTCCCAAGTAAACACCATTTTTAGCTATCCAATTTGTATATAATAAACACTCTACAGCAGGTACTAAGCAGTCAAGTTTCTAATGTGTTTAGACAGAAAGCTGTCTTAGGAGCCATAGAGCAAGACACAGTGGTGCATGTCTATGATCCCAACTACTTGGAAGACTAAAGCAGGAAGATCACTCAAGGTCAAGTTTAAAACCAGCATAGGGAACAATGGCATGGTGGCTTAGGATGTAAATGCATTTGTCATTGAGGACTTGAAGACCTACATGGTGAAAAGGGAAAACTGACTCAGACAAGTTGTCCACTGACCTCCACACACAGACCATGCATGTGCCATGCATATGCCCACAGATGTATATACAATAAATAAATGCTACAAAAACAAAAAAACAAAGAGCCAACAATATATAGTACAAATCGCCCCAATAAGTTTAAATGACATCATTCTAAACACCAAATCCAAAGTTTCAACAATAATCTATATAGGTACTGTCTGAGATTAAATGATTCCTAGAAGCAAATGGAGGTGGCCCACACATTTAATCCAAGCACTGGGGAGGCAGAGGCAGGTGGATATGTGAGTTCCAAGCTAGCCTGAGTTTCAAAACAGCCAGGGCTACATAGGGCTCGAGCCGAATGGAACCGAACTGAAGCAAAACAACCAAACACAGAGATTTGAAAAACTAAAGAAATCAGGTGTTTCTTTTAAGTTTTTAAAAAACTGTATACACAAATAAGAGAATTTAATTTCATTCATAGGCTATATAAGTTAGAAGAAAAAAAAAATACCTGAGTTCACATTTGTAAAGGTGAATGGTTCTTCAAAAGCACTTGCTTCAAAGTGGGATGAAAGGTTAGAATGCTCTGACTGTCTGTGTGTCTGTAGGTTTTTTTCTTGATGAGATGCATCATCACTTACAGAGTAAATAAACTTTCTTCTTTTATTCTTTAGTGTGGATATTAAACTTGCATTTTTCACAGATGCAGAAGTTTGAGTGAGAATGGTTGGCCAGCTTTCAGCATCAACTGAACCAGGACATAAAGAATCCTCTCTCTGTGAGCATGCAGTAGGTATTCCCAAATCACCTGTTGAGGCTTCATGTTCTTTTGTAAAGGTTGAGCTGGTTATACTATCTGAGAAAACAGTATCCAAAGTCTCTTCAAGTGTCTCTCTCACCTTTAATACAGACTTTTTGATACTCTGAGACAGACAGGCTGTTTGACTCATTCTAGACATCATTTGCTTCCCTGCAATGGAGTCTTCATGTGATTCAAGATACTGTCCTTCATGTTCCTTATCTACCAGAGTTTCCTCACTGAACACCTTTTCTGGTTCTGGAAGACTAGAAATATGAGGAAAAGAATTTTCTGAAGTGATAGAGCTAGTACCTTCTTTCTTCATATCTATCAAGTGTTCGTCTGAAATACTTTGGTTATGAGAAGAAATATGAAGTAAGGGTATTATTGTTCCTGTCTGGGTTCCATTTAGACCAGAGAGGTTTGGCTGAGACCATCTACTGTCTGAACACTGTACAGCTTCATTGCAGATTTCCTCACTCTGGCTGTAAAAGGGCTTCTGGTTTGTTACACCTGGATCTAAGGGATCGATATCTCTTGGTTCAATTTCAAGTGCAAATGAGTTTTTATCATCAGCTTGTCTTCCAGATTCTTCACTTAATTCATCAGTTCTTGTTTCACAGAAAATTTTCTTTCTCATCTTGCCCTTTCTCATTTTCTGTAGATTTCTGGTTCTGCACTTAGGAAAACATAATGAGAAACTATCTTCTTCAGAAGTGTCTACAGCTGTCTCCCCAACTTCTAGAACATTTGGTATTGGCTTTCTAAGGCAGTCTTTGAAGCTATTTATTTTGCCAGACGAATCCCCTAACATTTTCCCAAGTCCTGTTAAAATTCAAAACAAGCACATTATAACATTTACAATGCAACTATATTCTTCATATTATTCTCACAATTTTTTTCAGAAATGGTTCACTTTAAATAATACACAGGCCAGCAGTAAGGGGTTGTTCTGAATGCCAGTTCTTCTGGCAAATTACTTCTCCTAAATCCAAATTCCAATGTGTTCAAAGTCTTTATTCACACCTTAATCTTTAATAACTCACTTTTTTTTTCAGTTTTATACAATTAAGGGTTACCTCTAAAAGTGCTATCTACTCAACCTAGTATTCTAAGAACTATCAATCCACATGTAGCAAGTCAATTCTGTATGACTACAACTATGGGAAAAAAAATCTAGGGGGCTGGAGAAATGGCTCAGAGGTTAAAAGCACTGCCTGCTCTTCCAGAGGTCCTGAGTTCAATTCCCAGCAACCGCATGGTGGCTCACAACCATCTGTAATGGGATCTGCTACCTTCTTCTGGTGTGTCTGAAGACAGTGACAGTGTTCTCATATAAATAAAATAAGTAAATAAATCTTTAAAAAAAAAAAAAGAAAAGGAAATCTATCAAGTTAGTTTCTATCTTCCATATTTTAGAGGTTGAAAAAAAAAGCAATGGCACTTCTCCTTAAGAAAAGAACAGTGACACCAATTCAGATCAGTAGCTCAATTAAACAGACACACTTACCCTGACTAAAAGCTTCTCCCTGGTTTTTGTTTTCACTGTCAGACACAGAGAGAATAGATCTGTCATTCTTTTTCAGACTTTCATTGTGGTTAGAAAAACAGCTTTTCAAACTCTGCAGAAATTATGTTAAAAATCATTAATTAGTGTAACTCTTTCATTATACACATATATACATGTTATTGAATAGAAAGACAGAAGAGGTTTTATAGGAAGAAATTACATATAGGATCATGTTAAAAAACATCTCCAAGGGAGCTGGAGAGATGGCTTAGTGGTAAAGACTGCTCTTCCAGAGAGGTCCTGAGTTCAAATACCAGCAACCACATGGTGACTCACAACCATCTGTAATAAGATCTGATGTCCTATTCTGGTGTGTCTGAAGTGTATTCATATACATAAAATAAAATAAATAAACCTTAAAAGTAAAAAGAAACATCTCCAAAAGCTTAGGAAAATTATAAATTGCAGTTAAAAAATGCAGGATATCTGGGGCACAGTGACACATATAATCCTAGTACTTGGGAAGCAGATGCAGGATGATCATTTCAAGTCTGAGGCCAAATGGTTTAAACAACTATTTTCAGGCTAGCAGCTAGACCTGCATAGCAAAACCCATCACAAAAAGTAAAAAAAAAAAAAAAAAAAAAAAAAAAAGCTTAAGGAACAATAACTGCCCCACCAAAAACTGTAGAGCTATTGGTCGTTGACAGCTACCAAGAAAGAGAGAGTCATTGGGGGGTGGGGGCTATCCCATTTTCCTGTGCCCCATACCCATATGCACCCAGGGCCACTAATTAGATTCAAGGGATCTTTTTAAGAAGAAAAAAAAATGAAGTCGAGAGTAGATCATGTTGGGAGGATTACAGGGAAGTTAGAGGAGGAAGAGAAGGTGAATATGATTAAAACTAATTATATACATGAATGGCCGCCTAAGAATTAACAAAATATTTTTTTTTTTAAAGCATAAAAACCACCAACAACACAAAATGAAGTGAAGGCACTCGGAATGAGTAGTATGGAAAGTGATTCAGCCTGATACTGACTTACAGCAGGAGAGCCAGCAGGAAATGCACTTCTGTGCGCTTCTTCATCTCGGGCTATAAAACACAAATTAGATTTAGCTGTAGTGGATTACATGTCACACACTAAGATTAATACATGAACTGACTTTTTCAAGAACACCTCCTTCACACATACACATCTGAAAGAAAATTATGTGACCAAATTCATCAACTAGAAACACCAACATGGTCTGACTTGTCACACTGTTTCTTAATGTGGTTTGATTTAATACTAGCTTTATGTTCTCTACAAAGGTCGCATCTTCAAAGTCTCCTTGGGAGCCTTTAGCCTCTATGTAGACAATGCTACAGACAGAAGGCATAATTAATACTAACTACTTCTTAGCTTCCAGCCTTTAGTATTTCACATAAACAACAAAAGTCCAGTCATTTCTAGCTAAATGAATCAAAACTAAAGTTATTTGGCTGGAATCATCAAAACAAGCCCTGGTTTGAGGGCTGGCAAGATGGCTTAGAAGGTAAAGGGATTAGTTGCCAAATCTGATACCCTAAGCTGGATTCCTGGAACTCGTGGTGGAAGAAAAGAACCAACCCTGTTAATTGTCCTCTGACCTCCACACAAATGCTATGACACTTATCAATGGGCATACTGGCTCACATGCAGAATTTTAAAAAGAAATTGAAATACTAAAAAAATTATGGTTTGAATATAAACTCGTAATTTGAGGATTGCCAGTCATATACATATCTTATGAAAGAGCACATATACATAACATAGTTATATATTGTGGATACATGTGTAGGAAGTTATCAGCTGACAGAGTGCTAAAATATGTGACTCTTTGCATTTTAAATAACACACAAAAAGTTACTCTACACTTATCACACAGTGATATGTGTTTTCATGTTTGCTTACATGTTTAACCTTTATTTTCTGTATATGGGTGTTTTGTCTACAAATATGTATGTACATCACATGCATACAGGGGTCTGTAGGAGCTAGAAGACACCAGTTCTCCTGGAACTGGAGCTATGGACAGTTGTGAGCCATCATGTGGGTGCTGAGAACTGAACCAAGATCCTCTCCAAGAGCAGCCAGTGCTCTTAACCACTGAGCCACCTCTCCAGCCCTCCCATGTTTCTTTCTAACATAAGATTGGAAGATGACAACTTAGCAGCCTCATCCAGCTCTTCCTGTCCAGTACACATTTGTCACTGTTACCTATGAGCACAGTGGAACTAAGGGTTGGTGGTGTAGCTAATGAACTTGTCCAAGACATATCAGGATCCACTTCAACTCCCAGACTTTCAGAAATATGTTTTGGTGTCTGACCCTATAAAGAAAGACGGCAGTTAATTTACAGAAACACTGACGATTAACTTTTCATTCACACTTTATCATTTGCTTAATGCCCCCGTGAGAAAGTATGCTAAGTACAGATCTCAACTCTCAAGTTAAAGGGCTAATAAACACTGTCACACTCTCAACTGATATAACATAAGGAACCCAAGCAAAACATTTACCTCCTCAAGTTTTGGTGTATAAAATAAACTTCCAGATACCACTGCAGGTGAAAAAAAAAAAAAAAACAGAAAATTATTAGATCTTTATTAGATCTAAAACCTACAAGTAAAAAACATAGGACTGGAGACATAGCTCAGCATTTAAGAGCACTGGCTGCTAAGGGGATCTTACTTCTGGCCTCTGGACACCAGGCTCGCACGTAGTGTACACACATACACATTGGCAAAACACATATATGTACAACTTACAAGCTAATAAGGTCTCAAAAGACAATAAAAATAAGAAATTTGCTGTGCTCATACCTGGCTTTTCTCGTGGTACCACCTGTGTACATCGCAGAGTAAGAGGGCTAGACAAAACGAAACAGTGGCCTCAGGTTAAAAGAACAGCAGCAGCAACAAAGAGATCATTGAATATCGAGTCTTAGTGGCTGTATGGTTTTGGAGACAAGGGCTATGTTAGCCTGGGCTGGCTTCATACTGCACTTGGATGTGGGTTACCAGACTTGGCTCAAAGTTTCTGACATAAAAATTACTAAATTAAGGAATCTATTACACAAAATTTAAAAATAGAAGTTCTTCTAGGAGGTACTCAGCCAAAGCAATCTGAATGAAAGCTTATTTCTGTGAAACAAACACATAGAAGAAAATGTTCTAAGTACATTTTAATAACAGATATGCATGATGGTGGTTCATGACTGAATCCTGCCTTGTGGGAGGCTAATGCTAGAGAATTCTGAGTGCAACACCAGCCTGGACTGTAGAGACCAGGCCTTAAAAATCAAACACAGAAAACATGTCTTATGCACATATAAAATATACATCAGTCTCTTCATACCTTTCACTGAGACAAGATTTCAGAGGTGGACTGGCAACACCCACCACAGGGTCCATTTTGGCCTTCTTTTTGTCGTGTTTACGTTTGCTATTTGCAACAACCCTCCCTGAAACAGAATAATCCAGTGAGGATGCAGACACTGTACATTTTGAGCTCTTACTTTTTGAACTTAAGAACAGAAAAAAAACAAAAAAACAAAAAAACAACAAAAAAAAAAAACCAACAACAAAAAAACATAAGGAGCTGGTGCCTCCTACAGAAATGCATCTAAGGGATAATGCACATCCTATATATGACATCATAGAAGACACCTAGTCCAACCTGACTGTCACTCTGTGAAAAGCTTCCATCATTCCTAAATACAAGTGGGAAAGCAAGGCTTCATGACAGCAACCTCCCCTGCCCCTTCCTTCCTCTTTGGTGCTGAACACTGAGACTAGGGCTTTCCAAATGATGAACATGCACACTACCAAAACACACTGCTGGGCGGCTGATGGCTATCCTTTTGCGTTCCACTTTTGGTTGTAACCCAACCATTTGGCTTCTCTGAAAAAATGTTGTTAAACCTGCAGAACTGTGTACAAGATGTTTGTTCCCCTGCATACCCTTTTTATGTAAAGACAGAATCCCTCTCTATAGTACTGGTTGTCCTAAAACTTGCTCTGTAGACTAGGCTGGCCTTGAACTCATAGAGATCCACCCGATTCTGCCTCCTGAATGCTAGGATCAAAGGAGCGCACCCCCCACCAACCGGTAAATCCTGTCTTGTCACTATATCCATAGCAATTACAATACCTGCTCACTGAGCATATCACAAAGTAGTACTCTAAAGAAAAGGGCAGGCACTGGAGAGATGGCTCAGAGGTTAAGAGCACCGACTGCTCTTCCTAGAGGTCCCGAGTTAATTCCCAGCAGCCACATGGTGGCTCAACCATTTATAATGAGATTCAATGCCCTCTTCTGGTGTGTCTGAAGATAGCTACAGTGTACTCACATACAAAAACTAAATAAATAATTTAAAACATTCTAGAACGTGAGTCCTGACTATACAATAAAAGGAAGTATTAAAAAAAAGGGGGGGGGGCCTGAAAAGATGGCTCAGTGGTTAAGAGCATTGGTTGCTCTTCCAGAGGTCCTGAGTTCAATTCCCAGCAGCCACATGGTGACTTACAACCATCTGTAATTGGATCTGATGTCCTCTTCTGGTGTGTCTAAAGACAGCTACAGTGTACTCACATAAGTAAAATAAATTAAAAAAAAAAGAAAAAGAAAAAGAAAAAGAAAAGGGCATACTATGTCAAGAAAGTAATAAATATTCCAGAGACTGAATGAATACACAACTTGACTAAACAAGTGTTTACAAACACCTGGCATCCAAGAGAAACTGCTATCAAATTAAAATACTCACAAGAAATTGATTACAAAAAAATCTCCACCCTACTCTAACTTGAAGAGATATAGCTTAGTAAACATCAAGACAAGCATTTTGAATATTTTAAATATCCAAGTCATAATTCAGAAAATCTTAGTTGGTGGCATATTAATCACAGGAAGAAAGAAAAGAGGCATTTATTAAATACCTAAATCATTTCAATGAAACAAGGCTTATCACGTATTATTGCCACCAACCCCACTCTTCCGTCAGGAAAAAGATGAGGAAGATTAATTTGCACAACAGAACTCAGTTCATCACAGAGCTGATTTTTCAGACAAGCTCATGTGCCCTCTATCACATAGCATTACCCAATTTAAATCCGAAGTGAACTAATTCTTTAATTGTTATTTTCTTTGAGAAGGAGTCTCTCGAGAATGTAGCTCTGGCTGTCCTGAACTTGATACGTAAACCAGGCTGGCCTCAAACTCACAGAGATCTCCCTGTTTCTGCCTCTCTAGTGCCACCCCACTTAGGTACAGTTACCTGATTCTCTGAAAGGCGACTGGTCTAGTGGTAAAGTTTGACTTTGGTCTTTGAATATTATTGGCGTTGAAGCAAACTGATGGTAAGAGGGATTCCTCTGTGGTGTTTTAAACAGCTGTGGTCCATAACTGTGGGGCTTGTATTCAGATTCTTCTGGAGGTTCAAAATTATATGGTGGAGCTTCTGCAGAAAGTTCTTCAAACCAGTTGAGGCTTATTGGTCCTAAATCTGCAAAAAAGACAAAAATCTCATCTTAGTTTTAATGAATGACATGGAGAAACTCACAAACAATGAAGATCACAATAAAGAACAGGACTGCTAAAGGTGAGTCCATCCTTGCTGTGCCTGACAACCTGAGTTAGACTGAAGCACACACTCAGCTGTCTCCTCATTACTGTGTCATGGGGATGTGTATGCACACATATGTACAAGCAATAAATAGACGCAAAAAGGTTCAAAGATCACAGTATAGAATAAAGGAGGGGCATATTATACTCACCTGTTACTCCAGCTTTCAGTAGGTCTGAGACAGGAGGACTACAATTTTGAAGACTTTTGAGGCAACACATTGAGATCTTCATCTCAAAACACAAAACAGTGCAGCAAGATAGCTTGGCAGGTAAACCAACCCACCATGAAATACATCAAGATACACAAACAATAAAACAAACTAATGCTAAACAAAAGGAACTTGAAATGTTGATCAGCTGAGCACCGTGATGCATAGCTATAATCCTAGCACTTGGGGGCTGAGGCAGAAATATCTCAAGTTTGAGTCTGGCCTGGGATACAAAAAGACCTCTTCTCACTTGGGTATATTACAACTTATACTTTTAGCATTTGGAAGGATGCAGGAGTTCCAGGTTAGCTTGCCTATATAGATAAAAACTAATCAAGAAAGGGCGGTAAGAGGGAGAGGAAGCAAGAAAGAGAGAGGGAAAGACAGGGAAGGAAGGAAGGAAGGAAGGAAGGAAGGGGGGGAGGGAGAGAGCAAGGTAGCAATAGAGGGAAGCCAGAGAGAGGCAGAGAGATCATTGAATTCAAAGCCAGCCTGGTCTACAGAGCAAGTCCCAGAACAGCCAGGGATATACAGAGAAACCCTGTCTCAAAGAAGGCCAAAAAAGAAAACAAAAAACTCCATAATCTAGTACATACTAAATATAGAAAACAAAAAAATAAGACAAAAATGAACAAAACAATGAGAAAGAGAAGAGAAAAAAGCCAAACAAGAATTGTAACCCCTAATTACTTAAAGGCTTATTAAATTAAGCAAGATTATTAGTCTACTCTTTTGAAAGTGCACTAATGTTTGTATAACTTCACAAAACTTACAGAGATAGAATTTAGGTATATTACCTAATTTTCTTAATAATACTAATGATTTAGAATTGAAAAAAAAAAGAAACTATTCACAGTAAGCATGTACTCCATGGATAAAACTGAAAGGATCATGAAGACACTGAGACTCAGTGTGACAAATCTTTGAAAGAGAACCACTTTCAAGTAAACATAAGAAAGATTTTTATATGGCAACAACAAATGTCAAACAGGAACCACCCACCCTATACACCTGTTACTCATGCCTCAGGGGATTCAGTATATTTTTATAATTAGAGCACAGTGTTCTTTGCCTTTTTCACAATGTCAATATCTGTACAATGAGGAATAAGATATGTGAACAACTGTTGCATCTCCATGACAGGAGGCAGTGGACCCAACTACACTAGCACTTAATACTTCCTACCAACCCAAAGTGTAATGCCATAGACTCACAAAGTAAAAATGAGCAGTATGAAACTTATGTTTCAACCTTTTTATTACTGTGTATCTGACGTATGTGGGTGTGCATGTGCCAGTGTGCATGTGGAGAAAGAGTTGCTTTGGTCTTTCTACCTTCATGTGGCTTTTGGTGCACAAACTGGTCATCAGACCTATGTAGCACACACCTTTGCCCACTAAACCACCTGAGGGGACCAAGCTTAACTCTTTAGCCTGCTTTTTTAATACTTTCTGAGAAACAAAATGCTTTTAACATTCCTGCATACTGAAGTGTAACAGACGAGTGCTCCTGTTGAGCTGTGAATAGAACTAGAGCACTCTTCATGGAAGGCCATCTTTTCCTTGGAAGGACTGCCAGGCTCTGAAGTGGAGAGTTTGGTAGACATTTTCTCAAGAACTAAGTGAGCTTTTTATAATAAATACAAAAGTTTGTTGCCAACGATGAAATGTGATCAAAATGAAATTAATAATTTCTCGAGACTCACAGTAGCTGACTTCTCCCAAACCTGGAAAACTTATCTGATCAGATCACTTGTCATATTAATGGATGTGATCTTTCTCGTGCTCTGTCAATACTCACAATATCTAACTCAGAGCCTGGTGTGGCTGTTCACACTGCAATCCCAATACTCAGGATGATCACTGCAAGTCTAAAACCAGACTGATCCACATAGCAAGTTGTAAATCAGTCATGGTTACAGAGCAAGACAATGTCATTTAACAAAGAAAACTAGGGTTGGAGAGATGATGATTCAGTGGTTAAGAGGACCCAAATTCAATTCAGTCTAGCATCCACATCACCTGTAATGCCAACTCCACGGGATCTGATGCCCTCTTCTGACCTTTGTAGCCACATTCACAAACAAACAAACACACACACACACACACACACACACACACACACACACACAGAGTTCAAGATAAAATAAATCCTAAAAGAAGGTTTGACAAGTGCTCACCACTAGTGTCACCACTGCTTCTGATCTGCTGGTAGTACTTTCAAAACTGTTCTTTCCACTGGAAGTCAAGGAGTTAGCTCCCCCTCTATTTAGGTAGTCTATATCATCTGGTTAACTAGATCCGACTCCACAGCTGTTTACAGTACAAAGGAAACTGTCAAGTATTAGTTATTTTGCTTTTGAATTTAGAAACAGTCTCAAGTGCCCCTCACTGGCCTCAAGCTCACTATCTGGCTGAGGATGACCTTCCTCCTGCCCCTAGCTCCCAAATGGTGAGATTATATTAATCAGCTATTCTCAGTTAATTGACACTGAGGAACAAACGCAGAGACCAGGATCACTCCTACCCCTCTTGCTTTTGGGTTTTTCTTTTTTAACATTAGGTCTAAGCTCTGTCGATCCTGACATCCAGGAATTCCCTATGTAGCCCAAGTTGGCTCTGAACTCATATGTAACCCACCTACAGTTCAGTCTCCTGCCTCAGCTTCCATAGGATTATAAATGTGTGTCATCACACCTAGCTCAAGTAATTTTGGTTCGTTTGTCGGAGACAGGTTCTCTATAAAGCCCTTGCTGTCTTATGTCTCTCTTTTTAAACCAGGCTGGCCTCAAACTCAGAAGAGTCCACCTGCCTCTGCCTCCCAGGTGCTGGGGTGTTTGTTTTTAAAGCAAGCATTCACCTTGACTTAATTTTTAAAAAATTGATGGGACTTAATTTACCAAGTTTTATAAAACTCAATACCTTCTGTGCTGCATCTCGCCTTAAAAATTTCCCAAAAAGTTGGTCTCCTTTTGTATTCAACAGGCATTTTCTCTATAGTATTTCTCCGATGCTTGGTAAAGAAGTCTGCAAAAGAGAAAGTAACATACACTTCACAGGCCCGCTTTCTTGTGACAGGTAAAACCAGAATCGCTGGTAAGCTTGTCCAACGTAACTACCTTAGGCCTATCTTTTGGGACAAGAACAGAACTAATCATGAAGATGTGGAGAGTTTATAATTGTGCCTTGAACCAAATGGCTAGTAGATACATCACAGCACCCGAAAGCGGAGATGGTCAGAGTCAGTAACAAGAAAAACTTTACGCTATTTAAAATTATTCACGCTAACTAATTAAATTGCTGAGACACGGACGTTAGGTAATTCTGCAACTGCAGAGCGGACTCTGGGGACGCGCCAGATCCCTCTGGGAAGACGCCCGCGGGCTGCAAGGAGGAACCTGCTTCGGGCTGAGGTGGAGCCTGTGGCGGCCGTGAAGGAGGTCCAGAGGCTCCTCCGGGATGTCAGCCGCATCCCTCACGGCCCCACAACCCCGAGGCGCGCGCCCACAGCACCCAGGGCTACTGACCCGCTCCGGCTGCGGTCGCTCACTGACGGCGCCGCCTCACTTCTCAGGCTCCCGCGAAAAGCCCGCTCTCGGGCCGTGACGTCACGACTATGCGACGGGGGACGCAGCGCGAGCGCCGCCCGGAAGTCAGGGAGCGGTTCCTTCTGTCGCTGTTCCCGGCTAAAGTCGGCTCGCCCGTGGGCAGCCGCTCAGAGTCGCCGAATTCCTCTCTTCCCCTCGGGTTCACATTTGTCTCGGCGTCCTGGGGACACGATGAGTGTGTGTCTTTTGTGGCTTCTTCTCTTTCCCGACGTGGGTTAATTTTTTGTTTATAGTTTCTTTCCCTGTATTTTCGGGGTTTCTTCCGTATTAGATGTGGCGTTCTGTTCACTTTAATCTCACGAGCTCCGAAGATAGACTTTGAAGGGATTCTTTGAATCTCTTTACCCTCTTCCTAATGCCGCCACATTAAATGAATAAATCTTTAAGTTTTTCACTTTTAATTTGGCTCTTTTAATTGCCTTATTGAGGACGGGGCCAAGTTCTCCTCCACCACCACCCCCCTACACACGTTAAATAGCAGTCCTGCAATATTAGTATTTCCTTTCTGCAGGCCTAGGTCGAATCTTTTACAATTTTAGGATACAATCTCCATGTTTTCTTTACTTTCCCAGAACCTGACCTAGAAAACTGAAACCTTATTAACAAACTCATACTGTGGGTCTGTAGTTTGAACTTTAGAAAGCCTTCTATTGGATTCAACAAGAGATCTTAGGGGCCTTGCTGCTTCCAGAACATGCTTAAGCAGCTCTTGGATTACAAAAACAATGAGCTGGGGTTGGGGAGTCTGGCTCAATAGTACAGATTTTGCATGGCCCTAGGTTATATACTTATCACTGCAGTAAAGACAACTGAGAAAAGTCGGCTTGGTTTATTGGTATCAATTTTGTCTGGTAATCTGTAATTCTTAGTTTTAGCAAGAAGTCTCACTAATGTAAAAAATACTAAAACTTTTGATGTAGGTCTACTTAGCAAAGAAGAGACCTGTGGTATAATCTAGTAATAAACTACTGCTTACCGAACAACGTTTCTAACAATACCATTAGCTCAATAACAAAAGCTTAGTATTGCCCGATGGGTAAAAACTTACCAGGTCATAAACTAGGCTGGTATAAATTCTAGATTTGGATTCAAATCCATTTGGCTTTATACACTTGTAAGATGGAGCAGTGGTGGCATATGCCTTTAATCCCAGCACTTGGGAGGCAGAGTCAGGCGGATCTCTATGGGTTTAGGCTAGCCTGGTCTATAGAAAGAGTTCCAGGAAAGCCAGGGCTACACAGAGAAACCCTGTCTTGGAGGGGAAAATGGATATATATATATATATATATGGGGCTGGAGAGACAGCTGAACAGTTAAAGGCACTGGTTGCTCTTCCAGAGCTCCTAAAGTCAGTTTCCAGTGCCCTCATGATGACTTACAACCATCTATAATGGGATCTGATGCCTTCTAGCATGCAGATGTACATGAAGACAAAGCACTCATAGGATAAAATTCACAGCAGATTTCTATTTGGAAAAGAAAACAAGAGAATTGCTTTCTTCTCTGGGGAAGTCAGAGGAGAGAGGTGTCTCACTAGGTAGAATAATGAGAAGCCTTGACACCTCTCACCTTCTGAAAGATCGCTCAGCATCACGCCCTCCTGGCACTCAACAGCTCATGACTGTTTCATGTCCTTGGTACAAGGAACCTCCCAGCCACTTCAATCTGCTCTAATAGACTTCATGTTATTTGAGCTCAGCTGCTTAGATTGTTTACTACCAAGCATCATTGAATTCAATCTACTATCTGTTAAATTTATCATTTTCATAAAAATGTATATGATGTGCACCACATCATGATGGTCATATACATTGTGAATAATTAATAAAAGTCTCCTGGTTAGTATAGTCATACCCTCACATGGTTTACGTTCTATGTATAGGTGTGTGATAGAGTATCAAATCTATTCTAGCAAATCTGTAGGATGCAATATAGTATTGTGTAAATGAAACTCTAGGGGGGAATAAAACCTGTGTCTACAAAGGTTTTTTATTAAAACTCAGTAACTGTGAAGAGTTTGAAATGTTGCAATTTCAGAACCTAATTAAAATTTATTGCCTGCTGTCATTAGGTCCCTAAAAGTGTATTCTTCACCCACCTCTGTGGTGTATTACCTTTAATCCTAACAACATTAAAAAAAATCCTCTTGAATATACTAACAAAACCATATGAACCAAAGGTTAAAGAATGCTGTCAAATAGCATTTGAGGCCTATAGCTGAGATTTCTCCCTGGCTGCCATCCATCTCTCTGATGTTTCCATCAACATATTTTTTAGTTTCAAGCCTGGCCTTTAATGGCTGATCCATGTCTC
This sequence comes from Micromys minutus, assembly GCF_963924665.1. Classification (NCBI taxonomy): domain Eukaryota; kingdom Metazoa; phylum Chordata; class Mammalia; order Rodentia; family Muridae; genus Micromys; species Micromys minutus. The sequence goes on along the minus strand of NC_137964.1, from coordinate 9,083,068 downwards.
CAGCCCTATCAATTATTTTTTGAATGTCTGGATTTATGACTTCCTTTGTTGTTACTATAGATATGTCATGAAACTGCCTGCACATTGGAACACAGAATTTTGGGCAACCTAAATGTGGTTTGGGGCCATGATTTCTCAAATTTGCCTCTGGATTTGACTCTGACTCCTTTTGAGATCAGAGCTGTGTTTTTAGAACAGTTACTATTTATAGTCATCACTGTTGGGATTCTGTAAACCCCACCCCACAGTTACTTGGCAACAACCAGGTATGCTTCCTCCCAGTTACCTGGCCCTATAAAGGGGGCTGCTTGCCTCCTCCTCCCTCTCTTGCTCTCTTGAACCCTTGCTCTCCCTCCCTGCCCCTCTTCTCCCCATTCCCTCCTCCCACCAGGTGCTCATGGCCAGCCTCTACTTCTCTACGTCCCTCTTCTCTTTCTCTCTGCCCCTACTACCCTCATAACTCCCTTCCCCATTGTAAGGAAAAGATGACGGGGCACGAATGAAAGGAAAAGTCACAGGGCACCAATGTTGTGAAAGGTTAACGATCCGAGTCACGGCACCAATGTTAGTGGAAGGATGAAGAGAGTGGGGGGCATATGGCCCATGGAGGTGCGGCGAGGCCTGAGGGACCAGCCACACAACAGTATAGTACGGAATAGAGTTTATTCAGGTCATGGGAGAGTTAAGAGGGTGGTAGAGGCAGAGAGAGAGAGAGAGAGAAGTAGAGGAGTAGAGGCCGGCCATGAGCACGTGGGACAGAGGGGGAAGGGAAAGGGGAGAGCAAGGCTGCAAGAGCACAAGGGCAGGAGAGGCCAAGAGAGAGAGGAGGGGTCAAGCAGCTCCTTTTATAGTGTCAGGTCACTGGGGCGGAGCATACCTGGCCACTGCTGGGTAATTGAGGGGTGGGGTATACCTGGCTGTTGCTAGGTAACTGAGAGGTGGGGTTTACAGAATCCCAACACCCATGCCCTAAATAAACTCTATTCTGTACTATACCATCGTGGAGCTGGTCCCTCGGGGGAAGGGATTCCCAAATGGGTCTTCCAGAGACATCCTCCTTGCCCCCATGCCTCACCGCACCTCCATAAACCATACCCCTCCCCCACTCTCTTCATCTTTTTCCTAACAATCACCCTGTGCTTTTAGAGCCCTGGACTTGCTCCTTTGTGCCCTTTGACCAATAACTCCCTCTACTGGTGATTGTGTATTTGAGTTTCTTAGATTTTACATAGGAGGTCACCATAATAAAATTTTTCCCCTTATGGCTTATTGCACTTAACATAATGTCCTCCAGGTTCATCCGGAACAAAAACAAACAATCAACAAACAAAACAGCCTGTATAGCTAGGCTGGCCTCCAGCTTGTGAGTCTTCTGCCTCAGTCTTTCTAGGGTTCTAGGATTGCAAGGCCTGTACCACCACACGTGCTTTCTCTTTTTTGTTTAGTGACTGAATAAAAGTGCCATTTATGTGGCAGTTTCTTTACTTATCTGTCATCTGATATGTAGGTTGTTTCCATAGTTTAACTCTTGGATGAGCACAAGGGCAGATTCTCTTAACTTGATTGATTGCACTTTCTTTGTGTGTATACATACAGGTAGTGAGATTGCTAGGTCAGGTGGTAGTTCTTTTTTTTTTTTTTTTTTTAAAGATAGGGCTGGAGAGATGGCTCAGTGGTTAAGATCACTGACTGCTCTTCCAGAGGTCCTGAGTTCAAATTCTAGCAACCACATGGTGGCTCACAACCATCTGTAATGAGATCTGATGCCCTCTTCTGGTGTGTCTGAAGACACCTATAGTGTAATCATAATAAATAAATAAATCTTTTTTTTTAAAGATATATATAGTTTTTAAAAATATGTATGACTGTGTGTACGTGGGTCTGTGTATGTGAGTGCAGGTTACAGTCCAGAAGAGGATGTCAGGCACTAGCTAGAATTACAGATGTTTGTGAGCCACCCAGTGGCTGGGAATCTGAGTTGCTATTCTTTAATAGCATTGCGTTCTTAACCACCGAGACATCTCTCCTGCCTTTCTATTTTTTTCTTTAAAAAAGATTTATTTATTATATATGAGCATACTGTATGCTGTGTTCAGACACACCAGAAGAAGTCATCAGATCTCATCACAGATGGCTGTGAGCCACCATGTGGTTGCTAGAATTTGAACTCAGGACCTCTGGAAGAGCAGTCAGTGATCTTAACCACTGAGCCATCTCTCCAGCCCTATCCTCCTATTTTTAACTCCCTTCCCTCTCTCTCCCTCTCCCTTCCTCCCTCTCCCTTTCCCTCCCTCCCAACCCTCCATTCGAGACAAGACAGGGTTTCTCTGTGTAGCCCTGGCTGTCCTGGAACTCACTCTGTAGACCAGGCTGGCCTCAAACTCACAGGTCCACCTGCCCTTGCCTCCCAAGTGCTGGGATTAAAGGCTCCACTGCAGCCCGGCCGACTGTTAATTCTTGAGGAAGCTCTTTGTTGGTTTCCATACTGCCTATACTAATTTATATCCTCACCCACCGATACCAGATCAACCAGGTAGTCACCAAGAGAATAAAGGAATGAAATTACTAATTAAAGCCTATGTGCAGAAGTCAGAAATAAAAACAACCGGGGGTGGGGGGCAGGTGAGTGCTGCAGATTGGAAAGGTACAGAAAACAATTAGTCGTCTCCTAGGTGACTTCAATTAGGGAGCTAAGGGGCTGCTCTCACACTGAAGTAAAAGAAGAAACCTGGGTGAACCTGAACCAAATCTACAAAGAGGAAGAGGCGGTGAGGGAGGAAATTACCCTCCAATGGAGCGCCTTTTCTGTGTTCCCTGTGGCTATGGGACCACACAGCCTTTGACTTATCCTGGCCCCTGGACATACTGTCAACAGCAAAACTGGCCACAAAATATGGGAGCTCCCATTTTCCTGGCCAGGCCTAGGGTATCAGCGAATGTCTCCCAGCCCTACATGGACCCTTACAACAGGGCTCAGCTTCAGGCCGTTTCTACTCAGATGAACCCCAACCTGAGTCTATGCAAGGCCAACACCAAGGAGGTGGGCGTACAGGTGAGCCTTCGAGTGGACAAGTCAGTGCAGTGCTCACTGGGGTCACGGACACTACACGGCAGCTCCCTCTCGGACAAAACCAGCCCCCGGAAGCCCACCAAAGCTTGGGGAGTAGGTGGGAGAGGCTTGATCCGGCGATCCCAGGATGGGGAAGACAAGGAAAGCCAGGAGCTCACAGGACCTACAGAGGACAGTCAGCTGTTGCCACCAACACGGAGACAGGACGGTGAAAAGCAGGAGAACCTCCCACAGTTGAAGGAGCTGGGGGAGGAAAGTGCCCCCAGCCCTCAGGATAGGAAGAGCAAGCAGGTATGTGCAAACACGGTCAGAGTTCACTGGGGAAGCTCTGCTTTTTAGCTGCCTTCCCTCTGATCAGCCCCTCTTTCCGGTTCCAGAGCGGGGTAAGGGCTAACCATTTCTACCCTTTCTTTGGAAGGTGGAGTTCTGCAAAAGTGTACTTTGTTTACATGGTCTGGATGTTTTTCAAGTTTGGGTCAGGTAGGGGTGGAGCCTACCTTTTAAAAGTCCGGCTGAGGATGAGGGCTGCAGTAAGCTTCAAGTGTGTGAAACGTGAACCCAGATTTTTACTTTTGGAGATGTTGCTGTTGGTGTTGTGGGAAACGGACTGGAAACGTCCTCGTGCTGCGAGCCCAGAAGCAGGATCAGTGGAGCTCTGTAGGGAATCGCTGAAAGCAAGGTCTGGGGAGGTAAAGGCTGTTGTGTTAGGCCATCAATTAGGAAATAAAGATCTAGACCCCTCCTACCCAACGCCCGTTAATAAAAGACTTACGTTTCTATTTATTTTCAGTTTTTGGAACCAAAATACGGATATTTTCACTGTAAAGATTGTAAGACCAGATGGGAGAGTGCTTATGTGTGGTGCATCGTGGGTACCAACAAGGTACACGAGCATGAGGGGGAGGGGCACGCGTTGGGGGAGGGGCACCGAGGCCTGTAGGGTGCAGGCGCTTGGCTGGGAGAACTTTCCACCTCTTCTCTTTGGCCTAGTTGCTGACAGGCGTGAGGATGGGTTTTATACTGACACTTCCATTTGAGCATGAAAGTCAATGGTTAAATAAATAAATTACTACCGGGCGTGGTAGTATATAACTGCAGGACTTGGGAGGGGAAGGATGGGGTTCGGGACTGTCACCTCAGGCTCCATAAGAAGACCTTTATATGAATGGAAAAAGAAAGAAAGGAAGGAAGGAAGGAAGGAAGGAAGGAAGGAAGGAAGGAAGGAAGGAAGGAAGGAAGGAAGAAAGAAAGAAAGAAAGAAAGAAAGAAAGGAAGAAAAGAAAGAAAAAAAGGAAAGGAAAGGAAAGGAAAGGATATGACTGCCCCTAGTGGGTGGAGGAGAAAGTTAATTGTAGACAAAAGGGAGACATACCCAGAGGCAGAGACAAATCTGAGAGTCCAGACTGGTCAAGACCCTGATCCCTGAGGCAGCAGGAGAGCCCCACTCCTCAAAGTGTAGAGTGTGGTCTCTGCTCTGTGTAGCTACACCTCAGGTCCCGGTGCAAGAGGACATCCAGCCTGAGGGGGTAAGAATTGTCATTTGAGTTCACTCGTCTGTTTATAGTGTTGTTTGGTGTCTTTTGAGCAGCACCTCAGGAAGCACCGGCTGCTCAGAATCTTTCTATGTACCTAAAGCTTGTCTTGAATTTGTTTCTCCTGTCCTTCTGCTGGGATTCTAGATGTTTATTTATTATATGTAAGTACACTGTAGCTGTCTTCAGACACACCAGAGGAGGGTATCAGATCCCATTACAGATGGCTGTGAACCACCATGTGGTTGCTGGGATTTGAACTCAGGACCTCTGGAAGAGCAATCCGTGCTCTTAACCACTGAGCCATCTCTCCAGCCCACCTAGCTGGAATGTAAAACTAAGTTAAACTAACATCCAAACTCTTCCTTGAAGAAATACAACGGGTTCAGACACTCCCAAAGTACTAGGGTAGAAAGAACAAGTTAGAGAAAGCAGTGGAAGGGATGTGTTCTGGAGGTGGGTGTGATGGCATAGGCCTGCAGTCCTGCACTTGGAAGGCAGATGTCAAGTGAAAAGCCTGTTCTGGGCAAGGTGAGGTACTATCTCACAAAACAAGGACAGGACCGTCCTGCTCGACTCCGTTCTCAAAACAAGCAGGTGTATTCTGATAGGAGCAGGGGAGACCACAGTTCAGTGTGATGATCTGTTTACTGGAGCCCGTGGAAGTGACGCAGACGTGTGTGGGCAGTTAACCCGAATCCTGCTCTTCAGATGAGTCTTTTAAAGCAGCGGTTCTCAACCTGTGGGTCACAACTCCTTTCACAGGGGGTACCTTAAGATACGGGAAAACACAGGTAATTACATTGCCACACGTCACAGCAGCAAGATGGCAGTTATTAAGCAGTCACAGAAATAATTTTTGGGTTGGGGGGTCACCACAGTGTGAGGAACTGTGGAACTGTATTAAAGGGTCAGAGCATTAGGAAGGTTGAGAACCACAGCTTTAAGGTAACGGGAAGGCCAGGCATGGTGGCTTTAAATGTCAGTACTTGGAGGCAGAGGCACACCCATCTCTGCAAGTTTGAAGCCAGCTTGCTCTACATAGCAAGTTCCAGGTCAACCAGAGCTACATAGTGGAGACCCTTTCTAAAAAAAAAAGTAAGAAAGAAAGAAAGAAAGAAAGAAAGAAAGAAAGAAAGAAAGAGAAAGAAAGAAAGAAAAACAGAGACATTAACAAGTAAACCAGGGTGAGCCCACAAAGCAGACGATGCTGATGGGAACCCACAAATAATTAAATTCAAGTGGGAAATCTGACAGGTCAGGGCAAAAGGAGGAATTGGCTCATACAGTGGAGAGAAGGAATAACAACCCCCTTCTATCAGTCCTCCTTTGGGCTTTATGCATGTTGCTGAACAGAGCTAGAATAACACTCCAGGGTAAGTAATGCTATCTTGATTTACAAGTAGATAAAATGGAATGCAGAGCTAGGGCAAGCAACTCAGCAAATGCTCAGAGCTTAAAGCCTCAAAGTACTGGGTTGGAGAATGGGCCCATCATTGAAGAGGACTGGGGTTGAGTCCCAGCACCCACGTGAGGGCTCACAACTATCTGTAACTGCTGTGTGAAGGGATCTAGCGCCCTCTTCTGGCCTCTGCAGGCAATGCGTGTTCATGGTGCACAGATAGGTAATGTGTGCACCTGGTGCGTAGACATTCATGCTGGCAAACAAAACAGAGGGAAAAAAAACCCACATGCGCATGAAAAAAAATGGAAAAAAAATTAAAAATTCTTTAAGGGACGAGATTTCACATAAGATAATCAGAGTACAAAGTGAGGGGACATGTGTGTCACTTGAGAACTGTGAGCTGGGCTAGAGAGATGGCTCACAGTTACAAGCACTCACTCCTCTCCCAGAGGTGCCCAGCACCACACGGCACTTAACAACCACTTGTGACTCCAGTTGTGAGGGATACAACCCCCTCTTCTGACCCTTGTGGGGACTGCCTACACCCAGTGCAAATACATACATGCAGACAAACACTCATACCCAAGCTTTTAAGTTAAAAAAAGAAAAATAAACAAATTATTTAAAAAAAAGAATGGGAACCTAAAAAAAATGTGCATTTATCAGCTTGTATTAAAAAGGCCAATTTCTCTTTAGGTTTATTTCAAACAGCTCTGTAGCAAATGCCAAAAGAGTCTTAACCCTTACCGGGTAGAAGCAATCCAATGCCAGGTAAGCACATAGAATGCTTTGTCATGTTTCCATTTGTATACATGAAACTTCCATCACAAAGTGTCTGATTTTATAGATCCTGGGTGTGTTGTCATGGAGATACTAGGTTTTCTTTTAATCTTTCTTTTTTTAAAAAAAAAATTTATTTATTTATTTATTTATTTATTTATTTATTTATTTATTTAATGTATGTGAGTACACTGTGGCTGTCTTCAGACACACCAGAAGAGGGCAGCAAATCCCATTACAGATGGTTGTGAGCCACCATGTGGTTGCTGGGAATTGAACTCAGGACCTCTGGAAGAGCAGCCAGTGCCCTTAATTGCTGAGCCATCCCTTCAGCCCCCCATAGATTTTCTGTATATATGAAAGCTTCGAATTATTTTAAGAAAAGAATACAGGCATAAATGCTGCTAATGTTTTTGGAGAGAAAGGAGGAGAAGATCCACTATTTTAAGTTTCCTTGTGTCAGGCATAAACCATCCTGACTATAATCTTATGACAGCTGTTCAGGAGTTCAAGGCTAGGCTGGACTTATTAAAAAAACAAACAAAACAAAACAAACAAACAAACAAAAAACAGTACAAAGCAGAAAGCACCTGCCTTCTTTGGGGTATCCTCAGAATGTCATTCTTTTTAAAGATTTATTTATTTATTTTATATATATAAGTACACTGTAGCTGTCTTCAGACACACCAGAAGAGGGCATCAGAACTCAATACAGATGGTTATGAACCACTATGTGGTTGCTGGAATTTGAACTTAGGACCTCTGGAAGAGCAGTCAATACTCTTAACCACTGAGCCATCTCTCCAGCCCCAGAATGTCATCCTTTTGATGGTTAACTGCTACATTTTTTATTATGAGCCAAATACTGGTGTGTTTTGCACATTATTTTTCCAGTAGCATGGCTTTTTTAACCTTTGTGAAGACGTTGTTCCCAGAATGCTCAGTTCAAGAAAGATGAGATAGGTTCCCAGAGGTCATATTTATAGATTAGACCTTTATTGGATTTCTTGGTGTCCTCAATGTTTGGAAAGTCTCTTGAGTTAGACAAAGTTTTAACTTCCTATTGCTTTTGTTTGTTTTTGAGTTTGGGTGTGGGGCTGTGTGAAGTTTAGAACTGTAGAAAGGAAAGCTGTCTTTAAAATTGGCTACAAAAATCAACTTAAATGATTTCTGTAGTCAAAAAGATTTTTGTGGGGTGCTTTTTGCAAGAACAAGGATCTTAGGTGCCTTGTTCACCTGAATGTGTTCAATGACTGGAGAATCTACATCTAAACCCTTAAGTTCAGCATCACTCTCTGCATTTTTAAGCATGTGCAGCAAAAACTCAGCACTCTTTTTTGGCCACTGTCCCTGTGTCCAGTCCCACGGTTTGGCTTGGGTGCACCTACCGACTCCACCATTATACCGCCAGAATGGCACACATTGCTTCTTTAAAGTGACATCCTTCAGATACTTGGTGGCTTTGCGGATATGCATACCCTTGATGGCCTGGGCAGTTTCTCAGGTGTTCTTAAAATGAACTCGAAGGTTTGAACCTCTGGATTTGCATGATTTTGTGGGGGTTTCTGGGTCAAGAGAGTAGCAAACCATCTTCACAGGTCACCTCTGGCCACTTACAGGAAGAGCTTATGTATTTCTTTAATGTATAGGAGTACACTGTCGCTGTCTTCAGACACACCAGAAGAGGTCCTTAGATTCCATTACAGATGGCTGTGAGCCACCATATGGTTGCTGGGAATTGAACTCAGGACCTCTGGAAGAGCAGTCAGTGCTCTTAACCTCTGAGCCATCCCCCCAGACCCAAGACACATTTTTTTCTAAGTGACTTTTACTTCTGAGTTTTAAAAAAAACTTTTTCAAGGTTGTGGGGTGGGCAGAGTCTCTATATAGTGCTGGCTGTTCTGGAACTCACTATAAAGACCAGGCTGGATTTGAAGTCTAGAGATCCTCCCTTTTTTGGAGGGAGAGGGGTTGGTTTGGTTTAGTTTGTTTTTTGTTTGCTTGCTTGCTTGTTTTTTTTTTTTTTTTTTTTTTGTTTGTTTGTTTTGGTTTCCGTGTAGTCCTGAATTTACTATATAGAGCAGGCTGACCTTGAACCTAGAGATCTGCCTCCTAAGTGTTGGGATTAAAGGAGTGTGCCACCACTACCTCGCCTAAAACTTCCTAATGGTTGCAAGATAACCTATGAAATTTTACAATTAGTAGCAAACACTGACAGTTTTAGGTGAACTCTGAGAGCCCTCAAGCTGGACCAAAGGGCACAGCACCAAAGATCCTGGTTTCCTCAGTGGTATTTCCTGGGCAAGAACTTGTCAGCTTTATCCAAATGTAATTGCGTCACCTCTTGCAGACGCTGGCATTTCCTAAATGGTACAGTTTTGATTCTATTACAACCATGATTGTAGACACTGGAAAAAGTGTGGTCAGAGGACAACTTTCTCCTCCTACCTGTTAACCCATCTCATTGCCCATTTCCCACTTCTAATTATTAGCTCAACTGTTTCTAATCTTTTGTTAAACAGATCATTGAAAAGACTGGGTTTTTCTCCTCTTTAATTTTCACCTAAAACTATCTTTGATCAGGTTGTGGTGGCTCATGAACTTATTCCCAGAACTAACCGAAGCATGGGGAACAGAGACAGCAGGATCCTGGCTTAACACAGCCTAGGGGATACTTAGAGGCCGTGTCTCAAAAACAAAGCCAGCAAAACCAAAAACCAAACGACAACAAAATTAAAAACACCCAACAAACTTTGAGATCTTTCTTGGAAATATTAGTCGCTCTTTCCTCTAACTGTTGAGCATTGCTGTTCATTGATTTTTGAGATGCTCTCATCCCATAATCTAAACCAGCCTGGAACTCACTCTATACTCTGAAGTGGCCTTGAGTTCATGGAAATCCTCCTGCCTCAAGTGCTGGATTAGAGGCATGAGCTACCATGCCCAGCCAGGATAGTTATCTTTTTATGATATTAAAATTTTGTTTGTTTGTTTGAAAATGTCCTGGCTGACCTGGGGTTGAATCTGGAGCCCTGCCTCTTCGAATGCCTAGTTATTTTTGATTCTCTGTTAGCATTTTTCATTTGACAATTGACTACGAATTGCATCTGACAATCCCTAGTGATAACTTGTGCCTCAGGGAAGTATCTTCTTCCAAAGAGGATTTATGCCTGTTTACAACAAGCAGATAGACACAGCAGCAATTTCCCATCATGTGTGTTTTATTTTCATTATTTTTCTTTTTGAAACTGACCTTCCTATATGTGAATGCAGGCTTAGTTTTGGTCAATCCTAATTCATTAGTAGAGCCCTGGGGTTCCAAGGCCATCTCTGAGCTGTTGCTAAGGGCTCTTTCACACTGGCATACCCTTAGCCCCATCCATCTGTTAATCTCCTTTTTGGTTTTCTGTTCTCCTTCACTTCATCCAGAATTGACAAGTACAATTCCATAATTGACCTCCCATAGCCTCTCCTTGGCAATATATATATATATATATATGTATGTATGTATATATATGCATATATGTATATATGTATGTGTGTATATATATATATATATATATATGTATATATATATATATATATATATATATATATATATATATATATATGCATATACATCCTACAGAGTATAAATTTCGTTTTGTAAAAGAGCTACAATTAGATAATCTATCTCCAAGTCTAGAAGATTCTAGAACTTGATGAGGTCTTTTTTGTTGTTGTTGATAAGAGTCTCACTATATAACCCTGGCTGTTCTGAAACTTGATCTGGAGGCCAGGTTGGCCATGAATTTGGATCCATCTGCCTCTGCCTCCGGAGTACCAGGATTAAAAGCACGTGCCATCACCACTGCTGGGTTTCAAAGTGTATTTATTTTTACCTTATGTGTGTGCACGGTTTGCCTGCACGTATGAATGCACACTATGTATGTAATGTAGCAACTGAGGCTAGAAGGGGGAACTGGAGTTAGTCTGTTGTGAGCCACCATGTGGATACTGGCCATCAAACCTGGGTCCTCTCCAAGGGCAGTATATAAGCTCTTAACCCCTAAGCCATCTTGACCTTTCTCCTTGGATTTATTTGCCTTTTAAGTTCTTTCCTTATAGCCTGGGGAATATAAACCAATTTAAGGCTTTTCTTTTCTTTATTTTGAAGCAGTCCCTAAGTTAGGTTCACTTACATTCCTGTATTTTTTCCTTCATGCTCTGGCTAGCTTCCACTGCCTCTCAGCATCTCTGTAGGTTCAGCTTTTCTAACTGTTCTGGCTTTCTAAGTGTTTCCTCATCTACTATAGCAAGAAGTAGAAATCCAGCTTTAGGACAAGCTTGTTTGTTTTGCCTTTTTCTTTCTTAAAGAATGGGGGAAATTCAGTGAGTCAACTCCAATGGTGCCCAGCAACCAGGACCCCATCCTGGAATGAACTTGTGAGGAAGGACTCCCCTCTACTAGGGAAGGGAGGAGGTGACTGTCGCCTGATGTTCAGTACATCAAACTGGACATTCCTACTTGGACAGTGCAAGTGCTACCTTTCCACTGTCTTCAGAAAGTAGACCCTGCCTTATTCTGCAGGGTTCCCAGCCATAGGTGGGTGATGGAACCGTGCACATCTAAGGTTGGTCCTGACCAGGAAGGTGTACCAGGATCTACAGGATGAGCTCTTGACAGAAAGGCATGGCTTTAAGTATTAGTGAGGATGGTGTCGGGAAGAAAACAATTTAGCAGAGCTGGAGAGATGACTCAGTGGTTAAGAGTACTGACTGCTCTTCCAGAGGTCCAGAGTTCAAATCCCAGCAACCTCATTACCATCTGTAATGAGATCTGGTGCCATCTTCTGGTGTGTCTGAAGATAGCGACAGTGTGTTTATATGTAACAAATAAATAAATCCTTAAAAAAGAAAAGACAACATTCCTGGCAAAAGCTCTTGCTGCCAATCCTGATCTGACTGGACTTCCAGGCCCACAAGATGGAAGGAGGAACCTAGCTATTCTCTGACCTCTGCAAACCACACCACACACCCACAAACACTCAGTAAATAAACGTAAAGACAAACGAATAAATGCACTTGTAGTTTATACAGCGTTTACCCGATGGAAATGAGCTTAGCTTCCTGAGGAGAGTTTTCTGCTTCCTAACAAGCAACAGCAATGTAAGCAGTGTCTGGTCAGCATGACCTCTGTTTGAGACCACACTCCTCATCCTACCGCTCACCTGCTACAGATACATAAAACTACACACAGACACACTTTAAGAAGCCTCTCCCCATATTTTACTGCTGTCTTGGGTGGCAGCTTCTGTGATCTACCATTAAGGAAGCATTTGAAGAGAGAGGGGCTGTTTTGTGCACCTTGAAAATCGTCTTCTGGGAGAAAGACACAGCTCTGGGGGGAAAGGTGCAGGAAGGAGTACTTTCAGTTGGGGGCCAAGCTTGGAACATCAATTGATCATTTACTGTTCTAACTTTGCCTCCAAAAGACCTGCTTAAGATCCTCTTGTTGCTGTTCTCAAAAGAAAAGACACATTGATCTCCGGAGGCCACATCGCCAGGAGCTCTGTGGCCACTGCAAAGATAAGAAATTCTCCTGTAGTGTTTTCTCCAGCTTTAAATAAAGACTGTGACAGTGTGTGCCGTGTCTGGTTGGTAGACTGGATGGTGGCGGTGTCCTATGTGCAAGTTGGCACTGAGTAAATAAAATAAATACATATAAACCGGACTGCAAGAAACACATTGGAGGGTAATTCCCTGGTAAAAACTTCAGTAGCATACTAGAAATGCAAGCTGTTGATGGGAATAAGGAGTTAAAGTCAGGTGTGGTAACCCAGCCTTTGGGAGTCAGAGGTTCCTAAGGTGGATCTCTTAGGTTCAAGGGCAGCCTGCTCTACATAGCTGTACTGCCCTGTTTCAAAAAGAGAAGCTAGGTGGTGGTAGTATACACCTTTGTTCTCACACTGGGGAGGCAGAGTCAAACCTGGTCTACAGAGTAAATTTCAGGATAGCCAAGACTACCCAGAGAAACCCTGTGTTGACCCCCTCCACTTTCAAAAAATTGGGGGGGGGAGGAAGGGAGGAAGAGGAAAAGAAAGGGAGAATTCAAAACTGATTTTAAAAATTAACTCAAAAAAAAAAAAAAAAAAAAAAAAAGATGTGGTGAATTTGGAGGGAGGGAGGCAGAATTTTTGACTGTCCTGAAACTCTGTGTAGACCAGGCTGGCTCCAAGCTTACAGTGGTCTCCCTGCCTCTGCCTCCCTAGTGCTGGTATTAACTATGGTAAAATTTTACAAGTATTATAGTCAGTAGGAATGTACCAAAGGGGGCAAGGTCCTTGCTTCCCACTGTTCATAATTATAGTGATGTGGGACTAGCACCTAGCTTTTGTCAGATGTTGTTGTAACTTACGACAGCCATTTAAAGATAAGGTCTTGCATTGCTCCAGAGAGCCTCCAACCCACTATGTAGTTGAGGATGACTTCGAACCCTTAACTCTCTAGGTTTCATCTGGAAACTGCTGCGATTTCTGCCTGCACTGTCACATCTGGCTCACAGCAGCCACGTCAAGTAGGGAATGGGTTAGACCTTTTGATAGGTGAGGAGGTGGAGCAGAGAGGTCAAGGAACAGAGCTAAAATTGAACATTAGTGTGAACAGGGCTTGTTCCCTCGTTCTAAGTACTGTGCTTACATTTTTCCTCAAACTAGGATAGCAATTCGTAAGGTAGGAAACATAAGACTACGCTAGAGAACATTATTTGAATGACTAGAAAGATACCAGATGTGGACCGGCAGTGGGATAGTGCATAGAGATCAGGGTCCAGTCAGGAAGCTTCTGATGGCTTTAGAAGGGCATTTTTGGGGGCAAGGAAGCATCATGCTTATTAAATTCTTGTGTGTGTGTGTGTATGTATGGGTCTGTGTGCAGGAATTACAGGAGTGAACTATCATGCCCAGGTCTGATTTTTCTCTTTAGTCAATAAGACACGGTTGAAAGTTAGTTTTGGGTTTGGAGAGATCACTCAGTGGTTAGAGCCCATATTGTTCTTGTAGAGGCCCCGAGTTAAAGTCATGGCACCTGGGTCAAGCAGCTCACAAGAGTCTGAAGTACAGTTCCAGGAGGCCCAGACCCCTCTGGTTTCCACAGGTGAGTGTACTCAAGTGCACATTCCCGTGCACACACATGTATACAGAATTAAAAACAACAAAAGGCTTGGTGTCTGGAGACATGGCTCAGCAGTTAAGAGCACTGGCTGCTCTGCCAGAGGACCAAGGTTTGATTCCCAGCACCCACATGGTATTCACAAGCACCTGGAACTCCAATGCTTTCTTCTGGTCTCTCCAGACAGCAGCAGGTACACAGGTGTACACACACGTAAAATAATAAGTCTGTGTATCTATACAGAAAAGCCAGAGTCTTCTTTTGGTGCCTAATTCCAAGGAGACTGTACTTCTCTCTGGATCCAGAAGCACAGCTCTGGTGTGTGCCATCCTCAGGATACAAGAACACAGTCTACCTGTGACTGTCATGGTGACAGCCACATCTAAAAGTACAAACACCAAAGGCAAATATTTTAATTTCACTAGAAATAAAATCCATTGGTCAACATGTCTTTTGTCTCTTTTTCTTTTTGTAATCTAAAGGCAATTCTGAACAGAATTGTCAACCAAGATCACATCACAAAATCTTTAAATGTATTTACACAGTGAATAAGTTACATAGGTCGAGTCTGAATATGCTTTGGATGTGCAACAGATCACATGCCCACATCTAACACTGGACACTGTTGGGTTTAAGGAAGGAACTTTTAAGAAAGACCCTTTACACATATATTACAAATAAAATAGGTCATCATCCTTAAAGTGGCAGCTTGCTTCTTCCCTTCATGACCCTACTTCTGGCTCTCCAGAATGCTACTACAGGATGCATGCACAGGGATGAAAAGACTTGGGACTTTTGTGAAAAATCTGCTTTTCTACAAAATGGCAAAGGTGAGACAGATGGACACTCATTCTTCTCCAGTATAAATAATGCTTCTTAATGCAACCTTTGTGTAAAAAGCAGCCATGATCCTTAAAAAGAATCCATCTGGATCTTTCCTGGCCCAGAGAGATCCAGGGTTTTCAGAAACAGTAGCCTAGCAACCTACCAAGGTACTTCATAGCAGCCTCCTCGTTTAGATACAGTGTACATCAAATTGTAACTAAATTCCCTTTTCAAGCACACAGGCTCTCAGCTTTTGACCATCTTACAGGTTTTCAGTGGCCAGCTTCATTCTGCCTGCCCCCTTCTGCAAACCGTGAAACAAACAAACACATCCCCCCCACACACACACAGAAAGAGAGAGAGAGAGAGAGAGAGAGAGAGAGAGAGAGAGAGAGAGAGAGAGACTGAAAGGGCAAAAGGGAAGGGAATGAATGTACAAGCTTTAGAATAAAAATTTGTTGTCCTGTGAAGAAAATCATTGCACTTTTGCCAATCATAAAGTGTCTCTAGCAAGGGTGGGGTCGTTCAGTGTGTTCAGCTTTGGTAACTCAGGGGAAGTCATGTCTCCAGTAGTGGGTTGCATTTGCTTGGTGAACGGTAGCCACACGTCAGGATGGGGAGAGTCTGTATCAGGAGGTCCTAGGCTGCCTCCGTTCGGAGAGTATTGCTACACGCTGGAAGCTGAGTCCTCATCTTTAGAAAAAGTCCTACAGGTAACAAGAGGGGAACGCTCTGTCCAAGCCTTGCGAAGGCCGAGAAGACACTGAATGACGTCACCCCAGCATGGCAGCACTGCAAGCTTAGAAACCATGGGGGACGGGAGGCTCCTGTCAGAGACTAGTGCCGGAAACACTGGAGTCTGGGAGAAATGCTGTGAGGACCCGGTAGCTCTGGGCCCTACGGATCATGTCTCGGATCTCCATGTTGAGCTCCATGAGCTTGGTGCAGATTTCAGTCAGGCTATGGTTAGACCCTACCAGGGCATAAGTACCCGTCTGTCCCAGCGTTTGGTGACGGAAATAAATGTTCAGGAGTGTCTGGACCTCGTCATCAGAACTGCTTCCAAAGATGTCATTGGGCCACAGGCTTCTGTGGGAAAGAAAGAAGAGCAAAGATTAGAGGCGGGGAGTGTAAAAAATGTGGCTCAGTACTCAAAGACGCCAGAAGGGGGCACTAGACTCCCCAGAACTGCAATCCCAGATCCCTGTAAGCTGCCTGGTGGGCGTTGGGACCTGAACTTGGATCCTATGGAAGAGCAAGGGTCAGGATTAAGGCTGTGTTTCCTACAGGCACCCCCGGGGGAACAGTGGAGCCACCTGCACTCCTTGATCTGTCGCAGCGCTTTGCCCAGTTCGTTGTGCTTCAGGCACTCCAGCATGGACTGGATGGCTGCCTCAGTGGATGTGAAAGTTGGCTCTGACCACGCCCCCTCGATGTACAGTGGGTCCGTGGCGATGGCCGCGGTGGCCTCTTTCAGGTTCCTCTTGAGATCACTCAGTTCTCTGGACATGTTCAGCAGCTGTTTAAAACAAATGGGATGTGTTTAAGGTACAGAAGTTCGGTCTGGAGGGTCCGCTTAAAGTCTCGAGACGTTCAGGATCTCTATAAGAAGGGAGCTGGGTGAGGTGAAATCCCAGCAGTTGGCAGAATGAGGCAGGAGGACCAATAGGAATTTGAGGCCAGCCTGGGCTACCCAGTGAGACCTTGCCTCAGAACAGACCAAACATCAAACCCCATTGCCCTAAGTGGCGTATAAAAAGGATTGGGTTTATGTAAACATTGAATCCCTGTAGGTAGCTGGGATGTTCGCAGACAAAAGTGACATCACTTCAAATCTTGCCTGCTCGGGCTGGGAATGTTGCTCAGTGTTATGGCTTGCCTGCTATGAATACAGCCCTGGGTTCAAGCTCTGTACTTATAAAAATGTCTCCTGTCTAACTGGAAAGGACATAAATGAAGAGGTAGGGTGCACAGTGTGCGGGCTTGAGTAGGGCAGGTCCTGCGGCTGACCCCAAGTGTCAGTGACACCTGCACAGCACTGTCTTGTTTTATAGACAGGGTCTTGTATGTAGCCCTGGCCTTCCCGGAACTCACTATGTAGACAATGTGCCCTTGGACTCACAGAGATCTGCATGCCTCTGCCTTGTCCTATATGTGCTGGAATCAAATGTGTATTTGACTGTGTCCCACCTGTTCTTTTCTTTATAAACATACCTCTGAGAAAATTTAATGACACTACATCATACAGTAAGAAATTTAACAACTAACAAAAAGCCAGGTGTGGTAGCAAAGACCTTTATCCCAGCATGTGGATCTCTGTGAGTCATAGGCCAGCCTGGTCCTCTAGTTAAGTTCCAGGCAGATCAGGGATATTTTTCCAAAGAAAACAAGCAAACAGAAACTTAAAAATGGAGTAACAAAGTTACTGTGTCTAAATGAGAAGTATGCATTTCCCTTTAATGTTTTTGAAATGAAGTTAACTGTGGCTACCTAGGTACCATGTCTGTCCTTTGCTGTGGTTTAATGTGTGTACCACAGTGTACATGTGGAAGTTACAGAATGGCTTTGGGAGCTGGCTCCTCTCCTACTGTGTGAGACCCAGGGAACTGAACTTTGGTTTTCAGGCTTGGCAGCAAGCACTTTTACCTGCTGATCAATATAGAGGCCTCAAATCCTCAGTCCTTTGCTAAATTTTTTATTTTTCACTTTTTGTTTTTCTGAGACACAGTTTCTCATTGTAACCCTGGCCTGCCTCTGCCTTCTGATCTCTGGGATTAAAGGCACGTTTGACTAGTGCCTGATAATTTCTAGATTTTTTTTTTAAGTCAAGATTTTCTACCAGTGAGCTTGATGGTGTATGCTACCACGCCAGTTTTATGTTCAGGGGATTAAGAGTGTGGATATGTCTGTCTGCAGAGGGAAAGCCTTTGGATGATGAGATGGGATTAACCAGTTAGGGTGGGTGGGGCTTCTGTATTCCTGGTGGCTTTATAAGAGAGACACACAGGCAGATAGAGCCAGAGAGAGCAAGACACAGCACCTTCCACATCATCTCTTGGATTTCCAGTCTTCAAAAAGACAAGAGCTAAGTGGACCTCCTTTTTTTCTTCCTAAAGCAAAATGTGGTCCTTTACATCACTGTTGCTGAGCCTGTGGACCTTTTGGGTATGGTTAAGAGGGAAAGGCTGGAAGAGTCAGGGGCAGGAGACTACTGGAAGATCAGACTGCCTCCCGGCCCACAGACTGGCTGAGGGCTCAGAGAAGCAGGAGGTTACTGGGAATGTGTGCACTGAAGGCCATGCGGATGAGGTTTCTCTTGGGAACTGGAGTAAAGGCCATCCTTGTTTCCTTGTGGCCAAGAGTTTGGCTTCTCTGTGTCCTTGTCCAGAGGCATGTTGGAAGACTAAACTTCACAGTAATCAACCAGGGTATCTAGCAGAGAAGATTGCCAAAAGGCAAAGCGTCCAGGCTGCAGCGTGGCTGCTCTTAATAGCTTACAGTCAAGTGAGAGAGCAAAGGGATCGCCTGAAGACAAAGCTTTCTCAAAAGAAAGCAGAGCCGCGTAGAGAGAAGAGCCACCAGGATCTGAGGAGGAAGGACTTTTCAAAAGAATCTCTGGCTTAGAGATTAGAGCTCATAAACAGAGAGTGTCTGTGTTAAATCCGGGCAAGAAGAATTCCTCGAGAGGATCTCAGAAGGCTCCAAAGGCGTCTGGGGATTCTAGGTTGCTATCACAGAGATCCTTGAATTCAGCCTCGATTCAGAAGGGTCGGGATGCAGCCTCTACAGCAGCATCACTGCCGAGGGAAATGTAAAGGCATGGAGAACTCAGCTATGGCTCTCACCAGGGCAGAAGAGGAAACCCAGTGAGAGCAGGAAGCAGGATGTCTCGAAGTCTCTGTCTAAAGAGTCTGAGGTGATGAAGCTTCAGCCGATGAAGACTGAAGCAAAGGCAGGGTCCAGCAAAGCCCACAAGAGAGAAGGTAAGTTTGAGGGCTGCCAGGAGATGTTTTATCCATTGGGTTGGGTTGGATTTCTCCTTTGGCTCATTAACCTCCCTGGACCATCTCTTTCTCTGCCCACTCCTGTAGTTTAGAGCATTACTACAAGAGGTTGACAACTCTCCCAGATGAGTCTTGTAGGACTTCGGGGTGGTTTAATGGAATTTTTGTTTGTGAGAAGAATGTGAGTTTTAGGAGACAGAGCTAGGAGCTTAATTCTGGGATTTGTTCCTTGACTTCAATACAGGCATTTTTTCCTCTACATCTTTGCTATTGGTACAAAGAAGGTAAAAACTTCATCAGACTTTGTCTTGAAAGGGGCTTTTGGGAAATGATTAAGATCATTAGAGAAGAGACATGACAGAATCCCAGTAGTATCATTAGGAGGAGAGAGGAGACCGTGGACAGAGTAAGGCAAGGCTTCCCAGCAAGGCTTCAACTATCTTGTTATATTGAGGTGTGTGTAAATTTTAGTGAGTTTTGGTGTAAATACTCAAATGTAATTGTTAACATAGGCCCTGTTTTTACTTATGTTTTGTTTTAAGAGTATCATGGAAATTCACTATGTAGACTAGGCTGACCTGGAACTGAGAAAGCTCTTGTCTTTGTCCTTTCCTGAGTGCTGAGATTTAAGGTGTGCACCACTACACCCATGTTATGGGTCCTTTTCTAACAGGAAAAGATTTCCTCACTATGCCACAGGAAAGACTGAAGATACAGTTTTGTTTTTGGTTTGGTTTATTGAGGCAGGGTTTCTCTGCATAGATCTGCCTTTCTAGGATTGCTCTGTGGACCAAGATGGCTTTGAATTTGAGATCTACCTGCCTCTGTCTTTCCAGTACTGAGATTAAAGGTGTGTACTATCACATTTTATTTTTGTGATGCCATACCTACATACTAAGGGCTGAGCCTGGGTGTGGTCATTCAGGCCTTTAATCTCAGTGTTCAAGGAGTATTTCATTGTTGGAAACCAGCCGGGTCTACACAGCCTGTTGCAGAACAGCCACTGGTACAAGGAGATCCTGTCTCAAGACAACCTCCCCAAACAAGCCTCGCTGACCATTCACCTTGTAAATAGTCAAGGATGGCTTTGAACTTTTGACCCTCCCTTTGGATTAGGTCTAGGACTAGGTAAGCACCCTGCTCTTGGATCCACACACCTTAAACCCCAAAACATTCAAGGTTAAAAATGAAAAGGATAACAAACAGTAAGTTAATTCTGGAATTAATGCTAAAGAAAGTCTTCTGCACCCGCAACAGTACTCAAAGTCTAATAATTGTAATTTTTCTTCTGAAGGGTGTGGCTACATTTTCAAGGCATTTCGACAGAGCATCCATCCAGCCTTCTAATGGGGTCTAAGTGGCTTCATTTGGATGCCATTTTTCTAACTGTGTGTGGGTCTGTTCATTTAGCTACGATCCCTTCAAACTGTACAGTGCTCATTTCCCAATATGGGTTCAACCACAGTTGAATTGAAATTTCACACTGGCTCAGACCCACCAACCTGCCATCTACTTGACAGAGACAGTACCTCTCTGAAGGGAATCTGTGGCCATCAAAGGTTAGCGACACTTGGGATAGGCCTGCTGTGTAATTTTCACTTCTTTCCCGTCTTTCCTTGCATGTTTTCCCAGTGTCATCAATGCCTGAAGTAGCCTAATGATCTATTTTGTTTTCCTTGTTTAGCATCAAAATGAGCAGATTTCCCCACAAGCCTGGATCATCGGCTATGCATGTCGGTTTGAACTATATGTCTACCCCGTCAGAGTCAGGGCCGACCACTCTGCAATGATTCCTGCAACTGTATATCAGCTCATTGTGAGTTATCCTCTGTAAGAGGCCCTGAGAACTGTGTATGACCAGAGCTTTCAGCTCCCAAGTCTGAGGTACTGCCCTGATTGATCAGTCTTGGGTGTGCATGCATTCATTAAACAGCCTTGTGTAACTGGGACCATATCGGAATGGTTTGTGCCTCGATTCCTTGACCTCAACAAAGAGGGCACTGTGTGCTCATCTCCCTGGAGTTGGAGTTAACAGGAAATTGTAGCTGCCCAGCATTTGTGCTGTGAACTACACTCAGGTCCTCTGCAAGAGCAGTGTGTGCTCCTAACCCCTGAGACATTTTCTAGTTTCTTTCTTGGAGTTGTAACAGCTCGTATATTAAGTAAACCAGTATAAGTTTTCCTTCTGTGTCTGGTTTGTTTCATGTAGAATCATCATGCAAGTGTATGAATGGGTGAGGTTCCTTTTTGTTCTTATGTGGCCATCTTCCTATGTGTAGTCCTGGTTATCCTGGAGCTCACTCTGCAGGCTGGCCTTGAACTCTTATCTGTCTAGCCCTGCCTCCCGAGTCCCGTGAGAGCATCTCAGCCCAGTTTATTTTTCAGACCCATTGTGTCTGCTCAGGCCTCCCAGGATGTACATGGATGAAAGGTCCTCTCCTCCATCACAGGCAGCATTTAGTGGCCGAATCCTTGAAGGAAACTCTTCCTCTCCCAGTAGTCATCAATTGCCAAAAGCTCAGGTAGGGGTGGGGCTTCACAGATAGATACCCCCCCCCCATTGTACATGGCTTGATCTTGCACAAATGTTGTACATGACTGTGAGTCTCAGTGTGAAGTCTGCCTTCATGAATCAAAGATCTAAAATCCCCATCGCCAAGGTTGGTTTAGGTACCAAGACATAGGTGCTCTGCCAGCCTTGGAGACATTTTTCTGGTGGCCTGAAATGGCTGGCTGGTCTCATGGGTAAAGAGTTATGTAGCTTGGGTCCAGGGGTCCTGGTGGGCCCACTGGGCATTGGCTTTGAGTATTTGGGGGCAAATTATAGTAGCAATTTCTATTGGGGAGGGAACTTGAGTCTACTTGGGGTGGGGTGGGCTAAATGTCCTCAGCTGAGGAATGGAATGTTACCATCTATGGATATAGCACCAGTAACGGCAGAAGCGTAGAGAAATGACAACTGTCCTCTGCTGCAGGGCCCACTGTAGCAGGTGTAGTGCAGGCGCCAGGGTCCAGGAGTGCCTCAGGCTTTTCTCTGGGAACTCTGGACCCCTAAGGATGGCAGGGACCTCCGTGACAAAGCCCTGCAGATGTCTGAAGCAGTGTTGGGATGGGGTGGATGCCCTCAGGTTACATTTTCCTCTGGGATGACAGCCTGGGGGTGGGGTGGCCTTCGCTCCCCCTCCACCACTCCCAGAAGGTTTCCTTAAGGCCCTGCTCCACCCCACCCTTTCCTGGAGGCTATGTCTGTTCAAGGATGGGTCCTTTTAGTCATTAGGCACCTCTGGTTGATAATCTTGCCCCAGTTGCTTTTAAATATGGACAGTGTGGTGCTTACACTGCGTTTGCATATCTTTCCTCGGGTTTTTCTGGTGTTCATTTAGTCTCGCCATAAAGCAGAAAGTGCCTGTATTTCCTTCTGTCTCCTACTGCCATGATGTGTTCATCACGACGGTTCTTTTCTGTGTATTCTGTTCCATTGCTCCCCTTTGTCCTTTGGGGCTCTCTGCTCAGGGAAGCCTCCCATCAGTAGCTCACAGACAACCCTTCTCACCTTTAGGAACATTCTTCAAGCTTCCCCAGCCCACACTGCTGCCCCTTTGCTTTCTGTCCCAGGAAAACTGGAGCCCATTTAGAAGCGGTGTACTCAAATGATTTTAATTTTTACATTCGGATGCACTAAAGCATCCTGGTACTGAAGCAGGGAGCAAAAGCCCCAAGATATTATTTCTTTCTTACCTTATGATAAGGCAAGTGTGAAAGGCTACATGCCAAGGAGAAAACCCAGCAGGGTGATGTGTAGCATCCAGGGTAACTATGGGTAGGGGACATGCCCCCAAATGTGGGGCCACCTCACTCTAAGTTGTGGTCCTGTTCAAGGAAACCATCCAGGGTTGAGAACAGCAATGTATTTCTCTCTCACTTGTGCTTGAACAAAGTAATAATTATATGCAGAAAAACCAAACCCAACAAAAAAAGGACCCGACCTGTGGGGCGGAGGGCAGAGGAAAAAGAAAACCAAACCGAAGGTGAAGCCACGGCGTGGTTCTGTGGGGGAGATGAGCGGACTCACCTCGGGCACGGAGCTCACTTCGTGCACCTGGCCGATGAGCTTGCAGTAGGACTGATAGAGCAGCAGCAGCTGGAAATGCAGCTTGTACAACCTCTGACACAGCTCCAGTTGCTGGGGGGGGGCACAGGGGGAGGAGAAACAGCTGTTAAAGCTCGACCTGCAAAGCCCCAAAGAGGGAGCATGCCAACTGTTTCTTTAACTGTTTACATTCCAAATTAAAAACAAAAACAAAAACAAAAAAAACCCAAACCCACAGTAGCATCAGCAAGATGGTCACGATATAATACAGAAAGTCGTTTTTTTATACGATATTGAATGACTAATTAGGAGAGGCTATAAAAAAGATGGAGGGAAACCACATTTCAGTTGTATATGCCAATGAAATACTTATAAACTTATACCTCAGTAGTTGTGTTAATTTTTTTTATAAGCTACGGACTGCTTTTAAACAGCCAAGAATCCTTTTCATGCGGACAGGCAAAAAGCTGACTAGTTCTAGGTGTTAAGTTTGTAAGCTGAGTTGCCACCTGGGAGATGGCTGTGTAAGTCTGGGATGTGTCAAGTGGGCACAGCCACTTCTGACATCTGCAGAAGTGAGAGTCATAGAGTCTGAGATCGACGAGAAAGAAATCCCAAGTTATCCCACCACCAAGAGTCACAGCACTCTGAGCCAGACCCTCTGCACAGCCTTGCTTATATCAACAGTGGGTTAGCTCTCAGCGGGCAGGGTGTTCCAGAGGAGGGGAGAACCTCTGCACACAGGAGGCCAGGGCTCAGTGTTCTCCAGTGAGATGAACATCTGCTATAAATCAGACGTGCAAGCACTCCACTGCTGGGTTTGGAAGAGGCCACAGGAAGGCAGGGTAAATGGGACCTGTGCTAAGAAGCTGTAGAGAATTCAGCTCAGAACTGAGAATACAGGCAAATTAAAATACTTTTCCCTAAATCCGGTGAAGAGGATACATTATACAAGTTTTAAGTTTTATAGAGTATATTCTGTTGCTATCACTGATATCTTTTAATTTTGATTCTTTTGTTTTGCTTTTCGTTTTTCAAGGCAGGGTCTCTCTGTGTATCTCTGGCTGTTCTGGAACTTGATCTGTAGCCCAGGCTGGCCTCAAACTCACAGAGATCCATCTGTCTCGGCCTCCAGAGTGCTGGGATTAAAGGCATATGCTACCACCACCTGGCTTGGTACTGATTTTTAAGTTACTAAAATTGATTCTAACTAACTAACTATATATATATATATGTGTGTGTGTGTGTGTGTGTATTATTCGAAGACTATGCAAATGAAGCTTTCCCATTTCCCCAACTTCCTTCTAAGAGAAAACCAATTCTGTTTAGACTTTTTCTTTTCCCCCAAATACTGGTAAATAGCTTTAGAGTGAAGAATTAGTTGAATCTGGCTGAGTCTTTGGTTGTTTCAGCAAAATTCCTTATGATAAGCTAAACCCTTCCTTCCTTCCTTCCTCCCTTCCTTCCTTCTTTCCTCTTCCTCCTCCTCCTCCTCCTTCTTGTAAATGGGACCCTTTTAAGATCTGATATGAAATGTAACTATTGGGATCTTAAGAATTAACTTTAAAATGTGTTAAAAATAATGTTTTCTTCCCAATTTAGGGTGAAACCTAGCCATGAAAACTCTTGATTTTCCCAAATGCCAAATGGTGGTATTTATTGTTTAGAAAATTTCCACTGAGAAAACGAGAATTCATGGCAATGCAGGTTTCTACATGGGGGAGAAAACAGTTCAGAAGGCTACCGATTAGCTGCCGTGTTTCAATCTACCAAAGAAAAGAAAATTAAACTGAAAAGGGTAACCATGCTCAAAGATACAACAGTTAACAGTAAAAATAAGGCTCCTTATGGGCCCATGCCTCGGTGGACAAAGAATATGAAAGAAAGTTAACTTACTGCAAGAGATTCCATTTGCTACGCAGCAAGCATGGTGCAGGAGACGAAGGAAAGGAAAGAGAGTATAGGGTCAGTGGGGCATGCAACAGAGAGCATGGCCCTCTTCCAGGAGCAGAGCTGTCAGCAGAGTTAGCTTGGCTGGCCCAGACCTGGCCAGCGCTTGCCAGCGTCGTACCTGTTCAACATGCACAGCGGTCTGGGTAAAAACAAGCATTAGTGGGTAATGTGTCTGAACAAACACGGCTTTCAGTCCTCGGGATTTCCCAAGTCTGTTTGAGGGACTAGAAGTAACCTTTCGTCATCACTGTCATTGTTCTAGAAGATTTGAGTGCACTAATGTGAACGGAACTGAGAAATCCAAAGAGCTGTCCCCCCCGGCGGCAACTATAGCATTTATTTTTTTAAATGCATCGCCTTTCATATGGGTCATGCATGTGGGTATGCACATGTGCATGCTGGTGCCCTTGGGGACCAGAGGCATTGGATTCCCACGAGGAGCTGGAGTTACGGGCAGCTGTGAGTCACCCAACACTTGTGCTGGAACGAAACCCAGGCCTTTGGCAAGATCAGCCCACGTTCCCCATCTCTGCTGTTTTCCATCCCTCAGACTGACAGCGTGCAGCAGGAGGCTGCCGGATGATGCTGTCTCAAAGGAGTAAACAACACATACTCCAAACAAGCACGCAGCATGGGAAGTATGTCCGTGCATTTTATGTCTGCCTTATTACTTATGAGGACAGTTTTCTCACACGTAATTACTAACATTGTGACAAGGTCTGCGGGAGGAACATGTCCCACAGTGTGTGAATACTCAATCATCACACTTATGAACCCCACCCACCCCCAAATCTTTTATAATTATTTTTAATCTGCTAAATAATTCCTAAAAGCAACCCAGAGCTGGGGATTAACTTAAGATATTACAAATTTATCGAGTATGTCATATTCAGCTACAGCTAACAATTCTTAAGTGTCACCAATGACACTGTAGCTACAGAACCAGTTTGTGAAAATTTTTGGTAGAAAATCTGAACGAAATGCTTACTTTTTTTTTTTTTTTTTCAAAATCAATTTAGACCAGGCTTTGTGGAGCACATCTGTATTTGCGGCACTCTGGGGGCAGACACAAGATGACTGAGAGTTCAGGGCCAACCTGGGCTTATAGTAAAACACTCTCTCAGCCCTGGCTCTAAATATCAGTTTCATTAATTTCAATCATGAATCCATATTATCTTGGTTCTGAACTTTCAAAATATTTAAGGACCCACCTCATTCCCTTTGTAATTGTTGGCAAGGAAAACCCTTAAAAAGTTGATTTTTGGGCTAGCTGTTTAAAATAGTGTATTTAAAGACACTGTCCAGTGACTAAAAAAACTGCCAACTCGTTAGTGGCTACGGATGTTACTGAAGGTGCACCTGGACTCCCACCTCTGATTCCTGGTCTCCTTCCTTCCACCCATTATAAATATCACATGACCGTGATGGGTGTGCCCGGACTGCAAATTTACTGAGATATTTTTGGTTTTTGTTGATTCTGGTCCGTGGATCTCTCTACAAGCTTTGAAAGAGAAGCACCTTAAAGCCTGTGTTGTACATTATATATGGCCCTGGAAAACATGTCTACGAGTTTCATACATTGGTGCTGACATATAATGTACTATCAGATTAGGTACATAGGGTCAGTTTTTAAAAATTACTTTTAGTTATGTGTATGTGTGTGTATGTGCATGTATGTATGAATGTATGTGGTTTCATGCAGTTGTGAGCCACCCAACATGGGAGCTGAGAAACGAACTCTGGTCCTCTGCAAGAGCAGCCAGTGCTCTTAACCACTGAGCCATCTCTCCAGCTCTGCACAGGGCCAGCACTGAAGACCCTTGGGACTTCGTCAGATGGGAACATAATATCTAGCAAGCTCAGCAGCAGGTTGGTACTGCTAGTGTGGACTTTGCTTTAGGTGTTGTGAAATGGCATCTGTGCTGGGTGAAGATCACTATTGTTTTTATTTTCAAAGCAACGCTGTACTAGACCTCGGCATCTCTGGTCAGTGAAGGCAAACGAACTTTCTTTGCTAGCTCAGGCTTGGTCCTGAGGATTGTCAGTCACCAGGTTCCTCCCACTCAGCTCTTAGGGCACAACTGTGTGTTTTTTGGATGATGGCCATGCCTAGCCTTCCTCCTGAGCTCTCCTTTTTAGGTTGGGTTGTAGCAGCTTTCTTGGCTTTTGTCCTCTTGGATTCCTTCTCTGGGCCACAGACTGGAACGGCATTTGCATTTAGGGTTTCAAGGGACTGGCTCATGGAAAATGATAATGCTTCCTTTTATCTTGGGCTTGGGTTTTCCTTAGCCATGTCTTCAGAAAACTATCTCATTATTAGTCTTTTTAAATGTATCTGTATTTGGGCAACTGAAGGTTCTTTTGACCATGCTGTGGGGGATGGATGTCACTGTTCTATATGGTCCCAAGGATTTTAGGAATTTCCCCGAAAACCTTTTAATGTAAGCTTGATCTGGAAATGTGTTCTGTGAACTGGCTGAGTGGGGCTGGGACCTGGTGTGTGTGTAGAGGGTGGCAAGAATCCAGATGCGAAGAAGAAATCCTAAACAACTGAGAGGCAGGAAGTTTGCCAGTTGCAGAACAGAAGCAGGCACAGTGGCATATGTCTGTGAGTCCACCACTCTGGGAAACTGAGGCAGGAGGACTGCTTCAAATCTGAAGTCAGCCTCGGACTTGAGATTTTAGTCTCCCTGCCTCTGGATACTGAGTGACGGGTTATAGGCATGCACAACTATGGCTGACTTACGGTATCTTACCTAATGGCTGAAAGTCACATGTGTCAGCTAAATGGGATAAAGTTTAGATTCCATGTAGAAAGTAGCAATCTACTGAAGAATTTCTTTATGTTTTAGCATGTGAGTGCGTGAAATGTAAGCAGGCAGGAATGCTGGTCACTTACTTCTTCATACTAATTGGGTTTGATAGTGACAACTCCCTCCCTCCCTTCCTCTGTCCCTCCCTTCCTCCCTTCTCCTCCCTCCCTTTGTCCCCTTCCTCCCTTCCCTTTTCTTCTTTTTGTTATTTTTTAATCTTTGCAGTGCTGGGGTTGAACCCAGGCTTCGCACATTCTAGGCAAGCTCTCTGCCGAAAATCTACATCTTCAGTTGACAGCCATTTTGTTTGTCCAAAAGAAAAGATGTTTTTTTTTTTTCCTTCAGTCTTGTTCATGAATATCTTTCAAAGTTAAAAACCTCAAAGCCTGTGATACACATAATAAATTTTGAGGTATTTTCTATTTATGAGAAAACTGTAAATAAATCATAGCAGACACATCTTTAGCCATGATGGGAGAGAAGATTTGTCTTTGGAAGACAGATAGGTGCACCATATCTGAAGGCTGAGGTTTAGTGGGTTTCAACCAACTGGTGAACAGTCTGGCTCAACATTTAACTTGTTCAGCCTGTGTAAGGTCATGGGTGGCAGCACACATTCCTCTGCTGTATCGAGACAGGACAAAGAGCAGAGTGTGTTTGCAGGAAGATCCTAATAGTTGGAATGATGATTTGTAGACAAAATATGCTGAGTGTAAAATTATTATTTGCACTCAGAGTCAGAAATACAGTTTGAACGTATGTCAACTCAAATAAATTCTAACAAGCAAGACATCTTCAGCTCTCATGGGGATGCTTCTGCGGAGCCATAGAGATAAAACGGTATGTAATGGTACTTTACAGGGTGGAGGCAGAAAATACTACCTGAAGAGACCAGGGCTGGCAGGAGTCTTGGCTACCTGACCTAAGTTTATGTGAGATGTAACCACTAGGGGGAGCTACTCTAAAACAAAGGGACCACTGAGAAATTGCAAATCATAAAAAGTTTTTCGGTCTTGACTGGTGAAGGCAGGGAATGGGGGAATGGCCCCCAAACACCATAAAGCAGAACAGTTATACATGTGAACAGAAATGATCTTCCGAGACAAAAGCAAACTGCTCACCTGTTTCCTGTGCTATTTAGTATAAGCTGCATCTCGCCCTGGAAAACTGCTAAAACAGTTACCAGGAATCCTAAATCAATAGCTGACCCAAGACTCCAAAATTATCACATACATGAGATTAAAAGCATCTTCCTCAGATAAAACGGCTGTTGCCCAAGTTCCCTGGTGACCACTGTGTCCATGAACCAGCAGAATATCTGAAACTCCATGCTGGTGCCAGATGGGGCAGACATGGTTGGTTTGATTAGCAGGTTGAAGATGTCAGACTAGGATGTTGCTTTCTCTACATTTGTCTTTAACCCCACAATCAGTCTTTTTTTTCTCTTTTCCCTCCTATGTGTGTGTTCTGCCTCTAAGAGTAGGCCAGAGACAACGTGGAGACATGGATATGGTAGTTACAGCTTGCCACTCAGATTCAGCGTGTCTCAAATGCACAATGGAAGGTTTCTTAGAGCAGAGGGATGTAGCTATGCTGGCTAGGGTGTTTGTTTATTTGCTTTTTGTTGTTGTCTCTCAACTTGACACAAATCAAAGTCACCTAAGAGGAGGGAACCCTGAGTTGGGAAACTGCCTACAAGAGATTGGCATGTGGAAAAGTCTGTGGGAGTATTTCCTTGATTGTGTGGGATGGCCCAGCCCACTGTGGGTGGTGCCATTTCTAGGCAGGTGGTTGGTCCTGTGTTATAGAAGAAGGCAGGCTGAACAAGCCATGAGGAGCAAGCCAGTAAGCAGCATCCCACCAGGGCGGTTCCTGTCTTTAGTTCCTGCCTTATAGCAGGACAGTCTTATAGACCTCAGTGACAGGCCTACACGATATGAGGTGAAATAAACCCTTTCCTCCCAAGTTGTTTTTAGTCATGGTGTTCATCCTAGTAAGAGGAGCAAATTAGGACAGTTGTAAAGGGGCAAATGAGGTCACAAACACATAATACCTAAAAGTATTACCCGCCATTTTTATCCTCAAAGCCTTTACTGTGTACCTAGAGCATGAACTAGTGAACTAGTGACTGAAGATGGACTCCATCTTCTAATCTTTCTCTAGCAAAAGACACAAGAAAAGAGACAAGGAGTAACAAGTATAGAAACAAGTACTAGGAGCCACAGAACCACAGCCCAGTTAAGGGAGGTCGCGTGCACAGTGGCTGTTCCCTAACATGACATCACCTGCATAATTAGAACCTCCTTAGAGGGGCTGGAGAGATGGCTCAGTGGTTAGGAGCACTGACTGCTCTTCCAGAGGTCCTGGGTTCAATTCCCAGCAACCACATGGTGGCTCACAACCATCTGTAATGGGATCTGATGCCCTCTTCTGGTGTGTCTGAACACAGCTAAGGTGTTACCTATACATAGTAAATAAATAAATAAATATAAATAAAGTTGAATAATTTAGCTTTAGTTTCCACTTATCTGTAGGCCTAGCACTCAACAAACAGAGACTTGGTTTCAACCTAATATTAGTTTGTAATATAGTAATGTATTCTCCCAACTGAGTCTTCATGACTGGGTGCAATAGGATCTGAATAGAGAGCAAATGCTTAGCTAACGAATCATTTTATACACTGCACACAAGTGATAATATAAACTGGGCTAAGTTTGTGCTTATTCTAAGGTCTAACCTGGTGGCTGCTTTCTGGCCTGACCTTGGCCAGCAGAATGAAGTAAAAAGAAAAATAAGCTGGAGCCAGGGTTAGGTCCTCTTAGGTGGCCATAAAATGTGAAATCTAGTAATACTTTATTTTTTAAAAGTATCCAAACTGGGTGTGGTGGCACATGACTTTACTCCCAATACACAGGATACAGAGGAAGGCAGATTACCATGAATCTGAGGCCCACTGGTCAACGTAGCAAGTTTTAGGACAGTCAGGGCTACATAGGGAATCCTATCAGTCACTAAAGGGGGCGGGGGAAATATTCCGAACAGCCAAGTCAGGACATCACTGGTGCACGCACACATGGATGGAAACTCTAGGAGGATTCTGAACTCCACATTTGAGTAACCATTGTTTGTGAAGGAGTTACCTATATTAAAACTCTCTAGAAATGTGCAGGGCAGTGGTGGTACACGCCTTTAGTCCCAGCACTTGGGAGGCAGAGCCAGGTGATCTCTGAGTTTGAGGCCAGCCTGGTCTACAGAACAAGTTCCAAGATAGTCAGGACTACACAGAGAAACAGTGTCTTAGAAACAAAAGTCTCAGGAAACTATAGACTGAACTACAAATGTGTTCTCAAAAAGAGCAGAAACTACCTCTAATGATCCTAAGATTTTTCCAGCCTTACAGTTGCTTTTATTGTTTTTGCTATCTTTAGTCACTTATCTTGGGGCTTATGGAGGGACAGGGTGGTGGCATACAGCTCTCAGCACTGGTAGTGGGATTACAGGTGTTAGGTGGAAAAATGTCACCCCAAACCTTACTGGGCTCTTTGTACATTGATACAGCCTGTTTCCTATGTGGGGGGGTGTGCATGATCTGGAAAGCCTTCTCAGAAGAGATGCAGTTCAGCGTGACACCTGCTGCACAGACTAGGCCGTGGGCTCCTAGCTTCCTTGTGCCCTCTCACGGCTTCCGTTTGTCCATACGGTACGTGCGGCCTAGCCCTCCCAGCCAGGCTTCTGAGATGTCTGTAGAAGCTTCTCAGGTTTGCCTTGTCTACCTGTACTTGTTGGTTCCATGGCCTCTCTTAGTTCTTAGAACATCATGGATTCCCTCCAGCTTCAGGTCCTTTATACAAGCCTTTCATACTAACCCACTTTCACAGCTAGACCTTAGTGATGTCTAGCTTGTTGTCTTAAAGCCTAATTCCAGAGTGAATAGTTTTATCTCAGTCTTCTTCCTAGTTTCCTGCATTGAAGGGATTAAGCAGGGCATCAAGGAATGGTGGAATGTGGTTTCATACTCTGGATTAAGAAAGGCTCATTAGGAAGTGATTAGCATGACTTAACAGCATCCGGCAAAGAAGGTTAATCTATGTCACTATTTTACCAGAGAGGAGAAAACAAAAGTCCCTGAGTCCCACCAATACATGACCACGCATGGTATGGATGCACACACAACCATTCATGGTATAGATGCACACACAACCATTCTTGTATGGATGCACACACAACCATGCATGGCATAGATGCACACACAACCATGCATGGTATAGATGCACACACAACCATGCATGGAATGGATGTGCTGCCTTCCTCGATTGGTATCGTGTGGATGTAGGAGACAGCTCCTTCCTCTTCTTCCCTTCTCAAGCTCCATGCTTCTTGTGAGGCTCAAAGCCAACACAGAGTCAGACCACAGGAGAGACATACTCTTAACAGGCGTTCATTACCTTTTCTTCGGAGTCCCCGGGCTGGCAGGTAATCACTCCATCTCTCGAGCCGCCTGCAAACGTTGCCTTACAGTTGGCAAGCCACTGTTGTCAAGAAAAAGAGAAATGGAACATGGGTAGGCCCACAGATGTCCTGAGGACATCCAAATCATGGGGTTTGTCGGGAAGAATTGTTGTGCTTCTAACTAGAGTAAATACAAGTTTGCTGGGATGACTTTCAGGAAAGGAAACTCGAAAGGTTAAAGACTTGCTGAAATGAAAATACCTGCCATAGATTCAGTCATGGCCATTTTAAACCACAATTTCCTTTTTAAGATTTGCTTATTCTTATTTTATGTGTGTGTGTGTTTGTCTGGGATTAGAGTTACAGACGCTTGTGAGTCATCACATGGGTCCTCAACAAGAGCTGCTCTAAACTGCTAAGCCGCCTACCCTGTCCTTTAAAATAAAATTTCATGACCTGATGTGATGGTACATGCCTTTAGTTCTAGCACTTGCGAGACAGAGGCAGGTAGATCTGGTCTACAGACTGAGTTCCAGGACAGGCAGAGCTACACAGAGGGAACCTGTCTCAAAAACAAGCAAACATCAGCATCACCACCACCGCCTCGACCACAGCAGCCGCCGGAGCAGCAAAAACCTGCAACCCAGTAAGCTGTCAGCCATACAGAACAGACGCAGGACATGTCAGCTTCTATGACTGTCACAACTCCTAACTTCACAGTAATTTGCAAATGAGATATTATTATCAGATGACCAATAAGAGATAGAAACCGAGTTTTGATCTGAACTTAAGTCCATCTGACTTCAAAAATCCATATTCTTTTTGTCAGCGTCTGGAGAATTTTATTGGAGGGCATAGATAAAATAGGCGTCTTACATACACCTTGTCACAGATACAATAGTGTCATTCATACGCCTTGTCACAGTTTTTACAGCTGACTCCCTGAGTCTCTGGAGCTTCTCCCTGTCAGAAGGCAGGAATAGCTTCTAGATCTATCACGGAGGGTGGAGGAGAGGGTAAAGAGTAAGAGCTAGGACCAAGCAAAGCCACGAGGACCGGGAGAGAAAGCTGCTCAGAACAGTCAGGAGCAGGAGGGTCTGGGTAAAGCTAACACGAGAAGGAGGTACACTGGTTATTTTTTTGTTTTCTGTTTTTGTCAACTTCACACAAACCTAGACAGATCGATCGGATGGCAAGTCTATGGGCATTTTCTTAAATAGGGATTGTTTTGGGAGGGACCAGTCCACTGTGGGTGGTGGCACACCTAGGCAAATGATCCTAAGTGATGTAAGAAAGCAGGCTGAGAGAGCCCTGGAAAGCAAGCCAGTTAGTAGCACTCCTCCATGGCTTCTGCTTCAGTTCTTGCTTCCTGGCATTTCAGAGGACTGCCTGCCCTGACTTCCTTTCATGATGACCTCTAAGGTCAAACAAACCTTTCTTTAATCCTAACTTCTGGTCATGGTCTTTATCACAGACTAGAGATCTAGATTCAAATGTTGGATAAAGGAAACTGGTTTTAATACATCTCAAGGGACATATAGAACAGATACATAATGTATGTGCTGGTTTCTTGGTGGGGACCTTAGTGCGGGAAAGTTGAAAGCTGAACATTGATTGCTCTTTCCTTGGCTCTATTTGAGCCTCTTGGCCTTTTGACGGAGGTCACATGAATTTGGCTACAACCAGCATTATATGTAGTTCTGTTACTCCAAAGTAGAAACTGGCAATAGACACACACACACACACATTCACACACACCACACAATACTCACACACACAACCACACACAGCACACACACACACACACACACACACACACACATTCACACACACCACACAACAATACTCACACACACAACCACACACAGCACACACACACACACACACACACACACACACACACCCCTCATGGCTGTGCTCTTTGAGTTGTAACTGACTGCCACACACAGAAACACAGGCTTACCGAGAGTGTGGCCTCTTTCCTGTTGTTGTACGTGTCCAAATACTCTTGCAGTTCCAGCACGCTGAACTTCAGCTTGTCCAGGAGCCCACAGGAAAGGAGCTAAAGACAGGAAAACAGTTTGCTTTAAAAACGGGTGGAAATACCAATAGGAAGGTCTAGTGTACAAACAGAAAAGGAGGTGGAAGTAAGGAACTAATATGGCTTCACTTTGGCTACAGCAGGAACTGGAAACTTTAGAATCCAAGCCTTTCATTGGAAACCAATGTTAAGATATGATAGCAATTTTATATATGATTCTATAATCAATCAGTATCAGTGATATTTCCAGTTTTGTTATGGAAGACAGACCTCCAGAGAGATCTGTAAACTAATTTTGTATTTAATTTGTATTTAAAATAATTTAAGATAGAATTAGTTTTCACATTGTCTTCCTTGCTGAGAGACAATCAGGCAGTGGGAAAGACAGACTTTTTCACCTCTTAGAGTAAATGTGGGAGGCTGTGTTGAAAAAAGAAAAATCCAAGGCAGTGTTGCAAAGTTTTCTTTATAAAATCATGACATGATAGTCAGTTGGAGACTCCCAGGTGACTTCTGTGAGTCACACAATCATATCACAGTCAGAATAACCCAGGAGACAGGCGAAGGAGATGGAAGGAACCCAGTGGTAGATTGTTCCAAATTCTCTGAAGTGCCTTGGCTTCAGATGGCAATGTTCACTAGTTAATCTGCAGACCGAGGGACCCTCGAGAGTCATATGACAATCCTATTCTGCTAACAGCTTTGGGAGTGTCTTTAAAATGGGCCAATGAGAGGACCTGAGTTTGATCCCTGGAACCCATTAGTGGAAGGAGAGAACCAAGTCTCTAAAGTTGTCCTCTGACCTTTACAAATGAGGAAGCGTGCACCCTCATGTGTGCAGGCTCGCGTGTGCGCGCGCGCGCACACACACACACACACACACACACACACACACAAATAACAAATCTCTATATGAACATGCCACCCTGCTGAGCAGGACAGGGATACTCACAGTCTCCGCATCCACGAACAGTGTAGGGCACTCAGAGCAGGAGGTGAGCATCTGGGAAGAGCTGACAAATTTGGACCCGATTCCCCTGAGGTTATCTCCAAGGTAACTGGCTGCATCACAGGTTAGGAAGCAGAACCTCTTCTGAATATTCTGCAAGGCAGGAGAGGGATCGTTCACAAAGGCCAAGCTCAACTTGTACACTAGAAAATAACTTTGTGTGTGTTGGGGCGTGGTACAGAAGTTTAAAATAAGTTGGGACGTGGTGGTGCAAACCGGTAATCAAAGACTTAGAGGCAGAGACAGAGGATTGGGAATTCAAGGCCAGCCTGTGTTACATGAGGAGACCCAAACCAAAACGAAAAGTGGGGTTAGAGAGATGCTTAGCAGTTAAGAGAACATGCATGGGATTCTTGTAGAGGGCCCAAGTTTGAGTTGTAGTACACAACTCCAGGGGATTCAGAGTGAACAATCTACAGTATATAATAAAAGCTCCATATGACAAACCCTCAGGCAACATCATCCTCAATGGAGAAAACCTCAAGGTCGTGCCATTAAAATTTGAAAGGAGATAGGGCCACCACCTGTCCCCAGTTCTTTCTACACAGTGCTTGAAGCACTAACCAGAGCAATATGTAACCTAAGAAGAAAATTAAAGGGATATGAATAGGAGAAGAAATAGTCGAACTACCCCCAGAAGACTAGAAATAATAACATTGTTAGCAAAGAAATACTAAAATCCGTATGGAAACAGAAAAGAGTTCAGATAGCCCAGGCAGATCTGAGCAGGAGAACAATGCACAGGGACTACTGGTGCAGATTTTGAGTGGTATTACAAAGCTACAGACAGGACCGGAGAGATGGCTCAGCAGTTAAGAGCACTGACTGCTCTTCCAGAGGTCCTGAGTTCAAATCCCAGCAACCACATGGTGGCTCACAACCATCTGTAATGGGATCTGATGCCCTCTTCTGGTGTGTCTGAAGACAGCGTACTTATAATAAATAAATAATAAATAAATACATCGTAACAAACAAAAGGAAGCTACAGATATACTACCCAGCAGCATATGCCCAAAGGAACAGGGAGAACTAGATTCCTCGTGCAGAGGAATGAAATTAGACCGTCCTCTACCACCCTGCACACAAAATCAACTACAAATGCTCCAATGACATTGATGTGAAGCCCAGCATGCAGCAAGTGATGAGAGCTGGGAACTTAGGCAGTCATCTAGAAGCCACGGCAGTAGGAAAGGCCTTTCTCGGTAGGACAATATCTGCTCAGGAGCCAACCACTGACAAATGGGACCTCCCAGAACTAAAAAGTTTCTGCATAGCCAAGGAAACAATCGACTGAGGGGAAAGCCTACAGACTGGGAGGGAATCTTTGCCAGCTATACATCGGATAGAAGATCAATATCAATATACATCTGAAAGGGGAAACAAAACCCAACAAACCAATGAGTCAACACAGGAATGATACAATTCAAAAAGAGCCATGGAACCGAATAGAGAGCTCTTGAAAGAAGAAACAGGGCTGGAGAGATGGCTCAGAGGTTAAGAGCACTTCCAGAGGTCCTGAGTTCAATTCCCGGCTCACAACCATCTGTAATGGGATCTGATGCCCTCTTCAGTGACAATGTGTACTCATATACAATAAATAAATAAACCTTTTTAAAAAGGAGGAAAAGATAAGTCATGAATGAGTGGAACTAGAACATGTTACACCATGTGAAGCAATACAGATTCTATACTTGTGAGCGCAAAACTAAAGAAGAGGTCATGGTGTCGAGAGGGGGTGGGGGCCTGGGTGAAGCTGGAATAAATGTAGCACTTGTGGTGGTCTGACTAGGAGTAAACGCACAGATTTTAGTGCTTTGTCACCAGGGAGTGGCACTACTAGGAAGTGTGGCCTTGTTAGAGTAGATGTGGCCTTGTTGGAGGAAGTCTGTCACTTGGGTGGGCTTTCAGGTTTCAAGTGCTCAAGCCAGGCCCAGTATCTCGGTTTCTTACTGCTGTTTGCCAGTCCAGATGCAGAACTCTCAACTCCTCCAGCACCGTGTCTGCCACATGCCACCATGCTTCTTGCCATGACAATAATGGACTAAACCTTGTAAACTCTAAGCCAGCCCCAAGTAAATGTTGCTCCTTATAAAAGTTTCAGGGTCATGGTGTCTCTTCACAGCAATAAAAACTATAACTAAACTAGTACTCATGTATGAAATTAAAAAAAAAAAAACAATATTATTTAAAAAGGAAGAAAAACCCAAAGGTCTCATTCTGTAGTCCCAGGATAGCCTGGACCTCACTATGTAGCCGAGGCTATCTCCAGCATTGCAACAATCTGCCTGCCTCTGCCTTCCAAAGCTCCAGATTACAGCCACGAGCCACCTTGCCTGGTACTAAAAAAATTTTTTAACCATTATGAAAATGTCCAGTGTGTGTCCTAAGGAAAAGGAGAGGGGTTCAGAGAGACTAAAACAGCCTCGCTGAAGATGCCCTTAATGTTCTGAGTGACATCTGTGCTGGCTAGAGTTCTGCTAGCTCGACACAGGCTATAGTCATTTGGTAAGAGGGAACCTCCACTGAGAAAAATGTCCCCACTAGATTGGCCGTTAGGCATGGGTATAGAACATTTTATTGATTAGTGATTAATGAGGGAAGGTCCAGCTCCTTTGTGGGTGGTGCCAACTCTGGGCAGGTTGTCCTGGGTTACAAAAAAGAGCAAGCTGAGCAAGTCACAGGGGTCAAGCCAGTAATGTTCCTCCACAGTCTCTGCTTCAGTTCCTGCCTGGCTTTCCTCAAGGGTGGGCTGCAAGTTATAGGCTGGATTAACCATTTCCTCCCCAAGTTGCTTTGGTCATGTTGTTTTTTTTACCATAGTTTCTTACCACTGAGAATGTCAACAGAAAATGGAGTGGCAGAGATAAAAGGTCCTTTCATGACAGCTGACCTGAAATCACTTGAGTTCAGTGTCTCCATAAGGGTAAGGCAAAAAAAAAAAAAAAAAAAAAAAGAGGGTGAATCACTGTACGTAGAGAGACTAGTCTCTAGAGGAAAAAATAATCACATAACTCTAGAGGCAGCAGTGAGCCTGCGGCTTGTGACCCCTTTAGAGATCTCAGGTCAGACATCTTGCATATCAAATGTTTACATGATGATTCACAGCAGTAGCAAAATCACAGCTATGAAGCAGCAGTGAAATCATTTGATGGTTGGGGGGGGTCCCCACAACATGAGGAACTGTATTAAAGGGTCACGGCTTTAGGAAGGTTGAGAACCACTGCTCTGTTGAGACAACAGACCCTCGTGAAGCCCCCAGCCAATGGCTGTCTTCAGGACGCTCCAGGAACATACCTTAAACAGAGAGGAGAACACATGAAATGTGTACACAGCACAGGAGCCGTCTGAGTCACACATGAGCTGGTTAATGTGGCTGCGCCAGGCTTCCTCGGCGTCATCACAGGCGGCGGGCTGAAAGGCAGCAAGGATGGCCGAGAAGAAGGGCGAGGGAGGGGGAGACACACCCCTGTCACCTTCTCCAAAGCTGGAAAGCACGGACACCACAGTCATCAAAAGGCTGTACAAGTC
The DNA here is from genome assembly GCF_963924665.1 of Micromys minutus. Lineage (NCBI taxonomy): Eukaryota > Metazoa > Chordata > Mammalia > Rodentia > Muridae > Micromys > Micromys minutus. The sequence continues at coordinate 9,044,420 of NC_137964.1, read as the reverse complement.
CTACCCCTGTGTGTCTGTGTCAGCCTGACGAGGCGGCCCTTTGGGTCCTTTATTCCCTCCAAGGGCCTTCTAGGGATTTGGTTTTCACTAGAGGTCTCTGAGAGCTTTTGGTTCCTAGGAAATAGATCCTTTTTTATTTGTATGATTCTTTTTACAGTTGGGTGGGGGGGGTGGTTTAAAACTGGTCTCACTATATAGTCTTGGTTGGCCAGAAACTCACTATGTAGACCAGGCTAGCCTTAAAGTCACAGATTTACCTGCCTCCTGAGTGCTGGCATCTAAGGGGTTCACCACCATGCCTGGCATTTCCAATTCTTTTGTACAGGCTTACATGTCTCATAGCCCTCAGCAAGCCTTTGTTCTCCCAGGGGCCAGGCCTCACACTAAACATCTGCCTCCAAGCCCTTTACACATTGCCTTCAGAAAAAAAAAAAAAAACAAAATAAAAAACAAAAAACAACCCTCTAATCCTGCTTTGGGTTCTTCACATTTGTCTCTGATGTAGACAGACAAGGAAAATCTGTGCACAAACTCTGGGAATACCAAGGTTCGGGGAGGCAGGACAGGAATGAAGAACAAAAGAGTGGGCTGGAGAGATGGCTCAGCGGTTAAGAGCACTGACTGCTCTTCGAGAGGCTCTGAGTTCAATTCCCAGCAACCACATGGTGGCTCACAACCATCTGTGATGGGATCCAATGCCCTCTCCTGGTGTGTCTGAGGACAGCGACCGTGTACTCACATACATGAAATAAATAAATCTTAGAAGAAGAAGAACAACAACAGAGTGAACAAGACAGACCGGAAGGAAGGCAGGACGGGAAAAGTCCTGCTTTCTCCATTCCATCCCCCCCAGCCTTTTCCTCTGATGGTCAGATATCCTGTGTAGCCCCGGGCTTTGACTTAGCTCTGTGAGTATAGCATCTCGACTTTCTCCTAAAGTAGATCCAAACCGCACTGTAACTTGTGACTTATGGCAGATGCTGGATCAGTGCAAGGTAGGATGTTTCCACCTATCTGGCTTCTCTTTGAGCTGATCTAAGTCACTACTTTTAGAGGCATTGGCCACCACGCCACAAGACACTCCATTAAAGAGTAGGACCTTAGCTTGTAAAGAGCCTGTAGGTTGCTTCTTTAACTCGGAAAGAATTCATTTTCAAGCTTAGCTCATATCTTATCTTCAAAGCTTCACATCCCCAGGGCCTTTTGGGGGGCTTTTCATGTTCCTTTCTGACTCTGTAAATTCTTAGTCCCATGGAAAAGCCCTCCATGGGGCTGGGTGATTGCATCTCAGTGAGGTTGTGTCAGCTTCCACATTAGAAGGCCTCTGCAGTAAGAGGATGTGTAGCCTGTGTGTCATGTGGAGCTAGTGAGGGCGTGCATGGCACACGGTATGCTGCGCATACTAATGCTAACCATTTCCCCGGGGCTGCCTTGCCTTGCCAGAGTGTACTGGTCCAGGCCCCGATTGCCTTTTTCCTCCGCCTCAGTCATATCCAGGCTGAAGCTGTCACTGCATTCGAACGCTGCAGGGAGCTCATTGATGGAACTCGAAAGATCATCTTCGTGCACGGTGGTGTCCTCCTCTTCGGGGACTGCCTCAGCCTGTGGTGACAAAATTTTAAACCCCAACGTGTAAGAGCAGACCTTCTGGATTCAATGCAGCAGAAGGGAAACACTGAGAGGGAGGGAAACGGGCTTAGAAATTCTCTGACGTATCCTTTCCCCGCCAACTTCCTTTTGGTGGCTGCCATAATTATCCCCAAGGGCTTGGTAGATTATCTCTATGTTCAGACTGTATGACGGCTAACTTCAATATTGTCGGACAGACTCCTCCCCTATCCTGTCTAGCTTCTGTGTTTACAGATTAGCAGCCTCGGCTCTGTGTATAGAGTACTTGCTCAGTGTCAGGTTGGCCATCAGAGTTAAGCCAGAAGAGAAGCGATAAACCTTTGTAGTCATAAGAACTCAGCAGCCCCAGAGCAGATGATATGTACACTAATGCCTGGACCGGTCCATGGAGGTCCACCTCACAAGACTACTGTAGTTCTAACACCCAGAAAGAAGCCAGACACAGATAAACTTTGATTTTGCAGCCCATGTCTTAGAGACAGGCACATCCAGACCTGTTCTCCAATAGGAAATTCCTTTTCCAATAAAGGCTAGAATACAAATACATGGGTCCAAGGTACAACAGATGCTCAGAGGGGAAGCTGCAGCGTGCCTCATACGGTGGTGACAGGCTTTCTTATACAGAGGGCACCCTATCACTCGCCTGCATGTAGGTGCATCCTACCCTCCTAGGGTAGTGGCTAAGGTGAGCGTGTAGCTCTCATCTCTTACCTGACCACAGAGCAGTAAACAATAGCAAGAAACCCCTCGAGAGCAGGCAGATCTTGGGTCAGTGAGAGGCAGGGAAGAGATACACAAAGTAAAATGGAAAGAGAGGCTGGGCTTGACCTGAGGCAGGGTGAGGGTGGGGAAGTCAACTGGAGAACAGCCTGTTCTGTGAGAGGAAGGAAGGCCACGGCAGAGGGAGGAAGCGCACATACGTGCTTCTGTGAGTCATCTTAAAAATAAAATCAAGGAGAAAAAGAATTGTCTGGGACTTAGACCTTTACCGTGGTCTAACATCTGGCCATTGGTTTACAGTATTCTGAATTCAGGATTAATGAGGAGAAATGAGCCAGAATGCTAATGCTGTATTAGCGAGTCGGGACGGTTCATGTCTTTGGTGGCGCCAAGTTCTTACGGATGAATCTATGTTTTCTCTAACATCGTAACTATATCAAATACCACAGAATTTAGGTCATGAGAAAACAGAGGTATCAAAAGTGAGACCGAATGTTTTATTGAAAGAATTAGATTATTTCTCTCGAGAGAAGTCTATCTGTCTGTCTATCTATCTATTGACTAGCATTTAAAAGAAAAATGGAGACTGTACTCATGCTGAGAAATAACATACTCAGTGTGTCAAAGATAGTTTTACATGTTTTCCCAAGAAATTTAACTTAAAATACTCTAATCTTGGGACTAATGTTCTAGTATTTTCAAGAGTTTTCCCAGGGGACTCTATTTTTTGACAAAAGGGGGGGGGGGAGTTCTAATGCTGAGAGTTCCAATTAATTTTTTTTATTCTTCCGTTTGAGTTGGGGCAATCTTAGAAAGAATTCTTATTTTAGCTCTGATTTTTTTTTCTCTTTCAAAGTTGTAAAACTATAGCCAAAATCAAGATATGCTCTATTCTAACAGTGACAGACTATTCTGGCATCTCTAATATAAAGAAATAAAATTCTACACTAAAGGTCATATGTGTGGTTACAGCACGCACATGAATAATTTTATGGGCAGAATATTTTCTGTGAATTTTGATAAAATAAACCTTAAATGAAATATCCACAAGATTTTTTTTTTTTGTCTTAAAGCCAACCTTTTAAAATAAGGAAATTATATGCATTAGGGAGTAACTCTTCTCAGGGAGTCTAGCTCGGAGAGTTTTATGCAAACTTGGCCTAAGTCTGTGTGGCCGCATTAAATATTCCAAAAGGCAAGCATCGAATCAATGAGCAAATTGTATCCTCAGTTCCTACGCAGGAAAAAAAATTCCACCCAGTGCGCACACACTCCTACCTCTCACTTAGAGAACTGTTTTATAAAAGCCTCCCCACTCTCCGAGGCTTCCTTTTGCAGTCAGTAGTCAAGAATTTCAGTTTCCAAAGACCTCAGGCCAACTCTCTCCACCAAAGGGAGGTCTGCTCAAGTTTGTGAGCATAAAACAACTTCAAAGCACAGGGAAGGGCAGGAGCTTCATTCCTTTCAAACCAGAGGTGTAAAGCCCCTCGACTTTGAACCTCCCTCTACAAATTCTTAACTAGGACTCTTTCCCCCCTTTCCTCACTCCCCTAAGGGAACTGCAATAAAAATTCCACAAATCTCTTCACCTTTGATCCCTCTGAAACCTGCAGATTATTTACTCCAGGCAAAGACGCCTCGAAGCTTGCCATCCTGGCATTGAAGGAGTGAGGGTCTGCTGGCGTGGAGTCACTGGTCAGCAGCTCCATCGGATTGGCCTCCTCAGAGGGGGAGAGATTCATGATCTGTTTAGAAGGCAAAGCAAAGGACATGTAACAGGAAGTTCCTGTCAGAAGAACACAAACCATTGCTCCCCAGTAGTTGGTTGACAGGAATAATATTTCTAAGTTCTCTATATCATCAATTGCTATCAGCATATTAACGTAGCAGTGGGCAGCCCCTAATGAATCTGGCCTCAGGGTACCAACTGCCTACAGCGACCTCCAGAGAAGAGGCCACTGAGACACTGAGCGGTCAGATTTCAGTTCAGCCGCCATAAAGTTTATTTAGCTGGAAACAAAACTCCTGAATTAATTAAAAAAAAAAAAAAAGTCCAAACCAAACCCAAGGCTTCCCAACTCACCAGTGGGCGAGTCCCTACTTACGAGGTCTGAATGTTCCAGGATCTGGCTGGCTGTGAGGTCCTCCTCCTCCGATGACTCATCTGAATCCTCATGGCTCATCTTGTTTAGGCTGGGAGTACTTCTCGAGAGCTGGCGCTCCTCCAGGATCTGCATATCACACTTGTCCAGGCTGTCCAGGGAGCGCCTGCGTACTCCCCAGTTGAAGTTGTCCATACTCTCCCCCTGGAACATACCACAGTCGGCTCTTCATGCCCCAGTCCGCTGGCGCACTCACCTTCCCACAGTCAGTCCCAGCGTAGAAACAACCATGGTCTCAAGCCCTCCCTCAGCTGCTGTGATGCTCAGACTCCAGTTTACCCACAAGAGGAGACAAAAAGAAGGGAAGCTTTTCGGGAAATGTGCGTTATCTCACAAGAACAAGTAAAGGCACACTTCTCTTTGATGTGTTAAAATATACATACACATACATATGTATATATGGTTTTTTTGTTTTTTTTTTTGAAACAAGGTCTTATTGTGTAGCCTTAGATGGCCTAGAACTCACTTTGTAGACCAGGCTAGCCTCTAACTCACAGAGATCCATCTGTCTCTGTCTCTCTCTCTCTCTTTCTCTCCTTCGCTCTCTCCCAAGCGTTGGGATTAAAGGTACCACACCCATTAGGAAATACATATTTCTTAAAGTTTAATTTTGGTAAACCCTAGAAAACTTTGTGTTTTTAAAAATCTGTCCAAAAAAAAAAGAGGGAGATTATTAATATTAAAATAACTTTAAAATTAGTGTATACGTCCTCTCCCCGGCCAGCCTCTGTTTAGTTTTAAGGAGGAGAAACAAGTATGCTTAGAGCACATTCCAGAATTCCTTGGCTGTTAAGTAGAAGCACATTAGGTAAACATCCCAGACTGTTTTGCCACAGCAGATTCCACGGCGGTGGGGGGGGGGAGGGGGGTGGGCAGAGTTAAAGGCTGTGAGTGCTGTATAAAGGTCAAGGGGCCATGCACTAATAGGAAGCCACATCTTGGCTTTTGCTTAAGACTCATCTTTAAATTGTCCCAAGCTGGGAAGTGGTTACATTTTTTGCCTCTGCTCTGAAGACTTCCTGCTGACTTGCCCATTCTGATTCCGCGAGAACTGGCTTTGTCAAACAAGAAAGTATTAACTCCTGGACTTGGATCTCAGATCTTCTCTACAAAGCACCAGCCATTAGACAAGTCTATTTGGCTGCCATATCCTTTTCTTTTCTGCAGAAATGAATGCGGGGGTTGGTTTTCTGTCTCTTGGAGCAGGAGTAAAGGAAGATATCTATACGGCACTGGCCGACTGTGTGTGTCAATTTGACACAAGCTTCGGTCATCAGAGAGGAAGGAGTTTCAGCTGTAAAAATGCTTCCATGAGATCCAGCTGTATGGCTTTTTTTAAATGAGCGATCAATGAACCCATTGTGGGTGGTGGTATCCCTGAGAGGTGGTTCTATAAGAAAGCAAGTTGGCTGCACAAACCTTGAGGAGCCAGTAAACAGCATCCCCAACGGCCTCTGCATCAGCTCCTTCCTCCAGGTTCCTTCCCGGTTTAAGTTCCTGTCCTGACTTCCTTCAGTGATGGACAGCAATGTGGAAGTGTAAGCCGAATAAACCCCCCTCCTCCTGAGTTTGCTTTTTTGGTGATGGTGTAAGTAAGTAAGGCGCACTCTGATGATAAACAAGAAGTCATCTGAGTAAGACCCAGCACTCCATCTTTTGAAACAGGGCCTAATGGTTCCTGAGGTATAGAAGCTATGCTTCTGATGGGAGGTCAGCGAGCAGCATAATAGTCCAAGAGTCACGAGAGAGCATCAAATACAGTAAGTATGAGGCTTTACTCCTCTGGTTCCTGGTTTTAGATAAGGTGGGTTTCGTGGACCAGTCCTTGGTGCCACAGACCTCACCTCTAATAGGTGTTGGCAGCCTGTCCACGGTTTGTTTTGACTATTTGTGGAAGAAGGCAATAGTAAGACTCCTAAGCACATCACTGCAGAGAGAGAAAGTGTTACCGTCATCTGTCCTGTTATGGGATTTTCAAGCATTTATTATTATTTTATGTGTGTGCCCGTGTGTATGTATGAGTCCTATGTGCATGCAGTGCCCTCAGAAGCCAGGGGAGGGAATCGGATCCCCTGAAATTAAAGTTACAGATGGCTGTGAGCAGCTGGGGTGCTGGGAACTGAACCTGGGTCTGTATTCATGCCACATGGGTTGGACCTCCCTAATGCGAAGTGTTCCCAAATCCCAATTGTTCTTCAGTGCCATCATGGAGCTCCCAAGTAAAAAATTCCGTGGTACAGGTCACAGTCAAAACCCAGGACCACTAAAAATGCTGTAAGAAATTACCATCAGGCTAAATGCAGAGGAAATAAAAATGAAATTAGCATTTAGACTTGAGGCTCATCCCAAAGAAACTGTGCATATTACGCGTATGCAAATATTCCAAAAGAAATAACACTCTCAAATCTGAAACACTTCTAGTCCCAAGAATTCAGAATAGGAAAACTCAACCTGTACCGGTTTCCCCCAGATGGCTGTAAGAAATCACTACTAAATAATTCGGGTTTCTTCCTGGTGGGAACAATTAATTCCTTGGTTTAGGGCTTAATGTAGCTACTGTGGTGGGAATATGAAAAAAAAATGTATAAGACCAAAAAGTCTTGAAAGAAAAGCAAAATGTAATTTGTAAAAAAAGAAAAATTAAAATAAAGGGAGGGGGTGGGAGATAAAGAGAATGAGGGTGTGAGAATCTGTAAACACAAACTCACAACCCCAATTTTTCTTGTGCCAAATGAACAGACGTGGTTGGGAAGGCTCCCCCAAGCTACAGCTCTGGAGGTCTCCTCCACAGATCCGAGCTTGCAGCATCGCAGCGGTACGAAAGGTTAAGAGGCTGCTACACTGGGCACAGATGCTCTTGATGTGGGGGAAACTGAACCCACTGGGCATGAGAACTGGGAGGCGCAGTTAATATCCGTCTCTATAGAGGGTATGACAGCTCCATTGCAGGCAAGGCCATTGAAATTATTTCCCTTGTGGTAGCTGAGAGGTCTAGCTCCCAGAGAAGGTCCACAGTGGAAGGACTATGGGTGTAGCTAAGAGGAAGAACACGTGCCTAGTATTGTTAACGGCTCTTGGGATCGATTTCTAGTGTACATAACAAAAGTCTATAGTGCGTAAAAGTCAGCCCAGCTTTTAAAAAATTATTATTATTTTAAAGTATGAATGTTCTGTCTGCATGTACGCCTGTGTGCCATGTGTATGCTGTGCTAGATCTCTAGGAACTGGAGTCAGAGATGTTTGTGAACTGCCCTGTAGGTGCTGGGAACTAAACTTGGGTCCTCTACAAGAGTAGCCAGTGCTATTAACCGCTGAGCTATCTTTCCAGCTCCAAGCCCAGCTTTCTCAGCATGGCAAAAAATACACTTAGTTGGAGCCACCCATCCTGTCTCTCCACCATATGCCCAACTTGTACCTTAGATCACATACAAAGAAAAAAGGCAAAACCCTGTGTATGCGTGATGCCAGATTGTGTATGTGTGTTGTGTTTGTGAAAATACAGAGTAGCTATTTCAGGTGGACCATATGCACATACAGTTCTCAAACTTAAACATAACACCCAGTTCATACTGAGAGAGTAGAATATCGTCAAATATCCTAGAAGTGTCAAAGATAATATCTCAAAATTATCTAAAATGAAATTGTGTTAAAATGTTATTATTAGAGTGCCAGAGATTGAACCAGGTCTTAGTGCATGATAAGAAAACACCTTCCTATGAGTTTATCCCTAGCCAAAACAAACACCAACCAACCCACCAAACAAATAAAACAACCCCCCTCAAAACAAAACAAAAAACCAAACAAACCCCAAAACAACCCCTCCCCCAAACCCAAAACATCAAATACATTTTTTCAAATAAAGCTACTTAAAGTGAGAGGGACATGGGTCCACTTGCTTATGCTGATCTAGGCCAGGGGTCAGGCATCACCATTATCAGCCCTGTCCTTTTCTTGCAGAACACAACTTTACCTAGTTGCCAGATACAGAGAGATTGCTTTGGGTTCTTAGAAAAGGAAGTGTGTGTGTTTTTTTTTTTTTTTTTTTGTTTGTTTTTTTTTTTTTGATTTTTGTTTTTCCAGTAAGTGCTGGGGCTAGAACTCAGGGCCTCACTCCATGCTAAGTAGACACTGTATCACTTAGGTACATCCTCAGCCTGATTTCACCATCTACAGAGTGGAAGAGACAGCAGGGGCCTGCCCATAAATCATAGTCAAAACACTTATCGATCTCCTCTCAAGAGATGCAACCATGCAACTTCTAGAACTAAGGATAATAAAGCATTATATTTTAGAAGATATTTCGATACTTGAGCAGCCAAGGGGTGGGGAGGGCCAAAACCAAACCAAATGAAAACAACAAACAAACAAACAAACCCCGCCCCCCCAAAAGCCTCTTCTATCACACACTTAAGTAGAAGTCTCCACACAAATAGGCAGACGTGCTGCAGGGAGGGGGAAGCTCCGATGTTACAGAACCAGGACACAAGATACAAAGATACAATGCACCTGCCTGCACCAGAATTGAGTAAGAGTAACAGTCTTACCTGAAGTTCCTGGGGAGCAGTGTGAATGGACAGAAAAACAAACAAAAGGTCTATTTAAAATGATTGTATAAAACACTCCAGTGCATATTAGTTTCCACACAAGTGACTGTGTTAGCAACAAATTCTTCAGTAGACATAACTCTACAAAGAAAGGAAAGTATGCCCGAACTCCAAGGAGAAACTCACTGTTCACCCTCAGAGTTCCTGTGGGCCTTCCTGTAGGTGATGAGGATGCAGTGATGTCATGAGCCCACTTGCAGAAGCGGCTTCTTACTTCCTCGACAACATTGTTTCTCTTTGAGACAACATTGTTTTTTTTGAAAACACTGTTTCTCTTTGACAACATTGTTTCTCTTTCAACAACATTGTTTCTCTTTAATACCTATTTATTTAGAAAGTTTGAATATTTGTTTGTGAGGAAATGTTTAAATGCCATGGCAGAGGAAAGAGGGTCAGAAAGTGTGGTCATGATCTGGTCCCTACAGACGGGAGATTGACAGCACAGGGACACGGCCCCTTTTAAAAAGCCTGCAAACTCCAAGGGCAAAAAGCTTGTGATGAAGATTTTATTCAGATTCCAAAATTAACTTGGGATTTTGCTTGTTTCTTTGTTTTGTTTTGGCAACCATGTTTTGAGGAAGAAGCCAGAGTATGCTTACACCAGCTTTATCAAGGGCTATTGGCCATTGATGGGATGGTCTGATGACTGGTATAATGTCTGCTGCATGCCTGACACTGTGCCACGAGACCTGCACAGAGCATTTGACCCCTCATGTAGGTCCACAGGAAGGTTTTTTTTTTTTTTTTTAAGATGTATTTAATGTATATGAGTACCCTGTGGCTGTCTTTAGACACACCAGAAGAGGGTATCAGATCCCATTACAGATGGTTGTGAGCCACCATGTGGTTGCTGGGATTTGAACTCAGGACCTCTGGAAGAGCAGTCAGTGCTCTTAACTCTCATCCAGCCTTGGAAGTTTTTATTATACCCACTGGCCCAAGGAGCAACCTAACATTCACAATGACTCAAGCTCAAATGTTTCTATGTTACTGTGCTCTCGACATCTCCGTGTCTTTTATTTTATTGTAGTTCAGAAACTGCAAGGCATCCTCAAGAGGTTTTCATCTTTATTTCTGAAATAGGGGTTATCTGTGTTGACTAGGCTAATTTTGAACTCCTGGGCTCAAGAGACCCTCCTGCCTTCAAGTACCTGGGATTACAAAAGTGTTTTGCCTGAATGGATCTATATATACCATTCACATGCAGTGCCTGCAGAAGCCAGAAGAGGGCGTCAGATCCCCTGGACCTGAGAGTTACACATGGTTGTGAGCCACCAGTGGGTGCTGGGAACTGAACTCAGGTCTTCTAGAAGAGCAGCTGGTGCTGTTAACTGCTGAGCCACCTCTCTAGCTCTCTAACTTTAGATGATAACGGAGCTGAGGTGATTTTTAGTTATCACTTGCTGTTGGCTAATAGCAGATAAGCTCAGGTATCCATCACTGATTGTCCCTGGAACACATCAGTTTTGTTTGTTTTGCTTTTCCCGGGGCTGAGATGTCGTCGAGCCTGTTAGACTTGGGAGATAGATATTCTGCTACTGAGCTAGCAGTCCTGGAATTGTGTCTGAGTGCCTTCCAGGCCACTCTGTGTAACACTGTCCTGGGACTGAGACAGGAGGATGCCTCCCTTGATGTTAGTTTAACTTCTAGAAAGCAAAGGGCGCTGTGATTGAACCCTAACCTAAGAACAGCTTTAGGTCAGCAGCTGGATCAAGGAACCCCTGATGTCAGCTGAGCACGCAGCCCTGGCCTTATCATTTCGAAATGATCTTCGCTGCATTTAGCAAATTCGTTCTTGGTCACTAATTATGGTTAACAAATCCCCTGCAATCCTCTTAATAGGTTTAAGAACAATTTCAGATGAAAATTAAGCAAGGCATTCATTTGAAGCTTGCCTTGGGGTCAGTACTCTTTCTTTTCTTTTCTTTTCTTTTCTTGAGACAGGGTCTTACTCTGCAGCCCTGCCTGTCCCAGAATGCCAGACTGGCCTCAAATTCAGAAATCAGTTGGTTTCAGCCTCCCCAGTGCTGATACCACAATCTCCGGAAGTACTTTTTCTTTTACTATCTTCTATGGGGGTGGGGCAGGGAGGTAGCAATGAAGATAGAACCCAGGGCCTTGAGTATGGTGGGCAAATGCTCTGCTGTTGACTGACGCTGCCAGTCTCAGCCAGTACTTTGACACTCTCATGTCTGGGCTTACTCAATGTGCTGTGTACTCTCACCTCTCCTGCTGGGACAGATATGGGGCAAACATGGCCCTGGGAGGACAACAGAAGCCAGTACTTGGGCCTCAACTAGACATGAGTGAGTGGGGTTTACCAGAAGTCACACTGTTTTCTGTCAGCTACTCAGACTCTCATTTTCCCATCAGATCACAGTTAAGTTAGGAGGCGCCTACTTACTGCAGGCTGTAAGCAACTTCCACTCTGGCCTTTAACTGTAAGGGCTGCAGTCAGGAAGGAGGAGAGCGCATTTTGTTAACTGGGGATTAACCAAGGCAGCATTTCAAGAGTTTTCATTCCCCAGAGGCAAGACGCTACCTCTCCCAGGGAACATGCCCAGAGTTGTACAATCAAAGAAGGTCCTCCTCCTCCTCCCTGCCCTCCAAGAGCAGAAATGGATCTGATTATTACCATTCCAAACAGACAGTTAGTTCTGTACACGCCTGCCAGGATGTCTGGAATGCCGACCACCAACTAACCCTGAAGCAGGGGTAAGACAGCAGGTCTCTGTCTCATGCTTTCTAAGCACTAATGATTTCATTAAACACAGGAATGCAGAAGCCGGAGGGCTCCCATCTCATGGGGGTGGCATCGCAGGCTTTGAAGTGACTGGGTCTCAGGAACTTTCCATTAGAAATGAGATTGTTAGAAATGATGCATTCCTGTGACTTAAAGAAAAAAATCTCCCTCAGACTACACATACAGCTGTTGGGTAGTCACTGCGATTCAGATCTCTGCCATTTAGAAATAAGTTGGCAGCTTTTGCTTGGGGCTCAGACAGGAAGGGCGGGGTGATTTGTGCAGCCGGGAAGCTGCTGGTTCTTTGCAGAACTTGAAACAAACCGGAGTTTACAACTTCCCAACTAGAGAACTTGCTATAGAGTGGCCAGTGGAGAAAGCAACACCGTTTCCTCAGGCTGAGCCATTTGACTGTGACAGAGAATACACCTTACCTCCCCGTCCTCCAGCTCCACGTCCAGGAAATCGAAGTCCCTGAAGACTCTGAACTGCTGCTCACTGTTGGTATCATCCATGTTCTCCTGCTCCCTAGTGCCGTCCTCAGACGACACCAGGCTCGTCTGATGCTCCGGCAGATCCAGGTCCCCACACGAAGAAAAAATCACCTAGGAATCAAAAGAAGCCTCTTTTGAGAAACTCACTGCCCTCTGGTTGTTTGTGCAGTGACTGATGTCCATTGGTTCCCTGGACAACTGTGTCTCCGGTACACACCTAATTCCTTAAGTGGGTATTTTTAGAATGTTCTTTTATTATTTATGTTGGACAGGTGCCTTTGGATTAAACTCGCTGCAAACACTCAAGTTCACACACTCCAAGAGCATTTAAGATCTGAACGGCTCTCTCTTAGTGGGACACTACTGTGTGTGTGTGTGTGTGTGTATGTGTGTGTGTGTGAAACAACTAAGCATGTGTTCACAGACAAACTGGAGCAGCTGAAATTTTCCACTGCTCTTGAGCTGACTGAGGTTTGAATCATGTGCTTTCACACGTCAAATGTATAGAAATAATAGTCAGAGGATGATGTCAAGATAGATTATTGTAAAACAAACCACAGGGACAAAGGATTTAACCCTTTGAAAGGTAAACCAGGAATTGGGAAGGACTCATAAAGAAAAGCCACATTTTTAGGCTTAGGTTCTTTGTATTTAGACATTTTCATTTAATTAACTTTTTGAGACAGGGTCTCACTGGCCTGGAATGCTCTGTAGAAAGGAGGGTGTCCTTAAACTCAGAGATAGGCTTGCCTCTGCCTCCTCCCAAGTGCTGGGATTAACACGGGCTCAGTGGCAGAGCATCTGTGTCATATGGTTTCTGGGTTCAAAACCCGGCAAGATCAGAAAAGAAAGGAAAACATAAACTGGAAGTGCCGGGGTTAAAGTGTGTGCTCCCATACCCAGCTGCTGAGACACTTTAATAGACCTTTTTAAAATGGTTGATTTGTTCTGTTTTTAGATAAAGTCTCATTCTGTCTTGTGGGCTGTCCTGGACTCACTATGTAGCCCAGGCTGGACTCACTATGTAGCCCAGGCTGGCCTCAGCCTCCTGAGGTTTACATGTATAAGCCACCATGCCTGACTTAATAGAACTCTGAAGAACTAATAAACAGCAAAGATTTCTCTAGCCAGTCTCTACTGAAGACAGATAGGAAACTAAAAGCTTTCTTCTGTGAACTGAAGACCCGGGGGTTGGGGGACCTATTAGTTGACACTACAACAATGAATGACCAATCAGACGCTCACTGTTGTGGAGGGTTGGAATGCAGAGCTGAAACCATCTTGGAGCATTTTAAGTCTTTGCTGTTAGTTGCTTTTTCTTGTTTTGGGTTTTTCCAGAAAAGGGTTTCTCTCTGTAGCCCTGGTTATATTGGGACTCACTCAATAGACCAGGCTGGCCTCAAATTCAGAGATCCACCTGCCTCTGTCTCCTGAGTGCTGTGATTAAGTTGTCAGTCACCACCACCCGACTATTTTTAGTTCTCTTAATGCCCATGTTTTTTTCACCCTTCAGTCTGACCTAACACCTACTTGATTAATAAGTCAAACCTTTGGAATATATTCTTAGCAAGCCTCTGGCTTCTACCAATCCAAGGTAAGAATGTCATCAGATTGACATCCAGCAGCAGGAAGTCCCTCCTTTGGGGTCACATGCCTGCCATCAGTCTCCCACAATGCATCTGTTGAATGTCCTAAGTTCTAAGTAGAAAACATTCCACGGTGGAACACATCAATCATGTCTTCCTGGATCTGTGTTCCCAGGCCACGGCCACTAAAATGTGGCTCAAGGGCTTAAGACGAAACTGTCTTAATTCTTTTGAGGGGAGAGCCATAGTCTGTGTTGACATTTCACATGACCACTACAATGTCCTCTTGTTCCTTTAAAGTGGACAAGATATTATAAGAACAGAAATAGAACAAACATCTTTCCAAGAAGAAAAAGAATGAACGGGTGTCACATTTCTTTTTTTTTTTTCTTCTTTTTTTCTAGTATATAAAGATAGCCCTGTGTTGTGGACGACATAGATTAGGCATCTCAGATCTGAGAACCCCAAATCTTAAAATGTTTTAAGTCTGAATCTTTCATTATTAATTAATTAATGTACCAAGACAGGATTTATTTTTATTTTTATTTTTTTATTTTTTATAATTCTAGCTGTCCTGGAAGTCACTATGCAGACCAGGCTGGCCTTGAACTCACAGAGATCCTGCTGACTTTGCATCCCAAGCGCTGGAATTAAAGGCATGTGCCACCACATCTGGCTTACATCTGCAGCTTCCCCCTCTCACCAGACAAGGTTTCTCTCTGTGTAGCCCTGGCAGTCTGGAGCTCACTCTCTAGAATAGGCTAGCCTGGAACTCACTGAATTCACCTGCCTTCTGAGTGCTGGGATTAAAGGCATGAGCTGTCACCACCACCATCTGGCAAATCTGAAACTTCCATGTCTGCAGATTTTAGAGAAGTCCAGATTTTGAGGGGTGATCACTGGGTCTACCCCAATTCACCTGAATTTAAAATCCACTGCATCTGGAAACACCCATTCCCGGGTACTGCAGGCAGGGAACACTTCACCTGTTTCCCATGCAACAGGAATCACAACAGGCATCACAAAGAGTCTCAGAGACAGTCAAATGGAGGGCCGTAGAGTCGTCAGCCCGGCCCGATTACCTCCACGGAGGCCCCTTTCCTGGTGAGTGCTGCTTAAACGACTGGGATGTGGCCAGAAAATGTAAGAGTGCCAGTGTGGAGAACCAGCCCTGGCCAGCCATTCAACATAGCAGAACCAAAGGCTCTGGTTTCTCTCTGCTGCACGGGCCATGGTGCACTGAACAAAGCCACTGGAGCAGCCCTCTGATGACGAGGTCACACTACAGAGGTGACTTAAGCAGAAACCCTTTCCCAGCAGAAGGAGCAATCAGTTGACATTCAGTTGACATGTTGGCAAGTTTTCATTGGGTCTCTAACACTTCACCCGTGCGTATGGAGTGGACACCGTCTGGGACATTAAAACAGAGCTCCACAGAGAAATCTGCTTGATGATTCTAAATTTCTTAGTGCGCGCGCGCGCGCACACACACACACACACACACACACACACACACACACACACTTCCAGGTCCTGAGGATTTTACCATTTTTTTCCCCTAAAAATTTGCTCATCATACATAATCTGGATTTTCTATTAATTTCATAAATTTGCTTCTTAGCAATCATCTGTCCACCTAAAGCCCGAGGGTGTTTTCTTTTCTACCTGTAACACCAGCGATAATTTAAACGGCATCACAGATAGACATTTGTAATGTTTTCTTGCTTTGCCACTGTGATGTAACTGGTGAGCCAACTGTAACATTTTGAGTAAACTTTGGCCGGTACTTCATCATCTGTGTTACTTTACGTAAACAAAACGGTGAGGTCTTATTACGATGCCTGTGCAGTGAGCAAAACTCTATCCAAGAGGACGGAGAGGAATGTTTGTCATGGATGGCAACGTGACAGGCACAATTGTGTGTTTGGTAATGTAGCTTGGGCACAGCTGTTTCTCCAGGCAAACAGCAGTGAGGTCTTTCTTGTCTGAGATTACTCTCTGTGGTGTGAGCAGGACTAGCACAGGGGCTGAATGCAGACAGTGTATCAGACTTGTCAGTCATACTGGAGTCTTCACCATCAATGACAGACAAGTCCAAAGGCAAAAGCAATACGATACCCAAATAACCGTGAAGCAGGAGAGAACTTACAGATGGGTTTTTGCTTAGTCCGACTTCCTGGCCGCACAGAGAGAGGACGTGTACCAGCTTCTCTTTCGTTCTTTTCTGGAAAACAAGAAACACAGGGAAGGTTTTTATTCTGGGGCCCCATCAGCATAACTGTCTTCATACATACAGGTTCTGGCCACAGAAAGTGAATGATGGTTGCTTTAGCTAGGATTTTTTAAAAACTACTTTTTATGTATATACATGCACGCTGTCTTCAGACACACCAGAATAGTGTGCCAGATCCCATTACAGATGGTTGTAAGCCACCATGTGATTGCTGGGAATTGAACTCATGACCTCTGGAAGAGCAGTCAGTGCTCCTAACTGCTGAGCCATCTCTCCAGACCTAACTAGGGTTTTTTAATTGCTATAAGGAAACAGTATGACGAAAAACAAGTTGGGGAGAAAAGAGTTTATTTGGCTTACACTTCTAGATCATAGTCCATCACTGGAGGAAGTCAGGACAGGAATCCAAGTAAGGCAGGGAGGGACCTGGACACAGGAGCTGATGCAGAGGCCATGGAGGGGTGCTGCTTACTGGCTCCCCCCACCCACAATGGGCTCCCCCTTTGATTACTAATGAAGAAAATGGCCTCCAGGTTTGTTTGCAGCCTGATTTTCCTGAGGCATTTTCTTGATCAGGTTCCTGCCTCTTGATGACATAAAACTATACATCATAGTTACAGAAACCCCTATAAGGGCTGGCTAGATGGCTCAGCTGGTAAAGAGATCTGCTGTGAATCCCGGCTTCCTGAGGAGGATCCCCTGGCCCTACATGGTAGAAGGAGAGACCTGACTCTACAAGTTCTCCTATTACCTCCTCATATATGATGTTGTTGGTATGTAAGTAATGTGGCACAGTTTCTCAAATAAAGTTTAAAAATATGAAAAACTAATTTGTTTGTGGTACTGAGGAATAAATCCAGGGCCACAATGCATGCCAGGCAAATGCAGTTAGCATAGAGGCGGACC
Source organism: Micromys minutus (assembly GCF_963924665.1). Classification (NCBI taxonomy): domain Eukaryota; kingdom Metazoa; phylum Chordata; class Mammalia; order Rodentia; family Muridae; genus Micromys; species Micromys minutus. The sequence continues at coordinate 9,027,343 of NC_137964.1, read as the reverse complement.
CTCTTATTTATTAATTTATTAGAACAATTTTTATTTCATGGGTAAGGGTATTTTGTCTGCATGTGTGTATGTGCACCACATGTATGCAATGCCCAAAGAGGCCAGAAGAGGGTGCCATGGGGCAGAGCTGTTATTCAGGGAAGGTGTGTGCTATGAAAACAAGTCCTAGCCCTTTCCATAATCATCCAAGAGTTCCCTTGAGATCTCTTCCCGTGTGTGAGAACTTTTAGTTTTAGTAATGCTTGGCTTTCCTTCCATCAGGAATAGATCTGTTTTGTTGCAGAACAAGCCTTTCCTGGCTCCGGTGAGATACTATTTTTACTGTCTGTAGACTGAAAGCGTTCAGTTATTCATAAAGCACAGTGAATTTAAAACTAAGTAGATTTAAATCCCTTTGATTTTTCCTCAATAACATTCTCTCCCAGCCTCTTGTGTATGGGTCTCTTCTAGAACCAAGAGATAATGTGAACCTAGAGATGTTAATGTGCTTAACTGATCACAAAGCCATCCTGTGGATCCCCTTTTTTGCTTGTGCTTTGTTAGATGGAAACTTCTAGAGGGTACTACTCACCCTAAGATCTTCATACTCCTCCCCTCCTCTTTTTTTTTTTTTTTTTTTTTGAGGCAGGGTCTCTCTAAGTCACCTGGACCACCTTGGAATTCATTATGCAGACCAGGCTGGCCTCGAACTCACAGATCTGACTGCTTCTATCTCTCTGATGGAAGGCGTGCACCACTGCTCCCAGCTTAAGATTTTCTTTCTCTATGGAACATGGTTCACTTTTCATCCTAACTTATAGAATTGTCAGTGTGGGGTCATTTCAAAGCCAGGCAGGACAATGTTCCCGCTGAAGGAGGCAGATTTCTCAGCTATTTCCCTAGGTCTTATTCTCAATCTATGGTTCTGAAATCAGTGGAACAAGGCACAGGGCGGAGCCTCCTCATCTCTTTCCTCACCATGACTGTGATCCTTGACCATCATGTGCCACTAGGCTGTGCTGGGCTTCCAGTCCTGGAGATGGCTGTGAGCTGTGTGGTGTGCAGACAGAGTATTGGACTTGCCCAGTACCCACTTATCCTACTTCTGATACCCCAGGCTTGCTTCCTAATCTGGAAAGGTCTCCTCTCTGCCACCTTTAAAAACTGTGTAAGTTTTTTCTCCTGGGCTGGAAAGATGGCTCAACAGTTAAGAACAGTTGTTGCTCCTGCAGAGGGCCTGGGTTTAATTTCCAGCACCCACATCACAACCATCTGTAAGGTCATTTCCAGGGGATCTGATGCCCTCTTCTGGATTCTATGAGAACTGCATACACATGGCGCACAGATACACACATGCAGGCAAAGCTCTCATACACACAGAATCCAAAACAAATCAATCTAACCAAAAGCTCCTCTTCCAGAACTACTGTGGATGTCAGAGAACGGTGGGTCCCCGGCATGAAATCATCGAAGCCCAAAACCATAAAAATGTGGAATCATTAGAATTTGCTGTAGCTCCCTAGAGAAAGGGTCCCTCTGAGAATAAATAGAGCTATCAAAGGTCACAGCAAGGGGTCATGACCTTGGGAAGGGAAGGGAGGTGGGGCAGTAAGAAGAAGAGGAGATCCAAGGCTCTGGATCCCGACATCTGGGCACTAGGGTGCAGCTGTGCTTACAGCCAAGACAAATGCTACTGTAATCCAGATCGTCAATTTTTATCAAAGGCCATGCATTCATTAAGGCTTAGTCAGCCTGCAGTGCCATTGGGGAATGGCGGACCTGCAGGGGGTGGAGCCTAGTGGGAGGAAGCTAGGTTATTGGGTAGGGGAGGAGGGGGGCTCTTAGAGGGGACAGCAGGACTCCTAGCACTTTTCTTTCTCTTTGCTTCCTAGCTGTCATGAGATGAGCCTCCTCCACCGTCAAGTTCCATCAGGATGTTCTGTGCTGCCACCGGCCGGGCCACAGGGCCGAGTGACTGTGAACTAGAACCGCATGAGCCAAAGTCAGCCTTTATTAACCCGGCCCCTCAGGCATTTTGACTTTTTTGTTTTTGTTTTTACACAAAACTAACATGGATAGCATAATAAATCCCCCTTTCACTTAAAATACCTTTCCAGTGGGTGTCTGGCACATGCCACTAAAATTCTTCAAAACAATGCAGGAGTTTTACCTGACAGCTATGGGCCACCAATACTGTGACATTTACCCACAGGATGTACCCAGCCCCAGGCTGTGACAACTAGACACAGAATTCTGGTAGTTCCTTCTGCTCTCTTTGCAAAGTTTGACATGCTGATGTCAACTATGCTTCAAGTTTATGCTCTGAGGAGAAAGTCTAGAAGGCTCGTTGAATGTGTGGCCCAGGCTTCTCTTTATCAGACATGGTATTTGGAAGACTCATTTGGACATGGGTTGGGGACAAGGATCAGAAGTGCTTTCCACATTCGAAGGCTACCACAGGAAAGGGAGACCAGGCCAGATTTTGTCTGCAAACCATAAGAAAGGTAGAGCCAATGAGAGAAGAGGTAAGAGTCAGAATAGCCAATGGCCTGACTTTCAATGCCGTGAGACCCATTACTGAAAGGGCTGGGCTCTAGATGCTAACATTACTGGGTGAATGGCAGAGTTCAGTTCACATAGGGAGCTGTACCTGAGAATACTGGGGTCTTTTCCAGCTCACAGGAACAAGGACGTTGGAGTTAGAGCCTGAGGAGGTAGAGGATGCACTCCGGGTGACAGCCATGGCCCTAGGCTTCCCATCCCGTCCAGAGGAATTCTGCAGTTCATCGTATCGTCTCCCAATGATCGGAGTCTGGAGAAAGAACGGTGCAGAGATATTACGATCGATCACGTGGAAGCTGGGTGAGGTGGCACAGAGGCAGGCAGATGTCTGCGAGTTCGAGGCCAGCCTGGTCTATACAGTGAATTCCAGGACAGCCAGGGCTACGCAGAGAAACCCTGTCTTGAAAAAGGAAAACAAAACAAAAACTGGTCAGGTGATTAGAACCAGGATCAGACACAGAAACGGGTGTTCCGTACGCGTTCTGAGCCATTTGCATAATGAACATCTCCTCACTCTCCTTGTCAGCGAGAAAGCAATGCAATAACTTCATTATGATCTAGACTCTAGAGATGAAGACGGAAGCAAAGTGAAGAAGGCGAAGCCAATTTTTAGCTGTTTAAGCTTGACAGGGTCATTCTCTTTCCCTCTCCTTTTACTCTTCTTGCCACCGCCCCAGTCAGTCAGTCTGTCTGTCTGTTTCTCTCCCTCCTTCCCTCCCTCCCTCCCCTCCTCCTTCCCCCTCTTGTCCTGGTCTGCCTGCCTTGATCTTGCTCCCTAGACCATGCTGGCTTTGGGTTGAAGCCCCGGTTTCCTGCTTCTGTGTGCTGCAATTACAGGCCTCCTTCAACCACACCAACCTTGCAATAACGTCTTATAATAAAAGGATTAAATTTCATTTCCTTCTCTCCAATCTCTAGTCATCAACCTCTATGTACTCACAGTTATTGTCGACGTCTAAATGATTGCTACCCTCTCAACTATTCAAACGGATGACGTCAGGGCCAAAGTGTTCTTAATAACACTTCCTAGAGTTCACTCTCTGAGACTCCCATGGCACGTGGCCAGGCAGGACAGTACCTCCAATGAGGCCTCCACTGGAGACCCTTGAGGTGGCAGAAACTGACCGGAAGCCCCTGTACCTCCCTCCTAAGGTCCTACCAGGTCTGAGCAGTTCTGGGTCCCTGGGAGCTGAGGGATTCCGATTAACTGGCTAATGCTTTCTCTACATTTTTGGATCAAAACAAATTCAAGTTAAAGGCTGAAAAATAGCTCCTCCCCCCAAAGTTAAATATGTCTGTCGAATTAATATCTTACTATCATTTTCTGCAAACTGTATGACACAGGTGTGACATCTTAAACTTGGAAAAGGTGAGTGTCAATGAAGGGATCAATCTCCCCCTCCCCTTCCCATTCCATACTCACCCCCCCCCCTTGCCTCTGTCTCTGCCCTTTGATTGTATGTCCATGGATAGGTGTGTGGGCATGCATTTGATTGTGTGTCCATGGATTTGTTTGTGTGTCCATGGATAGGTGTGTGGGCATGCACTTGTTTGTGTGTCCATGGATCAGACACAGAGTGGGCATGTTCCTGCTTGCACGCAGCACAGGTGGCGGCTGGGGCAGGACATGGGACAGAAGCGTCTTCTCTATTTTCCCACCTTATTTCCTTGAGACAGGGTCTCTCACTGAACTGGAAACCCATGTTTTTGTCCAGTCTGCCCTGTGAGCTCTCAGTGCCTGCCTTTCTCCACTCTACAGTGTTAGGATTATGGACACACATGGCTGGCTAGACTAGCCTTTTTACATGGGTGCTGGGAATCTGAACTCTGGTCCTTTTGCCTGGAGAGCAAGCGGTTCTTACCCACTGAGCCATCTCCAGCCCGTGGTTTCCATTTTTAATAATTCCCATTTGAGAGCCCTGTCCCCATTCATTCTTAAAGGAACAGAACCTAATATAGGCTTCAGATGTCTCCATTTAAAACAAATGTAAGTCTTCCTCTCTAGGCAACCGCTTTTACCCTCTAGGCTACAGGTCAGAGAGAAGGTCACAGCAGGTCAGGACCTCTGAGATGTCGAAGTGGAAATCCAGGGTCTTGCCCGGCAGTTCCTTCGAGGCACTGGTCCACACCCGGTGGAGTTCTATCTTGGAGAGGTCGCTGTGTTGGTAGGAAGGCAATACCAGGCTGGCCGATCGAGAAACAACCAGCTTCAAGATATTCAGTGCTTCCCTCCAGTGAATGCTCTGTGGGCAATAAAGGTCCAGGGGTTAAAAGTTAAGTCCATGTTTTCAGATCCGGTGCTTACTAACGAACAATCTCGTGACCCATCAGAATTCACTTATATCTTAAAAACATAGAGACAGCTCGTAGGAAGGACGGGACGGATGGCATACAGAAAATGTTTATCAGTGGACAAACCACACTGAGTGAATAAGCGAATGATACAGATCTGCTGTGTCCATACTGAAATCACTTCCATCACTGGCTCATAACCCGTTCATTGCTGTGGCCCTTTGATAGGTATGGTGACGCCCAAAACCACCACGTTATTTTTGTATATGTGTGTGTCTGTGTATGTATGTATGTACATATGCATGTATGCATATGCATGTACACACACCTGTATTATTTTATATATACCATGTTGTCTGAACCTTTGGAGGTCAGAAAAGGGCACTCGGTCCCTCTGGAATGGGATTACAGGCAGTTGTGAGCCACCATGTGGGTGCTGGGAATTGAACTTGGGTCCTCTCCAAGAGCACCAGTGCTCTTAACCCCTGAGCTTCCTCTCCAAAGTGAGCATCTTAATATCCTAAGGAAACAGGCCATGTGCTCTGAAGTGTCCCTGCCTCCTGCAAGTACTAACCCGTGACTGAATGACCCTGAGGCCACTACACCCACTCGCTCTTAGAAAACGAGGCAGAGGAAAAAAGAACTTAGAAATTAAATCTTACACTAGATAATTTCTAGAAAACATTGTCTAAAATGTACACTATATGGTTTTGTCCATGTGATTAACCAGAAAGAAAAAATCCAGTGCTTGCCCTTGACATCTGGGATGCACTAAGGACATCCCTTAGAAGAAAGGGTTAAGAATTCACAGAACAGAGAAACAGATGCCTTCCCTGTTAAGTGTGGCATGCGCCGACCCTGGGGAGGTGGAATATGGACTCCCTTCCATCTGTGTGGTCACACAGAACAGATTAGCTTCCGGGCTCTAGACATTCATTTGTTTTTCTGATGCAGTCTCAGGGCAGAGCTTTCAAGAGGTGGTCTCTGGGCATTTGCTGATGCTGGCCCGGTGAAAGAAGAGCCATGCCTCTGAGCCAGGTCCAAAAGACATCTCTGTCTATTAGCTGACATCTTGGCCCAGACGCTGGTTGGTTTGTGTGTGTGTATATACATTTTTAATTTTAATTAATTAGTTTATTGAGACAGGGTCTGGATTGGCCTGGAACTTATTATGTAGATTAAGCTGTCCTCAAATTCACAGAGATTCAGGTGTGTCTGCTTCCTGTGTATTAGAATTAAAGGTGTATGGCACTGAGTTGGGGCTGTGTGTGTGTGTGTGTGTGTGTGTGTGTGTGTATGTGTATTTGGGGGGATGATTTTCTTTTTCGAGACAGCTCTGGCTGTCCTGAAAGTTAACTCTGTAGACCAGGCTTGCCTTGAACTCACAGAGATCCACCCTCTCCTCCCAGCTGCTGAGATTAGCTGTGTGCACTAGACATTTTTATTACTACTTTAAGGGCTGCTTGCTATAGAAACACTGAAATACATACAAAAGCAGAGACAGACAACAAACTGTCACGCTCCTGTCATTTGTTCACGCTTTGGTCACTTTTCTTCATTTATTTCTCTAACTCTTTAGTTTGATTTTGGAGTGTTTTCAGCTGTAAGTTTCTAAATTCCAATAGCAATCTGGCCTGGAACTGGGCATGCGCACACATGGTCTTTCTCGACAGTCCGTCTTTGAAATAAGACACTGACTCGGGATGTTCTCCCGCCTTCTCAGCAAGGCGTGTGCTTAGAACACTCAGCCTGTGTGCCTAAAAGAAAGCTCTGTCCCTCGAAGCAAAAGAGACTCAACAAGAATGCCACTCGGGGTGTGGCCAACCAGCATGGACATGTCATGGGTATGCAGGAATAAGGGGGGGGGGGGTCACATTCCAGATGGCTTTACACCCAAGGGGAAGTGGCCAGCAGGCCTCTTTGGTCTCCCGTGGAGAGCTCTGACTAATGAGCCAATCTACCAATGCTCACCTGTACATATTTCTCAATGGTCTTCAGGACTTCCATGTTAAACTGCTTGACAGGAACGGCAGAGAGGTCCATGTAGCTGAGCAGACTGTAGATGACCTGGAGGAGCGGCTGCTGCATGCTGGGGAGGCCTTTCTCCAGCAACTGCAGGAGGCAAAGCGCAGCCGGTCAGCTCTACCGTCTGTCCAGAAGGACCCAGGCTTCCCACGCCCCTGTCACTGCAATGTGCTTAGGAGAGTAATCAAAAACCCCAGCTATCTTTGTCTTGTCTTTTTAAAAAATATTTATTTTATGTATATGAGTACACTGTTGCTGTCTTCAGACACACCAGAAGAGGGCATCAGATCCCATTACAGATGGTTGTGAGCCACCATGTGGTTGCTGGGAATTGAACTCAGGACCTCTGGAAGAGCTGCCAGTGCTCTTAACCACTGAGCCACCTCTCCAGGCCTTGTTTTGTTTTTTTAAAATTTCTGAAGTACTGGCTGCTGGCCTCTAATTCAGAGATCCTCCTGCCTCTGCCTTCCAAGTGCTGGGATTAAAGGCACACGTAACCACTCCAGGTCAAAATCCTTGTTATTGAATAAATGATAATGAAGGTAATTCAGGGAGGTCTGAAATTATAAATGTAAAATTCAAACAGTATGAAAAAAGACCCAGGAAATAAACCTCAATAGGAAGACCATGGGACACTATCAAAATTACAAATTTAAGGATATGATTTGTTGCTCATCAACTCAGCAAACTGAGAATCTTCAGAATTGGTTATTGAAATAAACAAATTTTTCGTATATCATTAAAGATGTCAATTGGATAATTTAGCAGTGGAAACCAAGAAAATAAAAAAAGGTCTACATTTTTTGTTTGTTTTGGTTTGGTTTTGGTTTGAGATACTGATTCACTATGGGGTTGAGGTTTGGTCTGTTGCTACTTAATGTAATGCTAAATTCTGTACCAGAAGGTTTAGGTGAATTGTCATGATCACAGGCCATTGTGCAAACCTTGTTCCTTGATTTTAAACTATTGGTTCAATAAAACTGGCTATAGCCAATTACTGGAGGGATTAGAGGTAGGTGATGAGATGCCAAATCTTTTAAGTTCAAACTCCACTTTAGAGAACCTGACCTAAGTTTGAACGCAGGTAAACTAAGGGGCTGGTACCTAGCATTAGTTTCCAAGTTACCTCCCAACAAAACCTGAGCCTAGTTCCAGTCTCTAGGCTAATCCCCAACAAGACCAACATTTCCAGGTTACACCCTCAACAAGATCAGTGTCTCCAGGCTATTCCCCCAACAAACCTGAGCCCCATGTTACAAGCCCAACCCCTGCCTAGTGACCACTGATGCAGAGGGAAGCAGAAGTTAAGTTTATGATCTGACTCCCAGCACCAGCCAATTATGTTAAAGGCACAGTAGCGTTCCAATGAGATGCTTGCACATGTACTCCCTGCTTGCTGCTTACTATAAAGCCTTGCCCCATAGACATTTTGGGCTCCCCCACCACCAAAAGCAAATGGCCAGGAGAAATAGCAAGAATCTGGGGTACACTGCTGGGGAGGCAGCAAGCCAGGAGTTAGAAGAGTGAATTAGGGGTGACTCCCCAGTAATTGTCAAAGCCAAATTAAATAGCCACAGTCTGAGTCTCATTTATTTGTAAGCTAGTGACGGATAGGCTTAAATTGATTCTATTACACTAAGTAATCCAAGCTACCCCCAAAATCTTTTAAGCACTGGGCACACTGGTGACTGGTGAGTGCCACCATACCCATCCAAAGTCTCTAGCTCTGGAAATTGGAATCACAGTCATTGTTCTGGCCAGAGGTTGTCTCAGAGGTTAAGAGACTACCATTTGCTGAGGACCTGAATTTAGTTCCCAGGACTCACAAGGTAGCCAGAGACCATCTCTAGCTCCCGAATCTCTTGATAAAAAAGATATTTGATCACTGTGAACCCGGAGATTGTACTGTTTGCTGAAAAACCCCGTTTCTAGTTGTGGTGTGGCTCAGCTTTAGCACACACCTCTAACTACTCTGGCTGGAATACAGACACACCTTCAGTCCCAAACAAAGAAGGTAAAGTTAGTTTATAGACAGAAGTCCCCATGTTTGAAAGTGATGCCTAACTGAGTGGCAAACAAAGTGATGGATCAGAAAGATTTGACAGAACAGGATCTGCCCAACTCTCAAGAGAACAGGGAGGAAAGGGAAGCTACTTAAGAGAGGAGAAGGAAGAGAGGAGGAGGGGGAGGAGGGAGAAGAGGAGGAGGGGGAAGAGGGGAAAGAGGAAGAAGAGGAGGAGAAGGCAGTGCCAGTTTTACTGGGATAGTTGTACAGAAACAGGTTGGATGGAGGAAAAGCCAGAGAATGAGAAGGAGCCAGGAGATTAGAACAGATTGCCAAAGTTAGCATGAGGTCATTCAGGAGAAACTGAGAAGTTTGAATCAGTCGGCTGGGAGAGGAGTTTGAGCCAGAACAGCTGAGTTGATCAGCCAGCCAGAGTTCAGTCTGAAAGAACCAGAAAGGTGAGCTTACTCAGCAGCTGAAAACACTCTGGGTCTAGATTAGATTGTACGGAGGCTAGAAGCTTCCAGGATTGGCCTAGGTTAGCAGATGGAGGCAGTGAGCTTTGGAGACGACAATTTCATCAAGTGAATAAAGGATACTTTTATACTTATTTATTTTTTATGTATGGGGCTCCGGCTTGTGTGTGTCTATATACTACATGCTTGCAGTGCCCGAAGAGGCCAGAAGAGGGCATCCCATCTCTTGGGACTGGAGTTAGGGTGTGAACTGCTATATAGGTGTTAAGAATCAAACTTTGATCCTCTGAAGAGCAGCCAGGGCTCTTAACTCCTAAATACCTCTGCAGTTTCCATAAAGCCTTTATAACAGCTATTTATTTATGTGTATGTGTGTGCCCATGTGAACTAATGTGCACTGCATGTGCAGGTGCCTATAAAGTCAAGACAGTGTCAAGGGCTCAGCAGTTAAAAGTACTGGCTGCTCTTGCAGAAGACCTGGGTTCAGTTCCGTGTATCCACATGGTAGCTCACAACTGTTGATTCTAATTCGGAGCACCAGACGCCCTCTTGTGGCCCGTGCAGGTACTACTGCAAAAGTACCTTTAACACATAAAAATTAGGACACTTTTGAAAAGGCTTAAAAAAAAATTCACTGCTCAAATTTACTGTGATGAACTGACTGAAACTGACTGTGTACTGCTAATCTGTATTGTAAGCCCAAACACTGTAGGATCAGTGTTAATTGTCAGATGGGCTGTACACTCCCCTCCATTAGACAGATACTTTTGGTCTTGAAGAAATGCTGTTTTAAGTTACCTAGACCTAGATAATTACATCAAGAAGAATTAGGACCCTCTTTTTTTGTGGGGAGACCCTAACAGGAGGTGTGCCAGCATACCCCAGGAGGAAAAGAAACACAGAAAAGGCCAAAGGAAGCTCACTGTTACCAGTCATTTGCCCAGAGACTTCATGACCCGTGCACCGCACACATGGGCCTGGGGTCCTACTGTCTGCCTGTGTCTCATCCACGGATGTGCTCGAAATGCACGTTTCTAGTTGTACAGACAAGAGGCACTGACCAAGATTTTCTTTCTAGATTATAATCTGTTAATGAGTTTAGAACAACCAACCACCAACAGACCTAGCAAGGTACTTAGTCCTTGATAAGATCTGACTGCCACTCCCCCCCCCCCCCCCCCCCCGATTCCCAACCTGCTGGGATCACAGGGGTGTGCTGCCTTGCCAAGCTAGGACCGAGTTTATCCCAGCCACGTTGACGGGGATGAGTATAGGGCACAGCGAATGGGGGAGGGGTGAGCTTCAGAGGGAGGATGCTGGAGCTAGGGTCAGTTATCAGGGCTCATCAGTTAACTGAGCCCAGCCTTGGCTTCTTCACAGAATACCCTACTCACTGGTTTGTTGTGCGGATGTAAAACGAATCCATTAGCATTTGTAGACCTTGGTCTACCAACACAAGGCAGACACTGACTGTCAAAGCTATGTAAACATGTGAACCACATCATCCTTAGCGTCAGCGATTACCTCTGCCAGGTAGGTGACCATGTTCAAGGTGATGTCGGCATAGGCTTCATGAAGGTAGCGACAGACCACGTTGACCCATGTGGCGCAGTCCCTTGTGTAGCTGTGTGTTTTGTAAAGAGTCATGACGTGAGCCAGGTTTGACAGTTTAGGGTTTTTCTCTTCCAAGCAAACCTTTGAAGAGAAGCATTAGGGTGATTTAGAGCGTGCCAATGGACAGGAAGAAACATCAGCAAATATTCTAAGTCCTGACAGTCTGGAGACGAGCCCATATGCTTTCTGGTAGCCATGGCGCCTCATTTAATCATTCGCTAGTGTACTGTTCCCCACAAAGATCTTTCGTGTTCATTAACTTTTCTTAGTTATTGTGTGCACGTGCAATTTTAAGTTAATTAATTAATTATAAGTGCACTGTAGCTGTCTTCAGACACACAAGAAGGCATCATATCCCATTATAGATGGTTGTGAGCCGTCATGTGGTTGCTGGGATTTGAACTCAGGACCCCAACTGAACACTGAACACTGAAGAGCAGTCAGTGCTCTTCACCAGCCCATGTGCACACGTATGTGCACGAGCAAGTCAGTGACAGGGAACACAAGTGGAGGTCAGACAACAACCCCAGGAAGCCTGTTCTCTTTTTCCACCATGTGGGTTCCCAGATGCATTCCGATGGCAAGCACCTTTGTCTGCTGAGCCATCTCAACAGCTCCACTTGCCCCCCCCCCCTCCACAGATAGGGTTTCTCTGCGTAGCCCTGGAATTCCCATCCTGGAACTCACTGTCGACCAGGCTGGCCCCGAACTCCTACTGGGATCAAAGGTGTGCACCATACCACTTGCTTCTCTTAATAATGAAGATCAAAAAGCTAATTTGTAACAGCCACCCAGAGGTGTCCCTCTGCGACAAACACAGCCTTCTCCAAACCAGCTATTTCCAACGCGCGTGGAGACTTCCTGCCGGATCCTAAGGCATACCTGAGCAATCCTTTCAGCTACATCCTTACAGAACTGATTGGGATTTTCAAAATGCTGGATCAGCTGAGGCAGGAGACACAGGACATTCAGCGGAAATCCTGGAGAGGAGGCACAGTGGCAACAGATGAGTACTACGTTGTGACTGGTGACAACGGAAAGGAATATACAGGTTTAATTTCTGTGATGCGAAATTGGTTAGAATGGTGGCTTGAGGCAGGGTTTCACCTAGGCCAGCGTGATCGTTAACATGAGCAAGGGTGACCTTGAACTTCTGACCCTCCTGCCTCTACTTTGTGAATGCTGGGTTTATAGGTATGCACCTCAATACCTGGTCGTCTGTGGTACTGAGAATCAAATTTAAGGCTTTGTATAAGCTACGCAAGCTCTGTCACCTGACTGAGCTACATCATCAGCCCCCAGACAGTTTTGTGGAGGAGTATAAATCTGATCTGATAAAGAAATCTATAAAAAAACACAATGAAATACTATCGACTACAAAGGAGACGCTGGGTAAGTACACTTGTGATTTCAACATTGAATTGTCGTCTGTTTGTGAGCAAGGAGAACGCACACGATTTTCCTGACGTACACTGAGCTGAGCTGAAGCAGTAGTTTAAGGTTTTGTAAAAATAAAAATGTAAGCTGGATAGCACTTGGGAGGCCGGGGCAGGCAGATCTCCGTGAGTTCAAGGCCAACCTGGTCGACAGTGAGTTCCAGGACAGTCAGAGCTACATCCAGATGCTGTCTCAAAAAAAAAAAACCCAAAAAAACAAAAAAACAAAAAACCCCACAAAAACAAAAACAAAACAAAACAAAAACAAAAACAAAAAACAAAACAAAAAACAAAACAAAACAAACCAACCAAACAAAGCAGTGTATTTTAAAGCTGGTCTTGGTGGGACCTGTAGTCACAGCATTCAGGAGGCAGAGGTAAGCAGACCTCTGAGATGCAGCTTAATTACATCAAGTTCTAGAATAGCCAGATGAGATATATATAAACAAAACATATTTAAGCCTTAGTCATACAACTGGAAAGACCCTTCAAGATCCTAACTGCTCAGCGTGGCTGTTAAGACCTAATTAATGAGATGTTCTCTTAGTTACTTGCCATGATATTAAGAAGCTGGTGCGCTGATTTTGCTTAATCAGAACATTAGAGAAACAATGTGATTTTTCAAGAGGACAGAGAAAGGCAGAGAAAAACAAGATTTGGGAATTAGAAAAGAAATGAACAAGAGGGACTAAATTGATAAATTGACAGTGTTTTCAATCTGACCCAGAAATCATTCACATACACACATACACACACACGCACTCATGCATGTACACACACATGCACATGTACATATGCACTCTCATGAGAACATACACGCACAAACTTGCACCCACACACAAACTCACACACGTGTACATGCACACACGCATACACTCACAGGCATACAAACACATATGCTTAAACACACACACATACATATACACACACATGTACACATACACACAAATGCACTCATGTGCATACATACATGCCTACACACACATGCACAGGTACATATGTACGAGCACACATGCACAAGCACACACAAACACAGGCACACACCAAACTCGCACAAATGTACACGGACACACACATGCACACACACGCATACAAACACATGCCTAAACACACACACACACACACACACACACTGCTGTTCCTGTTATTCGATTACCAGCATTTAATACTGTAGAAACAGACACACGGTACTTTCTTGTTTCACTAAAGCTGCATATGCAGCCACCATCAGGGCTACAGGGAGGTGCGTCGCTGGCCTTACCAATAGCTTGGGACGAGTCCACCATCGGTACTTTGGACACTGGAGTGAGCAAGCTGAAAAGCTGCAGGGTCAGGTCTGTGGTGGTGAGAGAGGTGAAGCCCTTCAGGAGCAGCTGCTGTAGCCCGGGAAAGTCCGCCCACTTGAGCTGCCCCTGGAGTTTCTCCAGCTTTTCTCGGTTCTCGGCTTTCTCCAGCGGCACATGTGCCAGCAGTCGGTTCAACAGCCTCAGGGCCATCAGGTATTCAAACTCAAAATCAGACTCCATCAGGGCCACCGTAACCCAGAAGATGGTGGCCAGCAGGTTGGTGGGATGGTTTACGTGGGATGGGTCCGTGAGACTCTCTTTCAAGGAGGAATTGCTTCTGGTTTTTGAGGAAAGGCCTTGTTGGGTACAAGCTTGAATTCTGTCCAGGGTGGCGCTTCGAGGCGGGTCTGAGGATCGGTCAACGACACCAAACTTCTTGGGCACGGAGAAGCTTCTTTGGTGCCTGCTGCGTTCTGCAGTCGCGGTGTTGTTGCCGGGAGTCCCGGGATTGACGTTCAGCTGCCCCGTGCTTTTCCGGCTTGCTGTCAGTTTGCTGCTAGGGCTTAGATCTGGTGACGAAGAACTAGGAACAAGCAGAGGTGAAATCAGCAGAAAGCCAGTGGATGCCACTGAAGAGCCCTGCTCTCGTGTTCCGAGAAGCAGCTATGGGGAGCGTCCTTAGGGAACACCACCTTAATTGGTGGCCGTACCACCCTGACCTAGTCTAGGAAGATAAGCAGGGTCGGAGACCTGGTTAGCACTTGGATGGGGGACATCCACTTTCTACTTAAGTGCCTTTTAAGTTAAGGCTATGAAAAAGATAAACCTTAGCAAGCACAGTCTCCAAAAACAGACACCCGATACAAACTTTCAGTCACGAAAAGTCCAAAACCCCAGCAACATAGTGACTTTTCATTTGTATTCTGTTTGAATTTGGATGGGAATAATTATAAAACAAGACAGACCAGTAAGTGCCAAGTTTATCTCCTTTTAACTCAGAACACAATGCTGCCAGGAAGGAAAAAGGTAAGTACACAGCAAAGGAAATGTTTTTACACTTAGAAAATTTGATTTTCTCCCTCCTACCCATGCCTGGTCTGAGGCAGGGTCTCACTATGAAATCCTTGACGACTCAGAACTCATGTGGACCAGGCTGGCCTTGGATTTACAGAGGTCATTCTTTTAACTCTATACATACAGAAAACCTTAAACTCTTTATGAGAAGTTTGTTTTGCTTGTGTGTTTCCTCCCTCCTTCCCTCCCTTCCTCCCTCCCTCCCTCCCTCCTACCTTCTCTCCCTATGAAGCCCAGGTTGGCCTCAGACTCAGGATTAAAGCTCAGCCAACAGACCTAGCTTTACCTATTAAAGTTTTACAGATTAAGAGATACAGACCCATACGGATTGACTAGTGTAGTGTTAGTAATCACATTAAATGTATAAAGATTGCCCAACTTAAAGATAATAAAATATGCTGTCAATACTGGTGCACGCCTTTGATCCCAGCACTCAGGAGGCAGAGGCAGGTGGATTTATTAAATTCAAGGCCAGCCTGGTCTACAAATCCAAGTTCCAGGACAGCCAGGGATTCACAGAGAAGCCCTGTCTTAAAAACCATGATGATGGTGGTGATGGTGGTGGTGGTGTTGGTGATAGCTGGGTGGTGGTGGTGGTGGTGGTGTTGGTGATAGCTGGGTGGTGGTAGTGCACACCTTAAATGCCAACACTTGGGAAGGAGGTGTAGGAGGATCTTTGAGTTTGAGGCCCACTTGGTCTACAGAGTGGGTTCCAGGATAGCTAAGAAAATACAGAGAAGTAAAACAAAATAATATTCACAGGGCTGGAGAGATGGCTCAGCATTGGGCACACTGCTGCTCTTGCAGAGGACCTGGGTTTGAGCCCCAGTATCCACGTGGAGGCTCACAACCATCTGTAACTCCAGCTCCAGGGGATGTAACTTCTCTAGCCTCTTTGGGCATCAGAACTCTGAAGCACATGCGTAGTAAAATCAGAATAATGAAATGGATCTTAGAGGAAGGTCCAATGGGATGCAAGGTAACTTTGCCAACTTGGTTTCAAGAACAAGTTCAATCGCAGAAACATGGAATCCCAGGTAACTGGGAAGGAGTTAGTCCTGAATAAAGAGTAGGCCTGAATAAAGGCTCCTAAAGGATGAGTCTACTGAAGCCAACATCTGTTGCAGCTGCTCAACAGATGTGGCTCAGATGCTCTCCCTCCCACACATGCCTTACTTAGCTTTAGTTCCTTATTATCAACGTGATAAATAGGATCATTATTATGTATTACTTAAGAATATTTGAGGATCGGGCTGGAGAGATGGCTCAGCGGTTAAGAGCACTGTCTGCTCTTCCAGAGATCCTGAGTTCAGTTCCCAGCAACCACATGGAGGCTCACAACCATCTGTAATGAGATCTGATGCCTTCTTCTGATGTGTCTGTAGACAGCGACAGTGTACTCATATACATAAAATAAATACATCTGAGAAAAAGAATATTCGAGGATTTATGGCTCAGCAGTTAAGAGCATGCACTGCTCTTGTGGATGAGACTTGAGTTTGGTTCCTCACGTCATGTTGGAGAGCTCATAACTGTTCATAACCGCAGCTGCAGGAGATCGGATGCCTCCAAGGGCACCTGCACACTCCTGTGTACACACTCACCACCACATACACTTAAAAAGTTAAAATACCAGCCAGGAAGTGGTGGCACATGCCTTCAATCTCAGCAGGAGGGAGGCAGAGGCAGGCAGATCTCTGAGTTTGAGGCCTGGTCTACAGAGTGAGTTCCAGGACCGTGAGAGCTACACAGAGAAACCCTGTCTTGAAAAAACAAAGACAAACAAAACGAAACAATGAAATAAAATAACCAGGTGTAGTAGTTCATGCCTTTGCCACCCCCCCCCCCCCCCCGCACCCTTCCAGGAAGTAGAGACATGGAAGGCTCTCCGAGTCAGCCTGCTGTACTGTAGTAGTGAACCACAGGCTAGCCCAGAGAAAAAAAATTCTTTTTAAAATTCTTTTTTATTTTTATGTGTATGAGAGTTTTGCTTGCATGTATGAATGTGTATTGCATGTGTTGTAGAAGTGTGCATCAGATGCCCTGGAACTGGAATTAAAGATGGTTATGAACTGCCATTTAGGTGTTGGGATTGTGTTTTAAGATACATATATAATGAGTGTGTGTGTATGTGTTAACAACTCCTTTACTTTTGTTTAAACTTAAGAAAATAACAAAAGGTTAGAAAGGTAGCTCAGTGGTTAAGAGTACTTCTTGTTCTTGCCAAGGACCTGGGTTCAATTCCCAGGATCTTCCTTTACCAACCTGTAACTCCCAGTCCCTCAGGTAGTACACATTCACACACACAAATCTGGAAAAAAATGTTCTTAATAAAAGAAAATATCAAGTACACTTTTTGGGCCGTGAGTAGATTTCAAAGCCTTTATCTGTTCTTTGTGCTCTCTCCAACATTCAGCACAGAAAATTCGATCTCCCCGTCAGAGACCAACCATCTGATTCTCACCGAGATAACACCGTGAAGAGGTCACTGTTCTTCAAGCAATCCGACAGGTTATCCACAGCAGCTTCCAAGGTCAGGAGCGCTTCCATCACATATCCCTGTGGAGCACACAGAGTCGGCATTCGGGGCTGGGAACTTCCAGAGGGAGAACTAACCCAAGGCGAACTCTCTTCCTACCAAGATGGGATTTCTGGCGGTATTCATTTACAAAGTCTAAGACCAGATTATAAATCTTGTTTGGGGAACTACACAACATAGGAGGTAGCCAATAACCATAGAGATTTATTTCCCCAAGGTGGACAACCTCAAGGGGATTAAAAATACAACAGGGCAGTGTGTATGTGTGTGTGTGTGTGTGTGTGTGTGTGTGTGTGTAGGGTGAGTGACCCCCTGCTGAGGGGAAGGGCAGGCCACTAAAATACAGAGGGACAATGTGTGGAAGCCAGAGATTAGGAAGCAAGATGAGATGTCAGGAGAGCAGTTCCTCTGTGAGTCTGACTGGAACTTCTGATTAACTGAAGGGAGACAGGGTGTGTAGAGGGCTAGCCTTAGCCTCACAGCCATGTAGTGCCCTTGGCTCAAACCTGCTCAGCCCCCAAGGCTCTGACCTTTACCTATAGGGTCTCCGGGATGACTCTGTCCCATCCTGTCTCCAGATTAACTTAGAGATCATCCAGACAGGGAAGGGCAGAGCTTAGCCTGTGTACAGTGGGGATCCCTGCCTTGACTGGATACACTGTGTAAGTGAGTCCTCAGCAGAGGATAAAAAGACCCAAATGACACAAAATAACCCCATTCAACACAAACCAACCCCTTGCTATCAGCCATTACTGCCACCACACACACACACACACACACACACACACACACACACACACACACACACACACAAGCAGCCAGTGAAAGGATGCTCTTGTCACACAATGTGATCCCCTTTGCTGAATTTGTAGAACAAGTCCCCTGGAGAAACTTTTAGAAATAAGGAGGATTAACTTCTCCTTGTCCCCCACCCCCATCCCCCTTGGCAGGGTTTCTCTGTGTAGCCCTGGCTATCCTGGAACCTGCTTTGTAGACCAGGCTGACCTAGAACTCGGAGAGATCTGCCTGCCTCTGCCTCCCGAGTGCTGGGATTAAATCGCCATGCCTGGCTAATAAAGATTAACTTCTAAAGCATCTTACTTAATTAATTGTGGATCTGAGGGTTAAAACAACTTCTGTGGACCCCAGGAGATGCTACAGCATGGAGGGGCACTTAAGTGGTCCCCCACTTCCATACCTGAATCTCATCGCCGTGTTCTCCGATCACCTCCACCAATCTGGACAGGAGGTCAGACAGGGCATGCGCTGACAGCGGTTGTTTGAGGGCCCGGAAGATCTGGAAAGATCGGCCTGCGTAGTGCCTGGAAGAGCTTGCGAGGGCCGTCTGCAGCGCGACCTCGCTCAAATGCTGCTCCAGATGGAAACCTGTGGCCAGAAGAGCAAAGGGTAAGCTCTGGTGCTTTACACTGGTGCGCCTGAGTCCGGAGGAGACAAGGGGGTGTTAGAACAAGCTAACAGTCCCCCATCTCCCCACCTCGCATTTTGACTCTGCCTCAGAAACAAAACAGGGTGTGGATCCAGCTCAGTAATAGAGGGCTTGCCTAGCATGTGCCACTTTAGGGAAGGCAGGAAATATTACCTGACTGTTCTCGCTAAGGAAAGATCTCATGTGTCAGAAAAGGCCCTGACTAGGTGGGAAAGAAAATGCAACCTAGAGGCAGGAATGTTTGGAGTCACTAAATTGATTGACTGCTGTTTCTCTTTCTAGGGAGACAGATAAGAATAGAAGACCCGATGAAAATAGTTATTATTATTATTTTTTTTTGGTGGGGCTCCAGAGGCCTTTTTGATATGTTTGGTTGTGGACAAAAAGTAATAACTCGTATTGCTGTAAATTGAAGTTTGGAAATGTTCGATGTGTTGTCATGATGGAGTGAGCTCCACAAGAGATGAATGCTGGCGGACAGGATAAGGTACCTGATTTGGAATCCTTAAATACAGATACAACGTGACGCAGGAAGTTGGAAAGCTGCTCAGCACTCTTGGAGTTCTGGTTTTTGGGTGTGATGTCTTCGTGGCACCAAAGTGGCCCGAATGCTCTAAAACAAAACATACCGATGTTAAACACATGGCTTCCATATTGTGTTAAAAGACACACAGGGGGTTCTAACTCACAAGATAAAGTGTATTTCAGTTTAAATTAGATTATTATTTTAAGTTATGTTTAGGTGTGTGTATCTGTGTGTGGGTGTGTACCATGCATGCAGTGCTTACAGAGGCCAGAAGAGGGCATCAGATCCTCCTGGAGATGGACTTACAGATGGTTGTGAGCCACCTAATTTTGGTGATGAGAACTGAACCTGGGTCTTTTGGATGAGCAGCAGTGCTTTTAACCACTGAGCCATCTCTCCAGCCACATATATAATTCATTGAGTACATTCGTTGTGATGGTTTGTATATGCTCGCTTCGGGGAGTGGCACTATTAGAGGGTGTGGCCCTGTATAGTAGGTGTGACCTATTGGAGTAGATATGTCACTGTGGGTGTGGGCTTTGTCCTAGCTCCCTGGAAGCCAGTTTTTCACTAGCAGCCTTCAGATGAAGATGTAGAACGCTCAGCTCCTCCTGTACCATGCCTGCCTGGATGCTGCCATGCTCCCACCTTGATGATAACGGACTGAACTTCTAAACCTGTAAGCCAGCCCCAATTAAATGTTGTCCTTATAAGGCTTGCCTTGGTCATGGTGTCTGTTCACAGCAGTAAAACCCTAACTAAGACATTCATATACATTTTATAATATATTGAAATATATAATACATTAATATTAACATATATTATAATAGCTAATGTAACATATTATTAAAATATACACTTATAAATATATTTAAACTTTAGTAGCTTTAGTAATTAACAAAAGAAACATATTAAAACTTCTGTATTTATTCAAAAATAACTGGTCTGTGGGAACTTGCTTTTGATGTTTTTTTCAATTAGTTAGCATTAATTAATTATCATGCATGTTGATGACATGGGTTCTGTGGGTTCACATGCCACAGGGGATGTGTAGAGGTCAGCATACAACTTTGTGGACTGTTCTTACTTTCCACCTTTATGGGGATCCCAGGGATTGAACTCGTGTTGCGAGACCTTCCAGGCAAGTGCCTTCACCTGCTGAACCATCTCAACAGCCCTACCACCGAAATTTTAAACTTCTTTACAACAATCAAAATCTCTTGTTTCAGGCCAGCAAGAGGGCTCAACAAGTAAGGCGTGTGCTTCCAAGACCGAGGATCTGAGTTCAATCCCCGCGACTTATATATGATGGGAGAAGAGAACTGACTCTGGCTAGTTGTCCTCAACTTGTACCTTCCCCACCAATCAATCAGTCAACCAATCAATCAATAAATGTAAAATCTATAAAAAATGGTGCAAAATAAAAGCATGGTGCTTGGCATACTGTAGGTGCTACATTTTGTTTGGGAAATGACATAAAATATCCAACTTTGCCAATATGAAAAGTTTATTTTGGTGTTTGGAATCACATTACCAAGGTGTGAGATTCCATGGAACTAACAGTACATGGCTTCTATTTTCTAAACTTGTGTTTGATCAGTAAGGATGGGCTGGAGCGGCTGGAGCTGTGGCTCAGTGGTTAGAGCACTGGCTGCTCTCCCAGAGGACCTGGGTTCAATTCCTAGAACCTACATGGTGGCTCATAGCCACCGGTAACTCCAGTCCCAGGGGATCTGATGCCCTCTTCTGTCTTCATTGGTACTGTGCATGCATTGTACTCACATGTGCATGCAGGTAAAACACTCATACACACATACAACTTTAAAAAACTTTAAAAGAGTGGGGTGGAGTCAGGTGAGGTGACTACCACCATGTGGTACTGTCGGACTCCTAAGTGGCAGCTGTGAGTATTGTTGAGAGATGTGAGCCTAATATGTAAAACTGAAGGCCCCAGAAAGGACAGCATGGCCCTGCGGGTTTTTATACAACACTAGCTCCCAGGGCACCTGCAGTTCTGAAGCCTTACTGATTAATGTGGAGACTCAGAAGACCTGGAAAACAGGGCCATCTGTAGTTTCCCTCAAGTCTGACCACACTGGGTTCTTTCCCCATTGTGCTTCCCATCGTTTCTGGCTTCTGACTCTGGAGCGAGTGAGCCATGATCTCCGAGCAGGCACCCTGGGTTGACTGTGGCTAATATCAGTGGTCTTCACAGTCCTGCGCTAACTCTCAGAGCACACAGAAGCATCTGCGGTTGATGGAAGCCTGTCTCACCGTGTCAGGGCATTACTGCCTGCTACACCATCTCACCATTTGGTGCCAAATCTCCCTGCCGACCCATCCTCCCATCGATGGGTCACGCGGCACCTTTTCCAGCATCTGCCCTTGACTCTGGCCAGTATCAATCGGGAGGAAATAGGACTCCTACCAAACAGCAAGATCAATTTCCTAGCTGTGTGGTTTAAAGGGCTGGCGATTTTTTTTTTTTTTCAACAGAGCATCCTGGAGCAGCACCCTCCCCGCCATTACCTGGTTGTCAGAAACTCAATGAGCTTGTTGGCCTTCTCGTCCGTTTCAGCGGCTGCGTCGACGTCTTCCACCTCCTGGGTCATCTGTGGGAGATTCCCACTGCTGCCTCCCAGACTGATGCTGGAGGAAGTGGAGCTGGAGCTCAGGCCCGAGTCGGGTACTGGGGACGACTGGTCCTCTCTCAGGAAGTCAAAGCCACCTAGTGGGGGGAGAAGGCAAAGGAAGGATGGGCTAGGGTGCCAGCAAGCCTGGAGGGGGGTATGAATGAGGGAGATACTAAAGAACACTTGAAGTGGACTGTGGCTGTGAGGCTATGTGGTTATGACCGATAACGATCTTTTTTTTGGGGGGGGGGTTTAAAGATGGTTTCTCTGTGTAGCCTTAACTGTCCTAGACCTGGCTGACCTCACACTCACAGAAATCCACCTGCCTCTGCCTCCTGAGTGCTGGGACTAAAGGTGTGCACCATCACTGCCTGGTACAATCATTTCTCTTTGCTTATGGCCTCAGATGCACTGCTGTGCA
This sequence comes from Micromys minutus, assembly GCF_963924665.1. Lineage (NCBI taxonomy): Eukaryota > Metazoa > Chordata > Mammalia > Rodentia > Muridae > Micromys > Micromys minutus. The sequence continues at coordinate 9,005,028 of NC_137964.1, read as the reverse complement.
CACCACTGTGTATCTGATATTATGCGGAGATACGCTGCATCTCCTTGGGGTTTGGCTAGATGTCACGGCAAAGGGGAGGTACATGTAGATTTTACGCATACACTGGCCTGACCAGCAAACAGCCCAACTACCAAAGGTCCGTCCCCAACTGTACTGTCAGCAAATGAGTCCCAAGTATTGGACAATTTAAACATCTAAAATGACTCCTTTAAGAAATAATACTCAATGGCCACCAGTAAGTTATAGTTAATGTTTTTAAGTAAATGTGGTTATGAGCTTGATTAAGTGTGCATCTAATATGTGTGTGTGCACATATGTACATGTGAACAGACATGTTTACATAAACACACACACACTCATATAATTTGGTACTTGGGATTAGACCCAGGGCCTCATGCATGCTAAGTGCACATTTTGTTACATATTCTACACCCTAACCCTATATTAGCATATTTTAATGAGCTACATCACATGGTATTCCAAGACCCATAAGACAATACTGTTCTCTTCATTCTATATTTATTTAACACTGAATATCTCTAGTTATGTTGTGGTTTAAAGATGTATACATCCAACTACCTTCCTTTTCTCTATTTTTTTTTAAATTGTGTTCTATCAGATTTCATTTATATCTAAATATATTGAGTTCTAAAACATAGACTCAATAAAGCAAAAACCCCTCTAGGGTTCTGCTCGGGCAGGGTCAGGGGTCACAGTCGCCTTATTCCACAACTTTATCCTTCCAGGTCAATACATCGATAGGAACATACTCCCTGGGGGCAGCAGAGTTATGAAAAATGCACTATAAACTACCCAACCATGAAAAGGCGTTTTGGACGCATGTTACATGGAGCAGGGTGTTGTTTTATCATGCAAAGTCAAACACAAGGGAAGTGCGTGTGAACTTCATGGCTTCCTGTGCTCACTTCCCCACTGGGGACAGTTTTCTTACCCGTGTAGAGGTACTCAGGCTGGTAAGCTGGCTGCATGGTTAGTGTCTTCGCTTCCCCCATCTCACGGGTCTGCAGGAGCACAGAGGCAACTGCGTGAAAGTTGCTGTTGCAAGAGAGGGCGATGAGGAGGTGAAGGAGCAGCTTCTTGCTGTGCTCGAAGACTTCCGGCCGGTAATGGTCCAAACCTGGAACAGAGGGCACCATCTCCTAACGTAAACAACCGCTAACGCTCGTGGAGAGTCTGTGGCTAGGAAGACTCCAGGATGCTGGGAGACGTCAAGTTTGAAGAGTGGCTAGTTGTCTTTGTCATTGTTAGTCTTTGGGTTACCAACATAAAGAAGTTGGACTTAAGGAAAAATAAGATGATTTATGATTTAAATGAAGTGTTTGTGTTAAACAGGTGGCTTTTTCTTGACCTCTCTGTGGGTTTAATGTGGTTCATCCTTTTTCCTGATGCATTCTTCCCCGGTCTGCTATTAAAGTGGTTCTGATGTTCTTGCTTGTTTGTTTACTAAAAACACATCTTTGTGAGCTCTGTCTTGCTTGGAAGTGCAGGCTGGTTTTGAGGTTGAGACTCTCGATCAGCCACTGAGTGCTGGGATCACGGATATGTGCCAACACGCCAGGCTCTGATGTTCTAGATGGTTCCATTCCACTTCTTGCCTGACACTTGGACATCTCAAGCTAGCTGCTAAGCCTGCCACATCCCCTGTGCTGTTATTTCTCTTTGCTTTGATAAGGCTTTCTGTCTGTTTCCTCGGCCAATGGCCCTTTAAATAAGCCCACCGTATTTTGGGTATCTTTAAAGATGCATCATTTATATGATCAGATTACAGAAATGTCAGTTTTACCCTATGACTGGTCACCTGGAACATTACATATCACAGAAATTAATACAGAACGGAAACAAGAAAGGAAAAGACTCAGTTCAGAACTTAGTGTAAGCTATGTGAAATGAGGCACATGTCTATGGGACAGGGTCTCCCTGTGTACCCTGCTGTCCTGGAACTCTGTAGACTAGGCTGGTCTCGAACTTACAGAGCTTGGCCTGCCTCTGCTTCCGGAGCACTGGGATTAAAGATGTTCACCAGCACTGCCCCGGCCTTTGCATGCTTATTATCCTGTTGGCTAGAACCCCCCTCTTAGACCCAGTCTTACCTAAGAAGACAGCATGAAGTAACAGTGGGAGATGAAGGGCCCAGTCTTCTCTCACACTGTGATCCACCACCATCTCCGTCATAAAAATCACAGCAATGTTACACCTGACCAAGGGAATAGAAAAAATGAACATACATGTCTACAGAAGATGAAAATACACCAGCAGGACAAGTCTCAGTTCAGTGCCTCGAAGGATCACTGAAAACTGATAAAACATACTTATTCGAGGGAGATAGAATCTTTAAAAGCTTTATTTATTTTTACTCTGTGAAAGAGTGCCTAAATGCGTACCACATGCATGCAGTACCCATAGAGGCCAGAAGGGGGCACTGGGTCTCCATAACAGGAGTTACAGGTGGTTGTCAGCTGCCTGGTGGGTGCTGGCCATGGAACCCAGGTCCTCTGAAAGAAGCCATCTCTCCAGCTCCCCAGAGATGACACAGAGCCCCACTACAGGAAACATCCACCAACTTTATCACAGAACAGTGAATATTCTAGCAACAAGAACTGAAGAAAAAGAAGTCAAGGTCGAGTCCATCCCTTTGCGTTACATGCAGTCTAACAAGCAGCAGTGGATTAGTCTCACAATTACGTAAGTTCAGAGGCTGAGATTTCACTAAACTGCTAATATTCTAGGAGCTGGTCAGCCAGGTCACACGGATTTAAAAAAGGACTTCCTTTAGTGAGGGCAGGTGACAGTCACTGTCTCACTGGCTCCCATCTCCCTCTGAGTGCTACTCACCTGTGCAGCGGCCCCCTTGGGGTGATGGTCTCTGGGAGGTAGTCAACCAAGGGGGCCCAGCATCCTCCAGTGCATGGCATGGGGAGGGGCTGTGGCTGCTTGGACTCGGTAATGCTTAACAACCAGCCCGTGTAGGGAGAGATGGGATCATCTGGAGGGTGAGAAGGACACAGCTGCTTTATTTTCTGGGGAAAAACACTCACGTTTACCGTAGATGGCATTTTTTTTAATGCAACGATTCTATTTAAAGTCATTGTCTGTGTTTTTGCTATTTATTGTCTACTTTTTTTTTTTTTTTTTTTTAAAAACCAATTCTTTAAGAAAGTTACACAACACAGACCCAGGTTGTTGGAGTGTCCTTTGTTTCCTGGATTTCCTTAACTCCTAAACAACTTACATTTATACTGATTGTGTCTACAGAAGCTGTCTGTCCCCCACCCCTGAAAAGCTACAAGTGCATTGACATTTCTGGCTTACCCAGCTGCCTGTGGCTTAATGAAATTCCTGTAGGAAGCCATCTCCCAGCGTAGCAAGGGTTTCTGAGACTATGTCATGGGAAGTTTCAATAGGAGGTCATATCCCACCCTCAAACTCTAGATGATCCCTTGTAGCTGGAGTTGCAGACTAGCTGTGAGGCCCCACGTGGGTGCTGGGAACCAAACCTGGGTCCTCTATAAGAGCAGACAGGGCTCTTCACTGCTGAGCTATCTCTCCAGCCCCCAAATTTTTTTCAGAGAGATAACTTCTTCCTAGGCATTCTCCAGCTTAGCACCACCACGGACAGCAGCGAGATCCCAGACACACAGGACCGGTTAGGCTCTTCGGCCTTTAATTATAAAGACCTTTCAAGTGCTATATGCAGCTGGCTGGAACCCCACAGCCTCTGGTACTCACTTTTATCCTCATCATATGACCCTCCAGAGCTGTTGCTGTATCTTGACTCCAGGCGAGTGTGGGCTCGGATCACATTGCTAAACCTTCAAAAACAAAACACAGCCGTGAAGCGGTGTCCTGTGTGAACACGCTGTTGCCCAAGAGCAGATTTGACAGGTTAGTGGTTGGATTTTCTGTTTCCAGGGGTGGGGTTCTAATGATGGTGTTTTCTTTTTTCCTTTTTCCGCCTTCATCTTTTTCTTTGGATGAGGGTCTCACTATGTAGCTCTGGCTGGCCTGGAACCCCACACAGACCAGGTTGGCCTCAAACTCACAGAGACCCACTTCCTTCTACCTCCTAAGTTCTGGGATTACACGCCAATGTCATCTGAGTTGCTATGTTTTTCTTAAAGAACAATGACAGCGATTATACCTGAAACATCTCCTTTTTCAGTCGGGAGGGCCAGCCTAAGTCAAAGTCCAAACTTTGAGAGAATCACAAGACTTTAGGATAGTACTGTGCTCCAGATGTGCTAACATCTGCTTGGGAATGAAGTTGAGCATGATTTTAAATGGCCCCGCTCCCTTATTCACCGAGCACGGGACAGGCTCAGGGGTCAGCCAGACCTGCTCAGTGACAAGTGGAAGCAGGAAGAGGCAGAGATACACAGACTCTCAGGAGACGTGATCGTTGGGGGATGATGTAATCATATAATTGCGAGGACTTTTCCCTCTGTCTCTCTTATGGTTTGCTCGATTTCAAGAAAAGAGCTGGGCTACACCGATGTCAGATGCATGGCCTCATTTTCATTAATTTGTCTCTCATTTTTGACATGTCTTATTTACTTTACAAATAGGGAAACTGAGGCTGAAGGGGGTTAAACAACGTGTCTGGTGTCAACCTTCAGGAGGTGATAGTGTATGGATAAAGTGCTGTGATACTTGAGTGGGCAAAAACACAATTTAAGACTGAGTGGATGTCTGAGGTGACAGAAACCCTGTGGCTTCTCTTCTGACCTGAAATATCAGAATATTGCCATGTGTCTGGTAAACATGTACGATTACTATGTGTGACTCAGCCCAGTTCTATGGCTGTGACCAAGAGATTTTTCCTGAGAACCCCAAAGGTGACTGAAGAAAATAAATAGTAGAAAACATTTTATGCCTTCCTAAAGTATATTTTAAATTTTTTATGGGTTTGTGTGTTTTGCCTACATGTATCTATGTGTGCCATGCATACATGCAGTACCCCTGGAAGCCAGAAGAGGGCACTGTATCCCCTGGAACTGGAGTTACAGATAGTTGTGAGCTGCAATGTAGGTGCTGGGGATTGAATGCGGGTTGTGTTCTTAACCACTGAGCCAGCCCACCCCCAGCCCAGTTTTATGCTTTTATCATGTTATTATTATGCTCTGACTAAGATCTGTAAGATGCCTTGCTCTTGGGTGCCTGAAGCATTTAAAATAGTTCATGTTCATCATTCTAACACAGTGGTGTGGCTCGGGGGAAATATGGAAAAATGGTGTGTTTATATTAATTTTACAGTGCTAGGAATGGAGCCCAGGCTCAAGTTGGTATATATACTCAGTTTACATAAAAGATACACAGGGATGGAACCCACGTCTTTATATGTATTTCTATATATTTTAAAGGGCCAAGGCTATGCAGACATCAGAAAATTCTCAAGCCAACATAGATGTTTCCTTATTCTATTGACCAGGCCAGATGACAACAGAGCAAGCTTTTGTTTCCTGTGGGACGGCGGGTATTGTAGGATTTAGATGCCTTCGCAAGGATTTGGAGTGTCTTGGTATCACAGTCTTTGGCTGTGATAAAGATTGAGACCCAAAGCAACTTGAGGAGGAGAGAGTTTGGCTTAGATATCCTGGGTCACACTCCATCACCGAGGGGAAGAAACTCGAGGCAGGCACCTGGAGGCAGGAACTGGCAGAGGCCATGAAGGGATGCTGCTTACTGGCTTGCTCTCCATGGCTTGCTCAGCCTGCTTTCTTATAGAACCCAGGACTACTTGCCTAAGGGTGGTGCCACCCATAGTGGGCTGGGCCCTCCCACAGCAATAGTTAATCAAGAAGGCACATTCTCAGTTGAGATTCTCTCTTCCCAAACAGCTCTAGTTTATGTCAAGTTGTTAAAAAAAAAACAATCAGCACACGGAGGAACAGTAAGGCTTTAGGAAAAGAAACAGATGTGCCAGGAAAGCGCAACTATGTTGAGGTGCCATGTCACAAAGTTGCATCAGGGCTTTGTATTGGCTGAGTGGTCACAATGCAGCACACAACAGGGCCTGGCTTTATTCATTTCTCAGGTATCTGAGGAAGTTAATTTTTCTCCTCAGCCTCTTGCTCATTTATAGTCATCAGTAACTCAGTAACTTCAGCCATTTTCTCCTGTCCTATCTTTTGGGTCACCGCTTTGTGGCTCTATAGAACAGGTCACACACACACACACACACACACACACACACACACACACACACACACACACTTCGTACAGGTCGGGGTACAGGGCAGTTTAAGCCACACCGGAATATCTGATGGTAGATAAACGCTAACCACCATCTTTCCCCGAGGCTCCTTAATCACATTTGTACTAAAAATGCTATGCTCTAAATAGCATGTGCTGAGCCTAAACATCATCTGGCAAGAGATAATAAAAGCAGGCTGATGAAAGGATCCCACATCTGGGGGTGGGGGTGGGGAGCATGGCACCTGTGGCCACTGATGAACTGTGGTGCATAGTGAGTGGTGAAACTGCTCAGGACATGGGGACTTGGGGACCGTCATCATATGCTAGATGGTATTCTTTGCATCTCTTTGATGAGACAGATCGAAAGGGGTCTTATGTAAGGGTTATGAAACCAAAACCAAGCGGAAACAAATCCATTTGAGACAGGAGAAGGTTGGAACTGTAACACAGCCTTAAGCTCATGGAAGTCCCCTGCCTCAGCTTCCCAAGGACTTCGATTACAACATATTCCAGGAACAATCTCTCTACAAGTGTTACTTCATCTGTATCTTACACAGATAACTGTCTTCTCAGTGCTAAGGGCCATAGCAAAAATCTCCACACAGGACAAAAAAAGACTCTGTAATGAGATGTTAAAATATAGAAATAGGGTGGCTTTCTAGCTGGAGGAAAAGGAGGATGGAAAACCCAGTCTACAAAATACGTGATTGAGAATTACAGAGTAGAGTCAGAGGATGGCTCAGTGGTCCTCCAGAGGACCTCAGTTTGACCCTTAGCACCCACAAGGCAGCTCACAACCACCTAAAACTCCAGTTCCAGGGGATCGGATGCCCTCTTCTGGCCTCTGCAGGTACCAGACACACATGTGGTGCACAAACCTATGCGCAGGCAAAACAACATACACATAGAATGAAAGAAAGTAAAACAAACAAACAAACCCGAGTCTCTTTATCTCCCTGTTCTTCACAATGAGAGAGGAGGGAGAGGGAGAGAAGAGAGAGACCAGTCAGAAACATGTGGAGTAGGGGAAGGGGAGAAAGGGAGAAAGAGGTGAGAGGGAGAAGAGGGGCAGAAAGTCAGAGAGAGGAGAGGAAGGGGAGGGGAAGGGCGAGGGGGAGAGGGAGGAAGCTCTCTTTTATAAAACAGTTCCTTTTATAGTAAGCCAGGCATGCCTAGCTGTTGCTAGGTAACTGTTGGGCAGAGTGTAGAAGGAATACCAACACTGTGTACACACGGTACAGATACATGCCTCTACTCCCTTCTCAGCTCCTCTTCCCCCAAACAAACTCTATTCTATTGTATACCTGCCATGTGGCTGGTACCTCTCAGCAAGGGTCAGCTGAGGTATCCCCTCCCGCTACACCATACCGAACACCTCAAAACCTATCCTGGTCTTTATAAAACACATCACACAGTACACATGGAGGCCAGAAGAGGACACTGGATCTTCTGGCACCAGAATTACAGATGGTTGTGAGATGTCATGTGGGTGCTGGTGACAGAACCTGGGTCCTCTGAAGAGCAGATGGCGAGTGACCTTAACCACTGAGCCACCTCTTCAGGCTCCAACCAGTGGTTTTATGCAGCCCAAGTCTAAGTCAGATTCAGGCACCAGAAGAATGCCTTGCTCTCTGCTTTTGTGAAGAGTGCCAGCCTGTGTTCCTAAGCATAAAGACGGGCTTCAGATCCTATGAATTTAGGAACCTGACTCACTCTGGCGGGTGCTTTTGCACAGACTCCTGCCGACTGTTGGAGGGGAATCAAGCCAAATGCACACACCAACCTGTCATCGGATTCTTTCAGTATCTTGCTCTCCTCAGGGTCTGGGAAATTGTCCTGGCCGGCGACTACCGTGTTACTGCTCGAGGTGGTTCCTGCAGAAGGGGTTGGGAGACATCAGGCACAGAGCATGCAGAGGGGGCGAGCTCAGATAGGAAGCAATTCAGGACAGGATTTCCTGTAAAATACTGTACATGACAGTTTTAACATCTTCCCCACAATCGCAGACACCCCGAAGAGCTGCCTCAAAGTCCACAGCATGGAATTCTAGACATCTGTGTTGGTCAAGCCAAATTCCTCCTTCCTCATAAAACAAAGCGATGACATTCTTAGATGTTTCTAGTCTCGGCCTCAGGTCATGACCTTACATGGGGGTGGGGGTTAGACCTGCTGCAGCTGTGAATGACTTACTTTTACTGCCATCCCCAAGACAGGGTCTTGCTACGGAGCCGGGACTGGCCTTCAGTTTATGTCCTGCTTTCCTTTGCTTCCCCAGTATTCATGGGGAAGATATCCAGAATTCATGGGGTCAGAATATTTTAGACTTTAGCTATTTTGGATTTTGTAATATTTATGTAATTATAGAGCTGTCTTAGGGGCAAGGCTCAAGTTTAAGTGTGAAATCAATTTCCGTTTTATGTATCCTTTACACACAATGCCTAAAGGCAATCTTATACGTTTATAAGTATGAGCAAAGTCAGGATGGGAGAAATGGCCCGGCAGTTACGACCCACTTCTGCTCTTGGAGAAGACCTGGGTTTAGATCTCTATACCCACAGGCAGGTCATGACCATCTTTAACTCCCATTCCGGGATCTGATGCCCTCTCCTGGCCTCTGAGGGTACTGCATGTGGACGGTGCACATACACACATGTAGGCAGTATGCACAAAATAAAAACAAATAAATCTCTTAAAAAATAATGAGCAACATTTGTACACATTGAGCTCTCATATCGGGTTATGCCAGTATTCAAAAAAAATTCAGACTTTTGAGCATTTTGGATTTCATGGAATACTCTAGTCAATCCTGGGAGAATGCTACCAAGGAGATTCCATTAAAGTATACAGTAGGTTCAGAACTGAAATTCCTAAGAGACTACAGTGTCCAGGTTAGGATTAGTCTAAGGTAAAATAATGCCCTGTGGCAGGGAAGCCACTGGGCCACTAATTCACGATTATCCTTACAAAGTCACTTGTTAATCCAATTACAACATGCCGAGGGATCTCGGAGACCGATTCCTAAGCAGTCTCTTAAATGATCGCACTCCCAGTAGTAAGGGCCACTCAATCGTGTTCCGTGCGCAGCATGACAGGGTGTGTTCCCAGGTGGCCTGTTCTTACCTGAGGCAGCTGCTGAGGCCTTGCTGCTGGCCGTGAATCGATAAAAGGGTGGGTTGTCACAGTGCTGGACAATGGGGTTCACTGGCTCTGTCTGCTGCAGCTCGAAGAGAAGTTCCTCCATCGTCTGGATGGTGTTATTCCGACACAAGTATATTGCCACCTTTTTAATCTTGGAAAAAGAGAATAAAGGGGGGAGGGGTATACTTTCCATCAGAGTGTTGGGCTGGCACTCCCTCATTGTGGGGCATACAGTCATCTGATACTGCTTGTCTAACAACTGACCTTTGCTATCCTTGGGTGATCTACGTGTTGGGGTTAAAGCCACACTTCACAGCGCCTTCTTGAGTGGCTTAATTTTTAAAAAAAATGAACGTTACTTTCAGTTTGTGAAAGTGAAAGTGTGAAGTGACCTCAGTCAGTTTAAGCCAAAGACACTGCAAGGTTCTATTGGCATCCAGTGGTATAAGACACTTAGATGACAAGAATGATTAAATGCATCTTCTCTAGGAAAATAACTGCTATTTTTATTAAAAAGAGAACACGGTCCCCCCTCCCGCTCCCCATGGTGGTTTGAATGAAAACGGCCCTGTTGGCTCATAGGTTTGATCTCCCCCCCGCCCTTCCCCCCCATGGTAGTTTGAATGAAAATGGCCCTGTTGGCTCATAGGTTTGAAATCTTGGTCATCAGTTGGTAGAACTGTTTGAGAAGGATCAGGAGGTGTGGCATTGTTGGGGGAAGTGTGTCAGTATGGCGAGGCTTTGGGGTTTTCAAAGCCTAGGCCAATCTCTCTCCCTTTCTTCCCGCTGCCCATAAAATTCTCAGCCTCTGCTCTAGCTTCATGCCTGTCTGCTTCCTACCAAGATCACAGACTAACCCCCTAAAATTGTGAGCAAGCCCCCAGCTAAATGTTTTCTTTTAGAAGTGTTGCCTTGGTCACCGTGTCTCTTCACAGCAGAGAATAGTAACCAAGACACTTCCTCTCCTCTTTGTCATCAGAAACAAATTTGTTTTAGCTGTCTGTAAAATTTTTGGTTTTAAAAATGACGACATCAATGTGTCACATGACTGCAGGCCCCGATGTCTAACCTTATGATTATGTGCTATAGCGTGGCTGAAGCAGCTCAGAGCAGCAGGAACTCCCAAACTCCCAAACCATACAGAGAATCTAAGTGAGTCTGTTAGTGTACTGGCTGGTTTTGTGTCAACTTGACACAAGCTGGAGTCATCACAGAGAAAGGAGCCTCAGTTGAGGAAATGCCTCCATGAGATCCAGCTCTAAGGCATTTTCTCAACTAGTGATCAAGGGGGGAGGGCCCAGCCCATTGTGGGTGGAGCCATCCCTGGCCCAGCCCATTGTGGGTGGAGCCATCCCTGGCCCAGCCCATTGTGGGTGGTGCCATCCCTGGGCTGGTCAACCTGGGTTCTATAAGAAAGCAGGCTGAGCAAGCCAGGGGAAGCAAGCCAGTAAGTGACATCCCTCCATGGCCTCTGCATCAGCTCCTGCTTCCTGACCTGCTTTGGTTCCAGTCCTGACTTCCTCTGATGATGAACATCAATGTGGAAGTGTGAGCTGAATAAACCCTTTCCTCCCCAGCTTGCTTCTTGGTCATGATGTTTGTGCAGGAATAGAAACGCTGACTAAGACAGTTAGGAAGGGCTGTTATTCTGCTGATCCAGCATCCTCAAGTGAAAACAGAATATGCCATACTATCTCTGCTTTGCTTTCTCTCCTATCACATAGTTTTGAAAAGAAAAAAAAAACTAACTGGGAACTGGAGAGATGGCTCATTGTTTAGGAGCACTGTCTGTCCTTGTAAAAGATCAGGGTTCAATTCCAGGATGCTCCAGATGACAGCTCAGTATTATAACTTCAGTTCCAGGGGATCTGTCTCCCTCTACTGGCCACTATGAATACTGCATGCACATGGTGCCAGATCTGCTGTATATTTGTTTTATTTCAATAGTGTCATATACAAACCAGAAGATTTTTTTTTTAAGTACTGATTTTTACATTGGACTTTTTTAATACTGGTGATGTTTATAGAGGAAGCTTTGGTAACTGTCAGGAAAATAATCCTCAGTTCACAGGAGTCTGTGTCCAAGAGGCTGGCAGGTCCCCTGACATGGAGTCTGTGCTGGGTGGGGCAGAGCATTCTTGGGAGACTGGGGCGCACTTACGTAGGGCAGAAGGGTGGTGTCGCTGCTGACCCCGCACAGGCTGATGAGGAACTGCAGCGTGACCCTCAGGTTGTTGCTCCATTTTTCATTGTTGGCCAGTGCGTTCCAAGCATTTTCCATTTCTGCTCCTGGGACTTCATCTCCATACTAATTCAGACAAGGTTAAAAGCAGCCTACGTGAGTGTGCGCATAACACACGTTGTTTCGAAGGCTATAATTGTTCGAATTTATGGGGGGGGAATGACCATTTGATAAAAAAAATACCATTTTGGGATGGATGACAACTTATAATACATAAGATTAGTTACATACATACAAGCATTTAAAAAAATGTAGTCCATAATTTTCCCCAAAATATGTGAGATCTATGTGATATGTATATTTTTATGAATGTATGTATCTGGCTATGTATCTATTTATCTATGCATCTATATATGCATATATGTATGCATATACCTATGTATGTACCCATGTACATATGTATCTATGTATGTATGCATGTATGTATGTATGTATGTATCTATCTATCTAAGTATCTATTTATCTAAAATTTGCATCCTCATCCTCTCATTCTTTGACTGCAGTGCAGGACATTTGAACCCTGGGCTCCCTACATTCAACACAAGAATTCTACCCTGACCTACATCCCCAGTCCTCCTCAAAACCATCTTTAAATGCACCAATTATTTTTATTTTCTTACTTCTCACAGCAAATGAGGAAGGGCAGGTTTACCAGCTCCTTCGAAACCAAGCTTACCTGTTTATACAACTACTGTGACTCATAAAATTATTAGATCATATCCCAAACTAGAAAACAGGAATAGAACTCAGATCCTCTGCAAGAGCAACGAAACCAGGAATATATTACCATGAATACAATACTCTTTTTCTTTAACAAATACTGAGTGAGAAGGGGGAAGGAACATCAAGAACATCTTTTCCTTTGGTTTTTTTTTTTTTTTGAAACAGGATCTCATTTAGCCTAGGCTGGGTCTAAGCTCACTATGTAGTTGAGGATGGTCTTGAACTCTAGACTCTCTGTATCACATGGTACATAATTTAAGTACAGAATTCAGTGGCACTAAGTGTCCTGCTGTACACCCATCAGCACCACTCAACGCCTCTGCCGTATCATTTTTATAATAAACATTGTTTTCTTGGGGTTTTGGCAAAGGTTTTGTGAACCCTGGGCTTTCCTGCTGATGGAGCCATACTGTATGAGGTACCTTGGCTGTCATGTACATGAGGTTATTCAGGACCAGAGAGGTGGCTTCCGGAGAGCCCCAGCCATTCCCTTTTAGCCCGTGAGAGGCAGTCACTTCTCCTTCCCGGTCTTTGACCTCATCCTCAGGGCTGCTGGGACTTGACCCCGGGAGGAGGAGTCTGCTGTCGACCAGTTCAATGTTCTGTAGCCATGGCAACAGGTAGGTGAGCATGATCTGCCGTCCATTTGGGTGTGTCGTGGGGAACCTCTGGCTCACCTCTGAAGAGACAGGGCAAAGGACAGTTACAGACTGTTCTCCAAAACAAACTAACTAGGAACATGAGTCTACTGATCCAACAGTGGTTTGCACTTAGGAAAAGGATTGCCCTATATAGTAGCTACCCAGGACAAAAGGCAAGGCTCATCTTCTGTGCAGGAAGGGGACAGGGCAGGCTGCTGAACACGGACTGAGCTGAAAGCATTCATCAGTTCAAGCAGTTAGTGGGAGGAGTAACAGTGTACAAAGTGAAGGACTGGGTGTCTGCGGGATGTGTGTGGAGTCCCAGCTTCACCACATTTGGCTGCATGCACAGCTGTGTGGCCAGCCACTTAAATACCACCACCCACAGCTTCCATCAACTGATCAGGAAACTGAGAGCAACCTCCTATGCTGGGTCTCATACTGCACAGCTGAAAAGGATGGAGGCGTCAGCACACAATGCTGATCAGTGGAAACACAGTGCTTTTTCCTAGCAGGATCCTGAGCAGTGATGGGCAGGGTGACTCTTTCCAGCCTTGTGACTTAGTGTCGCCTATGTGAAGTGATTGTTATAAGTTGAGATGTGGAGCCCCACAGCAATAAGCCCACTTGTCATTTCTCTTTGGCCATAGCCAAGCATGTGGGTGAGCTACTGAGTGCTACCTTTGACTATAAGCTTTGATTCTGAAGGTCAAAGCTCTGTCGCCCTCTTCTGGCCTCTATGAGTACTGCATGCACAAGGTGCACATACACACATGAAGCCAAACACTCATCCACATAAATAAAAACAACCAAATCATTAAAAAAAAAAAATCTAGGTCTGTTGATTTTGTTTCAATAATGTTGTCTGCAAACCAGAGACATTTTTGTTATTACTGATATGATCTTTTACATCTGGCCTCTTTCCTACTGGGGCTGGATTTGAAAACCAGACTGGAGCTAAGAGTGTGAATTGCAAATAACAGGGGGAGCCCCAGGAGGAATGAGCTCTGTCTTGTCACTTTCTCCATGGTGTTTCTGCACTGTTACACTGGCAACAATGTGGCAGTGTATGCTCTGAATGATGCTGTACAGTCAGAAGCTCAGCTGTACAGTCAGAAGCTCAGCTGTACAGTCAGAAGCTCAGCTGTACAGTCAGACACTCAGCTGTACAGTCAGACACTCAGCTGTACAGTCAGAAACTCAGCTGTACAGTCAGAAGCTCAGCTGTACAGTCAGAAGCTCAGCTGTACAGTCAGAAGCTCAGCTGTACAGTCAGAAGCTCAGCTGTACAGTCAGACACTCAGCTGTACAGTCAGAAGCTCAGCTGTACAGTCAGACACTCAGCTGTACAGTCAGAAACTCAGCTGTACAGTCAGAAGCTCAGCTGTACAGTCAGAAGCTCAGCTGTACAGTCAGCAGTGAGGGTCAGTAACACTTGGCTTCTAGCTCTAACAAAGAACCTGTTTTATCTAAAGAGAAATTAGGAAGCATGGTCCTGTGCCTGCACGACTAGCCAGCTTGGGTCATGAGCTCGCTCACGGTGTTCCTGGTTGCTAACAGAACAGGGCAGTAGCCAGAAATTACTCAGCATGACTCCTTGGATGCAGAAACGTTAATTGCTTAGCACTTTTTTCTAAAATTAAAGTTACAATCAGATGGCTTTATGCAGTTGGGCCTTTACATAGGTGGAAAATAAAAGAAAAATTGCTCAATTTTTTTCTTTTAAACAGTGATATTTCTTTTTATTATACTTATTTTATGAATATTTAGCTTGTATGCATATGTGTACGTGTGTATGTATGTATGTGTATGTATGTATGTACCACATACATGCTTGGTGCCCACAGAAATTGCCACAGAGGTTAGAAGAGGGCCTCGCAGGAGTGTGGTCAGTCATGATACACTGTATACGAGTGATATCAAGGAACCCAGGGTGGGTGTGTACCACCAATATTATATGCACGTATATATTTATATATATGTAATAAGAGGTCAAGACTTTTATGGGAGTTGAGGTCTGACAGGAGGATTTGTAGGGGGAGGAGTTCAGATGATATATTACTAATGTTATGAAATTCTCAAAATAATTTTTTGAAATAAAAAAAAGGAGAGTAAAGTTTCTGAGCCTGGAGAAGAGTCTCAGTGACAAATTATACTGACAATAAGTCAGGGGCAAGGGAGAAAGTGACAGGTAACGAAAGGCCCCAAGCCGAGGATCTTGTCAGAGAATGATTTCTGGTTACAAAAATACAAATTTGTTATGGAAGAGGTGTTTATGCTCCACGGGAAAGACCCGTGCTTTAGAGAGAGAGAGGAAAAAAAAATCCAATTCCAGAGAAAGGAACGTTAAAAATACCTGTTCTTAAACAATGCCAAGTTCTAACACACAACACAAGCTCATCTATTACATTTATTGCAAGTTGTGTGCTGGACGGGCGGACCATGAAAACAGGATGGCGGCTGGAGCTGTCAGAGAATGGCTCATAAACGCTGGTTTGTGGAGGTGTTTTTGAAAAGAAAGGAAGACACCACAGATACTGAGTCAATTCTCTGGAAGATACACAGAGAAATTAAATAAAAAGTGGGTGCCGAGGGGATGTCCCCCAGTTTCTTTGGGCGGGACCCAAACATCTTGTCTGGCTGCTTATAAAGTAATTAGGTCATCTGGAGTGACAGGCGATAAAGCCTCACCCCAGGGTCTGGAACAGCACAGACAGTTTAGGAATTCACTAGGGCCTGTTAATGGTTTCAGGTTCTTTTCAAAGCTTCTTCATAAATTATAAAGTGTGTGTGTGGGGGGGGGGGTTGCTTAGAAGAATGTCAGAATGGTTGAATTTCCTTCTCGGGGCTTTGCTGCCTGTCGGCCTGGATTTATCTCCCCTCTCCCTTGCTGTCCGCTGCCCCCCACCCCCACTTTATCAGCCCCCTATCTCAGCTAATAAACTCTTCCATGAATGCTCCTCTTGGGATTGCACCCACCCTTACCCCAGCTCCAGCCCCCTCTCCTTGCAGGCTATCCGACCGCCCCTAGAACCCTGACATTCTGGGATTGCTCGCCTTGGAGGTTGACTATCACCCCTTCCTTCCACATGTTTTTATTTATCTAGGTTTTCATGAAGAAAACTGTTCTCCCGGAGGACTCCCTCATGACTCATAGCCCCAACACTCCCCCAGTCCTCTACTGCCCCTCCCCCTCATTCAAAGGGTTGAGGGTGTCTCTTTCCCTCCATGTTTTGCCATGCCTGACCTCCCGTGCCCACCTCTTGCATTCTGTTCTGTTGGCCTGAGTTCAGCACTGTCTGCTCTGAGACCTACCCCAGAATCCCAGGCTGGCTTTCCATGTCTGCCTTGACCTACGCCCCTGCTTTTTCCCCCGGCACTGGGCTGGGTGGTGGTCACTATCAGTCTACAGGCAGCTCATATGTCTGCGACTTCCCAGCAGCTCTGGCTCCTGCCTCCACTTTCCTCTCTAACTGGGTGACTGTCAGACCCTTATGACGTCATTTCCTCCTTGAGTTAGAGCCGCCCTTTTCAACCAGCGCCCTGTCAAGACTGCCTATGTTCGAATGCATCTTATCCTCTTTCCCAAATGCATGGTGATCTGGCATTTCCTCAGCCTCTTTTAAACTCAGAAGTCTTTCTTTCTTTCTCTCTTTCTTTCTTTCTTTTTCTTTCTTTCTGCATTTCCTCGGCTTCTTTTTAACTCAGCAGTCTTTCTTTTTCTTCCTTCCTTTTTCCTTCCTTTTTCTTCCTTCCTTCTTTTCTCTCTCTCTCTCTCTCTCTCTCTCTCTCTCTCTCTCTCTTTCTCTCTCTCTCTTTCCTTCTTAACTTCCTTTCCTTTCTTTCTTCCTTCCTTCTTTTTTTTATTTAATGGTACCCTGTGACAAAAACTTGACCATTCTGAAACTTATTTTCTAGTTCTGAAAGCTATGAGGCTCCCCGGACCCTGCAAAGTTACAGTCAACGAATACAGCCAACCCCTGCGGCACTAACATTTTTCTTTTCTCATTTATTATTTAAAGCAATTTTTTAATTAAAAAGATTTGAGCACATTCTTCTCCCCTAAGTCCTTCCAGAGCCTCTCTCCCCCACTCTATCCACCCAACTTTAAGTTCTTTCTTAAAAAAAAACCTGAAAACTCTAAACTGTAACTAAATAAAAGCACAAAACTCCCCCCTCCCCCCACGAAATGCATTATATGCTGATCAACAATTTCTGAACATGAGGCCTGTCCTGGAGTTGTTGATATACCCGAGTCACTCCTTAGGAGAAAACTAATTTTCCCTTTACTGGCAGGATGAGTGAGTACTGTACTAATATAAAAATAATGACCATACACTTAACATTACAAAATAATTAAGTAATTAAGAGTTATTTTAAGTATGTTGTCAATATAACAGATGTTTATGTTATATATATATATATATATCTCACATATGTGCACTCACACATGCACACACACTCACATATACACATACACAAACACACGTGCGTATACACAAGCCCACCTATGGGACTCTACTGACTGAAGAATCTTTTGCATTTGGCAGGAACATATTTATGCTTATATTGCTTTAACTAATCACAGCTTTTAAAAAATATTTTAAAATGTTCTTAAGGGGCTGGTGGGATGACTCAAAGGTTAAAGACACTGGCGTTCTTTTGAGGACCTGGGTTTAAGTCTCAGAACCCACATGGAGGCTCATAAGTGTTTGTAATTCTAGTTCCAGGGCATCTGGCGCCCTCTTCTGGCCTCCATCAGCACTACATCCACATGGTGCATAGCTATACAAGTAGGCAAAAACCACCCACAAACGTAAAATGCAAAATAAAAAAAACTTTAAAATATTCTTGAATTTGCTTTCAGATGTAACTAGGTTTAGCCCTTAGCAATTCTGACGCACAGATTTATCACCAGTGTCTGGTAAGATTTCACTAAGACTGCTATAGACTTAGGAGACGACGGCAGAGTCGACGTGACAACTGGGTGGTACCTGAGAAGAGGGGGAGGGTGAGCTCGGGGTACATCCGGGCCAGTTCACAGGACAGAAGGGCGAGCGATACACTGTAGAGAGGCGGCAGCGGTCCGTGTGTTCCGTACAGAATACTGCCGGGTCGCTGTTCCGCAACTTTCTTGGAGTGCACGAAGAGCTTTGCCTCGAGGATCTGCGAAGAGTTAAGAGACGGGCTTTAGAGAGTGTTATCTGGATACCTCAGGGATGCTGGTGCTTAACGAAAATCAGTAATAACAGGGTGACAGCGTCTCTTCGCCCCGCCCCCTTCGCCTGACACAGAGAAAGACCAGTGCACCCGAACCCAAGGATGGGTATCCTCACGGGGCTGAGTGACGCTTGCCTGCATGAGCTGCATGGAGACTTCGTAAATCTCTCTGTTGGTGTCAGAGGCTTTGAAGAGAACGAGGTTTAACAGCGTCACTATGTCGAACGGGTAGTTCCTGGGAAAAACAAGGGAAATCCACAGCTGGATATATCTGAGGTGGCACCGCGACTTGTATCCTTAGCAATGACACCGCCCTGTCTTTATTTACGTATCTGTTTTGTTTTTGTTTTCTTGTTTTTTTTTGGAGACAGGGCTTTTCTGTGTAGCCCCGGCTGTCCTGGAACTCGCTCTGTAGATCAGGCTGGCGTCAGACTCAGAGATCAGCCTTGCCTCTGTCTCCTGAGTGCTGGGACTCAAGGCGTGCGCCACCATCGCCCAGCTTGCCCTGTGTGTTCCGGGACTCACTCAGTTGTGTGTTCTATGTGTATCTGAGTATGTGTACGTGCATCACACTCAGGCAGTGCCTGAGGAAGATTGGACTGCCTGGAACTGGAGTTACAGCAGGTTGGGAACTCGGGTTGTCTGCAACGGTAATGACATGTTCTCAACCACTGAGGTGTCACCCCAGCCCCTCCACAAAGCTTTTAAAATATAAACCTCTGCTGCATTCTATTCCCTCCATCTTCCTGATCCAGCGCTCTCTCTTAGGAGTAGTTTACGCAACTTGTGGGATTTAATCTGGTTACCAGTGCCAGTATTGCGCCTGCTAAATGATTGTGCCAAACAGCTTCGTGACCGCGCTTGTGATAGACTAAGGATGCTGGTTTTAGAAGCATAATCTTTGGGCTGGGGCTTGACTCAGTGTTGGAGAGCACTTGAGCATGCACGGGGCCCTGGGCTCAAATTGGCACATTTTCAAATGAGTGTAATATTTAGACACTGAAGCCCCACGCCTCCTTCCCGAATTCTTCTTGAAATTTTGAGCAGAGGGGATTTTCTTGGGTTTGATTAGGTGGGCACTCAGTTCACGGGCTCACAGTTAACACGTGTCAGGATGCTTTAATTCCTTCATTGTGCTGTCTTGATTATTTTCAAATTTTCCCTCCACACTTCCCTGTGACTGTGAATATCTCCTAATCAAAGGGAGTTAGCTGCATCATGCAAATTTAGAGCAGCTAGCCTATCCGTGAGGGACACGGAAGCCATTCAGGGCTGTCCCACTCTAGAGAAAACTGCCGAACAGTCCATCCGACATCACAGAGAGCAAGTGTCGTCACCCTTGGCGCTGACGGTTAATTCCGAAAACTCATACCTGTTTCCGCACACAGTCGCGATGGCTTTGAAGCAGCCGGATGCGAGCTGGTAGGAACCCGTGTAACAGCGGTCGATAGCCCAATTGAAAAGGTTTATTTGGTCAGGATTCAGTTCTAGTAGCAACATGACGACCTCACAGCCAAGCTGATGAACCTTAGGTCAAGGAACACATCAGTTATTCCTACTTCATCAGAAAATATCCCAGAGAAATCTGTGATGGTTTGCATATGCTTGGCCCAGGGAGTGGCACTAGTAGAACGTGTGGCCTTGTTAGAGGAAGTGTGTCACTCTGGGAGTGGGCTTGGAGACATTCCTTCTTGCTGCCTGAGGATGCTCAGTCTGTTCCTGGATTTCTTTGGATGAAGATGTAGAACTCTCAGCTCCTCCTGCACCATGCCTACATGGATGCTGCCATGCTTCTGCCTTGATACTGGACTGAACCTCTGAACCTGTAAGCCAGCCTCAATTAAATGTTTTTATTTATAAGACTTGCCTTGGTCATGGTGTCTGCTCACAGCAATAAAACCCTAACTAAGACAAAATCCATATGATCAAACATAGCTAATGCATGTCAGGTGAACAACCTTAAGTGGGGTTAAGTGGAGTTAAGTGGGGCTAGACACTCATTTGGGTTGATCTTTGTGTCACATGCTCTTTCTTAACTGGGTACAATGCTGTCCTCATGCCAGGATGCAGGCTCCTCTGTACTGTGGGAAGGCAACACCCACTGCCAAGATGGAGACTCCATTCCTCTCAGAAGGTAATGTTGCCTGCCCCTTTCTTGGCAGTCACAGCCAGGCCAAAAAGGCAGGGCCTGGCTATGTATCTGCTATATTAATAGTTTGGGTTTGAAATGCCCCCAGAGGCTCATGTTTTGAACGCTTGGTTCCCAGCTTGGAGGCTCTGGAGCTCTTGGTGGGGGGGGGCTGGCTGGCAGACCCTAGGGGTCTCTGAAGGTTATACCTAATCCTGGTCCCATCTAGCTTTCTTTGTCTGCTTCCAGGCCCACATCACATGAGCAGATTTAGTCTTACACTCCTACCAGAGTCACCTCTGATACCTGTGCCTTCCCCACCACGATGTCTTCCCTTTAATTTTCTCCTTAAAATGCAATGAAAAGGTTTTCTAATTGTAAATACTTTTAAAACATTTTAAAAACTCCCTTAAAAGGCATTTTGTCCCAGGAGTGGAAAAGTGACTAATGTAATATTCATTATTATTAAAAATTCCCCCTAGTTAATTACTGTCCTATTTTTTCCTGGCTTGGTTAAACTATTTCTTAAACTAAATTCTTGTGATGAACAAGCTACAAATTACCATTCTTTTCCCATTGTATATGTGTATGTGTATGTATATGTATATGTGTATGTATATGTATATGTGTATGTATATGTATATGTGTATATATATATATATATGTATATATATATATATATATATCACTTCATACATCCCATCATATATCACTTCATTTTAAGCACAGCTTTATTTACAAGCCCCAAATGTAATATTTTATTATGTTTCATTTAAAGATATTTTCCAGTTACCATTGTTACTTACTTTAATTTACTGGCTGTATGGAAGCATATACTGTTTTAAAAGACATCTAAGTTTTAATTATGTGTATGTGCCTGTCTGCAAACACACTCTGAGGAGGCCAGAAGGGGGCACTGGGTTCCCTGGGGTTGCAGGTGGTTGTGAGCTGCCCAGTGTGAGTGTTGGGAACTCAATTCAGGTCCTCTGCAAGACCAGCCAGCACCCTTACAGTGCTGCAGTTTCTCTCTCTAGGTCCTGGGAAGTACATTGTAATGATATTTTAATTACTCATTCCTAGTTTAATGATACTGAGCATAAAGGTTGTTTTCAAATTCTGTGAACTGTTTTGAGACTTACTTTATGACTCAGTTTTCAGTCAATATGGTTAAATGACACTGTACTTTTGGGCCTGGTACATTGCACCATAACGTTCCTACATATATATCGAAACTTGTGTGACTCTGGAGAAAAGGTGGTATGTGCATTGTGCTAACCTCAAACGTGTCAAAAAGCAATGCATCTTGGACTCATACTTACTCGTAAGTCTTGACAAGCCAGAATATTGTCAAGCCATTTGTACAGATAGCCATCCGGAGAGAGGCCAACATTGTCAAAAACGGGGCCACAGCACAGCACCGCTGACATCGCCTGAAATCAGAAACCGTGAAACCTGGAGACAGAACCTGAGCAACAGGTTCCTGTGTGGGTGGTAGAGATTAGAAGCTCCCTGTGCCTGTCTGCATGCTTGGCTTTCCCATAGCCCGTGAACCCCAGCCAGACACTGTAGGCAGAAATAAACTCAGTCCTCAATACGCTGCTTTCGGCCATGGTACCCAGTCCCATAAGTAAGCAATGCAAAGGCCACACTGCTTGGGATGGAAAGGTTTTCACAGTGTGGGTGTCCAGGATGGAATTAGATAAACAGGGGGTGTAGCTGTTGCTTGATTGTTTTTTTCCTTCTTAGACTAGAAGTTAAGTAGCAATATAGTAACTTCAGGGATAAACAGGCAAACCTGTTCCCGCCTAGAAGAAACACTGGATAGAAGCAGGAACTTGACATAGTTTTACATTTTGTAATTGTGGGCCCAGCTGGCATGGTTACATATTTACCCACATCTTCAATTATGCATTTGGAATTACTGAATTTATATTTATTCATGCATTCATGGGTTCATTTGGAGTTTTATATCCTTATTTATATTGTATTATATTACTTATTTTAATCTTATTTTTAAGGCATGGTTGTTAGCTTAACAAAGGAGACCACTGATGTTGCAAACCAACCTTTAATGCACAGTACTGGTATCTTGTTATTTGGTGGTTTCGGTCACTGTACCTATCCAGAGGTGTGAACATGATGCTGAAGGGGCCGGCCCACTGGCTGAACAAGATGAAGAGATGGTGCCGTAGGCTTTGCTGGGGGAAGAGAAATCTTCTGTGATGAACTAGAGAGAATAACACAAAACCAGTGTCTGATATTTGACTATTATTAGTCTACATTAGACTGAATACATAGTCATAGCACTATTAAATATTACCTTCAAGATGTGAGGAAAGAAAAACAATTTTCATTTCCTAAAGTTTTTATGTCTCATTATGTGTATATATGTTTTTCTGTATGTAGCACATGAGTTCAGATGCCCACACAGGCCAGAAGAAAGCATTGGATCACCGGACACTAAAGTTACAGGTACACATGAGCTGTCTGACATAGGTGCTGGGAAAAAAACCTGGGTCCTATGCAAGGGTAGAACCTGATCCAACCTCTCCATCCTCCCAAACCAACTTTATTTTTCTAAGCCAAATTTTGCTTGGAGCTGGACTAGAACATGGGGCTTTGCACATGTTCAGTACACTCTCCCAATGAGCTATATCACTAGCCCAATAACTCTTGTTTTCTTCAGTTACAGAAACTTGACTTTTAAAATACATTTCAACACAATTTTTCTTTCTGGGTTCTCAACCTTCCTTCTACTGAGACCCTCATGTTGCAGTGAACCCCCAACCATAAAATGATTGTGTCGCTTCTTTATAACTGCAAGTTTGCTCTTGTTATAAATTATAATGTAAATATCTGACATGTAGGATATCTGATATTTGCCCTCTGTGAAAGGGTCACTTGACCCCCCAAAAGGGGTCATGGCGACCCACAGGTTCAGAACTGCTGGTCTAACTGATCTTTCCATTTAACTTTTGTTGTGTATATAGAATGAATTTTTGTGATCACTGCTCCCTGTGGTTAGAGAGAACATAGTGGAATATAATATATGCTATTCTTTTAAAGATTCATTTTTTTATTTTATGTATGCGAGTACACTGTAGCTGTCTTAAGACACACCAGAAGAGGGCATCAGATCCCATTACAAATGGTTGTGAGCCACCATGTGGTTGCTGGGAATTGATCTAAGAACCTCTGGAGCAATCAGTGATCTTAATTGCAGAGCCATCTCTCCAGCTCCCAATATATGGTATTTCAAAACCATGTGCTCCATATTACTGAAGAAGTCAAGCTTAAACTGTTGTTTAAGGCCCCTAACTGCTGAGGTGGAGCAGTGCAGTTAATAACGTCAAAACAACAAAATGGCACATTAGCTGAGTTGTTTTTATAATTAGATTCAAAATCTACAATTTGAGTAACTATATCAAGTCACCCATCTCTCTTGTTTTATACGCCTCTATGGGAATAAAACTGTTTCATAATTATGTGTCCGTGAGATGGTCTTCTGCAAGATGTAGCCGCTAAATCAAAGCAAATGCAAAAGGTTAGTATAGTGACTGAAGGAAAGTGGCCGAGATCAGAGGAGAAAGGAGAAACTGGAGTATGTGGGGTGCTTTCTTTTGCATGCCATCCTCCAAAATAATGTCAGTTCATCATATTGGACCATAGCCACGATAGCTGTGGAAAGCACGGTTTGGCCTAGTAGTGGTACATGCCTTTCATCCCAGTATGAGGTGGGGGTGGCAGAGGCAGACAGATCTCTCAGTTCTGGGTAAGCCTGGTCTACAAAGTGAGTTCGAGGACAGCCAGAGCTGCACAGAGAAACCCTGTCTCGAAAACCAAAGAGAACTAAACGTGATTACAGCAGTTTCATTGGTAACTCTCCTAAGTTGAGGTTACTGGCTCTCATATGCATTCCTGATGCTTCAGAATAAACAAAGAAATGACCCTAGACCTCTTGTAGGCCCCTAGGGAAAGAAAAAAGCAGTTGTGGGGGATGTGAATGTTTTACCCAGTCCAGAGCAAAGAAAGGATGGGTTACCTGGAACACACTGAATCAAGTTGGCAACCATGGCGCTAAAATGGGCTCGGATGTCTTTAAGAATTTCGACTTCTTTGTCATTTTCAGCTTCTAAGAGCATGCGGGTCAGGTCCACGTATTCCAAGAACAAAGCTCCAAGCGCTAAGGTGTCTCGTTCTAAAGCTCCATTTGTGCTGGATGGAAGGGAGAGGATGCTTTTAGATAAGTTAGAGCAAAGGAGCAGGTGCCTTATGATGGTTGGGGTTCAGGTGGCAAACCTGGTTTACATGGATGTTATAAGTGGGTATAAAAAAGATAAGGGCGGCTTACCAGAATCTTTGTTGAAGTAATATATTTAAAGGAGAAGTAGAAAAAGAGGCTTTGGCAAGGAGAGTCTGCTCAGTTATTTAACCTCACCTGTCACTTATCACGCCAGCGTCTGCCAGAAGTTCGAATATCCGAAGCAGCTGTAGCCTCAGCAAATCTCTACGTTCTCGGCGCTTCTTGTTCTGCGTTGAAAGCGGTAATGCCACTTACAGTCAATGCGAATTTTAGGGCATAATTTAGTATTTTCAAGCTTTCTAAGTGTAAAAGGATGCACTTGTCCTTTCTTCCTAATAGTTGGGGGCAATGCCAGTTATTATGGGTTGTAAGGAAAACACTGTAAGTCAGTCCTTAATACATGAGACAGACGTGTTGAGTAGCAAGCCAGGTGCCCAGAGGCTCCAGTGTCTGCTGAAAGGCTGAGCCATTCAGAGCATCTGGAAAGGACTCTGGATCCTGACAATCCGCAGTCCACTCAGGGAGTGCATGCTATTTGATCTCCAGACTTCTAAATTTCTGCTACTTCTCTTTAAAAAAATATTTATTTTTATGAATATAGATGTTTTGTCTACATGTATGTGTACCTTGTGTGTGCTGTGTTCCTAGAAGCCAGAGGAGGGTGTCAGATTCCCTAGAACTGAAGTTAGGAATGCTTTGAGCCACCCTGGGGCCCTCTGGAAGAGCAGTCAGTGCTCTCAAGAGCTGTGCTCTCTCCCCAGTCCCATTTTTGCTGTTTCTTGTATCATATTATTCATGGGAACCTTCTTTTATAATCTTATTACTTTTCAATCTTGGTGCATTGTAAGTAAATTCTGGTCTCCTTGATCATTTACTCCTGGCTTATTAACAAAGACAGCAATAAAGCCAAGCAAGCTAAAAACCAAAATTAGATTTTGACTTAGATCTTTTGCAAAAATAAAAACGTGTCTACATGACTACTTGAGTTGTTTTGTGTTTGTGCATTTAGAAGATTCGTTAAAACGCAAATTATCTGACTATTGAAAATCTAATGTACTGTAACAAGGTTCACTGTTAGGAACAGGTTAGGGTGTTTGTATTTTTTAGGGGATGACAGAGCTAACTTAAGATTCACACCACTGTCCAAATGAGTCAGGCCCTCATGATGGAGATTCCAAACCTTACCTCTGGTCTCCTCTCTAGCGCTTCCTTCATTAATGGATGGAGTTCCTCAACCAATTCTCTACAGAGGGAAAAAGTCATATTTGAAATTTGTTGTTCCTGATATAAAACTTGTCACCAACATAGCCATTCCAGCATAAATAACATAATTATTTCACCGGGATACCAGTCAAAACCTCCTATAATATCTCTGTGGCTGTTGCTCTATATGGACAGTATCTGCTCTCATTCTGGTGCTGTGCATATGAATTGGACAGAATTCCCCATCTAAACAACGAAACAGGATTTCCCAAGGATTTCATAAATCCAGGAAGCTTCAGGACTGGCTTTCAGTAATTGAAAATAATTATAAATTGAGCCTCTGCTTTCAAAAAACCTTTCGGTCCAATCATAAGGAAGGAGAGGACCAATACTGAACTACCTTAGAGATATACTCAGGAGACTGCCATGTACGAGATTTGAAATATGAAACCTGTGTGTCAGAGTAGATGCAAATTATAGCAAGGAACAAAATATTGCAGTTTTTATTAAAACCTTTCCTGTATAGTAAAGATTTGATAACATTACTACATATCTTATTACATTTCTCTGTTTGTGTTATATATTGTATTGGTTTGAATACATATGGCCCCCAGACTCATGTTTGAATGCCTGACTCATAGGAAGCAGTAGGAGGTGTGGCCCTGTTGGTGTAAGCATGTCACGGTGGAGGTGGGCTTTGAGGTCTTGGATGCTCAAGCCAGGCCTAGTGTAGCAGAGTCTTGCTGCTGCCTGTAGATCCAAAGGTGGAACTCAGCTCCTCCTCCAGCACTGTGTCTGCCTGTAAACCACCATGCTTTCTACCATCATGATGATGGACTGAACCTCTGAACCCGTAAGCCAGCCCCAACTAAATGTTTTCCTTTATAAGAGTTGCCATGGCCAAGATGTCTCTTCACAGCTATAGGAACCCTAAGACATAGCTGTATCTTCTATATGTGTCATATGCATAAACCTATATGTATTGTATATATTTTACATGTGTATTATGTATAATGCATATATATGTGTATATATATATATATGCATTACACACACACACACACACACACACACACACACACACACACCTTAAGTCTCCAACTATCATTTGCATTTGTTATAATTTATCTACTTCAGGAAATAATTTCTGAATTGCTACGTTAAAACAAATGTGAGATCTAGCTTGCAGCTAGAAAAGTTTGGAAATTCTGCAGTCTACCTGTGCTGAGTAAGCATCACCCTCCAGGGAAACAGGAAGGCTCATGGGAATCTACTTTGAACTAAGGGAGAAATATCTGAGGTTTTGATTCCTATTCTAATAAAGACACAGGATTTATCAAAAGATCCCATTTAATAATATATCACATCAGTAACATTAGAAATATCACGATATATGATAACACAAATAATATGTAATATTAATGATTATTCATAATATCAATAACCCTTTTCTACTCACCAACTATCTATCAGGTGTTTTTTATATTGTATATGCACATTTAATACTGCCTCTCAACCAATCTATGGGGCAGATTCCATCTTGTCAAACTGACTTAAAATTTAAAAGAAAATTACTTGTACTTAATATGTGTATGTGTTTTATCTGCATGTACAGCTGCATACAACATACATGCAGTGCCCATGGAGGCCAGAGAAGGGCAGTGGGAATCGAACCCAGGTCCTCTGCAAGGGCAGCCAGTGCTCTTAACCACTGAGCCACTGGTGTGGCTGCTCAAATCTTCATTTTAGTTGTACGAATCCTGCATCTGTACAACCCAAGGCTCACAGAGACGCTTTAGACTTCTGCCGTCGGTTAGCTGGGTGGCAGCATCCACCTCCAGAAACACAGAGGGTGAGCCGCACGGGGACTTGCATTCTCTCGGAAAGAACGCTGATTTCAGGAACTGTGAGCTATCTTTTAAAAGCAGACCTACCTAATTAATAACTGGCTTAATGCTGATTAATTGGTACTCTAGTAATAAGAACTTAAGAGTTTTTAGCTAGTGTCAGGGTGAGATGTATGGGGAGTCCCCTTTCCCAACACTCGCTTACTAAGTGTTACCTTTATCCTCAGATATGTGACTATAAAACCATACGGAGGTACAAATGCTTTGTAGTCTGTCGTAGGAATGGCGGGTATTGTTCTGGTAGTGTAGCCTCTCCAAGTCTGGCTAACTGGGGATGGACAGGAAATTATCTTCTAGCTATCCAAGTCAAAGCTTGCAAGTGCAATAAAATTTGAGGGTTAAAAATGAAGCTGTAAGGAAGGCTGCTTACCTGCATATCAAACAAAGGCATAAAGAATACCATGCAGAGCCCATCAACACTGCAGCATCTGCCAGCACCCCAGCACCTGCCAGCACCCGCCAGCACCCAGAAACCCCCCAACCTTGAGCTAAGAGAAACAGCTGTAATTGCAGCAACAGGTATGGTTTCAAAGAATGTACTGTGACAGACGTACCTGAAAACAAGGGAATTTGTCCTTCCAAATCCTAAAACAAGGGACTCTGTGATTTCGATGCTCTCCAGCCTCATCAAAGGCACCAACTGCTTCAGCAGGACGCCCACTGATGGCGTGCCAATGGCCTGGAAAGAGGTGATTTGAAGTGACAAAGAGGTAATATGGTAACTAAACAATAACACTTTCAGGTCACTGAGTCACATCCCAAGGCACTGCCATCCTTTCAGAAAAAAATAAAAACCTATATATTTAACACAGTACAATTATTTTCTATCTGGAATACAAGTCCCAAAGAAAACTGTCCTTTTCTATTTTAAACCATTTAAGTCAACAAAACTACCATGGATAAAGTTGTGGTTTTGAGGTATTCAACTGGTGAAGAGGGAGACCGGGCACAGAGCAGAAAACCCAATCCAGAGGCACTGAACAGTGGTAGCCACCTAGTGGCTAGCCACCTAGTGGCTAGCTTCCTCAACTCTCAGTCTTCCACTCCACACTTGCAGGGGGGTGCAAAAAACTGTTCACAGGAGATGCTCAAAGGAATCTGGAAATGTGGCAGAGGAAAAATGGGACGCTACGCTACTCCAGATGGCAGGCACCGTGCGATTTGCACTGGGAACCGACGCTAGCATGAACAAGCTAAGGAAAACCTTACAGAATAACTGCCCTGAAGCATGTCACGTCACCTTGTTGTCGTAGCTCACTGTGCCATCGGGAGTCGTGGCCATTATCTCTGGAGTGGATGCTCGTAAGTGTCCTGGGCTCATAATACTGGGTTTGGCAACTCCGAAACAGAGAATGAGGTAATTTCTCCACAAGGTAACATAGTTGTCTCCACTGCTTGCTGTGCTGGTTTTCTTAGCGTTGACTGGGCTGCTATAGTTGTGGAGGTGAACAAAGGTATAACTAAATTTCTGATTTTATTGCTTGGTTTTGATTTTGTGTGTTTGTGTATGTATACAAGAGTGCAGGTGCCTATGGTGACCACAAGAGGGCAGAAGATCCCTCATGGAGCTGGAGTTACAGGTAGTTGTGAGCCATTCAACCCACTTAGTCCTGGTGCTGGGAACTGAACTGGAGTCCTCTGCTAGAGCGCAGTTGTCTCTCCAATTCTTGATTTTGAATATGACTTTCAGGGGTTCTGTTTGAGGTAGGATCTCACTATATAGGCTTTTCTATATGAAGCCAGGTTGGCCTTGACCTTGTGGTGATCCTTCTATCTCAGCCTCTTGAGTGTTAGAATTTAGTAAATATCACTTGTTAAATAAAGGTCATTAGGAGGGCTCAAACAGTTAGGCTGCTGTCCATGAAGGACGAGAGTACCCACAGAAGAATTTTAAAAGTCTCTGTATTAAGAGCCAGCGCTTCCTATACAGGTATACTTAGTCATATAGATAATTAAAGCAAAAGAAAACACCAACCCCTGTTCTAGACTGAGTATTTTTTATCTCTTCTATATATTAAGAATGCCACAGCGGGAACTTTTTAAAAATTAGAGAAGATTATGGTCATCTAACCGCTTACGTGGAAGGAAAATGTAAGAGACCTCATCATAAGTATTGGAAACACACGGGCACCTTACTTTGGGTCTACCAGTGGCATCACGGACTGCAGCCGGGTGAAGGCGTAAGGCCAGGCATAGCTGAGGGCCGTGGGGCAATGCTTTGGCAAGTTTTCCTGCCGGAGGAAGCTGAAGAGGCAGAGGACCCAGGGGTCTTTGACAGATTGCGCGAAGATCCAGACGTGGGAAGGGCTCTTCACATCGTAATGGCTGTTGACCAGGACCGCGTTCCATTCCACAAGCCACTGGAGATCCACGTTGTGGGTCGGAGGTAATGTCGCCTGAGGACAACAAGCAGACAGTCAGAGGTAAACAGTCAAGGCCGACTTTACCAGGGCTTAACCTGCCTCCCCTGCCTCCACAGTGCCTTTCCTGACCCCCGATGCCACAGACCAGCTTTGGATCTGGGACACCCATCACATGCGACACCTGTCAGCTGCGCCCCTCTGCCAGCCCACAAGCAGCAGTAAGTGTGAGGTTCAATGATTAAATAATTTGTTGTTGTTGTTGCTTTTTGAGACAGGGACTCACGACATAGCTCTTGCAGGTCTGTAACTTGCTGGCCTCGAACTCAGAAAGATCCACGGCCTCCCAAAGGCAGGAGGTTAGAAGTGTGAACCACCATGCCTAGCTATAGTCATATTTTGAAGTTTTAATGCCATACATCACCGTGTATGAGTACACAGAGGATGTTCGCCAAACACTTATGTAACAATACATGACATTAGTTCATTTAAACAGGACCACAGATTTACAGTGTTGAAATCCCGAAGGACGATTTATGTGTGGATCCATAAATGTGCCTTTGCTCCTGTGATTTGTTTGTGTGATGTGTGCATGGGGTTTTCTATCTTTACTTACAACTGAAACACCATGCCAGGGCATTGGAAACATTCCTTTTATGAAGGGCATTTGTGCTGATGATTTTTTAAAGAAGAGTTACATAATCTGTCCCTATGATGCCAAGCAAATGTATTTCAAAACTTCTTTTAAAATATATACATATCGGGGCTGGGGAGATGGCTCAGAGGTTAAGGAGCACTGACTGCTCTTCCAAAGGTCCTGAGTTCAAATCCCAGCAACCACATGGTGGCTCACAACCATCTGTAATGAGATCTGATGCCCTCTTCTGGTGTGTCTGAAGACAGTGTACTTCATATACATAAAATAAATAAGACTTTAAAAAATACATATATACATATCTATGAATTGATAAGTTCTCTCATTTTATTCTCTTTTAAGTATTGATATCAACTTTCAAAACAATATATCTATTGTTTCAAAATGTGTGTGTGGGGACTTGCCTTTTTGTTAGTTGGGTATTTATTTATATTTTTTGAGGCAGGGTTTCTCCGTGTATCCCTGGCTATCCTGGAACTCACTCTGTAGACCAGGCTGGTCTTGAATTCAGAGATTCTCTCGCCTCTGCCTCCTGAGTGCTGGGATAACAGGCGTGCACCACCACTACCAGCCTTTTATTAGGTATTTACAAAGTGTTACATTTCATCTGTTGGGGCAATGAACTCCCCTGGGTAAATGTTACAGATCTGACCGTCATAAGTCACTGACTGGATTGGAAGGGGTGGAATTGGGCTTTCAGAACCAGAGAGAAGAGATCCTTTAAAGTGGTTCTCCCTAAACTTGTGTTCTGGGGAAATCAATGACTCTAGAGACCGGCGTCTCCTGCATTCATGACTAAGCGGCTGCAAGTGATGTCTTCTAATACTCTCTGTAAGTCAGATGAGATTGGATGGAGATATATGGATGGAGCTGGTGCATTCTCATCTTCTGAAGTGCAGGATGCTGACCTGGCGACCTGCTTAGGATCTGAGTCTAGCAAATGCAGAAGGAAATGAGTAAATACAACAGTTATCTACAGGACAGGAAGATACGCATGCATAAGAATTACGGTGGCCATTCCACCTCATGCTCTGATAACTGTAATGTAAGAGAATGTATATTTGTTTCTTCTGGCTGTTCAAGTCTGCAGTGCCTGCCCAATGGCCTTAGTGATCATCATGATCATGACTGCCAAGAATTAGCGTTTTGTGTTCCGCATCTTGAAAGTCTATGAAAAGGTTATAGATCCCACAATGCAGTCATTTGCGGATGTGGCAGGCATCTGGGCTAGGCACCAGCTAAAGTGTGTTCTTCAGTTACACCCTGCCCCCTTTCTCCCAATTCCCCTGCCTGTTTGTGGAACTGAAACGGATCCAAGTGTGCTCACTGTATTTTCCGTTTTAAAAGATGAACATTACTGTAATCCCGACACTCTGGAGGCAGAGGCAGGAGGATCTCTGTAAGCTTATGCAGCTGAAGGCTAATATTCAGCTGGCACTATGGGAAAAACCTTCCATGTTCTACATACCTGTCATCTTAAGTTGTACATTTTTTTTCTTTTTGTTGGTTTTTTTGAGACAGGGTCTCACTCTATAGACCAGGGTGGCCTAGAACTCACAGAGATTCACCTGCCTCTGCTTCCCGAGTGCTGCGGTTAAAGGCTTTGCACCACACACCACAGACAGGCTCAAGTTGCCATTCCTGGCTCTGGTTTTAGGTTTAAGAGTCACCAGTGCCTTTGATCCCAGCACTCAGGAGGCAGAGGCTGTCAAATCTCTGAGTTCGAGGCCAGCCTTGTCTACAGTGCAAGTTCCAGGACAGCCAGGGCTACACAGAGAAACCCATCTCGAAAAACAACGTGTTGTGCCCTGAGCTGACCCCTAGCTTAATGCTTTTGAGTTTTAATAACTGTGAGGGTCAAAGGTAATAAATATGAGCCATCTTGGGATCTATGAAGTATCACATAAGTAGAACTTACATATTGAGACTGCTGTGATACAAAATACTAAGTACAAAATTAAACAAAGATTGCGCATTAAAAACAACAGTTAAGGCTAGTTAATTTCACTTAAAAATCCAGAGTGATTTTTTTTTTTGAAATTGAAGTTTTTAAAACTATTATCTGTATTTCTAAAGTTCAAATTTTGTATGGCATTGTTTTCTTTTCCCCCAGACACGTCCTGTGCGATTATTTGAAAAGCTAATCTTGCTTTCTGAGGTATCTGTGCTTCAGGTTATTAATCTGCCACGGGAGCCTTGAGCTCACACACATGGTTTTCATTTGGCTCGGTTTTAAGAGATAGGCTCAGAACCTCTGTCGGACATCAGATAGCATTTGGGACCACGCGTTTGCTTACCGAATCCGAAACTGCCACATGAATGAAACTTTCGAGGATAGAAGAACTTAGTTGATCCATGACATCAATCATTGGCCTGTCATCATCCTGTACAGAGAAGGAGCCAGTTACATCCCATGGGAAAAGTGTCCTTCCCACCCTCCCCACAGCCTTCATCCCAGGACTTGAAGCAGAGCAGCCTGCCAGACAGTGATAACGGCTTTCTCACAGAGACAGGAAAGAGAAGACAAGGACTAAAAAACCCCGTGGTTCTGAGGACAGACAGCCTTCTGATTTCCAGTGAAGATAATTAAAGCTCCAGTTTCAAACACTTGCACGTACTCAAGAATCTAAATACCAGCATTGTATATTCCCCATAGAGACGCTCATGTCTCTGTGATAAGCTTAAGGGGCAGAAGCCCTGCAGGAACATACTTTACTGGGACACCAAAATGCTCTTATTTGGGGTCATTGGCTTAACAGGATAACTGATAATGTGGCCTGTGATTTAATTTTAGTCCCCCCCCAAAAAACACATGGTAGACAAACCCCTTGCTTCCCGTGAGCCGCAAAGCCTTGCCTCTTATCTCGGAGGACACATTTTCCCCACCAACACTGAAATTAAAGTGTTTGGTTTGGCGCCGTGACGATTTTAAAGAAGATTGCATTAATTTCTCTAGTTTGTACTCTATATGTAGCAGCTTCTTAATTAGATGTTCGTTCAATGCCGAGAAAAATGATCCCCCAACCAAACTAATCTTAAAATTCTTGGTAAAGTAGGATCAGTGGAGAAATTCGAAATGATCTCATCTGTCACTGTCAGAATAGAGGATTTGCCACTAGTAGATTAAGGATGCTACTGTGCACACATCTGCCACTTGATTGTCCAATGAGGCTGGGGTGGGAGGAGTCTCACAGGGCCCCACCCCTAGTGGGGAGCTACAGGCAGTTACTGGCTGTTGAGCAGGGCGCTCTTCTCCACGTTCAAGCCCTCCGACGGGTTATCTGATCCTAAGCAGGTGTGTCTGAGCGACAGTAAACACTCCCACAAGGCCATCTTTAGCCACAATATATTTACAATAATAATAGTTTAAAAAGAGATAATGAAATTGAGGGTGGGTATGGAGTTAGAGTGTTGTATGGAAATACAGCATGAAATGTGCAAATGAAGTTATATATAAAAAAGGAAGCAGCAGAAGGGACCCAGGTTCAATTCCCAGCACCGACACAGCGGCTCACAACCGCCTGCAACCCCTGTGCCAATAGATTGAATGACTTCTTCTGGCTCACAAGGACCCTGCATGCACATGATACACATACTTGATGAAAAATACATATAAAATATAACAATATAAATACAATCTTAACAGGCACTGTTAAGATTTTAAAAATAATTCTGCTGTACCCTGGGAATGCATGTCTTTAATCCCAGAATTTAGGAAGCTGAGTCAGACAGAACTCTGAGTTCAAGACCTGCTGGGACTACAGAGCTCCAGGCTCTGTCCTCAAACCAAAATAAAGGTAAACAAACGAAACAATAGCCACTACCTAATTAAAAACCCAACAACGTATCAATAATCACATTCTTGCTGTTAGGTACACCCAATAGTGATGTGTTATTTCTAATTTTTAATCCGAAGCTGCTGAAAAGAGACTTCAGGAGAACAACCCCCTACCTCAGGCTGGCCCAGGGCGAGGAAGAGAGCTCGGGTCTCCTTGAGCACCAACACCGACAGTTTGCGCGTGGCCACCTGGACGCTGCAGAGAAGGACGAGAGCAAAGCCTTCCACAGCGTGGAGGACACTGCAGTGCGGGCCTCGTTCTGACTGCATCCTGTGGCTGGAGCCGTTGGGGATGAGCTGCCATGTGAGAAGAACATCCCGGGGTCAGCAAAACAACGTGGGAAGAAACACGGTTTTCCCTGTACATCTGGCTTCGCAAAACTAAATAAAATAAACCGGAACAGCTTAGAGACAAGAGCGTGCGAACTGATTATTACTCATGAAGTATCCGAATTCCCTTCTGGATCAATGGGTGCTTTGTGATAACGTCAGCCGTCTGTTATCTCTGATGGGAAATGACTGTTCAAAGGCTCTTCACAGGGAGGAGATGAATCCTGCCTCTCTGTCCACACCGTTTGGGATTATGCTACGGCTGTGATCAGAGTGGTCTAATTTATTTTCACCGAAGTTTCTACAGACAACAGACACTATTAAGTTGGATTTTCAAAAATTTTACTTTCTATTGACACTAGTGTATGTATATACATATGTATGAATGTATGCACACACACATCTATATTTGGTGGTACTGGTATATGTGTTTGGTTTCAGACTCTGGGATGAGGGGCTGAGGTGCATATTTTATATATCAAAGCAAACCTGGCTTCCAGGTTCTCCCAGCATCCCTCACTCACTTCCGACCTGGCATACCCTGTCCTCAAGCCTGAACTTTCCAGCCCAGGTGCTGGGCTGCCCTTCCCCCCCAGAGGTTCTTCCTATATGTACCGCATACATTTTGGTTTTTCCCTCTCTCCACCACTCCTCCCCACCCCACCTCCTCCTTTCTCTGTACATATGCCTTTTCTTTCTCTTCCCTCTCCTCTACCTCCCCCTAGTGACTCCCCTGGCCTCGGTCCTTGGGGCCAGTGAACTTGTCTGAGAGTAGCTTCCTGATAAACCTGCATTTAGTCGAATCTAATCTGGCTTGAACGGGCTCATTCCACCCGTGGAGAAATAACCTATCAATGTGTACTGAGAATATTAAACCTAGGGCAACCCATGTGCTAGGCGAGGGCTCTACCCCCAGTGCCAGCTCAAGCCCAAAGCTGGAGTTTTTCCAAGAGAATTTAGGTTTTCTTCAGGTGGGTGTAGTGGTCGCTGCTGTTTACTTGCATTTAGTTTTTAAAAACTTTAAAAAGGCTTCTCTTAGGTTTTATCGACATGCTTGTGCCTGTCTCTGGGTGTGTCCCCATGAGTGTGTGCACATGAGTGTGTGCATTTGAATGCAGGGAGAGGCCAGAAGAGGGCAGCAGTCCCCCAGGAGCTAGAATTACAGGCACTAGTGAGCTACCTGACAGTGGAACTTGGGTCCTTTGGGAGGGCAGCAAGCATACTTAACTGCCGAGCTACCCCTCTTGCCCCCTTTTATTTATAGCTTTTTGAGTCAGGGTCTCATCCGCAGCTCAGACTAACCTAGTATTCATGATCTTCCTCCCCCACCTCCAAGTGTTGGGATTACAGGAATAAGCCAATATGCTAATTTACATTTTCACAGGTAGAATCTATTCTAAGTTTTGCATGTTTACATGACAGGTTCTGGAAGTTTCCAAACTGCAATCACATGACCCTCAAGCAAAGGCAACCAAAGGGCCAGGGCAGGTGCTGCTCGGTTCCTGTTTTCAAAGCCACTGGGCTTCCTGTTCTTCAGTCAGTTGTTTGTTATGAACTTGTACACAGGGACCCGAACGCCACCTTCACTTCTCACTGGATGCACCGATGATATTGCGCATCCAGAGCCAGAGATCTGCATGGCTGATGCCAGCTCCCCACGTGGCTCTGAGACCTGGGTCCCCTTCAATGCAAGCTCCAGGCTGCTAGCAAGCATTTTTACCATTCACGAGTGACCAAGAAAGCTGAAGAATGCATTTGTATCCGTGCAGATCCAGGATGGGGCAATAGATGTTAACTTGGAAAAAACACTCTGGCAGACGGTTAACTGCTGGATCTCTCTCTGTCTCCATGCCACAATTTCTACTCCTTACATGGCCTTGCTGGAGTCAACAAGTCCACCCTGTGTTTCTTGGTTACAATGTAGCTGGTGGAAGAACTATGGACCAGCATTACAGGTAGGCCAGGGCACTGGGGAGAAAGAACTCTGAAGGTTCGCCAGGCTGCTTGTGTGTATGTGTATGTTTGTGTGTGTGCATGCCCACGTATGTATATATGTATTTGTGTGTTTGCGTGTGTATATGTGGATATATGTTTGTATATATGTGTGTGTATGTATTTGTGTGTATGTATGTATATATGTGTTTGTGTGCATATGTGTGTACGTATGTGTTTATATGTATATATATGCATTTGTGTGTATATGTGTATATATATATATTTGTGTGTATGTGTGTGTGTTACATGAAAATGGGCACATTAGTGGGCAGTCTGGGGGAATCACCTCTGAGTTTCTGATCTTGGCTTGTTCATAGACTCTTCCCTGTGTCTGTATGACCAGTTTCCACTGCGTGAGCAACTGCAAAAGCAACTTTAGGGAGGAGTCCAGGAGGGTGTGATGCATGTCATTTACTTCCCGGAGCAGGAAGTTCGTGTAGCCGAATAGGACGTCTTCCCTCCAGTCGGAGAAGTCAACCAGCAACCCCTGAAGAGAGTTCTGTGCAATGTGGCGCAGTTCATCGTCCATATGAATAGAGAGCCTGGGAAGAGAAAGGGAACAAGATCTCTGACTTGGTTACTTTTTCTTCTAGGTGGAAGAAAAGATATGCAATTCTCTACTTCTACTTGTGGCTGAAAAGAAGCCTCACTTAATTCTTAATAAATGACCTAAGTGAAACTTCTTTAAAACTTAATTTTACATTTACCTAAGAGTTACAAAGTATCAGTTCCCCTGGGACCTTGTGAGCCACTCCTTAAAAATGATTTTGTTGTTGTTGTCATTAATTAGTATTAGTATTATTTCGGATGAGGTTTTACTGTATAACCCTGGCTAGCCTGGAACTCCCTATGTAGACCAGGCTGGCCTAGAACTCATAGAGATCTTTCTGTCTCTGCCCCCTGAATGCTGAGATTAAAAGTGTGCACCACCATGCCTGGTTTTATTTTTATTTTATGGGTATGAGTGTTTTGTCTGTATGTATCAAGGTGTGTGCCTGGTACATGCAGAGGCCAGAGGAGAGTACTGGATCCCCAGGAACTAGAGTTATAGAAGGTTGTGAGATGCCATGTAGGTGTAGGGAATTGACCCCAGGTCTTCTGCAACAGTAGCCTGTGCTCTAACCACTGAACCATTTCTCCTGCCCATTTCTAAGTAGTTTCAAAGTATCTTGTTGTTCATGGTTTGAACTCACTAACTTGTAATTTTTTTTTGTTTGAGACAGTTATTTTGTGTAGCCCTGGCTGTCCTAGAACTCACTTTGTAGACCAGGCTGGCTTCAAACTCGGAGATCTGCCTGCCTCTGCCTCTCAAGTGTTGGCATTAAAGGCCTGAGCCATCACCACCCGCCCAACCCTTTTCTTGTTCTAAGTTTATGATTTTAATTTATTACATGTATAGCTATTTATGTATATGTTTCCTAAGACATATAGGAACATAATCTTCCACAGATATCAAGCCACATTTTAAGGAAGTATAATAATAGTGTAGCAATTGGGGAATATCACTAAATCAATAGATGTTAATCAATAATAGAGACACTGGGTTGAATCATGTCATGTATAAAACTCATGTGTTGGCACCTGCCCCCCTATAAAGCAAACCTTGTTTGGAATTAAGACCACTGCAGAGGTAACTACAGAAGGACAGGGTCTTATGGGGAGTAGGCTGAGACCCTAGTCCTGTGAAAGGACTGTGGGGACAGACAAGTGCCAGGAGAAGGCAGAAATAACGACAGCACCATTTGAAAGTAGAATAATAGTCACATGATGTTCTGCCAGTCAGGCAATGCCAGAGGTCACCAGGAAGCCACTAGAAGTATGGTGAAAGGCCCAGCGCAAACATTCTCCCCTAGAGCTTACAGGAAAGCAACACCCTGGTTTTGAACTTTCAGACATGAGAGGCCATCGCTGCTCTAATGTAAGCCCCCAGGTTTGTGCCATGCTCTTGCATCTCTTTGAACAAAGCCACACAGTTCCAGAACCAGGCAGCACTGAGGGTGAAAGTACGCTATATTCTTTTACCATGTGCTCACAAACACTCTGCCGTCCAGAACACATCTCAACTTCCAGCCCATGGTGCAAGATCTTTCTAAGACTCTGGAGCCCCAGGGTGGTAGAGGTTTTGCTATTCTAAGCGGCCACGCCTCTTGAGACGATGTTATTTCCATGTGTCATGAGTATAGTTGACCACGCCCCTATTTTTCTGAACTTATTTATTTTAAAGGAATTTATATAACAGCATGTTCAAGTATTGTTAGTTTTCAGGAGTAACCGTTGAGACAAAATACAAAATTGTCTTAAGCTTCCTAGGAACAGAGGAGGAAAAATTACAGTCATTTTTCATGTAAATGAGCTCTCATGTCCCAAAATTCCTGGTTTCACTCAAATGTACCATTTTATTCATCATCTATTGTTGGCTTGATGGTCACTCCTTTCCTTATCTGGTCCCAACCAATTAAATGCCAGTGTTTCTCAACTTGTCGGCTAAGAGCATTTTTTTTCTCCTACTGTGCACACAGGATTGGTGAGAACAATTTTACCCAAATCTGCCTTCACTGCACTAACTCTGCCTTTTGTAGACAAGGACCCTATGTTCACCATGAGTACTTAGCTTCTGAACCTTTGCTGCTTTTTTTTGTCTCCTTCTGTATGTACACCTAGGAGTCGTCTCAGTAGGAAGTAGGAAATTTCTAATTCTGTGAATATCTCAGGTAATGCTCCAACAGTACCAAGGACTTGCCTAACCATTCTATCTGCTCGGCATAATGTTGGGTCAATTTTTGTTCCAACTCTAATAAGACCACCTGGAGCAGCATTCTGAAGATCATTGTGTTTTGCAAAAAGTGAGACAATCTTGGAAAAGATTGGTTTACACATAAGCTTCCCTTCACCGTCTTTAGAAACAATACCAGGTCTTACTTCTATCTCTTGGCCCACCTTTAATACGCTCTTTAAAATACTACCACCAGCCACACCCCCTTTAAGGTCATCAACTTCACAACCAGGTTTGTTAACATCAAAAGATCGGATAACTATAAGTCGGGGTTCTGAAGTAAAGTCTGTTAGAGGAACTGGAATTTTAATTGCTATATACTCACATACAACTTCCATATCGTATTTTAACTGAGCAGAAATTGGAATAACAGGAGCTCCTTCAGCTACCCTGTACAAATGCAAGTATCTGTTCATACTGTTCTTTAGCCTGACTTCCTTTTACCAAATCAATTTTATTTTGCAGAACCAAAATATGTTTTAGCTTCATAATTTCAATGGCAGCCAGGTGTTCAGAAGTCTGAGGTTGAGGACAAGATTCATGACCAACTATCAACAGAAGCGCTGCATCCATCACTGCTGCACCATTCAGCATAGTTGCCATCAAAATATCAGGACCAGGACAATCAATACAGAAAACATGTCTGACTAGTCTGAAGTTTCCTTTGGTCCCTGGAACATCTGAAGGAAACTCATCAGGTGTGTCCTACTCCCACAAGATCTGTAACATTCTGGTCAAGGACAAGTTGAATCATCAAGCTTATATATCTTAGCATTAGCATATCCAGGTGTTATGGTAAAATTCCTTTCCAGTTCATCTTTGAATCAGGCAGTATGAACACCAGAAATGGCTTTTACAACTGTAGATTTCCCATGAGCAACATGACCAGTTGCGCCTACATTAGTCGTGGCTTGTCTGCTGATAATCTCATGTGAAAGCAGAGTCAACTTTATAACATCCAAAGAGGCAAGATCCTGACGAGAAAGAAGCGGCTGTCTGAGAGTCACTCCTGCTTTGCCGCCTGCCATCTTGCTCCCAAAACAAGAAAATCTCCCCTATTTTTCAAGAGAGTCTGACGCAGTAGTTAAAAGACAGCAGAGAGAGTTCAAAAGAATCAACCTATGAAGAAGTCTGACTTGATTTGAAGACTAAAGGGAAATTCTTTAAGAAACAGGGGTCTTGAACAGAGTTCCAGTAACTCTGAATACAATGAATAAAACCACCAAGGAAGGGTTGAAAACTCTCCTCAGGGACCTACGCATGACAGAGACAAAAAGAAACCAACATTGCCACATCAGCAGGGCTCTCCCTCCAGCTGTCTGGCATCAGGAGCGTTGGCAGGGCCTGGCACTGGTACTGTGACTCAGATAAGCAACTGGACAAGAAGATGCTTCCCACCAGCCGTGACTGCCAATGCAAGACACCCAGGGCTCTGTCTGCAGTGATCTAGAACAAGTAAGTTGCATGAGTCCCAAGGACACAGGCTTCTTGCTCAAGGGTATGGCTGAACACATGGACTGAAGGGCAAGGGAGGGTATAATGTGGACAAAACTGTCCTTTGGTTGATCAAATCAGACAAGTGACTCACAGCATAAACTTTTCCTACAGGCAAGCTCCAGCCAGGTTCCCATCAATCAGCTAAGTCCTTGTCAACAATTTGGTAATTTGGCTGTGTTCCAAAGCGATGGACCGTAAGCTGAAGAAAGAGACCAGTTGGCAGAAACACTTCCGAATTAATGATGATGGGGCAAATAAGATATTATCAGGCAGGCACAAGAGAGCTGCAACCTAGTAACACCACCCAGGGTTATGAAGGGAACCCAGACCCTGAGGAGCAGGCTACTGGTCAGCTCTAGCTGACCAGAAGTCATGGTGATTTTGTCTGGGGACCACTGAGAAGAGGACTTCCATCTGACTGTTGAGCACTGAACTACATTTCCATTCAAATAAAGAAATAAGACAGGGCTACTATCCAATATATACAAAAGTACTCAATAAGTTAGACTCCAGAGAATCAAATAACCCTATTAAAAAATGGGAGACAGAGCTAAACAAAGAATTCTCAACTGAAGAATACTGAATGGCTGAGAAGCACCTGAAGAAATGTTCAACAGCCTTAGTCATCAGGGAAATGCAAATCAAAACAACCCTGAGATTCCAACTCAAACCAGTCAGAATGGCTAAGATCAAAAACTCAGGTGACAGCAGATGCTGGTGAGGATGTGGAGAAAGAGGAACACTCCTCCATTGCTGGTGAGATTGCAAGCTGGTACAACCAATCTGGAAATCAGTCTGGCAGTTCCTTAGTAAATTGGACATAGTACTATCCGAGGACCCAGCTATACCACTCCTAGGCATAAATCCAAAAGATTCTCCAACATATAACTAGGACACATGTTCCACCATGTTCATAGCAGCCTTATTTATAATAGCCAGAAGCTGGAAAGAACACAGCTGTCCTTGCACAGAGGAATGAATATAGAAATTGTGGTACATTTACACAATGGAGTACTGTTCATCCATTAAAAACATGACTTCATGAAATTCTTAGGTAAATGGGTGGAACTAGAAAATATCATCCTAAGTGAGGTAACCCAATCACAAAGAACACACATGGTATGCACTCACTGATAAGTGGATACTAGGCCAAAGCTCAGATTACCCAAGATACAATCCCCAGACCACATGAAGATCAAGAATATGGAAGATCAACAAGTGGATGCTTCCGTCTTTAATAGAAGGGGGAACAAAATATTCACTGGAGGAAAAACAGAGACAAAGTGTGGAGCAGAGACTGAAGAAAAGACCATCCAGAGACTGCCCTACCTGGAGATCCATCCCATATGCTGTTACCAAACCCAGATATATTGTGGATGCTAAAAAGTGCATGCTGACAGGTGCCTGATTTCACTGTCTGCTGAGAAGATCTGCCAGAGCTTAAGAAATACAGAGTTGGATGCTTGCAGTCAATCACTGGACTGAGCACGGGGACCCCAATGGAGGAGTTAGAAAGGAGGTGAAGGGTTTGTAACCCCATAGGAAGAACAACAATATCAACCAACTAGACCCCCCAGAGCTCCCAGAGACTAAGCCACCAACCAAAGAGTACACACAGAGGGACCCATGGCTCCAGCTGCATATGTAGCAGAGGACGGCCTTATCAGGCATCAACGAGAAGAGAGGCCCTTGGTCCTGTGAAGGCTCAATATACATGTGTAGGGAAATGCCAGGGCGGGGAGGTGAGAGGGAGTGGGTGGGTCGGTGGGAAAACACTCTCATAGAATCAGGAGAAGGGGCGATGGGATACAGGGGTTCCAGAGGGGAAACTGAGAAAGGGGATAACATGTGAAATGTTAAGTAGAGAAAATATCCAATATAAATACATAAAGTCACACTGAGGTACTGAGACGCCACACACAGAGCCGACTCTTCCCTGTGATGCTTTTTATAACAGCATGCTTACAAGTGATGGCAGAGGAAGTGGCTAATGCATTTCATATATCACAGAGCATTGTTTCAGATGCACCTACAAATTAATAAAAAAATACTGATCGAAAGCTACTTTTCTTTCTTTTTTAAAGATTTATTTATTATTTATGTGAGCACACTGTCACTGTCCTCAGACGCACCAGAAGAGGGCATCAGATCCCACTACAGATGTTTGTGAGCCACCATGTGGTTACTGGAAATTGAACTCAGGACCTCTGGAAGAGCAGTCGGTGCTCTTGACCATCTCTCCAGTCCCAAAAGCTACTTTTCAATTTTCAGCTTTTACCTAAAAGTGACGGAGCTTGGTCTCAGGAAAGCTCTGTCTGTGAGGGTGAGAAACATCTTATGTGTACAGATGCTCTGACTGCAGTGTTATATCTGTGGGCCTCATGCCTGTGGGGGGCATAGGGACCAATGGAGCTGGAGTTACAGTGGTCGTGAGCTGTGGGGTGGGTGCTGGGAACTGGACCCAGGTCCCCTGGAAGCACAGCCAGTGCTCTGACCTGTTATGGCGTCTCTCCAGCAGTTTTCGTTTCCTGACGCATAAAGTCTCTTAAGCCTAAAATCAGGGACAGGAGTGTGCCTAGCTGACCCAGCAATAAACCCCAAACCGGAGTATAACATGGACATCGCTCATGCAAGACTGGAGATTTACTAAAAATAACCAGCGCTGTCAGTGAGCTCACTGTGTATAGATCTTAGGCTACGTGATGTTCATTTGTCATTTAAGTCTCATAGCCCACGGGGTGGGTGTCATATTAAGGAAGTTTTTGCAGGGGGAGTCAATATTGAATAGCGAACCCCTAAAGCAGCTATGGAATCCAGAATGTGACATATATTAAATATCAGTTCCCTAGAACATCTGACAGGTGACAGGCACTTTGGATAGTCTGCCTCCTTTGTTGTCAAAAGAAGCAGGACACAGCTAGAGGGGAGATGGGAAAAAATGGGGAGAAGTAAGCTCCCACCTTACACGTGGAGATCCCTTTTCCGTACCCATGAGCCAAACTGGCAGGCTCTAGCAGTAAGACAGGAATGCACAAGTGTGTGGCGTTTGACTAGGATGCTCAGGCAATCTCCACAGGCTCCAGGAAGCCCACTGGGTAAGCTTACTGAGACTCAGCCAGACCGGCTGACCAATGCATATCAAAGCAGACATTTAGTAGCTTGAATCAAGCCTCCTTCTACACCCCACTACCCGTCTGCAGTCTGTGTGTCTGGTTGTTAAGCTATAACCAGAAGTGCTGGGGTGGTGGACCGGCAGCAGCTATGTGGAGACACATCCTTGAAACCCCCTACTGAGAGCTCAGCTGGTAAGAGCTGGGATCCTGAAGCAACACTACTCTTACTTTTCCAATTATGGAGAAACCCAGGTTTTCTGGCAAAATGTACCATGGAGTAACAGTGAAGTGTGTACTTCCCTCCTCTGGCCAGGCTGTAGATACTGTATCGAGTCAGCTTACCATCAAACTGAATGGTGCAGGGTGCACTTTGGGACTTTGGGGTTCAGGGTGATACACTTGCTGTGGGGCAACTCAGTTCTACATTTCCTGTGAGTGGCTCACCACACCTTTATGTCCTGACCCTCTGGGGGGGGGTCATCTAAAGAGGCTCATTTTCTCAGGACCCAGAGGACCTAGTGTACAGGTCACAGGCTCCTTACCTCCCTCTGAGGACAATCTCTGACTCCCCTTTGAAGTTTATTAAAAAAAAAAAAAGCCTTTTTCATGAG
Organism: Micromys minutus; assembly: GCF_963924665.1. Taxonomy (NCBI): domain Eukaryota; kingdom Metazoa; phylum Chordata; class Mammalia; order Rodentia; family Muridae; genus Micromys; species Micromys minutus. The sequence continues at coordinate 8,960,138 of NC_137964.1, read as the reverse complement.
CTTCCAATAAAGTCTGGCCATTTTTCTTGAACTTTCAAGAATATTTATTTGTTCTTTTGCCTTCTCAAAACCAGTGCTCATGGCTTTCGGCTTTATAAGAATGCACACAATAATAAACAGGAAGCTAGAAATAGACCAGACATTCCAGCTCTGTCTAACAATTCCCTCCCTGCATGTCTGGCACCACAGTCTGCAGACTAGATTAGGCTGTCAAGGTGATCTTGGAGGTTAAGAGCCTTCTATGCAGACTCACAGCAAGGCAGCATTAGAAACTCTCCCAGAATGCTCCAGGTTATCTACAAAGCCTGGCACTCCAAGAGCTTTAGTGTAGGCAATCACCAGCTAGATCTCTGAGGAAAGCCAACATCCCTCACCCCCACCCCTTCAAACTGATAACTGGCTCTTTCCCACAGACCTTCTTCTGACTCACCAGGGTGTAGACACCATAGTGCTATGTGCCACTCTAAAAGGTCCTCAGAGACGGATGGCATCCTTCCAAGATTGCCAGATTTTACCAAGGGAGAAAAAGTAGGCTGGGGGCTTAATTTTTTTTTTTTTCTGGATCACATAGGCAGTAAAATAACTCAAAGAGATACCAAGCTCAAACTTTCTAGAAAATTCTGTCATTTTTCCATTCTCCCATACTGCTTGCTCCAGCTCTCGGGCAGCAGCCCCTTGTCCTCAGGTGGTCATAGTCACATTCCGATCGTCCCATTCCCTGCCACAAAAACACTGAGTTCCAGGTGTCGGCCTGCCTTCTGTTGCTCACAGCAACTGGCAGGTGGCTCCTTTGTTTCAGGGCCATTCTGGGATCTGTCCAGAGATTTTTTTTCCCCTTTATTCTCAATCTTTGCTCTCATCCCAGGAGAGCATTTGAGCAGATGGCCCCTCAAAGGATCTCAAACTCTTCATTCCACATCGACTCCTGCAAATCAGTGTGTTTCATTAGTCGCCGTTTGCTCCTTCGTGAGTCTCCTTGGAACTGGAAGCTCACCTCGGCTCAGGTCTGTTCCCCCAATCTGCCTCATCCTTCTGGCTTCTGGGCCTTAGGGAAAGAGGAGGCTGTTAACTGTCTAAATTAAACCCGGTGCCTCAAGTAGCTGAGGCGAACTCTTGATACTGTGTTCTGTCTCCAGCCCAAGTCCTTCAAGTGTGCTCTGATCACTGAACAGAGAGAAAGATCCATGGGCTGAAGGCTGTCCATGAGAGCGGTGCGTAGGTTATGGCCACCCTGATGAGGCCTAGCTAATGACAGCTGAGGAGGGAAGGCTTGCTCAGAGGACACAGGCCTGAAAAGTGTGCTTCTGAAGGTCACAGATCCTCAGCAGCCTTCACTGAGTCATCTCCTCATACGAGATGTGTGGGAAGAGGGTGGGGAGGGTCTCGGGCAATAAAAGTCACTGCTCAAAAGCCAGAGAGGGTGCTTTCTGTCACAGACTGCTATTGACTACCCCCTGGCTCTCATACAGTAAGTAGCCGAGAAAAAGATGTGCAAGAAGAAGATGCTTGGTGCATAACCTAGGCTGATCTTCTCTCGAGCCTGTGGACCTTGTCTCATCAAAAGCTAAATAAACAAAGTGAAACTTGCTGCCAGGGGAAAGAACCTCCTCAGGCTTTGAGTATGTCTAGGGGGTTAGGCACTAATACCTTTTTATCTTCTCTGGGCTTTCCTTTCTTGTCACCATTAACAGATTAACATATCTAATGGCATTCTGAAACTTGCATTTATGGGGGCTGGAGAGATGGCTCAGTGGATACAAGCATTGGATTTATTTCCTCAGAGATTCTGAGTTTGATTCTGAGCATCCACATGGCTGTATATGTATACATGTTTTGCCTACATGTATGATCATGTACAAGGTGAGTGCCTGGGGTGTTCAGCTAAGGGTATCAGATCCCTTGGAATTGGAGCTGCAGTTGGCTGTGAGCCACCATGTGGGTGATGGAAACTGAACCGGAGCCCTCTATCAAAGAGTACTGTGGTCAGTATTCTTAACCACAGAGCTTAACTCTCCAATTTAAATCACATCATTTGTAAAATCACATTTATTGTGTGTGTGCATGTGTGCTTGTGTGGATACTAATACATATGGTGTATAAGTTGTTAGAGGTCAGGGGTCAGAGGTCAGGAGTCAGTTCTCTTCTTCCACCATGTGGATCCTGAGGACTGAACTTAAGTTGTCATGTACCTTTATCCCTTGAGCTTTCTCACTAGTCCCTAAAATGGCTTATTAATGGCATTGCCTGGAGCTAAATCAACCCCCCCTCTCTCTTAACCCTTTTGTTCCTTGGCCCAATGCTGACTTTCATTCTTCCTCCCATACCTCACATCCTTGCATATAATTCCTTCTGAGTTTCTTTTTTGATTGTAAGTGAAAGAGGCGCTATCAGTTGGGAGTTTCCGATTACAGATGGTGAAGTACCCTAAACCACAAGGAGACGCTCTCACTCAAAGCAAACCGTTTTCAGGTTATAGTTGGGCTGTGCAATCATGTGGCTGATGGGAAAAATGATTGATGAGATTTCCGATAGCTTTCAGGAGCCCTACTGGCAGGTTTAAGATTGCTGTCTCTAGGGACCTCAAACTGAGGGTCACACCTGGGCTGCGCTCGAGCAGCGAGTCTATACACTTCTCTCTACCTTTCTGAACTTGATCCTTCCTCTCCAAGAGCCTTCCCAAATGCACCTTTTGTTTGCTGGCCTCCTTGGTCCACAGCTGACGCCTCTACCCACAGAACTCAAGGGTCTACTCCGTGCTGGCCATCTGTGCGGACCCATCCTTAGGCTGCTAGTAACCTCATGGTATTTATTTTGTAGAGATTTTTCTGTTGTTTTTATTGCTTGTTTGTTTGTCTGTTTTTCAAGACAAGCTTTCTCCGTGTAGCCCTGGCTGTCCTGGAACTCACTCTATAGACCAGGCTGGCCTTGAACTCACAGAGATCCGCCTGCCTCTGCCTCCCGAGTGATGGGGTTGATGGTGTGTGTCACCACCGCCTAGTTCTTATGTAACTATTGTAAACTGGATTTCAAACCCCTTGAACATGGAGCAAAGATAACAAAGATTTTAGTGGCAATTGGGCCTGTAATTCCAGTTCCTCAGAAAGCTGAGGCAGGAAGGTCATAATTGGAGATCATCTGGAACTTAGTAAGGCCCTGTCTCAAAACAGAGGAAACAGAAGGTTGGCATAAATCTCAGCGGCAGAGATTACCTACCTAGCACAAGTCGGGGTTCCTAGGCTCAAGGCCCATAACTAACAGCAACAACAACAATAACAGAAACAAAAAAACAAAACCCAAAAAACCCCTAAGTCCCTTCTGTCTGTTCACACGTAAGATCCAGAATAACACCTTATGAAGTGAATCTCCATCTGTAGAATATAATCATTGTGCTCTGGTTTTCTGTACTATGACTGAAGATTAAAAATCAGTTTTGATCAAATAACTCACCTGGCCAGCAAGTCAATAAGTTCGAGCTTGGACATCCCATCGGGTAGCAGTCGGGGAATTGCAGCGACACAGGTCCTGAAGAGATCGATTTTGGGCTTCCTTTCACCCCTACAGTTTGAAGACAAAATTTAAGCAAGTCAAAAGATAGTGAAAAACCATTTAAGTTTGTGTGTTAGATGCATATGGGCATATGGACACAGGCCTTCAAAGTACAGCCTGGTGTTTATCTCAAAGCTTCATCAGAGCCAATAAACTTTTAAAAGTCTAGGTGTAGGGGCTGGAGAGATGGTTCCGTTGTTTAGAGCAGTGCTCTTACAGAGGACCCAGGTTTGACTCCCAGAACTCACATGGAGGCTTACAACCATTCGTAACACTAGTTCCAGGGGATCTAATGCCTCCTTCTAATATTTACAGGCACAATCACGCATGTGGTAGATACACATACATACAGTTTACACACAAAATAAAATGAATAAATCTAATTTTAAAAAGCCAAATGGTTGCACACATATTTAATCCCAGCATTCAGGAGGTAGAGGCAGGTGGATCTCTGTGAGTCTGAAGCCAGTCTTGTGTACAAAGCAAGTTCCTGAACACCCAGGGTACAGACAGAAACTCAGTCTCAAAAAACCAAAAACCAAACCAAAACAAAAAGTGAAGATGGTTCTCAGTCAAATCTCATCAACATATCTGTTTAACCACCCCGGGAAACTCCGAGTCAAGTAGGAGAATGTCGGCTTGGAGCCCCCAGCTCGTCCCGCCTTCTCGGCTGCACTCACGTGATCATGTCTTCCGGCTCTTTGTTTAGCATCTGGATGTTGGTCAGCATCATGCAGCGCCCCACTTCTTTATCAAGGTGTCTTAAGATGTTGCCTACGGCCTTGCGGACTTGAGAGTAATACAAGGACATTCCTGAAAAACACGTGTTAGCCACATTTTAAACTAAATACGTCAAAGAATCATAACCTGGTCTACACTGGGTTTACAGTATTTCTTCTTCAAGCGTGTCCTCTGCGCCTGAGATTTCCTTGAGCGCAGAGCTGAAGGTGGTTCCATTTCTGTCTGCCTGGCTCCTAGTTCACCACCCCACACCTTGGAGATGTTCAAATAATCATTGGGACTTAATAAGAGCTGTGATACTTCTGAAATGGTTTGGTTTTTATTTTCTGTATGTGAGTGATTTGTGTGCACGCATATATGGTGCTCCACATGTGTGCAATACCTGTGGAGGCCAGAAGAGGGCTTTGTGTTCTGTGGACTATATATATACAGATAGTTGTGAGCTGCCATTGTGGATGCTGGGAAACCACTCTGGGTCCTCTGCAAGGACAATCAATGCTCTTAACCACTGAGGCAACTGAGAAAGACTTTTCATAAAAGTTAAGTAGTTATTTTTGCTCTTGAAAGTTTACGTTTCTGATTAACAAGAAAACCTACCAGCATTAGTAATTATATGATAAAAGATAATTCTAAGGGGCTAAGAGCTTAATAGCTGTATATTGTTCTCTGAAATGCATGTGCAGAGTCTTAGTAAAATAAACAACTGACTTCACTCATAAATTTCAAAATGCTGGAAATGTATTGCTCCCATTGCATGTGACATAGTATCTTTATAGTTAGAAGAGAGAAACACACACACACACTCACATACACACTCACACACACACTCACACCTATTCACACTTACACACACTAACACACATAAAAATATACACTCACACACATACACACATACATATTCACTTACACACATATTCACACTTATACACACACATATACACACTCACATATATTCACACTTACACACACACACTCATATACATACACACACTCACACACTCACAAATCAAATGAGAAGTGGTATGTATTATACTTTGATAAAATAAGTGCCGAGAGTCATTTCTCGTGCACGAAGAGCCTTGAACTCTCCAGTGTAAAAAGACCAATGTGTTTCTCTCATGTCTTTGGAATTTAGGAACTTTCTTAATTTGAGTACTTAAAAGGGAACAAACAAGTGTAAAAAAAATCGCCTCTTTGGATTCAGGAAGATACATCAGAGAGAAGAAAATTCTCCTGCAGTGTCTCCAGGACTTGGCGTGCTCACAATACAAATCAGAGCAGTGTGACTTTCACAAAAAGAAAAATGGGAAGGCATCACAAAATATTAATTAATGAAAAAAAATCACAAATACGATTATTTGCCAAGACACATAGACATCGTGGAAACTTACGATACAATGTGGATAACCAATAACCAATATTAGATTTTTACCTGGACCCAGATGAAGGCCAACAGCTAAATGGCAAAATGTTTACCTGGAAGTCCTACAGAGTTTGAAGGGCTCCAAGGTTGGTACCCATTGGGAATCAGTCAACAACTGTGCAAAATTGTCTCCTCGGTTACATGCCAATCTTTTCCCTTTCCTTTCTTTTTTCATTTTTCCCTTTCTTTCTTTCCTTCCTTCCTTCCTTCCTTCTTTCTTTCTTTTTCTTTGTTTTTTTGAGTGCAGCTCACTTACAGTAAGGACCTGATAACGATTTTCAGGGTTCGTACCCACCTATCATTTTGGCTTCCTCTTCAGTTAGTGTCTTACTCAAGTATGTTTTCTTTACTCTCAGGGTGTTTCCTGAAGGGAGCACGGCGCCCGTCACTGGCATGGGCGGCTCACCATCCTTTTGTTGTAAGCTATCAGCGATCACCAGGAATGCCCGCAAACCGATGTTCATTCTCTGGAAGAGATGCAAGGAAAGGACCAGTCATCTGGAAGAAGCCATCAGCGTTTATCTTGAGGATAAACAGGCAGGAAGATGCTCACCAAACTTGGAAGGCAATGTTTGAAATGGGCACGAATCTGTAAAAGGTGTGTGTGTGTGTGTGTGTGTGTGTGTGTGTGTGTGTGTGTGTAGAAGGGAACACCAAACACTCTGTGAGCAGCTGCAACTGAGGTAAACTGAGTTACACAACAGACTCAAATGCTTCGTAAAAAGAGACACCTCAGGCTTTAATTCAAAGACTGTGTGAAGCTACTGAGTTCCAAATATGAACCACAAATGAAATAATTATTATTTATTTGTTTTGAGATAAATAAATCATGGTGTAGCTCTAGGTAGTTTTGAATTCATTACATAGGTCAGGCTGGCCTCAACTCCCAGAGATCAATCTGCCAAACATCTTACGGAAGAGTTGGGGGGAAGGGCTGAGGGACCTGAAGAGGACAGGGACTCCACTGTAAGCTCAACAGAGTCAACTAACCTGGACCTTTGAGGGCTTCCAGAAACTGAACCACCAACCAAAGAGTGAGCATAGGTTAGACCTAGTCCCCCACCCCTCACTGCACCTATGTAGCAGATGTGCAGCTTGGTCTTTATGCGGGTTCCCCAACAACTGGAGCAGGAGCTGTCCCTAAATCTGTTGCATGACTGTGGATCCCATTCCCCTAACTGGGCCGCCTTGTCTGGCCTCAGTGGGAGAGGATGCTCTAGTCCTGCAATGACTTCATGTACTGGGGAAAGGGGAGTAGATGCCCATAGCAGGGAACCAGAAGAGGGCATCAGATCCCATTACAGATGGTTGTGAGCCACCATGTGGGTGCTGGGAATTGAACCTTTGGAAGAGCAGTCAGTACTCTTAACCTTAAGCCATCTCTCCAGCCCCAGCATATATGTGATTGCCCCACCACACTAAGCCAATATCTATTATTGATCTCTGATTATAAAGGCCAGCAAGTCTGAGAATATGTTTTTAAAACTGAATGGTGGGCACAGGAGACATGCCATCCCTGAGCTAATGAGCCAAATGAGGGCTCAGCAAGGCACTTGCTCTCTGAGTCACAGTCTCAGGGGCACTGCATAAAGATCTTGCTCTCTAGACCCCACTCCAGTACACCTCACCTTCCTTTTATCTTCCATTTCCCCAGAGACCAGTGACCCTAATTGTCTCTTCCTAAGCTTACTGGCTGCCTTTGACAAAGAGGCTATTGCTTCTGTTCACTTTAAAAGTGTGTCATTTATTTCCATAAGATTTCTTTATATATTCAGGAAGGAAGTGCTCTGTTGGGGGTTGTCAAGATATGCTCTTCCATGCTCTGACTCTCTATTAAATCTCTTAGCAACATGCAAACTTTCAAACACATATTCAATCTATTAACCTTCTGTGATTTATGTTTTTTTTTCTAGAAAGTTCTACCCACTCATAATGGTTTTTATGTTATTTGTTTTCTAGAAGACATATAGTGTTGGGTTTGTATTAAGTTGCATGATCCGGTTTGACCTTGGCTTGCCTGGAATTCCAAGGTGGCCATCTAATTGCTCAGCACCACTGAGAGCAAGAATTTCTATGCGATGACTAAATTCTCATTGTTGAAATCAACCAAGCATTCAACTGTGGGTTTATCTCTAGAGTTTCCATCCTTGTGGGGCCCTCTTTGTGTTCACCCCCTACTTCTGTACCGATCTGATGATTGTATAATCTTATACATCTTGAAATCAGGCAATGCTAATCCAACTTTATTCTTCTATTTCTAACTTATGTTGATTATTTTAGTACTTTGATGATCCATATAAAATTTTTTGATTTCTAGCTTAAATGAAGCGATAGGGACTCTGTCTGATTATTATAAAGATGATAATCTTATTAAGATAATATTATTATGATGATAACACATGGGCTAAAGACATGGCTCAGCGGTTAAGAGCACTGACTGCTCTTCCAGAGGTCCTGAGTTCAATTCCCAGCAACCACCTGGTGGCTCACAACCTTCTGTAATGGGATCTGATGCTCTCTTTTAGCATGCAGGTGCACATGCAGAAAGAGCACTCATATACATTAAATAAATAAATCCTTAAAATGATGACAGCATATTTGAGTTAGTTTGGGGACAACAGAACTCAACTATAGTTCTGTTTAACTATAAATAGTACTTGTTTCTACTTATTTAGGTCTTTCTCTTCTTTCAATATTTTTTAATTTTTGCAATAAAAAGTAGTGTGTATATTTTGTTTTATTGACAGGATTTTTCTTTTCATCAATACTGTATATTGTTTAACTTGATTATGCATTATTAGATTCTACAAGTATATTATTTATTTTCTATCTTGCAAACTACCGAAAGTCATGCATCAGCTCCAAATCAATTGGTCTTCCCCTTTCTTTTAAAATAGTGATATGTTTATTTGTGCTAATCTTGTCTTCCTTGTTACAAGGTTTCACATTGCTGAGGATGGCCCTGAACTCCCTATGTAATCAAGGATGACCATGGACTCCTGATCCTCCTGCCTCTGTCTCTCAAATGCTGGGGGATTATAGGTCTGTCCCACCAAGCACAGCTTTTTTTTCTTCAGTTTTCTACAATATTTGCCCATGGATAACAACAGCTTTATGTTTTCATTTCCAATCTATCAGCACACACTGTTTTTCTTTCTTGCCTCCAGCATTGAGTAGGACCTCTAATACCATGTTCTTTTAGATCAGGGCGAAAGAGAGAGAAACTGATAGTCTAGAAGTTCATCTCACAGATACGTCACATCTCATGACAATGGACATACATACAGTACATGTTCCAGCCCCAAACCCAGAAAGACAATTATCTAGAATCTACCCAACTGTTGAGTTTATGCTCAACACACTCAGTATTAGGATAACCCTTTAGGTCTCTGAGCGTTGTGACACAAACCATTCCAAAATACTACTGAAGAACCGTTACGGAGCCAGGGACAATGGCGTTAGCCTATAGTTTCTGCACTTCAGAGGCTGGGACAGGTCATGCTTAGCAATACAGCAAGTTCAAGACCAGTGTGAGACCCTATGGAATCACATGATAAACAGACAAGCAAGCCCCAACAGGCCAATCTTGTCTTGTTCTCTAAGAAACTGTACCCCAAAGCAGCATTTTTAAAATAACTGTTGGTAAATTTACTTCTGTTTACTGACCCTGAACACCTGTTTCTGAATGGGATCTGTATAGGGGAGTAAGAAACCCAAAGTTAAATTCTGAGTGAAAGTGTGTGTTTGTGTATGTGTGTGTTGGCCATTGCAAAGACCCCAGAGTCTCAGACCCATGGATGAATGTAAAACCCCCTTGGAGTGAGAATCAGAGGGAAATGGCAGTGACTTCCTCAGTGTGAGTACCCACAGTGTCCACAGAACATGCCTACTGTAGTTTTCTCCCCATTGGATGGTTATGACTTGAAGACTTCTCCCCTATAGGGGCTGCTCCTCTCCTACTGAGAGCTAAACCTTTCCCCTTGATCCAGCTACCTCCTTGTTTATCTGTAAGTAATAACCCTGTTTCCTTTATCCAGCTGTATGCTAGAACCCTGCCATGCTGTCCAGCTCTCTCTAACATAAACATACTGAGCTTCCAGAATGCCGTGGCTTCTTTGGTTAAGAGCCCAGACCACCCAGATGCCAGATTTCTTCCTGGTTTCCTCCGTGTCTGTCTTTTCTTCATTACCTCTCTGCCTCGGTCAGGCCTTTCCCTGGAGCCATGCGGGATGTGTGTGATGTGTGACTGTCAGTTACTGATAGGCAAATGCTTCTCGACCCCTACAAGAGGAAGAAGACACATGGAAGGGAGCTGATTCCGTGGGCAAAGGCGCTCACTGCCAAACCTGGCAGTTTAAGTTTGAGCTTCCGGATCCATGTGGTAGAAAAAGAGAACCAACTCCTCAAGTTTTCCTTTGACCTTCACACTCGTATCATGACACAAGCATGCACGCCCAATGAATAAATCACACTAGATGACACTAATAAAGATGGAGAGACGTGGAAGACTCAAATCTTTTTGTCCTATTGAATTCTCCCTTTAAGCCAGCATCTCAGCTGCTCTTCACAGATGAGTCAGCCAACAAGCCATTGAGTGGATGAAGAGTTTATAGACAGACCCACGGATAAATGTTACAGGGGGTCGTGACCGTGAGTGAGTGCTCTGTTGGGACCGGTCTCGCTATGCAGGCCAGTCTGGGCTTAGACTCACCATCCTGCTGTCTCAGGCTCCAAAGGACTGAGATGACAGGTGAGTGGTACAGTACCCAGCATGGAGGTAGTATCAGAGATGTTTGCTTTAGAGGAGTGTGCTGGCTAGTTCCCGGTCAATTTAACACACGCAAGAGGGACTGGAGAAGAGGGAGCATCATTTGAGAGAATGCCTTCAAAAGATCGCTCTGTAGGCATTTTTAAAATTTAGTGATTGATGTGGGAGGGCCTAGCTTGTTGTAAGTGGAGCCACCCTGGGTTGGTGGTCCTGGGTTCTATAAGAAAGCAGGCTAAGCAAGCCATGAGGAGCAAGCCAGTACGAAGCATCCCTCCATGGCTTCTGCATCAGCTCCTGTGTCCAGGTTTCTGCCCATTTTTATCTCCTGTTCTGACTTCCTTCAGCGATGGGATTATGATGTGGATATGTACGCCAGATAAACCCTTCCCTTCCCAACTTGCTTTGGGTCATAGTGTTCCATCACAACCATAGAAACCCTGACCAGAGCAACAATAATTCGGAGTAGTGCTGAGCAACTCAGTAATTCTGAGAATTATTAAAAATAGTAGATTCATAACTACTGAGAAATGAAAAAGATGTTGAGGATGTCTCCAGCAAGAGAAGTCTGTTATTGTCCAGCTCGAGGCCTCCATCTGGCCCTGGACCTGCTGTGACAGCAGCCACTCCAGAGGCCTGTGAGGTTATCAGCCACCAGACAATGCAGGGTATGGTGGGAAGGGGCAGGGGATGTACGGGTGGGTTGGGACAGCTATGAAGCTATGCTAGGCCTCTGCCCTCCAAACTGATTTCCTTAATAATGGAATGAAGGAGTCAGGATATTACAGATGACAGAGATGTGTGTTCAAATAAACTCTCCGGCATGAGATTTCTTTCATCTCCCTCATTTCACTTTCTTTCTCCTTCTCCCCTTCGTGCCTTTTTTAGTCTGCAACGCTTTTGTCCGGACCCACTCTTTTGTGAAGGGGCCAAGGACAGCACTTTGCCCATTTTAAAGTAGAACAGCTGAGAGTCAGAAGTAAATGTCACACACCTAGGAAAAGCAGCCGGACCCCGAGACAAGTGGCAGAGCTGGCCTCCGGGCTTTGGGCCCAGTGCACAGAGTAAGGACCGCAGAGAGGCAGCCGGGCTGGCGGGGCTGTGTTGTCTGAAGGTGTTTTTTAAAAGTGTGAGACTGAATTGCCGCTCATATGTAGAGCCAAGCATCCACCCTGAGTGTAGGAAGCTGGGATGTTGTCACGTGCTTGTTTCCTGTTTCCTAATTCCCTTGTGCTGTTGCAATCTCGCCTTACCGAGTTTACTGACAACACAGTCTCTGTTTCAAGAATGAGTCCATTTTAGAGGAAGACAGGACCGTAGCACATGGGTACTGGGTCATCCTTGGTCATATCATACAACTTTTACCTCTGAAAACCTGGCGCTTCAATCCGGACTCGAGCAGAAACAAACAGAAAATGCTTGAGAGGTGTTGCCCCGCCCCGCCCCCACTGGAGCCCCCAGACTTTTGTTGCAAAGGTATGGGCTCTGTGAACATGTGCTCCGTTCCCCTGGGGAGTCATTCCTACCTCTGGGTTGAGACTGAAAGCTTTGGCTGGTTTCCCCACACAAAGAAAGTCAAAAATAATTTCCTTCATGGCGAAGTCCAGACGTTCCTGGCAGGGGGCGGGGTAGGGGGAGAAAAGAATAAAATAAAAACACGGAATGCCAAGAATAACACAAAATGCAAGTTTTCACCATACGTAGCAAACAGGTGGCTTGAAGGGTCATGCCTAGTGTTCTGGGTCATGGAGAGCCCCTGAAGGATGACCAGGGGAATCAGAGCTGTCCAGGGAGCCACCATGATGCAGTGACACCTTCCTTATGTCACACACAGAATCAGCTCAGAGAGCACAGTGAGGCCTGAGGTATAGAAGCAAATGCCAAAAGAACAGGGCGCCTGGGCATCTCTCTGCCTAGGTTCTCCCTGCTTGTATCATAGATGTTGGTAGCTTTGTGAATCTCAGCTGAGAAATAAGTTCTTAACGGTATCACTACAAAATGACTGTTTTCTTATACCCTTTAAAATTGAAAACATCCTCTGGCTTCTTTATAAAAATCAAACCCACTGGGGGTGGGGTGGGGAGAAGAATTAACATACAAGACACAGCATTTAAGGGGGAGCCTGGCCATACATGTTAGGACATGCTCATTTTATAGACCATATCCCAGAATAGTCAAAGCACATACACTTCAAGGCTACATTTAGAAAATTCGTACGAAATACTGCAGAGTAAGGCATGCACTTTGTCTAGGGATACATATTAAAGAGTTCTCTCATTGACCACAATAGAGAGATGCTCCTTTCTAAATAGTCTCGACTCTGGACCATCTATCTTTATACTGATATCAACTGGACTGCAGTAGCAATTGCGTGCCTATAATTTCCTTTCAGCCATACAATGCTCTGAGGCGCAATGGGCAAACATTTCTACTCCACTTACAGGTAAATAAACCGAGACAGAGGATACTTTTTAGTTTGAGGAGGAGTGTTTGGTTTGTGACAGAAGCCAGGCAGGTGCAGGAGGCTCCCAGTGTCTCCATAAGTCACTGAAGTCAAGGGGTTGGGGGGGTGTACTTGTCAAGTATTTTAAAAAGATAAAGATAGCTCAGTATGGTGGTGGGTGCCTCTAAGCCCAGCATGTGGGAGGCAGAGATTGGTGAACCTCTGTGAGTTTGAAGTCAGCCTGGTGCACAGAGCTAGTTACATGCCAGCCAGGGTTAAATAATGAAACACTGTTTCAAAAATAAATAAATAAGTAAACACACACACAAACAAATAAATAAAATGGTAGACTCCGGGGAGCAACTCAACAGTAGAGAATATGCCTGGTGTGAGCCCAGTCTTGGGCTCAGTCCACCAACCCCTCCCCCAAGTAAATGGTCTTAGTAAATATCTTATGTTTGAACAATAAATCACAGCCAAACAAGCTTTACTATTACTGGAATCTGTTTAAAAGTAGATTAACTCATGCGTAAAGTGCTTAGAATAGTTCTGAACACAGGATTAAAGTGAGCAAATGCTAATTTCCTCATGAAATTATTTTGTCCCCGCAGAGAAACATTAGAAATTTACTATTTATTCTTCAACTGCACTATGTCATTTTTTTTTTAAAAATTAAATTTCTGCCAAATATCAGAGCTTTTGGCTCCTCGTTGTGACACACAGAGCCGAGGTCTTCTGTCCCAAAAGTTTTCTCTGGTCTGATATGGTTGGGACTGACCCATGCAGGACCTTATCTGTGCTACTGAGGTATTACAGCTGCGCTGTGCGGCCTTGGAGGAATCAGTTCACCTCCCCCTCGGTTTATGTCCTAGAGGCCAAAGGCATTTAACACATTCTTTGACTGTTTTGAATCGAAAGAATAAGCTGTGTGGGGAAAACAATCCCTTTCTAAGCGGTCTGGATGTAGGCAGGACCATTGTGTCCTTTCTACACGATTACTACGCCTGAAGGGGGCGCTGCAGAGACATGAGCGTTACCTGGGCGATGAACTGGATAATCTTCACGAAGATGTTCAGAGGCATATCCCTGGGCACCACGCCGCGGGACCCTTTGGGGAAAAGCGTGGTGGTGATGGTTATGAGTCGGCTGGAAGATAAGGGTGGGCGAAAAAGAGAAAATAAGCGAGATTGGCTGAGATCTAGTTGTCAGGGCGACGATGCACACCTCATCTTAGTATTTCAGCCCTTTCCCTTGGCATAATTACTCCAGGAAGAGGTTCTATTTTTTTTGGGGGGGGGAACAGCTATTTCCTTCCTCAAAGTGCCACGTGCGGCACAGAAGCAGACCCTGTGGAGACCCTGTCCTGGTCTTCCTGATGCTTCCATAAAGACGGCAAAGGCACTGGTGAAGTTCTGAGGCCTCAGATCTCGCACGGCTCTGAGCAGGTTTTAGCCAGGCCAGGTTGGGCAGCGACAAAGAACACCAAAGGTGTACGGTTTGGTGGCTGAGCAAGTCCGACTCCAGTGCCCTGCTCACCCCGCCCCGCACTCACGTCTGTCCGTCCTTACCTCTGAGTGGCTGTGTTGCTTTCACATTTGATTCGAATCATGTAAACCCACAGTAATCTGTAGAGAGATTCCAAGGCAACGCGAGCCATTTTGGGGTCTTTATTCTGAAATAGAATGCAAACTGTAAGATTACTAGTTGGATGTACACATGGCCGGTGCTCTAAGCGTGGGGAAGGCTAACTGGTTTGGGGGCAGGCACCTTTAAGGCATATGTCACCATCTGGGTCACCTGGACAATCTGCCTCCCAGTGTTCACTGGATAAATAACCCATGGTTATGACCATGATAGTGAGACAGGGGGATGGCGTGGGAAGTCCTCGCTCTCTGTCTTTTGCCAAAATGGAAACTCAGGAGATGCCAGGCAGTGTAATTACATAGCATTTACAGAAGAATCAAAGATGTCCTCCCATGACAGATAATGTTTTGATTTTTCTACCCTGGATTCCATCTGAAATACTCTCGGACGCTTACAGAGACTAATATGTACGACACACCATACGACAACTAGACATAGAAAAAAATAGCTCCTGTTTCTTTTCTTTTTAAAGATTTAAAAAATTTTAATGTATGAGTATCTGCATGTACACCTGCATGCTAGAAGAGAGCATTAGATCATATTATAGAGAATTGTGAATGCTAGGATTTGAACTCAGGACCTCTGGAAGAGCAGCCAGTGTTCTTAACCACAGAGCATATCTCCAGCTCTAGCTCCTGTTTCTTAAGGTAGAATGGGAGAATATTTGTACCTTTTTCTTCTCCCAGTTTGTTTTATTATTAATATTAATAAGCTATACTATACACTGTCACAATATTAATAAAAGCAACAAACACTAATAACAAAATTAATTAGTACTAATATGGTAATATTAATTACTGCATGTTATTACTTATCATTATGTGTTCGTATCTGCTCCTAGCTTATTTTATTTATTTATTTACTGTTTTATTTGTCCACCCGCTTGTGACTAGTGTATTAATTTAATTAGTAAAGTCATAATACATTTTAATATCTGGTTCATCTACTTTCCCACAGTCCACGGCATTCTAAGCAGTTCCACCGTCAGACCCAGCTACAGTGGACCCTTGTCACGTCACAGTGAAGTGTGCACAGAGATGCTCCCTGCAGCATCGAGCAATGGGAAATGGATAAGGAAAATGCGACACATGAACAGTAGGATTTCTCCTCAGCCACAACGAGGATCCAAGTTAACTCTAGGCAAATGGGCGCAATGGGAGATAACCAAATTGAGTGGACTAAGCCAGTCCCAGAAAGAGAAATGTTACGTGTTCTTGCTCATTCGTGATCCTAAATGTGATACAGTCACATACAGTTAGTGACTATTGAATAAAAGTGGAAGTGAGATTATCTAGAAGACAGAGAGAACTGGTAGGGGATAAGGGGAAGGGAAGAGGGGGGTAGGAGGAATGGGGTGTGTACAACTCAAAATACAATATATGCCTGTAAGAAAATGTAAACGAAAGATAAATGCACACTAGGGGTTTTGGGTACAGCTTTCGGATCATATGCCTACCTATCATGCACAACGCTTAAATCCAGTGACCAGCACCAGATTTTCAAAAGCAATAAGAGTAACAGATATATTAGTATTTGAAGGTAAAACATTTTGTAAACAAGTTCTTCATATTCTCGCATTGCGTGCTTATCCATCCACGTAAATGCTACACGTACTTGTCGAGCTTCAAGTAGGGTGGCATCCGGCTTTTCAGAAGTGCCGGTTTATATACAATCTTAAAATATTTTTTCCTGTTAATGATCTGATTTGTACAATGCTTTGATTTGTTAATTGGGGTTCAGACTAATAAAGTTACATGTAAATTGTCCTCTCGTCTAACGAGACTACGCAGTCCGGACCGACATCAGCAACAGTCTGTCTCTGGTGTTTTCCGAATATTGATGAAAGGTGGCCTCTGAGCTAAGCAGGCATGGGCTAGAGGTGTGGCCAGCCTCTGAGAAGCTCTTTACTCTTGTGGTCTGCCTTTCCGGGTCTGTGAGAGTCACACAGCAATCACGTGTACCTCACAGGAGCATTATGAGACTTAAAAGATCTAAGGTGTATGAGGCATGCCCCACTCTACCTTTCCCTAATAACTGTGATCAAGTGCAGAGGACAACGAGTCCTTGTCTTCAGAGAGCCTCTGCCCCAGTGGGACCATCTTTCCCTAACCAAGTTCCTTTTTAGTGTGTCTAGTGCACACTAGACCTTCTCTCATAAACCAGAGCTCGAACTGTGAGCCGTGAAGGCCTGTATCTTCTCAGCCTGACTGTGAACTGAGATCTCTAGTTCCAGTGGCTTTTCTCAATGTTTCAAGGTTTAATTTCATCTTAAAAATTGTATGTGTATAAACGTTAGCCTGATTATATGTGTGTGTGTGTGTGTGTGTGTGTGTGTGTGTGTGTGTGTGTGTGTGTGTACCACATGGGTGCAATACCTGAAGGAATCAGAAGAGAACATCGAATCCCCAAACTGCCTATAGAGGTGGTTTTGAGCCTCTATGTGGGTGCTGGGAACTGAGTCTGGGTCCTCAGTGAGAGCAGCCAGTGCTTTTAACTGCTGAGCCACCTCTCCAGCCCCTCAACTTCTTTTGAGCAATCTTTTCTTCTTCCAGCGTTTTGGGGTATAGCTGGTTTTCACTGATGCTCAAAAGGTTGCCAATGTACTCAGTGTATATTTTTTGCCAATGTGCTCAGTTCGTGGAATGCCTAAATAGCATGCACAAGCACAAAGCCTTTGTTCATCTTTGACACTGCATAAAGCTGGGCGTGGTGTGGCATGCTTGTAGTCTGGGCACTAGGATGGAGAAGTCTGTTTGGCTGTATTACAAGTTAGAGGTTAGCTGAGCTACCTGAGACCTTATTCCAAAACGGGGATGGGGGAGAAACTATACAGCTCAATCTTTATTATTATTATTTTAAGGTTTATTTACATATGCATTGCATGAATATGGGTACTTTGCCTGTACACCTGCACATGCATCTCTAATGGCAGTTTGGGGATTCAGAATGCAGCATCAGACAGCTGTGAGCAGCCTTGTGCCATTATGGGATCCTGTCAGTGATGCCTGCATCCTGTCCGTCATCTCTCTATTCTTTACTTGGTCAGAGGATACCCTTAAAATATAAGAAATAAAAAAAAGCTATTCTTGTATTCGAAGCACCCCCACTTCTGCCCCACCTCACATCATTGCACCCCGCAGTTCCCTATGTTGCCCTAGCAAACTACTAGGAAGATGCTGACTGGCCAGCAAGGCCCTCATGCCACCCTTCTTATTGTATAACAGGCTCTTCCCATCCTTTCCATGGGGCACACAGTTTGGAGGATAAGAAATCAGCACAATGAATATGATCTTCTAAAAGTACCAGTAACTTATCTTTTTCTTTTTTAAAAAAAATTCTATTGGATATTCTCTGTATTTGCATTTCAAACGTTATCCCCCCACTTCCCCCCATTGCCTCCATGCAGATGCTCCCACTCCCAACCACCCTCTCCCACCTTAGCACCTTGGCCTTCCTCTACACTGGGAAAACAACCTTTCACTGGACCAAAGGTCTTTCCTCCCATTGATGCCAGATAACGCTATCCTCTGCTGCATATGCAACTAGAGCCATGGGTCTCTCCATGTGTGCTCAGTGGTTGGTGTTTTAGTTCCTGGGAGCTCTGGAGGGTTTGGCTGGTTGATAACTGGTAAGTTTTCAAAGCCTGTCTCCTCATTTCTGCTTAGATGCCGAATGACAGACACAAACGTAGCCATCAATTATATATAGCTCAGTGTACTGGCTGGTTTTGTGTCAACTTGACACAAGCTGGAGTTATCACAGGGAAAGGACCTGAGTTGAGGAAATGCCTCCATGAGATCCAGCTTTAAGGCATTTTCTCAACTAGTGATGGGGGTGGGGGGCAGTCCACTGTGGGTGGTGCCATCCTTGGGCTGGTAGACCTGGTTCTATAAGAAAGCAGGCTGAGCAAGCCAGTGAGTAACATCCCTCCATGGCCTCTGCATCAGCTCCTGCTTCCTGACCTGCTTGAGTTCCAGTCCTGATTTCCACTGGTGATGAACAGCAATGTGGAAGTGTAAGCTGAATAAACCCTTTCCTCCCCAACTGGCTTCTTGGTCATGATGTTTTGTGCAGGAATAGAAACCATGACTAAGACACTCAGTATGTCTAGATTCTAACATAAAACATAACAGACAAAAATCATTGACCAAGAGTTCCTGAGAGGCAATATCTCAGTGACAAGGCACCGTAAGTCCCCACCACTCCACAGTGATGGTGAGTATGGCTGACTAAGTTAACTGGATATAACCATCCAGTCTCCACGCCTCTGCTCCCAAGGCAGCCTGCTCCTCTCAGCCTGTCCTGTCTCACGCTGTGGACAGACTAGGGCGCCGACGTTAAATGAGTGGGTTGACGTTGAGGATATGCGACTGTGTGCACAGCCCTCTACTTCACACACATCACGGTGTCCCTCATCAGCTCGGCTCTGCAGAACATACCAGAGGAAGCTACCAGGATAACATGGAGGATGCAAACCCTGGGCTCCTTGCCCTGAAGCATCTGGAGGATAGAGAGGGACGTGGGGGAGAAAACTGAGAAAGGGGTACCCACGGGAGGGTCTGGTCCCTCCTCAAATGGAATGGTGTAACAGAACATATAAACCCCTGACACTAATTAAGGTAAAGTTTGCATTTGAAGCTAAGTTTCGACAGGCATCTTCTCCCTACTGAATGTGTAAGATAGGGGTTAGCATGTGCTGTATGTAGTAGCAACACTGTCAACAGTCCCATCTAATTCATACTGGGCTCAGATTTAACATAAACAATGTGACTTTATTCTGCTTGAAATACATCAAGCAGTTTTTGAATATCCTTCTCCCTTGGGGCATTAGCTTCTACCAGTTTACCTAGAATTTTCTTATGGATTTAGAATCAGGGTCTTGTTATATATCCCAGTCTGGCTTGGAGATATATATGTGTGTGTGTGTGTGTGTGTGTGTGTGTGTGTGTGTGTGTGTGTGTGTGTGTGTGTATCCCATTTTGGAATATAGAACAAGATCCTGTTACTAAATTTATAAGTGAAAGTCAAGAGGGGAGGCAAAGAGGTTGGGGAAATGGCAATTCTCCTGCCTCAGGCTCTCCAATGCTGGGATCACAGGTGCCCATTATCATACCTGGATGTCATTACATTTATTTATTTTACAGATCCATTCTTTAAGTGTGTATGTGTGCACATGGGTGCAGGTGCCCGTGCAGGCCAGAAGAGGGCAATAGATCCCACGAGGTGGAGTTATGGGTGGTTATGGGATACCCGCTGAGTCATCTCACCAGCCCACTCCTTGCCCTGATCTTGGCTATCAAGTATCTCTTCCATGATTCCTGGGGTACAAGGCTTCTACAAAATACAACTTGGGGCTCTTCACAGATGGGGTCAGCCTGCCCAGTGCCCACGTTTGACACAGGGCTCTTCCCCTGTGCATCCTGCTCCAAGCATTTCACAGCAGCATAAGGCATGGTGCAAATCTTGGAGACTGGAATCAGAGTTTGGAATGGGTTCCAGTCTCCGTAGCATTGACCCCATAGGCTCATCCTGGTCTTCTAGTTAGAACCTTCTAACGCAGGGAAACATTATCTGAACCTACATTTGTGTCCTTCCTGGGGCAGTTTATAACCCTTTACTTGGCTTTTTTTCCCTCTAAGCTTTGACAGGAGCACCAAAGAATAATTCAAATTTGAAATCATTAATTTTCAGACTAAGCTGTCCTGCTCTGTTTCAAAAACAACTTGAACCAACCTCAAAATGGCTCTTTGGGCCACAGCAATAAATCATAGTAGAAAGTACTTTAATGTATAACCCCAGATGCATCCAATATATCCAGAAAGCTGTGTTTTAAGCATTCTTAATCACCAAACATAAATTCTACCCTAGTTACTTCCTGTTGCTGTGGACCAAAAGCAAGCTGGGGAAGGATAAGGTTTTAGGCCGATAACTTATGGCTCACCATATGGCCAAGGTAGGAACAGGAAGCCAGAAGTGAGGCAGACTCGGTGCAGGGATGCTGCTTACTTGTTTGTGCCTCATGGCCTGCTCTGCCTGCTTTCCTACATTTCTGGTTGTGATTCTACCCTTTAATGGCTGAGCCATTTCTCAGCCCTCAGCCTACTTTCTTATAGAACCCAAAACCATCTGCCTAGAGAAGGCACCGCCCACGGTGGGCTGGCCCTCCCCAGCCAATCACTGATGAAGAAGATCCCACAGATTTGTCTGCAGGCCAACCTGCAGAAGTCAAGTCCTCAACTGAGGTTCCCTCTTCCTACAGGGCTCTAATTTGTGTTATGATGACAAAAACCTAAGTATTCTGTGTTAGTTTTGAACAAAATGGCCATGTTATCTATCTTAAAAGATACATTATAGATATTAGAATTAGTAACTTGCAAGTTACTAATTGGGAATTTGGGAGTGGTAGGTTCTTAGCTGGTGCAGCCAACGGCTAGGCCCTCAGATGAATGCCGGGGCTCGGATACCATGTACCCACCGATGACCCCGTTTCAATTTGCAAGTCCTGGAAAGCCTCATTCTTTACCTGCCACTATTTGATTTCGCTGCCAACTTGAAGGAAATGAACAATTTTAGTCTTGGATTTCATAATCAGCGCTTAGAGCCAAGACATAGTCAGTGCTGTAATCAGGTCTATGTGGATCATTATATAATTACGGTAAATAATAAAATAGCATAATTCATCTTAATTACTTCTCCAAAGTAAAATGTCTTGGAGGGGGGGAAAAAACCACACATACACACAAAACAAGTATAAGCATATGCAAGAATTTTTAGTTATTATTGTTTAAAACGAAAGTAGCAAACACTGAGCCAGAGATGGAAGACTGTGAAGAATTCTTTTGATTTACATGTTTTTGCTTTGTTTTTTTAGGTGATTTGTAAAGATTCATTTATTTTCGTTTATGTGCCTAAGTATCTTGCCTGCATGTGTATTTGTGCACTACCTATGAGTCCAGCATCCACAGAGACCAGAAGTGGGCATCAGGTCTCCTGCCACTGGAGTTGTCACAACTGTGACAGACAGTTGAGTCACCACGGGGATGCTGGAAGCTCAACCTGAATCCTAGGAAGAATAGCTAATACTCTTAACTACCAAGCCATCTTTCCAGCCCCTAGTTTTCTTCTTTGAGAAAAAAAATTGGTCTTCTTATATATAATTCAGTCTAGCCTCAACTTTGTGATCCCCCTGACTCAGCTTCTCCAGAGGGCTTGGGTTATTGGCGTGCATCACCACACCAGGAAAATTTGCTCTCGTGGTCCAGAGGGTTTACGTCTAGCTGCCTTGTGTCGGTCACGAAAATGAAAAGAACGTTTCTATTTGACTCAAAGTCAATTTCAAAGCCAATTATTATAACTGTATTAATTATAGCTTCTTGGCCCCAGGGGCTGTGGCTTTGTGCATCCTATATCTCAACACTTATGCTTGCCGACTGAAGAGCAGTAAGTGTTTAGGGCATGGACCACAGACAAGAACGGCAGGAGGCAATGCCCTCTGCCAGAGCAATCCTTCCGCAGAACAGAGCCTTTGTTTCTAAAATACCTACCTCAACCAAAAGGGACAGCGGTGTCCCAGGGTATCTGAGATAATTTCACATGTCCGGGTCAGCTAAGTATAATGATCATTTCATTTTCTGTCACTCAGACACATGGCCCAACAATGACATACCGAGGTATACGTGTACAGTGGTTTTAATTCTGTCTTCAGAGTGATTCTTAAAAGAGCAGGTGTATTTGCTCCAAGTTGGCAGAGATTTCTTTAATTTTTGGGCAGGTGAATATGTTCCCTTAAGAATTTCATTGTAGGGTTGAAGAGATGGCTCAGAGGTTAAGAACACTGACTGCTCTTCCAGAGGTCCCGAGTTCAGTTCCCAGCAACCACATGGTGGCTCACAACCATCTGTAATGGGATCCAATACCCTCTTTTGGTACGTCTGAAGACAGTGACAGTGTACTCACATACATACAATAAATAAATAAGTCTTAAGGTTTTTTTCATTGTAACAAGGTATGGTAGCCCACACCTGTAATCCCAGCACTCTGAGAGGCTGGGGGAGGAAGACTGTGAATTTGAGGTCAACCTGGGCAACTTAGTGAGTCCTTCCTTCAAACACACAAATATCAATTTTTTGAATCAACTTATTTTTTTTCTTTTCATAAAAGACATCTGCTGTGGTCGAGTTGATAAATACTAACCTTCAGATTGGACAAACAGTTGTTGAGGAAAACATGCCATCTGTTGAGGAACAGCTGCTTCTGACTGACACAGAGGAGGCAGGTCACCAGGGGGTACAAGGCCTAAGAAGAAAGAAGTGAAGGCCACAGGGTGATTGACAGTTCAACAGAACAGGGAACATACGTTCTCTGCACCCACCACTTCAGCACATCCTCTGTGGCCGTGTGGCCCCAAATAAATGCAGTGCATGAACCAACACAAGAACTCATGGGTGCTTTCTGATGATGACTGGATGGAATCATCTAGAACTCTGGTTTGTCATAATCATACAGTAAGATGTTGGTTACATGTCCAGTAATACAGAAATCTAACTTGCTCACTTAGTTTTTCCCTTATGAACTTTTAAAAGCGAACTTAGAATTTTAGATTATGCTCTCAACTACCACAGAAGTAAAACAGCCACCATGCTGGTTCCTTCTCTCATTTTGACACAAACTAGAGTCACCTGGGAAGAGGACCCTAACTGAGGAACTGCCTCCATCAGACTGGCCCTCGGGTGTGTTTATGGGACATTGTCTTGATTGTCAATTAATACAGGAGGACACAGCCCACTGTGGGTGGTGTCATCCCTAGACAGATGAGTTCTGAGCTAAAGTAGTCGAGCAAGCAAGCTCTGGGAAGCAAGCTAGTAAGGAGCATTTCTCCATGGTCTCTGCCTCAGTTACAACCTCCAGTTCCTGCCTCGATTTCCCTCCATGATGGATTATAACCTGTAATCCAAATATATGCTTCTCCCCCCCCCCTTCTGCTTTTGGTCAGAGTTTTACCATAGGAACAGAGAAGCTAGGATAGCCATGAAGGCACACTCAATTTGAAAATGTTATTGGCTTTCTCACTAATAAATATTTAGTATTCTGTCTTTGTCTTAGCAGCAGGTGTGTGTGTGTGTGTGTGTGTGTGTGTGTATGCATATATACTTTACTTTCTCCTGCAATCTTCCTGTAACTAAGGGAGATTCCTGAAAGAGCTCTTATAGTCCTGGTAAACACTGCCAAGACAAATGTAACCACAGCAGTAATTTGTTCATGACGGAGTAAACAGAGGTGCTACTGTGCTTTTCCTGTCTAACTGGGCCTCTTTCCTGCAGCAACTGGAAAGACAGTAAAGCTAGCAACAGGCAGCCATCCAAAGAACACCCACACACAGCTCACTGTCACTTTGCTTAGCCAGGTAGCTCATACCTTGAGGGCTAAGGGAGATTTAAAGGGAAACACACCTATTTACTTGGACTATCAAGAAACAATGGCCGATGGAGCTTCTGTGGTTCACATTTCCAACTCAGCACTGTTCTTCTTGACATGAACTTAGTCTTAGAGGACTTTGAAGTACTGTGCCCACTGAAGGCATCGCTAATGCCAGCCAATAAATGCAAGTAATTAGTTCTAATGACCATGGTATAGGCAAATGAGCAAAGTTGACACTACTATCAGCTGAACACCTGGGTGCTGGCTCAGACCCTGGACAGGAATGCCCAGGCCTTGGAGACTAGTATAGGCTAGGCCTGTGGCAGACTACTGAACTATGGACTTCCCTTACACTCATGACAAGAGCTGGCACACTGCTGCCAATTTATAAACCAAAGTTTAATTCACCATGCAGCAACTTTATAAAAGTCTTGCCTTCTCAAGAATTAGACCCCAGCCTTCAGAGACTCTTGCCTGTGGGTCACTACTAATTTCTTTATCCCTCACTCCACCTGGACTCAGTCTGGATTCTGAGCATCAGGCTAGGTATTAGCCCTCCCAGGCTCATTCCCCAGACAGAGACGAGAAACTGTTATTAGAAACTTTAGCCTTTAGATTTGAAAGACTTCTCAGAAATGCAAACAAAAACTCAGTTTAGCCCATCTCTAAATAAACAGCTGGATCCATGGGACTAGAAAATTCTTCTGAGGGGATGTGGTGCAATCCCCGTTTATCACAGTTATTCGTGGGCCTGTGCTAAACCCAAGCTCTGAAGTCAGACGGGCTGTTCTCCCACGTGTGCACACCTCCTATGCCCAAGTCGGTTTCTCCAGAGGAGTTCCAGGTTCCCCACTTGAGACAGCACTCAGCTCCTCCCACAGTTACTAACCAAGGAATGCTTTTTCCGAGAGGAGAGTTCCAGTGTCGTATCGTACAGGCTCTCCACAAAGTTCCTGAGGCAGGGGACGTTGACTTCATTTTTGACAGCCTACAATAGAGAGATGGCCGTGAGAATATTCCTCTCCAGAAACTGCTGGGTGTGACATCCAGGTTGAAGAAGGTATTAGAAACAAAAACGCAACTCACAGCAGCCACGGGGACAAGGATCTCTACAAAGAGCCCTGCCAAGGCGTGCTTGATGTCTTTGTCTTTGACCTCCAGAAAATAATGCGCGCATTCCTAGAAAGCAGAGTAAGAGCACAGGGAGGAAATGAAGATTAAAATACGCATGAGCAATGCACTTAAATAAACCCAATTATCCTGTACTCGGATCTATTAAAAGTTACTATCTTCAAGTATTCATTCAAGTATTCATGTGGGCTCCAAATGCTTGACAGGATCAGAGGGCTTTTCCAAGACTCATTTTCTCTTTGTTCTGAAAGGACTAACAGCCATACCCACAGGCACAACTCATGTGCTGGTTGGTTCATTCATTCATTCATTCATTCATTCATTCATTCATCCATTCATTCATTTCCAACAGATTTCTATGGCTTCCTTCACCCTCTGTGGGGTCCTGAGCCACTGATCGGGTCACAGCCAGAAGTCGTGAGAGAGAACAGTAAATTCCTGTCAGGCCCGACTGGGGGGCGGCCTTCTTCCTACAGAAGTGTTTACTTTCAGGGCCTGACATTCTAGGTGTGTTTATTATTCCCAGCATTCCTTGAGCACGTCTAGAAGGCTTCCCTTCATGCAAGGAAGCCTCTGGAACATTTCCCCACTTTCGCTGCCTTCAAAGCTATTGGCTAACTAGAGAGTGTATTTTTGGTTGCCTGGGGACTAATTCTGGAGGAAGGTTGGCTTGCCTGAGTCAGCTAGCCCCTCCCTTATGTTAGTGACTTCCCATGGCTGCAAGGTCCTGTCCTCAATTATGATGTTTATGTCTACACCAACTCTTACCCTTCGTATTACAACCAACTATTAGCATTACTAGCAATTAAAAAGAAATCCTAAAGTTTTCAGTGTATCATTGTACCAAATCTCATTCTAGGCTGAATGACCTGAACCTACTAAGCCCCTGAGTCAAACAGATAGTCTATAATGGAGCCTCTGGCCCCCAGGATCCTGGTCCCCTTTCCTGTATTATTCTGCACAGGTGTGTAAATAATCTCCCAAGTGGGCACTCACATACATAGGTGTGTGTGTTGTTTTTTGTTTTTTGTTTTCCTTTCTCCAAGACAAGGTCTCTGTTTAGTCCTGCTGTCCTGGACCTTGCTTTGTAGACCAGTCCAGCCTCTAACTCAAGAGATTCATCAGCTCTACCTCCCAAGTGCCGTGAGTGCTAATAAGGGTGTGCACTTCCAGCCTGGCGGGTATGTGCATTGTGAACTCCGAGTGGCATAAGAGAGCTGACAGGTACCTGAGAGCTGTCCCTAAGGTTAGTGACATCACCATTTGCAGAAAAGGCAACTGAAGCTGGAGTCGGGAAGGTGCTAAAGGAGCCAGCCCTGAATCCAAACCCAAGAAGATAGCAGTCACCCTCCTTGGCCCGCCCTATGCATTAGCTTTACTGAGATGGTTCACACACTGAGGCAATTCACTCCTTTACAGTATTTAGGTCCTAGTCTCTATTCATAATCACGTTCCCATTTTATAACCAACCTATATAGCCTTTTCATGACATGTCTTACCCCCACCCCCACCCTGCCAGGAAACTCTGACAGTTTGGCAGTCTCTCTTAATCTCAGCATCCACTCTAGGCAACCGAGTTATTCTACGATACATTCTGTTGTAAATTCGTTTGCTAGGAACACTGCGTGAAATGGATTCATATAACCTTTAGCCTTTTGTTTCTAGTGGTGAAACAGCCCGCCTCCTTCTTGGGCTTGACCTCCATCTTACAGAAAGACAATTGGGTTCATTTCACTTATGATGAAATCTGTTTCTCAAGGATCGGGCTATGCCTCCCTGTAACCTTAAGTGCACGCTGTTCTATATTGCCTGTTTCAGGAAACAGTAACCACATCTTTGTTTCAAAACAAAGTTATTATAACCAAATTGCAACCCTACCTTTGTTTTAAAAGGTTGTTATGACCACCTTGCTATAACCACCTTGCAATCCTGCCTTTGTTTCAAGAGATCCTTATATCCAACTTGTTCTGTTTCTGTAACCCTTGCCCATCAACACCCCCTCCCCCCAAATTTGGAAGATCCCTACCCCTGAGCTATAAAAATCCTGTCTTCCTCATGTTCAGTCCTGATCTCTTGAGTCCCACCTTAGGGAAAGGCCATCTGGATACACAGAAAGCTTGCTTTACAAGAAGTTGCTTGTTTGAATGAATTTGGCCACAGGGATTTAGGCCAGTGGTCTTCTCCTCCCATCTTTGGGATTAACACTAGCTTCTTTTATTCCGAATGATGTTTTAAGGGTTATCTATGTTGTGTCAGATAGCTGGAACTCAATAACCGAAACTACTACCATTTTACATGGAAATACCATGGTTTTGTTTTTAATCCAAGCTCAGAGACATTTAAACTGCTTCCAACTTTTAGCTACTATTTGAAAAAAAAAAAACAAACCCATGAACATGGATTTCAAGCCTCTGTGTGGCCTAGATTTTCACTCTCTTTGGTGGGAGAAGAGGAGTGGACCTCCTGGATCAATGGGTAATTCCAGGTTTAGCCACTGGAGTGTAATAAACGTTTTGTCTTTTCTATCAAACACTATAAAACCGGTGTTTACAACAAATTAAACTCTTTTTATCTGTAGCTTGTATTCAAATGTTTTAACCCCCTCTTTCCCCATAAACCTTTGTTTCCCCACAGGCCATGCCATACTCTCAGAATGTAAAGGATTAAAGTGGCTGCCCTCTTCCATCTTCATTTCATTTGCTGAGTTTTCTAAAGCTCACTAATAATCATGAAAGACTGTGGTGTCCGGCCCCAGCCAACGGGGAAAGACAGAGCCAGTTGCCCTTCCTGCCAATGTGCTTGCTCTTTGGAGCATGCCCTCTCCATCAAGGTCTGCCCATCTGGACACGTCTACTGGAGTGGTCCCTTGCAGCCCTGAACTTATTTCTAACAGGAAGGCTGGGTGTGCTGAATTCCAACACGATACTTGCTACCCACACTGGGGGGTGCAGGAATCCAACTTCTTCCTGTCCTCACCCTCAGCAATGGTCTCTCTCTGACCATGGCTGTTGGAACCACGAGGCCATACAGCATGTGTTTGTAATTCAGAGTTCTCAACTCTTGAGGAAGGTCAACACCAACTTCAGTCACAGCAGCATTGGGGAGATCCCTTCAGACAGTAATTGTCCTTCAACTCAGTGGGGGTGTACATTCTGAGAAGTCGGTGATGTTAAGACCCCCTTTCATAGTACAGAGAAGACAGAGTTCTCCCTTCACTGAGGTCCTTATACTTATGAATGCCACTATGGCCCAACCAGAGCTGCTGCCTCAATGGTCACTATCAACTAAGATTTAATTACAGAGTGATATCACTGGGTGAAGGAAAGGGAAAAGTCAGGGGTGCAGCTGAGCACCCAAGAGGATTTGAAAGTTTTAATTATGTTTTGGCAATTTGATTATTTGGTGTTAAGGCACACACAGACACACACACACACACACACACACACACACACACACACACACATCATGTATGTATATGTATGTATATATATATCATGTATGTATATGTATAGTTAATTGCAGACACTCTTTGACTTAATAATGGCTTTTTTCCCCCAGTACATTCAATCTAAGTGGAAAGTATCACAAAGGGAACTTTCACTTAAAACCCCCAACTTTTGGGGCTCAGTGGTTAAGAGCACTGACTGCTCTTCCAGAGGTCTTGAGTTCAATTCCCAGCAACCACATGATGGCTCACAACCACCTGTAATGGAACCTGATATCCTCTTCTAGTGTGTCTGAAGATAACTCGAGTGTACTCATACATGAAAAACACCCAACTTTCCACAATGGCGGTACTTAGAAGAGTCCCTGGTCTCCTTGCTGGCTGTGTGGCTGGCCCAGAAGGTGCCCTTACTGATATGGCCCAGCATCACAAGAAGCTTAGACTACGTAGTGCTAACAAATACAAGACTAAAACACAAACTGTGAGCTGAGAGTCTGACGCAGGAGGGTTGCAAGTTTGAGACCAACCTGGTCAACCAAGATGTAGTTACACAATAAAAACCTTATAAAAGAGTGTTGGGGTTAAAGTTCAGCTGTAGAGAGCTTTCTTAGCATGAACGAGGCTCTAGATTTAGGCCACAGTACTGTGAACATTTTGTATAATGTGAAATATGCTTTCTATTAAGTGTGTATGGTGCCGTGGCTTTGAAAAATCGGAGCCCTGGCTGTTGACTCTTCCTGTGATGGGCACCGCCCGTGTAGGTTTTTCCACCTTCTAGCTGTGGTGTTTGGCTGGAAGGACTTCACGAGGTAAACATCTGAGACTCCCTCGGAGGGGCTTCACCTGCATAAACTGGAGGGATGCCTCAAAGTCCTCCACTGGGTACATCTTGATTCGGAAGAACTTCATCCCCATTATCAAACTGATGATGCTTTGTAACACATAGGGGCTCTGCTCTTTCTGACGTAGCTCCTTCAGCTCTGCCATGAACTTCTTCTTGACAGCAGGGAACCTGAGGAAACACAAAAGGCTTACTAAACAACAGGTAAAAAAAGTCACCGTCCTGAAGGTGTCCAGTGTCCAAAGGTGACAGGGCCCTTCAGATCAGGTAACGTTCAGTGGCTGTTGGTTCATGAAGATTCAACCTCTGGCATTTGAGAATCCAACTGGTCACTTTCCTCACTTCATTCGTAAGATGCTCGGCGTCTCTTTCAGACTGAGCTGAGCTGCTGTTTAAACCCTCTCATAATGGTTTCACTCTTAACCTGAGCATACCAAACACCCGTCTGCTTTCTCAGGCTTAACTACCACCAAAATACTTGCAGGTCCCCAGGGCCCAGAGTATCCAACAGCAAGCATCTGCGTGCAGCTCATGGGATCAGCTATTTCTGACAGTGACCACAAATAATTTTTGGATCTGTATCTCAAATAACGCCTAAAATACCCCAATTTCCATTGCCAACGTTTTCTGTTTGTTCTTGTGTAATTTTAGGCTAATGATTATGGAAAAATATATATTTTAAGTTGAAGGAAGAGTGTAGTAATGGGAAAACTGAAATTGTATCTGAGAGAAAAAGGTGAAGGCTGGTATATGCCTGTGGCTCCTGTACTCTAGAGGCAGAGGCAGAAAAGATGACCGTCAGCTTGAGTCTAGCCCGGGCTACATGATAAAACTGTTTCAAAGACCCAGATACTGGAGATGCACTGGCTCAGCATGGCAAAGTCTTGGCTCCCTGGTACCAAAGCAGCAGCAGCAGCAGCAGCAGCAACAACAACAACAACAACAACAAGATAGGAATGACCTGTCTACTGTGTGTAGTATGGGCTTCTAGAGTTTGAGCTGGTGATTGAAGACAGATACAAAGGCCACAGTGCCTACTCTCAACTTCTCTGTATTGTTGAAAAAGCAGATTAATACCAATTACACCGTAACATCACTTTTTATTTGAATCAAGGCTATAAAGCTAATTGATTGAGCCAGGTATCACAGTACATAATTTTAATTCTAACACTTGGGAGGCAGAGGCAGGCTGATGGCTGGGCAGCCCAGGCTACATAGAGAGACCCTGTCTCAAACAGACATACAAACTAGAAACCCTAAGGCTAGTTGCTTTCTAGTTCTAACTCTCTCAGAGTCCTTCAGGTTTGGGTGGTAAATACATGCAGAAAACATATTTGAAAAACGTAAAATCTAACGCTAAGCTCGGGGGTGCCATAAGGAGTTCACTGAGATGTACAGGCACTGAGTCTGGTTAATGCTGGCATTTCTTGTTTGGAGGATCTTTACAATAAGGTTTCAGTCAATAATAACAAAAGATTCAGTCTCAAAGCTAGGAGTGTAGTGAGTTGCCCTGATGCTGCTCCTATTCTATTGCTAATACTGGGCCCCTAAGACTGGTTGCCCCGGAGACAAGAGAGTCTGCACAGTAAGATGCTAAGTGACCCTGACCCCAAGTTATCTCTGATTGGCGAAATAAAGATGCCAACAGCCAGTAGCTGGGCAGAAGAGACATAGGTGGGGTTTAGGTTTTGTGGACTTGGGGGTCAGAGAGGGAACATGAAAAAGAAGGGGCAGAAGGAGGAGAAGCCACATGGTTTAGGGATAAAGAGAACATGGCCCTGTGGGCTGGCCAACTGAAGTTTAAGAGCAGCCCAGACGAAACATGGTGATTAATAACTCAGGGTTATCCATAGGAAAGTAGATTGTAACAGCATGGAGGGTAGATATCAGCCAAGCTCTTGTGCTGTTTAAGGCTTATTGTAGATATATAAAGGCTGGGTGTGGTTTCTTTCCAGGGACTAAATGATCAAAGGTGCGGTAGGAACCCCAGGTCCGGATTAGTAATTTTCACAACATAGGAGGCCAGGGAGTATAGTACATCTAAGTTAGAAAAGGCAACTGTGGTCATGAAAGCTGAATGTAAAGGACCCGGATCTGAAGAGCTCAGAGCAACTGTTGTCTTGAGGTAGATGTCACAAGGCACGTGACAGGAAGCAGAGGCCGGTGCAGGGCCACCCTGCTAGCAGACACAGGATGGGGGTGGTGCACAGCTTCCCGGTTGCAGCTTACTACACCTTACATTTTATAGGGTTTCTAATGTTTGCTTCGTTCATTAGGATGGCAGTTGCACAGAAGGGTTAATGCCCATGTGACGATCTCCATGCATTTGAGTGAGGAAGTCTCCAGTGGGCTGGTGACTCAGCTAAGGGCTCACTCCCAATCTCTGGTGGCATTTTACAGATTTCTACAAAACATGCACTTCCCAAAGAACATTCCAAACTGGCCCATCTCATGGTTTTTGACATTTCTTGAATACTTGGGGGAAATAAAGGAGGAGATATTGGTTGTTACCTTTTATAAGTAAAAATACCACAGGGATTGTAAAATTGTGTTTTTGTCCTTTGAATGAAGATACTAGTAAAGATTAAGATGTAAATTTGATTAACTTTAGAAAGCTTAATTTGGTGTCAGGTAATGTTCATTTGGGTAGAAACTGAGAATTGTACTCCTGAACATTTTAAAACATAAATCCTAAATTCCAATGACAGCATTCTTTTCTATGTCATATGTGTGTGCGTAGTACATATGTACACTACATGTAATTATATAACACACACACACACACACACACACACGTGAAGATGGCAAAGATGACCATAGAGGCAAACAGGCATCTAGGAGGAGTCTACAGCCCTTCAACCACACTGTAACTCTTTAATCCTCAGGGCAGTCCCATGACGGCATGGATGAATCCTCTTCCTACATCAAAATTCAAAACCTAATAAAGGTAGACAGCTGACCATGATGGAGCTGGTACCTGAAGGCCATGACCTCAGATGTCCCTCCTCTTAATCCCATGTGGTTCACTAAGGTTAAATCCAGGATTTTTAAAGTACCTTCCCTATGTGGGCAAGGTCTGAAAACTCAGTAAGAATATATCTTATGGCCCCTACCTAAATATACTGCTATGGGTTGTTTATGCCTTTCCTGATACCCCCAAATTATACACAGAATGGGCATGACTATGCTAGGAGGTAGTTGAAGAGGTCAAGGTGGGTGGGCTGTCTGGCATGGGCTCAGTATGCCTGGGGTGTTTTAAAGACAAGACAATCAGAACACTAAGGCCACAATGAAGGTTACTTCTCCACAGGGGAATCAGCCCTGCTAACACCTTGAACTTGATGCCTGAAACTCTAAAGAAATAAATGTCTGCCAGTAAATCTCTCAGGTCTGTTGTCTTTGCTTCAGGGTCTGCAGCATCCTGACATGTCACGTGGGTAACTGCCTGACCAGCTAATACATACAGCCTGAAAGTGAGCTGACCTCACAGACCAAGACACCCTCCTCAGCAACTCAAACGGACATCGTGTGGATGAATACAGAGACATCTGTGTAGCATCCTGGCCTGTGGTACAGGTCTGTAAGTCCCAGCTACCCAGGAGACTGGGGCAGGATTGGGAGTTTTAAGGGTTGCAGTCTGCAAGGGATACTGAGAGTCACAGGCCCGCCTGGGAAACTTGGAGAGATCCTGTTTCAAAAGACACAGCCTGTAAGGAAACATAACAGGAAAACGAGGGCTGGATAAAGATCTGCAGTAGAGAGTTTCCCAGCATTCTTGAGGACCTAGATTCAGTGATGGTCATTGTCTGAACATGGGCAAGGTTCTGGGTTCAATGTCACTACCAAAGGAAAAAAGAAAGAAAGAGAAGAAGAAAGAAAGGAATTAGGAAAAAGAAAGAGGAAGAGAAACAGGTTGTTGAGGATAGGGAGAAAGATTCTTAGCTTGAATTCACAGTTCACTCCTTTGACGTTTATTGTCTGACACCTCTGGCTAGATGAGCACTCCACAAGATCAGGCACACAGTAGGTACTCAGCAACCATGCTGAGTGCATTAACTGCCTATGAGTGGGACATCTGTTGACATGGAGGTGGTTAAGCAGAAGCTGTGCGCACCCTCATGCACCCACTCTGAGGACATCACTGAGACGTGTCTCAGAGCGAACACAGTTAGAGTGTGTTATTAAATGTTATTAATATCAATTCACGTCTCCCGTCAAATACAGGCACTTCTCATAGGAAAGTCCTGCAGTTAAACATCAGTTCTTTTAATCCTAACCCAGAGCTAAAGCTAACAAGGAGAGGCGGAAAAAGGCAGGCTGCTTACGTAACTCAGGACGTCAGTACAACAATGAGACTGGCTAAAGTTTTACTTTTTCATTTAAAAATAGATGCAACTATTTTTTTCCTGTGAAAGTTTCACTTGACATAAGCATGTTATTTTAGGATATAACTAGCCTGCAGATCTATTTCCAGTTAAAAATCTAATTTCCTTTATAATGATTTTTTTTTTAGAGAAACAAGATCATTTATGGTTTTTCATTTAATACTTCATTTGGTGCTGTATTTAGCATATATAGTAATGAAACAATTTGTGGTATTCTATGAAACTCACATAAAGGTGCCTATAGAAATTATTTAGTGGTTAAGAGCGCTTGCTGTTCTTACAGAGGACCTGGGTTCAATTCCCAGCACCCA
Organism: Micromys minutus; assembly: GCF_963924665.1. Classification (NCBI taxonomy): domain Eukaryota; kingdom Metazoa; phylum Chordata; class Mammalia; order Rodentia; family Muridae; genus Micromys; species Micromys minutus. Next base: position 8,926,046 of record NC_137964.1, on the reverse strand, counting down.
CAAACACCTGCGAACGCCAGTCTCAGGGGATCTGGCGCCCTCTTCTGGCCTCTGCATGCACTGCATACTCGTGGAACACACACACACACACACACACACACACACACAAACACACACACACACACTAGAGCAAAGTATAAAGTATCCATACACATGAGGGAAAAAAAAAAGAAAGAAAAGAAAAACACAAAGACAAGCCTTTGTTTTAAGATATATAGTTCTTAGGCACGGAGGAGGAGAAAGCCCAGTTTTCAAATCTAGGAATCTTTGAAGCAATCATCTACACACCTGTATCAAAATTCAACTCAAGCCATTAGACAATCTATTTCTTAACTTAATATCACTTTGGAAGAAATTAGTACTATATTTGAATGTCTCAAGACCAAAACGGACCTTAAAGGCAAGGGATTAAGCGGCATTGCCACTACAAAGATTAAACACCAACTGGGTTAGTTCTCTGAGACCAAACAGAGCCCTAATAATCACGTCACAAGGAGGAGGGAGCTGAGATTCCGTCTAAAATCAGAACGACCTTATTCACCTTTATTAGGTGTACAAGTTAAGCCACTATGTCAGATAGCCACATACCTTTTCTCCTTCCCAATGACACAAAAATTAGGACCTATCCAATGGAACAAAACAGTGGTCTCCCTGGTATACAGAAATATCCCCTTTGTGATGCTGATGTAAGGTTGCACCCTCTGCCAATGAAGACAGCACATTGCCTGGCTGAGAACATCTCACGGGCTGTCTGAGCCCCCGGACGCTTTAAGAGCAGACTGGCCAGAGTATCTCTTAAACTTATAACTGACTTTGAAGACATCAATACATTACTGATGAGAAGCCAACCAACCAACCAACAGCCCAGCCTTTAATGATGGCAATTAAGGAATTTGTCAATGTAATGAAAATGATATAATTGGAGGTATTTCCTTTTTCTTTTCTTCCTTCTTCTTTTTTTTTTTTTTTTTCCTTTTTGAGACAGGGTTTCTCTGTGTAGCCCTGGATGTCCAGGAAATCACTCTGTAGACCAGGCTGGCATCTCACTGGCAGTAAGCCTTCTGCTCTAGTGACCTGAGTTTGGGGTCAATGGGCTTGAGCTACCATACTCGGCAAGATGCCATTTCTCAACTTGTTCAGAGCCTGCCTAGCTAATGACGGTCATTTGATAAAATGCAGTATTTCACACCTGTATCTAATGCATTTTGGTGAAACCCAGTCCCAGCCTCCCTCCAGCTCCCTTCCTGTCCCCCAGCCACTTTTCCTTTCCGACTTCATGTGCACTGGGTTCACACAATGCTGCCGGCACTAGAGAGCACAGGCAGAGAGACTCTGTAGACCCCCAACCCTGAGACCTGACTCTGTCTCTCCCCAGCAGCCACCAGGTACCAACTGCTCCTCAGACAGGGGCGAGAGTTCAAGAGTCCTCCCACCATCACGTGGGGATTTGGGCTGGCTTGATCTTATGCAGGTCCTTGACATGGAGTCATAGCTGCTTCAAGTTCATCCACACAACAGCCCTGTCATGCCTAGCAAACACTGTTTCACGGCAGCAGCGGGCAACCACCACCTCTGCATCTTTCCCCTCTTACTGCACTTTTCTACCCGATGCTCCCTGGACCTTAGAGACACTCAGTATGATATGGTGTCTCACTTAGAGCAAGCATGCCAGAGTAGTTTACTCTGTACACTGATCCATTGTGAGCCCCTATAATATTGCCATTTACTGCAATAAGAGGCTTCTGTAATGGGGGTTGAGGGATGCATTAACTTATGAGCATGAAGAATTCCATCCCTTAAAGATCTCCCCCCCCCCCCACCTCATTCACCCTCCTTCTGATGACTGCGCTTTGCAAGGACTGAGGCTTTACTCACTACAAGCTGTTCCCTTGGCCTGAATTTGCACCATGTCCTTAGCTCATTTTACCTGATATAGACATTCAGGCTGACTTGCCTCCGGGTTTCATGGAATAAAGACTGGTAAGTCGGGTGTGACACCCATCCGAAGTGAGTGTATCAGCGCTCAGAGTCTAACATACTAAGTATCATGGGGCCAGATAAATTTAGCAAGGAGAATTTCCCCACTGACTTGTTTCCATGACAATGTCTGGGACATTTTTAGCTCAGTTGAATCAAGTGAGGTCTGTAGTAAAAGGGACATTGTAGAATGGAATTTCCCCACTTACGGGTGATAGACTGTAACTATCTGATCCTGGCAGATTAAAAAAAAAAATTAAGGATTAAAAGCCATCTTTGGAATATTTGAGCAGAGAGGAAGTAATTTGGTCACATCCATTTTTGTTTTCCTTAGAAACAGTGGCCTGAAATGCAGGGATGTGATGAGATCTGGCCCTGCTTTGAAGGAGCCGCTGCTTGGCTTCAGGATGTGCGTGTGTACCAGACTCAATGCCAGATTCCATGCAACTGCTTCTGTAAGTTAGAGGCACCAGGGCTCCGGCGCTCACTTACTTGGCTTGGGCCAGCACACCGATGACCTCTGCATACAGATCTGCTACAATGTGCATGTTGCCAGTGTTGGGACCCAGGTACCTGAGTGACACAGAGGGAGACAAGTTAGGGCTCTGGTGCTCGGGAAAAGATCCGTGAGCTGACTCAGATGCAAGCTTTCAGTTTTGTCAATACTCTAAGGAGAGAGATCACCTTACCCTTCTTTGTATTTAAAATGCTTGAAAGCCAAGTTAATAATATCATGTATTAAGCTGTCTATGACAGGATGAAGGGGAATCTGGAAAATAAAAAGATGACATTGAATTTGGGAGAAATTATTAAACAGCCTGTCTACAACAGTCACTCCAATGACATATGACCTACTGTAATCAATAAACAGGATCCACATTCCAATATGACATATGATCTACTGTAATCAGTAAACAGGATCCACATTCTGACCTGTGACCTACTGTAATCAATAAACAGGATCCACATTGCCCAGTATTTGGATTCATAAGCCATAAACTCGGACTTTTGAAACCTAGTTAGTCTTACAAAGTGTGACAGTAAATGAATCACTCACCTGCTTCAAGACTTCTATTAACACTAAAGAGAAGATGAAATCGATGGCGAGGTCCCGTCTCTCCATCAAATAGTCTCGCTGCTGTTCATCACTGCAAAGTTTAAAGCGAAGATACTTTTAAGGTGAAATGAACCATCTCACCAGAAGCCCACCCCCAGCCCGTTCCTGGACCACTGTGCTCTAACAAGATCATGTATTACCTGCGCAGGAAGGCTGCTGCTGTTTTTACTATGGTTCAAAGGGCAAATACTGCCAGAATATTTGACTTTAGAAATACCAACTGTACAGCCCTCTGTGGGTCTGGAACTTCATTCTGTGAACTTTTCTATACTCCTCCTACAGACTGGGAATGTGGCTGTCCATAAAATATGATCTATATGTGAGACAGAGCTTCCACGGTGGGGGTGTGTATTCAAAGGATCTTGGGACATAAGGTAGCGATGTGATTAACAGACTTCCCGAAGGATCCTAGGCAAGGAGAAGCTGGAAGCATCCATAGGGGTGTGACACAGCAGGAATGGAGCTAAGTCAGCACTGCCTCTGTTCTTTCTTGTGGTCCCTGTGCCACTTGAGACTTAATGGCAGGGGGGAAGGAATCGATGCCAAAAGAAAGACTAAAATAAAGATGAAAGGGAAGAAGGAAGGAAGGAAGAAAGGAAGGAAGGAAGGAAGGAAGGAAGGAAGGAAGGAAGAGGTGGAGTCATCCATACTCATTCTAAAGTTAGGGAGCAGAAAAGGGCATGCCTCGGGAAATGCCTGCTTTCTGCTGGGTACTGGCCTTGACCCTCAGTGGTGGCTGCTGCGGGGACCATAGTGTGGAAAGGTCCTGACTTAAAATTATTCCTCTTCTACCTTTTCCAGCCATGAAAGCGAAATGCTAATAATACAGACCAACTGTCCTTTCTCCAAAACACTGGGGACCAGAGTGCCAGATGTCTTCCGACTTTGGAATATTTGTACATATACAGTCTTGGGGATAAGACCCAAATCTAAACACGAAATTCCTGATGTGTCATGAATACCTTCTGTGTAACCTATGGTGTTGAGAATACTGCTCACCGTGATGTGCATCTGCCTCATGAGATCGGCTGTGGAATTACTTACCTTTGACCTCCCTGTTGGCGTCAAACACTTACTTATTTATTTATTTATTTTTTATTTCGGAGCATTTCGGTTTGGGAATTTTTTTTTCCCTAAGAAAGATAGATGGTCAACTTTACTTAAATGAAGGTTTGCGGTAGTCAGGCATATATAGTATTTAGTATACTCTCTTAAACACACAGAGGGTCCATAATTGCAGAGGATGACAGGATAGACGCTTCTTTGAAAGAACTTTTCAGAATAAGTCAAAGGAATTTAAAGCATGAGATACTTTTGTGTCTAGGAATGAGGAGTTAAGAAAAACAAGGTAGGGTTTAAGACAGACAGACAGACACACACACCAATGCACACACCCATGAACACACACACAAACTTCTGGAAGTGCCTGTAGGATGTCACATCTGGTAGGTTGGTGAGGGTAAGAAGGGAAGCTTCGGGTTTGCTTTCCCAAGGGAAATCATTTCAGATCATTTCTGAGCAGCAAGGCAGGAAGAAGTGTGTACACAAACCCACCCAAGGTCGCTCAAGACCCACTTGAGCTGCAGCTGGAGTCTGGGAACAGAGAGTGTACAAATCTGTGTTCCAAAAGAGTGTCCCCCAGTCAGGACTCCTGCATGTGCCTCACAAGAGGGAGCAAGGGGCTTGAAAGCAAGAGTGAGAAGGCTCTTAAGACAGCAGCGGCAGAGAGCAGGATGGTAAGGGTCCTTTGAAGTGGCCCGAGAGGACAAGCATCTGCTGGAAGTGAAAGATTCCTGGAACCCATGGGGGAAGTGACTCCCCAAAGCTGCCCTATGACCTCCAAACAAAACAATCACGCATGCACTTGTGCTGTCCCACTCCTGTCCCCTCACCTCTACCCAGTAATGATGATAGTAATATTAATGATAATAAAAAGCAAAATTTAAAAAATGTATTGTTCTCCTGCTCCCTCTGTGAAAGTGTTTCTCTGTATAGCCCTGGCTGTCCTGGAACTCACACTATAGACCAGGCTGGCCTCAAACTCAAGAGATCCACCTGCCAGTGCCTCCCAAGTGCTGGGACTAGAGGTGTGCGCCAAGGCTGATACTGGCTAGATACTCTTATTTTAAATGTTGAAGTATAGCTAAATGCTACTGAGGTAAATTTTACTGTTCTTATTCTGTGGACGTTTGACCTTAAAACTGACCCTGGTTTCCTACAAAGGACCAGTAGTGATTAAAAACCAAACCCTGAAACAAATAAACAAGCCCCAATAAAAAACAACAAACCTTGCATTTTAAACTCATCAAGAATCTAGTTTGAGTAACTAAATCCTGACAGGGAAGAGGAAAAAAAAACCAAACTCATTTAGTTCAATTCTTACCAACGGCTGCTGGGTCCCTGTGGAGAGTCACCGCCAGGGAAGCCCCTCGCCCACCCACAAGCCAATGCTTCTGATGGAAGGAGGTGACTGCGTGAATTTACTGCAAATGGAAATTCTGTCGTCAGATTTTAATATATTAAAGTTATTCCTGAAGAAAGACTGCTAAAGGGACTGGAGAGATGGCGCAGCTTTTAAGAGCACTGGTTGCTCTTGCAGAGACTTGGGTTTCCAGCACCCACATGGTGGCTCACAACCATCTGTAAGTTCAGTCTCAGGGAATGAATCTGACGCCCTCATCTGGCCTCCACAGGCACTGCATGCATAGGGTGCACATACATACATGCAGGCAAACACTTACACACACACACACACACACACACACACACACACACAGAGAGAGAGAGAGAGAGAGAGAGAGAAACACAGAAACACACACAAACAAACAAAAAAGACCTAGGGCTGGAGAGATGGCTCAGAGGTTAAGAGCACTGACTGCTCTTCCAAAGGTCCAGAGTTCAAGTCCCAGCAACCATATAGTGGCTCACAACCATCTGTAACGGGATCTGGTGTCCTCTTCTGGTGTGCAAATGTACATGCAGACAGAACTCTATACACAATAAATAGATCTTAAAAAAACTAAACAAAGGAAAATATTAGAGAAAGACTGGTAATGGGAACAGGCTTTCTTTCTGGAGTCAGAAAACACTGTACTTAGATAGTGGTGACAGCTGTAAAGGCTGGGAATCTTTTAAGAACAGTGAACACATACTTCAAAGCAGTGACTATTACAGGATACATAGTGTGTCACTGGGTGTTTCCCGAAAGCTCACGTTTGCAATCCCAGTACTTGGGAAGCCAGAAAAGAAGGTCTGCCAGGTGTACCAGGCTACCTGGGCTAGAGAGCAAGGTTCTGGTTTTATTTGTTTATTTATTTATTTTTTAATTCCTTCAACCAGGGGCTGAAGAGATGGCTCAGTGGTCAAGAGCACTGGTTATGCTTCCAGAGGTCCTGAGTTCAATTCCCAGCAACCACATGGTGGCTCACAACCATCTGTAATGGGATCTGGTGCCCTCTTCTGGTGTGTCTAAAGACAGCGATAGTGTACTCATAAACATAAAGAAATAAATTTTAAAAAATTTCTTCCACTAAGACTTCCTCAGTGTGAAAAAGTCATCCCTCTGCCTTTGCAAACAACGGGATGAATATGATAGACTGGTGCAGAAACTCAAGGTTTAGAAAAACAAACTTACACACCCTAAAGAATGTATTTAATAAAATTACAGGTCTCAAATTAAAAAAAACAAAACAAAACAAAACTTTAAGCGTAGTATCAGGATTAGCAAGAAAAATAAAGGCCACACCACTTGAAAGCGAATTTCAGGTTATTTTTTTTCAATATTCATCTTATTTTTAATTACATGCACGTATGTAGGTGTGTGCATTTGAGTGCAGGTATTCAAAGAGGTAACCAGAGTCTGATCGCTGAAGAGCCACATAGGTGGCTGGGAGATTCCTGATGTGGTTCTGGGGACCCAGAACAGGCCCTCTGCAGTATTTAATTCAAAGTTCAGGCATCCCTCCAGTCCAGAATTTCATCTTTTAAAAAGTTCTATTAAGCCTTCTTCATATCCATAACTTGTTTTTTTCTCTGCTTAGGTACCATACCTTAATTTCAAACTTACGAAATTTAATGTTTGCCTACTATCTGGGGTCATGCACTAACTTGATCCCATAAGAATGTATTCAGCTGCCAAAGAGCTCCTGTGGTAGTAAATTCCATGTCTCAGACTCGCAGAGGAGACAGACCACAGAATGCACGGACACAGTCGTCTTCATCTGGCAGCGGAAGTCACTGAAACGAATTTAATCTGCACTTTTGGTCCCTCTCTCCGAAGTACAGAGAGATAGCCTGTAGCCCCATGCCCTTCTACCATGGTTTCCTAAGCACTCCAGGCTACCTGGATAACAGGCTAATATTAAAATATCGGCTAGGATTGAAGCTGCAGTTGCCAATCTTGAGTATAGACCTAGGGAGGGGAGACTGTAGAGGAAAGAAGAAAGCAGTACAATGACCTGGGGTCCACTTTAGCCTATGCTGACAAATACACAAATCAGGCCCAGTGTGTTTCCGACTGGAGCCAGCCGGCAGGGATAGGATGCTCCAAATGCCTTATCTGCTATGGACCAGAATGAGCCATGGCATTTGCCAGAGCTCTTCCTGGAATGTCGGAGAGCCCCGCATCCCGTGTTGATGCATGAGGAAAGACAGGGGCAAGAGTGTAACAGGCATGAGGGGGGGGAGGGAGGGAGGAATGGAGAGGGGAGGGAGGGAGGGAGGAATGGAGAGGGGAGGGAGGGAGGGAGGAAGTATACCTTTTGGACTTATTGCTTGTTCGTGGTCTGTATTCGTGTGATTCATCCTCAATGCCATTTTGCCTTTTGTACCAGTCGAAAAGTGTTCGCAGGATGGAGGGCAGGCAGTACTCTGAGAGGGAACTCATGGAGCTGATGACCTTAGGGAAGAGAGAGGCAGGCCATCAGTAGGCTTGTTGGGAAGGGCAGTCCCCAGACACTGGCTGTTGCCTAAATAATCAACCACAAGCAATATGCACCACCGAGTTCCCTACACACGCCCAGACATCTCTTTCTTAAATTAGTATGCCAAGTCACTTAGCATGACAGACTTTTTTTTTTTTTCACATAATAATAATCCCATGGTTCACGACACACCTGACCCCTGACCACCTCTCCTTGGAGCAATCTGATGGTCACCACACCCGAGTTCTTCATGAAACCACCACCATTATTTTTTATCTTGTCACCTACCATGTTAATACTGTGCTGTTTTTGGTCTTCAAAAGTTCTTAGGGTGTAAATAAATATGACCCAAGCATGTTAATCATTCAAGCGAAACAGGTAAACTGGTTTTCCAAATAACCTCCATGACATCAACAATTATTATTTTTCTTCCAATAAGTGATCAATGGAACTATGCCCCCAACCAGGATCCAGGAACCAATGAGTAAGAATAGTTTAATTTTATCGCTTTAAAGCAGAACCTATTTTAAAGATATACTTGTTATCTGAAACCTTCAGTAGCCCACTTCTGTAGCGAAGCAAGCTTGGCATAGCTTCCTTTTAAAGTTAAGTAGCCTTGTGAGCAGACGCTCCCACGGTTCCCTCTAAAAACTTTAGAGTGAGCAAGCAGGACTTTCCCCTCAGAGTCTATGACTCAATACCTCAGTCTCTTTCTCTCATGACAGTAGTTGTGAGCACACGCATAGCTGTATGTTTGTTATCTCAGTAGAAGTGGAAAAATAAATAGGATGTTGTATTTAGGTCATTCTGTGAATCTGGTTATCAGTCTTTCCGAATGGAAACCATTCTGTTTATTTGCAAACACAACAGTGACCTTTATCCTCCCTAGTTATGCCCATGGCCGTAATACATTTTTCCTGTCATGACCGTCCATCTAACATAACTGTTTGGAGGAAAGCGAGTCATGGTGTGTTATGGGAGAGATCTCTTACGTTTTGCTAAAGTTACTCCAATACACGACAGAATATTTTGGGGCTGGAGTAGATGGCTCAGTGGCTAGGAGCACTGGCTGCTCTTGCAGAGGACGGTTCCCAGCACCTACATGGCAGCTCGCAACTGTCTGTATATAACTCCGGTTCCAGGAGATCTGGCGCCCTCTTCTGGCCCCCATGGGTTCTGCACATATGTGGTGCACATACACACATGCAAGTAAACACTCACACACAACCTTTTAAACGTAAGGGAAATTTAGCCAGGTACAGTGATGAGTTCCTTAAACTCCAGCACAGAGGCAGGGGGCAGGGAGTAGAGGGCAACAGATCTCTGAATTCAAGGCCAGCATGGTCTACACAATCCAAAACAGCCAAGGCTACACAGAAAAACCCTGTCTCAACAAAACAAACAAAAAACAAAATAAAAACCTACCCTCTTTTAAAAAAGGCAGAAAAGAGAGAGATATAATAAAAAACTTAAAAACAATGATAAATCAAACCAATCTTGACTAGGATACCACAGTCTGTTACTGCTGAGAACTTAAAAAAGAGAGAGACTTCCACCTGATTCCCAAACATCTCTGGTTGGAATTAACTGTACTCAGTTGCTTTATTTGGGTGTAGCCTGTTCTGGTTAGGTTTTTTTAAACTGTATATATTACTATTGCTTTGTTAACTTGACACAAGCAATGGTCATTTGGGATGGTGAACTTCAACTGAGAAACTGCCTCCCTTAGATTGGCCTGCGGGTTGTTCTGTGGGGCATTTTCTTGACTAATGATTAGTGTAGGAGGGTCCAGTCCACTGTGGGGGGAGTCACCCCCCGGGCTAGTGATCCTGGGCTCTATAAGAGACCAAGTGGAACAAGCCACAAGGATCAAAGTAGTGAGCAGCATTTCCCCATGGTCTCTGCAAAAGTTCCTGCCTCCAAGTGCCTGCCTTGGCTTGCCTCAATCATGAACTAAGATCTCCAAGTGAAAGCCAACTAACATTCCCTCCCTTAGAAGCTTTGTTCATGGTCTTTGTCAAAGCAACAAAGAGAAAAGGATTCCACAAATTGCCTATAAAAATTAATAGAAAAATTCTCTGCTCGTTAAAACAATGACCACAAAGCCCGTCTCATCCGTAGGCACTGTTACCACTGGCCCTGACAATCTCTCAGAGGGAATCAGCAGGGTAGCAGAAGTGCCTCTTCCCTCTCTCTGTCCCAACCCTTCAGGAGCCAGGATTTCGGGGGAGGAAGGGTGGGATCTGCAGAGACCTGGCCCTCAAAGCTCAGGAAGGGAGGAAAGTGTCGCTGGCGTGGCTTCTGGACTCCGCCCTTTATGGGAAGTGAAGCCAGTGGCCACATGAATCCCAGCTCTGTACTGCTGCTGAAAGCAAGCAGGGCCGGCACAAAGATGGCCTTGTAGCTTTTAAATAACCATGCTCTCTGACTGTGGATGGGCAGAGACCGGGCAACGGGTGAAGACCGAGTATGTGGAATCCCAGGTCCGTTTCAAAAGGTGTTTTCTTTTTTTGGGGGGGGGGTGTATATAAGAGTACTAAATGTACTTTGCAAATGTTCTAATATTTGCTTTGGCGTTTTGAGTGTGAGGAGGTTAAAAGACACTGTCTGCTACGCTTCGATGATCTGAAACATTTGATCTCCGAATACAAAGAGGGAAACTTCACACATAAATGTTTAAATGCTTACTCCATGAGGTCATGCCCTATTTTATAGTCATAAGACAGATTTGTCACGAGTGGCATGCTTAATGGTCAATTTAAAGTCACCCCAGTGATGGTTCAGTTTTGTAAGTGAGTTTAAGTGCCAAGCGACACTGGGGGTCAGGGTACCTACTGTGTGAATTCTGAAAACACTGACCTTGTAAAATAACTGTGTGTGCAGCTCGATTTTACTCAACCACATACTGCACTCCTGCTTCAGTGGTAAAGGCCTTAAACACCCAAGTCAGTACTTTTTATTTTAGAAGATTAGCAACCATTTGTGATTGTTGTTTTAACACCTTGGTTTTATAGCATGTACCATTCTACTGAAGAATCATTTCAGAAATGCCAAATGGCACTAGTAATGTATAAATCCAACACTGGTTATTTTTTATTCTTAATTGCTTATTCATTTTCACTTAGACATTTTAGAAGACTAGCTCCCATGTATGTATGTATATATACCATGCACATGCAGTACCCACAGGAACCAGAAGAGGGCGTAAGAACTACTGGACTTGGAGTCACAGACAGCTGTGAGCCGCCATGTGGGTACTGGGAACTGAACCCAGGTCCTCTGTAAGCACAGCCAGTGCTCTAACCACTGATCCACCTCCCCAGCCCCAGTTATCCACTTTACACAGGTGTTCACAGCACTGTGGCACTACAGTGACTTCTGAGACACCACAGGCTTGTGGATCCTGTTTGAGACCATTAGAAGTGCTCTCAACTCTAGCATAAGATAGATTTTGCCACGAGTTTTCCGCTAACAGGTGGTGTTCTTTTTCCACAGATTAACAACCTAAGCTGCTCTAACAGTACACAAGACAGACAGCACCTGTAAGAAAACCAAAGATGAAGTTACAGCGCGCCGTCTGGAAATCACAGCAACAACACAAGTAATGGATATAAGCTATACCGCCGAGCAAACGCTTGCAGCTGAACTTCCTCAGAGCCCAGCGTGAGGTGCCTGAGCCTTCCCCTGGCATGTTTCCATAGTTTCCCAAGGGCACTGAGACGCTCAGAAGGTCTTGGCTTCACATTACAGCTCTCTGGGCCTGGCACAGCACAGCTTCTCTGAAGCTCTGAGTCGTAAACCTAGACAGGGAGTACTTAATCTCACTGGGTTTTAAAATGAGGACAAAATGAGACGCTGTAAAATGCAGAGCACATAATAAACCTTCCGGAATATCCGTCTCGTTCTTCTGTTTCTAAATATTGAAACGACAATTCAGACATAAAACGCATCTGATTTCTAAGGGGAAGGTGGAGACCTGACTGTTACCCTCAGACAAGAGGTTAGTGTCCAGATCACATAAAGAGCCACAAAAATTCAACACCCCAAACTCAAAACTTCCGAACAGTAAATAAGCCAACGAACTCAGTTGACAATTCACATGAGAAGAAAAGCAAGTGGCCAGTAAATATTTGTAAAGTGTTCACCTGACAGCAGGGGTGGTTATCTGCACTTGATTCTGTGCCCCTGACATTGTGTCATGGGGGAGGGGATGGAGCCCCACACCTCCCTGATGAGCTATAGGCTAAAGGTTGCTGGAGGAGGGGTCCTATTTCTGGGTAGTGTAGTTACCCTTGCAGGAGTAAATGACACCCCCAATCAAGTTCACACATGCAACTTGAAGTAAATGCAGTGGGGCACAGGCAGACAGACAGACAGGCAGACACAGTCAGACATGAACCCAGGAAGGGGACTTGGTGGGAACAGGCTGATAACAGAGACTAGAATCGAAATAGACCACATAGATCTATGCAACTGTAAAGAATTTTTTTTTAAGTGTTCAACATCCTTGAACAACTTGAGGAAAGTACCCAGAGCTGCCACACCCCTAAGGAAAACTGAGGAGGTGAGGGCGTGGGGAGAGAAGACCTAGACATGGCATTAACAGACACTGGTGTGTACCTATGGAAACCAGGGTGGAGGCTTCTGCTCTGGAAGGGTGGTGATCCCTGAGGCAGAGGGAGAAATACTTTCCCTCAGTGGTCTAACCTCTGGTAAGGTGTCTCGGCTCCTGCCAATAACTCCCCGCCAACACACCACACTTGTGAAAAAAACCCTAATGAAAAGCCTGAGTCTCTTCCTCTTCATCCCCATTTCTCTTCTTCCTCCTCTTCCTCTCCTTCCTTTCTTCCTCATCTCTCCTCTCATTTCTCTGTCTTCCCTTTTGCCCCTCATTTTCTTCCTCCCCAACTCTTCTTCCACCTCCTCCCTCCTCTTCCTCATCTGCCTTTTCTTTCTCCCCTTCCCTCATTCTTTTCTTTCTCCTTTTTTCCCTGGCTCTTTCAAACACACACACATTCACATACATGCACACACACACACACACACACACACTTTCACACACACTCAGACAAACTTACACACTCAAACATGTTCACATACATACATGCACATACCCACACACTCACAGGTATACTCACACACTTTCACACACACAATACACACATACACTTGCACACAGACATGAACGTAGATGGGGCTTAGTTGAGAAGAGAAAGGGGATTAACAAGAGTGGGAGGAGGACAAAAGAGAGTAATGGTGGGTAAATGTGATCAAGATACATTATGGACACATATGAGAAGGTTGGTATGAAGCCAATTATTATATAACATTAATTAAGAAGACACTTTCAGGTACTGAAAGTAGACCCAGCTATACCGCTTTCAGGCATATACCTAATAAGCTCTCTGTCCTACCTCAGAGATACACACTCATGTCTCTTGTCACAATCGAAAGGAAGTAGAAGCACCTTGGATTCCAACAATGGGTGAATGGATAATAAATACTTGTGGTCCATACTGTGGTGGCTTGAATAAGCTTGGCTCATGAGAAATGACACTATTAGGAGGTGTGGCCTTATCAGAATGGGTGTGGCCTTGTCGGAGTGGGTGTGGCCCTGTTGGAGTGGGTGTGGCCTTGGTGGAGGAAGTGGGTAGGCTGGCTTTGAGGTCCCACGGGGCTCAGGCTCTGCTCTATGAGGAAGAGACCCCTTCCTATCAAGATGTAGAACCTTAGCTCCTCCCATGCCCTGTCTGCCTGGACAGTGCCACGTGCTCCTGCCCTGATGATAATGGACCGAACCTCTGAACCTGTAAACCAGCCCCAACTAAATGTTGTCCTTACAAAAGTTGCCTTGGTCAGGATGTCTCTTTCCAGCAATGGAAATCCTCAGACACATAGAGACAATGGGATTTTATTCAGCCTTGAACGAAATCACGAAAGTTGCAGGAAAATGGACTGAACGGGAAGGTATTATTTTGACGGAGGCAACACAGACTTTGAAAGACCCACACTTTGTGTTCTCTCTCATATGTGGACCCGGCTTTAAATTTTTATCTGTGTGCATGTCTGTGGAAGTGAGAGCAAGTAGAGGCTGAGAAACTAGAAAGGGCTCCATGAACTGTAAGTGGGGGTGGGATGGGCTCTAAGGGAGGGGTGAGGAGGTAACAGAGGTGTTAGATATGAAAGTGAACAGGGAACCCTGTGGGAGGGGGTAGTGTAAGTGGTAATGGGGGCCAGGGAGGGCACAACGGGTCAACAACCAAAAATATGCACGTATGAAATGTCTGTAAAAAGAAGCCTATTGCTTTATATGGTAATTAATACAATGCAGACAACTCTGATGAGGTTATTGGCTGAGTGACCAAAGCCGATGATAGAATTTTATCTACCAGAGCCAGACAAATGCATTTTAAGGGTAACGGCGGTGGAGATAACCTTACATACCCCCTATCCAAGCTCCCTATCTCAGGGCATCTTGGGAAATTCAGGGGGCTTAGTCTAAGCGCCACACTTCCGACTCTTAAGCACACGGTCGAACACCTGCCAGCTTCCTGAAGCTTCATTCAGAGGAGGCTGAGCATTGGTACACTAGACTCTGAGGAGGGAGGTACTGAAGCCTGATCCCCAAGTTTGCTTTGGGCTATGACTCACTCTTAAGGCAACAAGAAATGACCCTGATGATCGTAGCTGGAACCATCCCGGATTCAGAATCTGTCACTAGATGAAGCCTGTTACTACAGGGTCGGTCTTACCCACAAACCTCAGTTACCTCCAGGACAGCTGGTGAAAAATGAACAGAGCCATTGGTCAGGCACTCGCTCAGTCTGGGGGGGGGGAGGGGACCACTCTGCTGTCCTCTGTTCATCCACCCCCACATCTTCATCTTTTCTTCAAGAATTCTCAATCTCTCACACATGGGAGATGCCCCTCCCCTTGCCTCGCCGCCGGCTCTCTCCTTAGTCCTCAGAATGGAATTAACATCTATTGTGGCCACACTCTGCCGCTTCTTCTCTGACAGATCAGCAGGTGCAAAACTCAGAAGCTAAATGGCAGCCTCTTCTGTAGCCTCATCTGCTGAAGATTCTCCCTGAAGGGCTTTCCTCACTAGGGTCCCATGCCGATGCCCTGCCCCACTTAGGTTCCAGCCCTTTCCCTGAGCTCCTGTGTTCATCCTTACACAAAGGCCAAAGTGAGACAATTTACAGCTGATGATTAGGGTCCGGTTCTGACATCTGGACTTTCATCTGCTGCTCTAGCCATAGCTGCTTTGGGGAGCAATAAGACATAAAAAGGAAGTGACTTCCACTCCCCAGCAGAGGCTAACTTTGGGGTGAGATGGGGGTGGTCCAGCTAGTGGTCCAACTAGTGAAACAGGAAGAATATCTGAATTATAAATTAAACAACTCCAAAGCTCCCAAATCTGAAAATTTAAAGGTGCCTTGACACCTCAAGTGGAAAATTGTATAAATCTGCATCACTAATCCATAAAATTATTTGAAAAAAAAATTACATCAAATCCCTTTAGGCTACAAGTATAAAGTGTATCCGCCACAACACCGATCTGACACTTAGTGGCATCCTTCCCATATACACGTAAAAATCAGAAATCCAAACACACTCTGGCTTTAAGCATTTTGCGTGAGGGTCCTTCAGCTTGCATTTCAGTCTTGTCTGCCCACTATTAGACAGTGCATGGGCTACATTCTAAAAGCTAAGGTCAGAGAACGCATTTGTGCACAGCAGGAAGGGACATGCAAGAATATTTAGTGCTTACTCAGCAGCTTCTCTTCTTCGCGTGTCTAGTGCCCGTCATGAATTCACCCTCTACAAAGAAGACACTGCCATCTTCCCCAGTAAAGGGGCATCTCTGAACGTTAGCATTTATTTCTCTTTATAGAATTTGGCCACTACCCACCGAGGTTTACCCTTGATATGTTGACCATTGTTTGATTGGAGAGATGGCTCAGCAGTTAAGATCATGGGCTGTCTGTCAGAGGACCTGAGTTTGGCTCACAACACCCACATTCTATGGCTCATAACTTCATGCAACTCCAGTTCCATGCCCTCTTCTGGAGTCCCTGGGTTCCTGCACATGCACAGTAACCATATATACACTCAGGCATACATACATACATACATACATACATACATACATACATACACATAAAATTATTTTTTAAGAAAGCTCCATCTTTAAAAACAAACAGAAAAAGGATGTTTGTTAAATCTGATAACAGAAGAGAGATGTTTGAAGGTAAAATATCTACCCCATAGCTGATAGCACATTCTTCATAGATGATTAAAAACCAACCCATCATGGGCGCCGTGGTCCTGCTCTGGCGTGATGCTCTCCAAGTGTTTCCAGTCATGATGAACAACAAAACTTAGGTGTGAAAGTGAGGCCTTCAGACCTCAACATGGCTTTAATCAGCTATGAAAAATGTGTATTCAACAGCTGGGCACATCTGGAATCACAGCACTGGGGAGAAAGAGGTGAGAGTCCAGATGAAGAATCAGAGGTGAGCCAAGCTTCATAGGAAGGCCCGATCTCAAGCGTCTAACTTTAGTTCTTCAACAAATAGCCCTGAGGCCAACAGTTCCCTCACATCCAAGTCCCCAGAGCTGCTGAATCCAGTCTATCCCATTGCCCTATGGTCATGCCCCTTTTCTTGTGCCCTGGACAGCTGCATCTTCCTAGACTTCTCCCAGGTCCCAGCACACTTTTCTTCAGTGGGTTTTTCCTTGAAAAGATTTTCTCTCTAGGACCCTATGATGCTGCCCCATTCCAGTCAGCTCCCAGCACTTTTCATCTGAACCCTTTAAAGTTTCCTATAATATTCTTCATTCGTTTGCTCTTCATTTCAGATCTGTTTGTTGAGTGGCCATACACATGAATGTTCTTGTATTTCTCTAGCAAGATTCTCCTATCCCCGACTTAAAACTAATTCATAGTCTTTCCCATTGTCCTCCACAAGCATAGATTTCCTCTGCTTGATAATCCTAATCTATAGGACACATTGGGGGCCCTCTGCTGCGGCTCCTGTGACCCACTGAAATGGAACAGCCTCCCATCTTCCCACTGCCGAGGTAGCAACGATGCTCTTCTTCTCTTCAACACCTTTGTCTGTGGGTTAGCCTTGGCCCATCTTGTTCATCTGGATGATGAGGTCACTACTCTTTAATGACTCTCTGTGACACACATGAGCTGCTCTCATCTCTAAACCTCTTCGTAACTTGACACGTACCCCTAGCATTCCCATGGTGAAATTCTAAGCCTAAGACACTCTCTTCCTTTTGGGGCTGAGAATTTCTTGAGGACAGGACCTCTATCATTTCTGTGCCCTTACACAGTGTCCCAGGTAGACTTTCCTTGCTGTCATGAAGCACTGACTTAAACCAAGCTGTGGAGGAAAAGGTTTGCTTGGTTTATAGCTTACACCCCATCAATAAAGGACACAAACATTCAAGGCACGAACATGGCCGCATGAGCTGATGGAGGGACCATGGAGGAACATTACTTACTGGCTTGCAACCTTTCTTACACAGCCCACATGCCCGGGGAGGTACCACCCAAAGTGGGCTGGGCTCTCCTGCATCAGTTAAGAAAATGCCCCACAGATGCACCAACACACCAGTCTGATGAAAGTGATTCTTCATGAGGTTTTCGCTTTCCCAAGCTTGTGTCAAGCTGACACCAAGATTAGCCACCACACACAGCTATTCAAGGCACTCTTTATTGAACTCAGAAGAAATTACCTCAAAAGTTGGTCTGCATGGAGTTACCATGTTTCTGCTTCTTTCACTAATATAGTCATTATTCATAAATAGTATTAGTACTAAGCATCCTTTGTAATGAATCTCCTTGCCTCTGCTTTATTTAATATCAAATCTTCATCAACTCCAAGCCCCCCCTCAATATTTCTGTTCTTTAAAGGTCTCTCTTGGCCCCTTCATGAGTACAGTCTCCTGATGTTAACATGAGACTGTCACTGAGGCCATTTTGATACTGGGAAGTGTAGGATGAAATGGCATCCCACTGGCACTGGGGCCTTCTACCCGTGCAGGCTGAGCTCTCTGTGAACACACAGACTGCAGGAAACTTTAACCATCCCCTTAATTTAGATTCCATATGATGCTAAGTCCAGGGACCTTTTTCAACCTTTTAGGTTTCTAGAAACCATTTCAACAGTTAATGACTGCTGGTCAAGCTGAAGGGCCCTTGTGTATAGATGTGAAGAAACTGACCAGAAATGGTTCAGTTGATGATTCTCTTCCAAATGGAAGAGTCTAATGTTGTTTTGGGATACAGCCTGATCAGATGGCAACACTGTGTTTTATGGCTCTGGGTAACTGTTTTACCATTTGCTCCCTGTTAAAGCATCATTACAGACAGCAATGGTAGAGAATGGGCCATCTTAAGCTTTCAGTGAACGTTTTAAGAGCCAGTTTATGCTTAAACACTATGGTGCTTTGGATATCCACTATGAGTTAGCTAAAAGGTAGCTCACACTGGACATGGTGTGTGTGTGGGGGGGGGGGTCTTAGTTAGCACAACATGGCTGACTCCAGATGTCTGGGGACCCAAATTAACAGTGATGTACTGTATTATATAACCACTTTTAGCAGAGTGCCACTTTGTATAGGTTTTATAAGAACATGGCCCTGAGGGCAGAGTGGTAGCCTTAGCCAGCCCTTCTGTGTGTGTTCTTCATGTGCCTACTACCATGTAGCCCGTGTGTGCCAGCATGTGTCTGGGTGTCTGCTGGTGACTGCATGGTTAGCAGCCTTCTTCTGGAGTCAAAGAAATATGTCTTGTGAGTCTACAACTAAAGAGTCAAAAATCTCTTTAACCTCCCAGCCTTTCATTAGCCCTCCCCAGTTCATGGACCTGACAACTAGGGTGTGGTTGGGTTGTAGCTCTGGACTGCCAGGTGACAGACAACACCGGTCTGTGGATTACACTATGTGTTACAAGGTTAAGAATAATCTAGTGAGTTCAGTGCATAAGCTGAGATTTCAACCTAGGTCTGTCTAGCTCCAAACATTGGTGTGTTTCTACAGCGTTGAATGGAAAAGCTAAGTAAAATAACAGAATGTGTTTAAGCTGGATGATTTGGAATAAGTACTCACTGCTGTGTTACAAGCTCAATGATTTGGGATAAGTACTCCTTGCAGTGTTAATTTAGACAAATTGGGAGAATAAAGAAGATGTTACATTTAGCTCGAGAAATTTGTTTTTCCAAGAAAGGGTAGACACAGCAGGATAAAGAGACCAAGAATACGAAATTTAGTGAAAAACCACGCAAACTGAATGGTAAATGATAAAGGGAGCAGACAGAGCCCACACCTGCCGCTTACAAAATGGCAACACCAAACACCACGAGCGCCTCCACCGAGGGTCTCTGACCGACTGAGCAATGGTAACAAGCATAACTCAGCACAGGGATGAGCAGTGAGGGTCCACCCTTGGTCTATCAGAATCCAGGCAGACAGCCATGGCTGCCAGCCCCAGAAGGCCAGAACCACAGCAGCTCAGGAAGTGGGACTGAGCACCACCCCACGGCTGTCCAGGAGTACCATGCCTCACAGAGAATGGCATCCCTGTGGTGGATGTTGCAGCAACACTCCAGACTCGTGAGGCCTGAGGAGGCCTGAGGTGTCTCCCTGTGTTGCAAACACGAAACTCTACAGCGTCCTTCTGCAGGGTCCCCAGACTAGAAAGCCCGAGAGTTCATTAGGTCGTAGGGTGTTGAGCAGTATTTGGCCACTGACACAGGCACTCACTAAAAGGTTTTGAAGATACTTTTTGTCATCCTTTATGTCATATGCCTCCAGGTAGCACCATGACACCTGTCCAGCTTCCTCAAATGTCCTGGCATACATCACACCTCGAGGCCCCTAAAGCCCCTCTGAAGTGACAAGGACCAGGCTCTCTCCTGTCCAATGTCCCATGCTCACTCAGTACATGCTATTGGATGTTGATGTCTTTTTCTAGGTTTGACTTTCTTTCTACCCTTTTTTTTTTTTTTTTTAATTTACTATTTTCTTCATTAGAGCCTAAGGCTCCATGTTTTTATAATAATTTTTTGAGGCCATTTTTCTCTTTCAGACTTGTCAGTTATATTCTGTCTCTGGCTCTTCTTCTCTCCCTAGTCCCCCACCCCCACCCCAGTCCCAATCTCTCTCCAGTATTATGGATTAAAACTGGGCCATGCCAGGCAAGCATCCTACCGCTGACTACCCGCATCTCTCTTTCTGTTCTAACGGCAGGGTTGTACTCTGTAGCTCAGGCTTGACTCCAGCTTACATCCTCTTGCCTCCATTACGCAAGGGCTGGGGTTACAGGTGGGTGCCATAAAGCCCGGCGGGTCTGGAAGTGAGTTGGACAAAACTAAAACCAAGTCCTAGTGTAGAGATTCGGTCATCACAGACCACAAGTAATTTAGAGGAAGTTGACTTTTCAGTGGGATAATGTCCTGGGTTTGGTCTAATACGACTTATATTATGTTAGTTTGGCCTCCAAAATTACACGGGAATCCGCACGTCTGCATGGAAGACACCGAGGGTCCCTGCCCCCAGTTGGTTTTGATTGGGAAATAAAGTTGCCGGCAGCCAATGGCTGAGCAAAGAACCGAGGGAAGAGGAGGGATCTTTGCCAGGCAGGGGAAGGAGTCTCCGCCACTTGTGAGAAATGCAGGACAGAGGGACAGCGTGGCCCAGGCGGGGTGCAGGCCTGGTCCGGGGCAACCACGGTAGAATATAGGTTTTAGTAGGTGATGAGTTGGGATTATCGGAAAGTACATCAGCCACGCGGAGGTTGCGAGGTGGCCCAGCCATTGAGCTGTTGAAAGCATATTAAAATATAGGGCTGCGTGCGTGCGTGCGTGCGTGCGTGCGTGCGTGCGTGCGTGCATGCCTTTCATTCGGGTACCCAGAACATTGGGACAGGTAACAGGGACGCCACCACTACAATAGGATTCCCCACAATCACCTTTACTTGGTCTCTAATTTTGTCATACAAAGACATAGGGAAAATAGAATAAAACTCAAAGGGCCTCCTTATATCCTTCTTCGGCTTCCCAGTTCTCTCTAACTCAAACCGAAGGGCACCCCCGGAATGTCTCCAATAGCCAGCTACAGATGCCGAGGAGTAAGTATTTCTTGAAAGATTTATCTTTCTTTTATTTCATGTGTATGCTTTTGTTTGGTGCATGTGTACCACATGCGTGCTGTGACTGCCGAGACCAGAAAACGTTGTTGGAGCCCCTGCAACTGCGAAGCGCTGGGCACCAAGCCTGGGTCTGCTTAACCTCTGAACCATCTCTCCTGTCCCTGACGGCATAATATGAAAAACACACCTATGGCTTTGAGGAAGTTCCTCAGCATTACAGCGGCCATCCCTGTCTTCCAGTTTGTATCTTACCCCCCTAAGCTATGTCAAACACCAGGGCCTTGCTTACTCTCGGCAAGCCCTCTACCACCGAATTACAGCCTCCGCTCCTGAATTTTTTCATATAAATTTTGATATAAATAGAAAAACACACAACATACACAGCAACGGCCTCATACCTGATCAAACTGGGGGTCTTCTCCACGCTGCAGAGATTTCGTCAATGGCTTTTCCTACAAGGAAAAAAATTAACGTAGTTGAGTAGGCTTGTAAACACTGTAAGAGAAAGGTGGTTACTATTGTAATTTTCTCATTTATTTTCCCTTTATAGAACAAGAGGGTGCTGGTTTTTAACTAAGTTAAAAAGTATTCCTTTGCTAGTCTGACCTTTCTTCTTTGGATTTGTTTTTAAATTATGAGTGTGTGTGTGTGTGTGTGTGTGTGTTTGCACACATGAGTACAGTGCCCACTGAAGCCGGAAGAAGGTGCTGAGTCTCCTGGAAGTGGTATTACAAGCACTTGTGAGATGCCTGACATAGGTGCTCTTAACCAAACTGGGCTGTTCAGGGCGCTGTCCAGGATATCATTTCAGGGATACCCGTAATGACTATCAGTGAATACATGGATAAGGGAGATGAGACAATGTGCACTGAAAGAAGATAAGCCTGTCCTTTGGGAAGCCATGTATGAACCTGAAAGATGCTATGCCAAGTCATGGAGGCCAGGCACAGAGAGAAAATTCTATGTGCACATAATAAATAAATATTTACAAATTATACAAAGAAGCTGATGAATATAAGCTGTCTTGTGTTTTTGGTGGAAACCACATGCTAACAACTATGAGATTTATTTTTATTTTTAAATACACTAAGAGATGGGGCATAGATTAGTGGCAGGGCACAGGTCTAGCGTGCTCAAGGCCCTGGGTTCAATTGCTAGTAATGCAGAAAAAGGAAAAAAAAAAAAAAAAAAAAAAAAGAAAGAAGGAAAGACAGAGAAAGGAAGGGTGGAAGATAAAAAGGAAGGAATAAGGATGGATAGATGCTGGGGCCAGAGAGATGGCTCAGCAGTTCAGAGCACTGGAATTTGGTTGCCAGCACCCACATTCAGCAGCTCACAATGGCCAGTCACTCTATTTCCAGGGGACCCAATGCCTTGTTCTGGTCTCCAAGGGCATTGCACTCATGCGTGTGCAAAGTATACACACACACACACACACACACACGAATAAAGCTTACAAATAATGTTGTGTTTTGGGACTTGATAGACACATTTCCTTTCCTGTAGAAATAAAGTCAGTTTACTAGACCAATGTCTAGGACAGTTTGCTCGTCACCTACTTACCTTGTGGAGCTGGTGAACTGGGCAGTGCGATTTGACTCACACAGACACTGCAGGAATAAATGGTTTCAGCAGTAACAAGGACCTGCAGACTGACTCTCTGCCATCAGTCTGTGACCACTCCAAGAAGCCTGGCAGACCCCCATATGACATTACATGGATACGTTTCTTTGAGTTTGTTGGCTTGTTTTTGCTATGGCAGATAAAACATGTTTCAGAGGCTATGAAGGCTGATCCTGGAAATCGCCTTAGTTTGGCTTTTATTGCTGTGAAGAGATATCTTGACCAAGGTGGCTCTTACAAAGCAAGTGTGAGACCCAAGGTCAACCCAAAGCAAATGCTGTCACTTGTCACAGTCCACACCTACAGTGGGATTCCCTTCCTACCCCTCCTCAAAAGAGAATTCGGCTGCTGAGTGCGAGTGTGCATGTGTGTCTGTCTGTCCAGATCAGCCACATCCTAGTCATTTTCTACTACAAATGGTGGGGAGCTCATACATACTTCAGGCTGACACATCGGCACACACACAGGAAGGAAGCAACATTCTGCAAAGAGCTCAAGCTGATAAAGTTATTGCTACACACAATAGTCAGGTCCATTAGCGGAGAATGTGGGATTGAAGCCTCAGAAAAGAACACACCAAGTTTTCCTCCTTATCTCTGTTTACTCAAATATGCTGTCCTAATCATTTTCTTTGAAGACTTGGATTAAGTATCACTTTCAAAATTATAGTCCCTTACCCCCCTTTTCCCTGTCTGTTACTGTGATGGCTAAAGTTAGGTTTTAAACTTAAATTACTGTGCTTAAAAGATCTACAAAACAAAAATGCCTCTAACCCGTAAGCCCCATTTGTCCAAGGGCAGGTAACTTCCTGGAATGCTGGGGGCTGCTGTTAATGTAAGATAGGGACTCTCGTGATCACGATCATGATCTCACTTCTGTAAACAAGTTTGGTTGCCCCAGCTGCATAGGATGTACTTGATCACATGTTGGTGGGAGGTACGAAGGGAGCATGTCAGGATGTATGCTTGTCCCTGATTGGATGCAGGTGGGAAGCACATTGCCTTGTAGGTTTTGCCTTTGTAAGCTAAGCCTCCGATTAATGTAGTTTGGAGCCATACTCTAAGAAGCCTGGGGATGGACCCAGTCAGTGTCCACTGTCCTGGCAAATATTTAATAAAGCGTGCTTCAAATTTGGCTCACAAATTGTGTTAGTGGTCTTATTCTCCTCGGCGGGATTAATACGGCCTGCTCTTTCATAGGAAGCATTTTGTTGGCACCTGCTTTGGTCAGCTGTAGAGAGCCATTTGTGCCGCACCCAAACATGGCGCCGGCTTCCCGCCGATGACGAAGCAAACAGAGCCCAAGAGACATAGCGCGAATGGGCATGCTAATGAGTTACTGGAGAGCGCACTAATCAGGTAGCCACAGGAGTCTCCTGGGCATATATAAGCAGTGCATTTTTCTTCCACGTGGGGTCCCCTGCTCAGAGTATTGTACAATAAAGGTTGTTCGCAGAAGAATCCTGTTGTTGCACGCCTATTCCTGCCGGCGGGAAATGGGGCGCGCAACAGTCAGCAGACCCTTCCTCTTATTACATGACTTCCCCCACCCTTGACATGCAGGATTCACTACTGGGGGCAGGGTGCTACAGAAGTGACTATGTCCTTGTGCATCTGGAAGATGGCTTTGGGTAGAGAATCTACTTGACATTTAAACATTACAAATACCATCTCTGCATCAATATGGATCTATCAGTACCCTGGGGACCTGAAAGAAGAGGACATGAGGAGGAAAGATGTGTCAAGAGTCTGAGGCATGAGAAGGGATGGTCTTGTTGAATGGAACGGTGTGTGTTGAGGGGCTAGGGGAATGAGTGGTGAATGTGTTTGTTGGTGGGAAGGCTTGGGGGAAGTGGAAAGTTGAGACATATAATTAAGACATGTTATACATGTACAAAATGTTTAAGGAAAAAGAAAAATATTCTAAAAAAAGAGAAAGAGTCCAAGACCAAACTGGTTATGTAGTGGGAATCTGTTTCTGAACAAAATAGTAAAAAATATATAGATAATCATGTATATCCTATGTCAAAACTACATCATTTACACAAGGAGCTTGTGTATGTGTGGAGTTGGTTTGCGGGTTTAAAAGACTCCTGGAGCCAATCTCCTATGAATCTAAGTTCATGGAGTTGCAACAAATGAGCCACATGTGTTTGAAACATGTGGCCTGAGATGTTACTCTGGTCTCATAGTAACATCTTGAATTCTTCATAATTAAACAAATGACTAAAATACAGCCATGACATATCCACTTCTTTCTTTCTTTCTTTATTTAAATTATACACTGCTTCATCTTGAAAGATGGTATCAGACATTCTCTAAACCCACTTTAACAGCTGATCTTCTGATGGCGCTGCTGTAAACCTGCCCAACTCTTGGTTCCTTCCACTAACAGTAGGGGGACACTCCTTGCCTGGTATACTACCAGCTCCACAGTTCTCGGAAGCCAGAGCAGGGCTCTCCCAGCCCCTCGGGGGAGGGGCTCCTGTCAGAAGGCTTCTGCAGAGGGCGGGTGGGCTCCTTCCTTATGCACCTTATTTGCTATGTATGGGATTTGCATCTCCTCCACCCCCATCCATCACCCCGATTAAACAAAACACACTTATAAAGCTCTTTGTGTCCGTATCTTTCTAACAGGGCAGAGAGATGTTCTATTATTCATATTATTATCAGGGGTTCACAGATGTCCACCCTAATTTTAAATAATTTCAGTGTGTTCTAGTTTCCTGTCACTTTACCATCTTTTCACACCAAGTGCTCTGTAATGCCTACGAAAAATGGTGACCAAACAGGCCAGATCAAACAAGCCACATCTCAGCTAGAAATCTCTAGAGGCCTATGGCTCAAAGTTTAGCTTATCTTAGGAATTCAAGAAGCACATTAAATACATCACTTCCCACTTCTAGCTTCTTAGTGGGTCCCCACAAATTCCAAGTGGGACCCACACAGACTGGATTTCAGGAAGCCAGAAGACTCAAGTTATACCGTCTAGGGAGTCTTACCCATTGGCATGTTTAACCCAGCAGAGGCATGGGGCTCATGATTGATACTCAGACTGTCAAATGTGTCATCCACCTGTCTCAGGACCATGGCCTTAGATAGAGGACCATGTGAGGGCACAGGATGGGGAGCCCCAGCCTCTGGATAATTGGAAGCCTCTTATCCTCACTAAGATCTGGTTATTATTTAGGTAAGATGGAAGGAAAAGAAATCCAGTCACAGTATCGAGACACTGAGTAACATGGAGTATTGCATGTCACCCTGTTAGTGGCCTGTCAGAATGGCTGTCACCCTCTCTCAGAAATGTCTTTAGAGTCATTACTATTTAGATTATGTTAAGATGGGCCCCTGTCTTCCTGTATAATGTCCAGGAGCTAAAAAAACCAAATTCCGCATGTTCTCTTGGGATCATTCATACTCCTGCGGATATTAAGACTTTTTAACTTCAACTTCCTCGAATGTTCTATATATAACCAGAAAGTTCTATTATAAAAAAAATAGTGTGGAGGTGTATTATAAAGCATAAATGTCCTCCTCTCAAGAAAACCAAAAAGCTCACATTGCTAGAAAAACTCTAATGTCTTTAATATAGATTTTTTTTTTTTTTTACTTTGTTGCTGTGAATGTTTGTCTACGTGTATGTCTGCACACCATGTGTGCAGTACCTGTGGAGGCCGGAAGGTGATACTAAATTCCCTGGAACTGGAGCTATAGACAGTTGTGAGCACCATAGTGATGCCGAGAACTGAACCTGGGTCCTCTGAAAAGCAGAGAGCGCTTCTAAATGAGCCTCCAGCCCCAAGACATTAATCTTGATTGTTAATTTAAAGGAAAATTTTGGGGTGACTATTAAAGCAACCAAAATAACACTTCAGCTAACCATCAGACTTTGCAAGTCTTGAGACTTGAGTGTTTGCCTGTAAGAGCGTGGCATGTTTTGTGGAAAATTCACATCATACAAATTTATATCACACATTATATGTGAGTTGGCAAAAATGTCAAAACTCAGATTAGCCCCCCTCCTTCTTCACCAGGCAGAGGAGGATTCTGAGTATTGTGATATTCCATCATCATGGTGACAGTGCCTTTCAGCGGTCTGGGGACCCAACTGTTACAAATCCTGTGGAGCATTTAGCCCAGACTGTGATTGGGCTCCCAGCAGTGGCAGCGATGAACTAAAGAAAGGCACAAAATATTTTCCTGACCATCGTATTTTCCTCTTTCTATCTTGTCAGTGTCCGTTTGGATTTGGCTTTAAAAACAGGCTCTGAATAACAACAACCTTTCAACCCAAGAAACTCTCACTGTGTGGGGGGTAGGGCAGGCACCTGAGGGTAGGAACTGCCCGGATGAGGTATCTGGTGTACGGCCTGGCTGTTGCATAGATCAGAAGCATGCCTGTTTGTCCACTGGTGACGGCATCGTTCTGTGACACCCTGCCCTAGTAGTGACTTCCCGGATAACCCTCAGATTCATAGGGACTGTACTTGCAGAAGCAGACACACCTGCACCCCTTTGTCCCCTTCAACTAATAAAATAAGTTTCTGTAAGGAAAACATACACTGATTTTTTTTTACCCAAAGCATTGGGGAAAATAATTCCAGATCAAGACAATGATGCTGGTTGTCCCAAAGAAGTCAAAGATGTAGGCAGGCAATTTTCTATCTGAAGGCAGTGGTGGTGGAGGTGGTGGAGGAGGTGGGGGTAGTGGGGGGGGGTGGGGGCTGTGTCGGAGGCAGTGCTTGTCTGTGCCGTGAAGCTTGATGGTAGACACAAAGCCTTTAGGACTATCTGTGTATTCGTGTTTTGAAACTGAAAGCTCTTGAGACGATCTGTCCTATTTGCAGCTGCCTCTGCTCCCTGTCAGCGGAGCCTATTCTTCTGACAAATTTAACAGTTCCAAGACCAAATCCATTATCTGAACAGTGGAGGGGAAACTTCAATTATATCTGGCTACGAAGTTAATCTTCATTTTAACTGAAGAAGAAAATGGCTCCCAGACACCCTTCTCCTTCTACCATAGCCACCACCAACGTGAACTTCGACCTTCGCCCACTGTTTCTGAATTATAGTCTCCATTGTTGGTGACTGCTATTTCTATTACTCCAAGCTTACTGCTCCAAGCTTATGTTTAATGACCAGACTTCCAGTTCACCTGGCTGGATCTTTGTGTATCCCTTCAGGTCCTTGCTTCCCACGGCGACTCTTCACAACCTCTGTGCTCACCTCCCCAGCTTGCCCCTGTCCCAGATGGCCATCACCACGCTTGCTCTCTTTCTGGTCACCTTTGCCACTCTTCTGTTTCCCAATGAGTGGCTTGCACTTCCGTCTGCTTCTGACTTCTCTTCTCTGCTCCCCTGCCCCTCTGTCTTTGGTTTTGACACAGGGTTTCTCTTTGTATATCCCTGGCTGTCTCTCTGTGGACCAGGGTGGCCTCAAATTCACAGAGATCTGCCTCCCAAGTGCTGGGACTAAAGGCGTGCACCACCACTGCCAGGCAAGCAATCTGGCTTTTCCTTCACCACTGAGAAATATCCCCAGAGGCCCCAGGAATCTCCAAAATGGTGGCTATTATTTTGAGAGCTCTCTCTTTACCTCTAGTTGCACTGAGATGTCCCCAACTGTCCCCTTCTTTCCACTCCAATCACCTCCCACCCCAGCCAGCTCTAATTTTTCTCATGGCCTTCACAGGCTAGTCTCACCTCAAGACATCTTGGGAAAATCTCCTAGAATACCCAAGATTGCCTCCGTTCGACCCAGGACTTGAGTAGAAAGAAATCCCTAAATGCATCAGGAACATCATCGAGTTGGAGTATCGTGTGGCAAAAGATACAGGTATGAATAGATACCAATTAAGATACATAATAGCGAGAGTCGGATAACTGATCACGTGACTAGTGGGTATCAAGATTTGTGCAGGTTAAAGTTGCTACCAAGCCACAGCAAAAACATCTCTACTGCCCAAATTATACTGATGACTTTAGAAATCTGAAGACTTAGAATGCTATGTGGAGACATAGCCCTACTACATAAAAGGTGAGCACCCAAAACTCTGCTAAGATTGTACAGTTCTTTGTTTATTTTGTGGCCGAGGCTAAAACCCAGAATCCTGTGTGTGCAAGGCAGATTCTCTGCCACTGACTGACACCTCTAGCTCCTATAACGGAATGATTGTGAATAGTCCTATATCATATCCCTCTCTGCCATGGCTTGGGATAATCCTATAAGGGGAGGCAGAAAGGCTGTAAGAGCCACAGGGAGTGGACAACATGTTGAAACAGTATTTGCTGGATAAGATAGGGCCATTGAACGTATGAACTCACGATGACTGAGACTAGGTCTATAAGACACACACAAGATCAAGCCAGGCAAAAAATCACAGCATGAATGGGAGAGGGGCTCATGAGCTCCCTATCTGAGGAACTACTGGCTGTTGATATCCCCTGGGAGAGGGACAGACAGCTTTCTTCTGGGACGTGAGCCCGGCAGGCTGCCCAGGCTCCAGTAGTTGGGCTCACACTTACGCACATAGAACTGACTCGAAGATTGAAAAATGAGAAAAA
This sequence comes from Micromys minutus, assembly GCF_963924665.1. Lineage (NCBI taxonomy): Eukaryota > Metazoa > Chordata > Mammalia > Rodentia > Muridae > Micromys > Micromys minutus. Next base: position 8,896,674 of record NC_137964.1, on the reverse strand, counting down.
GGGGCCCTTGAAGTTGGGAGGGAGGAATGCCTTGAAGAATGGCAGGGAGGATAGGGGGAAGAATTAAAGGGAGGAACCAGGAAGTAGATACGATCCAAACACTATAAGCATGTGTGAATAGTAAGTAAAATATTTAATAAGATGCTTTTTACTTTTTTTGTGTGTGTGCCTGTGTGCCTATGCGTGTTTGCGCCTGTGCTCGCCATGACCTCTGAAGGTCAGATGAGAGAGTTGCTTCTCTCCTTCTATCAAGTAGAATCTGGAGACTGGATCAGGTGGCCAGGCTTGCTGGCAAGCCCCTCTACCTGCTGAGCCATATTGCTGGCCCCTGAATGAATTTATATTAGTATCTTTTTGTCCCTATAAAACAAAACACTTTCCTATGATCTCTTACTTGTGTTAAAAAAATGATGCCTCTGTCCATTCTCAAAAGAAGGTAGAAATGATAAAGACACAGTTGAAATGGAAAAAAAATCAAATCAAAAGGAAGTGAAATTCTATCTCATCCCAGGCAGTATGGTTGTCATCAAGAAGAGAAACCTCTGGCAAGGATGCTGTGGAGACAAGGCGCCCCTCATCTGCTAGAGAATAGAATGGCCACAGTGGAAAAACAGCATGGGAGTTCTTCAAAGGGCTAAAAATATAATTAGCATGTGACTCGTGCACATTGCTCCCAGGTAGAGACTTTAAGGAATCTAGGCCACCATACAGCAGAAACTCCTACACACCCAAGTTGATCTCGGCACTATTCATAGCAGCCAGGGTATGGGTCCAGATAAACACATCAACAGAGGATGATAAAGAAAACCTGGGAGATACAGACAGGAGGGTTTTCCTGTTTACATTAATTAAAAAGATGCAAGGGGAAGTGTTATATGCACAAAATATATGGATGGAGTTGGACGGCGCCATTGCATGTGACTTCTTCCATATGCAGAATAGAGATATCGTGGGTGTGCTCTCCCCACCTCCTCACCCCACCCCCTCCACACACATACACACACATATACACACTAATTTGATGCTTTCTTGGCATCGGAGTCACTGTTTGATATGGGACGGGGTGGCCATTGGTAATTGAGCCCAACATCCACGTACCTATAGACAACACTAATTCAACCCGTTAAAAACAGGACATGAAGTGGGGAGGCAGTAGGGGGTCCTGGTGGAAGCTGGAGAGAGGGAGTGGGGGTGGATATGAAGAACATACTGTATACATGTATGAAAATTTCAAGAAATCAATAAGAATGTTAAAATAAATAGATTATAGCCCCACCCATGGAGGAACCAACTACTACTAAATTGGGACACAAAGCCCTTTGATCTTTTTTTTTTTCCTCCTATTTTAAGATACTTCTCACATGGTTTATTTGTTATGTGCTCCAATTGGACTATGGTGGGGCATTAAATTCCATTTCACAGATGAGAAGTCTTACTTAGGAGCCACAAAAGAAATGGTTTTCACCTGCACGGTTCCAAGCATGAAAACAAACTTCGGGTTTAGCCACATGCAGAGAAAAGTGACTCTGTGCACTCGGCTGGGAAAGTGTCTCAATCAGCCGCTCAGTGGCATCTTTCCTTAACCATTATCTGTTCTTTTAGCCACTGCCGATGCTCCGGTTCTGAGTTACAGTGTGTCCGCAGCAGCGGTCCCCAACCTCCCTAATGCTGCGGTCTTTTAATGCAGATTCCTCATGTCGTGGTGACCCCCAACTGTAAAATCTTTTCACGGTTATTTTTGCTACTGTTATGAATCATAACGTAAGCGTCTGAGATATAGGAAGCCCGATATGAGACACCCCGTACCTGCCGCCAGAGGCATTGCAACCGCACGAGTTGAGAACTGCTGGTCTACAGGTTTCCTGGGAATAACTTGTGAGTAAGGAAGGGCAGTGCCAGCCAAATCTGTCTCCCTACCGAGGAGCCGGTTCAGAAATGATTGGTTTAATTATACCTGAAGAATAAGCCAATTCCTTGTCAAGCATGACAAAGTATTCCCGAACAGTATCACTCCTGCCTTCATCACTGCCCTTGCCAGGGAGCTCAATCTAGGTTACTCTCTGTGAACTTCTATCAGATCCATTGAAGCAGCACAGGCCTCAGATTAAAGAGGATTTTGATCAAAAGGAAGGGAAGCAGATTTGAAACCACTGAGCAGAGATCTGAAGGCTCTATCTCCGCTGTTTACACATCCCCAGCCACACAAGCACACAGCTTGTTCTAAACACAGGATTGCCAGGAACGGGGTGTAGGAGAATCACCTTCTTTCAGGTTTGCCTATCTTGACACCTACCAGGGTAATGTTTGTGAAGCTTTAAACTTGAACACAACAGACTTCGTTAGGATCTGGCTTCTAAACAACCTGACCCTCGGGCTGGAGAGATGGCTCAGCAGTTAAGAGCACACTGGCTGCTCTTCCTGAGGCCCCCATGTTCAATTCCCAGTGCTAACATGGTGGCTCACAATCATATGTAATGGGATCCAGTGCCATCTTCTGGAGTGCCTGAAGACAGCCACAGTGTACCCACATACAAGAAATAAATAAATCTTTAAAAAATTCTTGTCCCTCAGTATAAAAGGATTTCCCAACTCACTGACCCCTTAAATATTTTAAAGGTTCCAGATGAAAGGATATGATGTTTATAATATCTGGAAGTTGGAGAGGACATAGAACATCTGGGGACAGAATGCAGAACAATGGTTAAATGTCCAGTACAGAAAGTAAAACTAATCTATAGAATTATGTGGAACCTGGTTCCAGGAGTCCCACACAGCTCTTTGACTGGGGAAAGGCAGCTTCTGCTACCTCCACCACTAGGTCCGGCTGGCGAGCACAAACTCAGGCTTGGATGTGTGAGATCAGTGCTCAGTGGGGTGTGTGAACTCAGGCTTGAACCCGCAAAAACAGTGCTCTGCTGCTGATCTTAGCAGGATGAAGCAGAACACCACTGCCATTGGACACCAGGCCAAGCTGAACCGGGCCGGCAAGAGGCTCCTGTGTAGGATGCAAGAAAAATCTCTTCCCAATCGGAGGTGCTACCAGCTCTTTAGAACAAAGGAACTCCGGCGAAGGAATGATTTCTACACGCGTCTCTTTATTTTTGCACCTAGCTTCCGTATAAGTACATTTTTTGAAATGGTTCAGAGTCTGACAACCAGCTTCCTATTGGCTTGGCCTCAGGGCATGGGAAGATCTGGTCTACATATTTTGAGGTGGTTCTGCTTCTGCCTAGAGCTGTCGTGCAGTCACGTCTATGTGCAAGGGAGGGAACTGGGGCACGGCCGATCCGGCTGAGGTCCACGTCACATCCTCCTGTGGAGGCAAGACTTGGGGTGTGGCCAACACCCCGTGGGGCTGTGCACTGCTTATGGCAGTGTGAGGATTTCTGATTTCTTAAGAGTATGGGAAACTCCTGCCATCTTGTTTACTACTCCCGGGGCTTCAACCGGCCTCAGTCGAGAATCAGGGTTCCTAAAACAGCCTACGTTCTCCACAGAATTATTGTTTGACTGATTGATTTATATTTTTTGATTGACTTATTTTAAAGATTTATTTTTATATACATGTATAATAGGTGGTTTTTTTGTGTGTGTATCTGTGTGTGTTTGTGTGTATGTTGTGTGTGTGTGTGTGTGTGTGTGTGTGTGTGTGTGTGTGTGTGTGTGTGTACCATGTGCATGCAGTGCCTGAGGGAACCAGTAGGGGCATTAGATCCTCAGGAACTGAAGTTACAGATGATTGTGAGATACCAAATGGGTGCTGGAAATGGAACCCTGGTCTTCCAGAAGGTTAGCCAGTGCTTTTGGCTACCAAGTCATCTCTCCAGTCCTGATCACTTCATTTACTTTAGGGTGGGGGTGGTAATGGAGACTGAATGAAGGGACTTATACACACTAGACAAGTATTCTACCACTGAGTTTACATCCATAGCCAAAAATAAAAAAGGTCTGTTGCAAGTACAAATCCCAACATGGCTCTGTTCCTCTTATTGGATGGGTTTTAAAGTCACAAGGAAACTAGGGTGGGTGTGTTTTCACTTGCCCAAGTCTTCACTGCTTAGAGCCATAATCAAGTTTAATGATAACTGGAATCGAGGTCCCCTTCAGATTGCTGGTGGTGGTGGTCTTGGTTCTTGACACATATCCTGGTATGTCAGGTGGACAACAAATTGTCCCTGTGCCAGCTCTAAATCAATCTAAAATCAATCTCAGAAGATAAGCTGGAGGCAAGGTACAGAGGTTTGTTACAGACCCTTCTTCCAGCACCTGGAACTTTAGCATGCTATAATGCCATCATTAGCTAACTGGCCAGCAAGAAGCCAGCTAACTGCTCATAAGTGTAGTTCCTACAGGTTTGGTCTTAATGCATGGGATCCTTCATTATACACACTAGCTGTTGCAATAGTTTGGAATGCTGCATTCTTCCAACAACTCCTACTTTAAGAAAACAGTTTGTGTTACTTCTAGTTTATATTCAGTCTCCTTCATATCTTTGAGATTAGCAAACCAGCTAGGTCATGTTGTGCTTTTTTAAAGCCTCTATTCCAGCTTTATGGTAGCACCATTACTATTTTAATGAATTGTACCTTCTGCTAGCCCACATCTGAGCTCCCAACTGGGCACAGAGCCAGAGTCTGAAAGACCCTGCCCAGGTCTGAGCCAGTGTGTATCATGTGAGGAAGTTACCCTGACTCAAGCAAATCCCACCTTCACAAGATCTTCATCCGGATTCTGTCTTAGTTAGGGTTTTACTGCTGTGAACAGATACCATGACCAAGGCAATTCTTATAAAGGACAACATTTAATTGGGCCTGGCTTACAGGTTCAGAGGTTCAGTCCACTATCATCAAGGCGGGAGCATGGCAGCATCCAAGCAATCATGGTTCAGGAGGAGCTGAGAGTTCGACATCTTCATCTGAAGACTGCAAGTGGAAGACTAACTCCCAGGCAGCTAGGGTGAGGGTCTTAAAGCCCACACCAAGAGTGACACACCTACTCCCAACAAGGCCACACCTCCAAATAATGCCACTCCCTGGGTCAAGCATATTCAAACCATGATAGCTCTCTTCTTCCATCTTGGTCTCCGCAGAAGAACAGGTGAAAGCTACATGGGGTGGCTACATTTGAAATCATGTGGACATTCGTCTTTTTAGACATTCCACAGTCTCCAAAACCCACAACTCTTTCAAATTGTCAAGCGAGTTGAGATTTCTTCTCCCCACTAAATGTTCTAGGTTTAGGCATTTACCAATGCCCCAAATAGCTTCCACCACAGTTCTTCAAAGAGACAATGCAAAGTTCCAGAAATGCAAGAACCAAAACATTTATTGCACATATTAAAACTATGACTGTGCTTAATAGGGCTATGACTGGCTTCCTGACTGCTCTCACCTTACAGTAGATAATGATAGGTCCTGACTGATTACCTGAAGCATCAATCACCTGCAGTGTTTGAGGGACAAGTTTCTTGAACATTAGTCAGACAATAGGAGAGGGGCCAGACAAAAGTGACAACCTAGGAAGATAAAAAATTTCTTGAAATTCTGGACTTACTGGAATAACCCATTTTTTTCCCCATGGTGGGATGCCTGGCTTTTTGGCATGACCTGGCACTATGCCATTTCTTGCTGTCTCTGTGCCTGTCTAACCTCAGGTCTTTATGACAGCTCTTCTTTGAAAACCATCACTGTTGGACTCACTTCATATCGCAGTTACATTGCCATGGTTCTCAACATTTACATATGTGGTGGTTCAAATGAGAAACGTTCACCACGGGCTTATGGGTTTGAACATTTGGTCCCCAGTAGGTGGTGCTCTTTTAGAAGGTTGTGAAGCATTTAGGAGCTGCAGCCTTGGTGGAGGAAGTAGGTCACTGTGGGTGGGCTTTGGCAGTTTATAGCCCCATCCTACTTCCAGGTCACTCTCTCTCAGCTTCATGTTTGTTTGTGGCTGACAATACAGTCTATCAGGTTTCTATCCGACTGCCTGATGCTAGGCTCCTGAACCATAACGGAGTCTCTCTCTAGATCCACAAGCTTGAATAGACTCTTCTTTTTTCTTAAATTACTATTTTGTCTGGATGTTCTCTCACAAACAGAAAGAATCTAATACAACATCCATGGAAACCTTAGTACTTGTTGGAAACAGTGAGAGGGGAGCCTTGTCTTCTGTTGTAAACTCTTATTTGTTGACCTCAGTCTTAGTTAGGGTCTCACCGCTATAAAGAGACACCACGAGCAAGACAATTCTTATACAAGGTTCAGTCCATTATCATCATGGACAGAAGCGTGGCATTGTGTATACAGACAGGAAGCTGGAGAAATGAAGAATTCTACAACTTAATCTGCAGACAGCAGAAGGAGACTACAGCCTCTGTGGTAGTTTAAATAGAAGTGGCCTCCAGACTCATGTGTTTGAATTCTTGGCCCATAAGAAGGGGGACTATTAGGAGGTATGGCTTTGTTGTAGTAAGTGTGTCACTGTTGGGGTGGACTTTGAGGTCTTCTATGCTCAAGCTTTGCCCAGTGTGGTATCCAGTCTCCTGCTGCCTGCAAATCAAAGATGTAGAATTCTCAGACCTATCTCCAGCACCATGTTGGCCTGCATGCTGCCATGCTTCCTGCCATGACAATAATGACTAAGCATCTAAAACAGTCAGCCAGCCCCATTTAAATGTTGTCCTTTATAAGAGTTGCTGTGGTCATGATGCCTCCTCACAGCAATAAAACCTGAACCAAGCCTCTATCACCTCCCAAAGTCCTAAATGAGTTGATTTGAAATAGCTCTGGCTATACCAAATACATGTTCTGAGGGAAGAATCGGGCCAGAAATGGATGGCCAACTGCTTGTTCAAGCCTCTACTCTGCTTGAGGAAACACAAAGAGATGCTGGCTTCCAAGGAAACAGAAGATGATCCTAGCTTCCAGATTACAACCATGAAGATGATTATGAGGGCTGAACACCTCATGTACGTGCATGACAAGTAACCCCAGCTGCTCCACAGATCACTGTGCCCCATCAGCCATCCCGGGAATTAGACACTGACACTCATCCAACAAATGGGGAAAAGAGGAGGCAAGACATTGCCCAAGTCCACACACCTAAAGCTAGAAACAAGAGTCAAATCAAAATCAGTTTGTCCCAAATAACTTTATATCAATTCATACCATTTGTAACTTTATATCCATTCGATCCATAGAGCTGAAACTGATGAAGCTCTTGAGTTTGGGAAAGCTGAAGAGACTTGTTTTTAAAAGAAGTTTATTGAGAAATTAATAGCCTGTCACTACAGTGCAAATGCTACATAAATAGAGACTTGCACATAGTGAGAGATTACCTACCCATTGAACAGGGTCTAGGCAATGACTATATCAATGAATAGTGAGGCATCCTCAGATGCCTGAAGGCAAGAGACTAAGAATCAATATCTTGTTGTTCAGTGTATAGGAGAACACTCATTTATGAAGAAAGACGGGCTGAGAAAGGGTTCTGATTACCAATGTAGACATGAGCAAGATGGCCTTTGAAATACATGGGTTGGTTCCTACAAAGGTATTCCGTCTTAACTACTCTTGTTGATATTTTAGTCACTCATCTCTTGGCACACTCATTCATTCATGAAATGTTTACTGGGGTTGGAGAGGTGGCCCAGTGGTTAAGAGCACTTGCTGCTCTTACAGAGGACCTGGGTTCAGTTCTCAGTACCCACATAGTGGTTCATAGCCATCCATAACTCTGGTTCCAGGGGTTGGAGATGCTTGAGTAAGCACAAGGACCTTACAGAGGCTTCCTTCTGGCCTCTGTGGGAACCACACACATGTGTGTGGCACACAAGCATGCTTGCAGTAAAATAGTCATACACATAAAAATAAATAAATCTTTAAGAGAAAACATTTCTATTTTTTGTAAAACATTTAAAACTGGGGGTGTGGGAAGAGTGAGAGGAGGGCAGAGAGAAAAATGTATAAACCACAAGGAAACATAGGCATTGTCTCTTAGTAAGTTCCTGCTGCTTTTTCAATGGAAAATTCAGCACTTACAGAAACAAAAGCCCCATAAAACAACATCCACTCTTAAAGATAATATTTTACATTTCAAATGTAAATATAGATAGTATCTAATAAAAAAGTAAAAAATATAAATTATATATATGTATATATGCAGTTATAAAATAAAAACTATAATATTCTCTATTCTATTCCACTAAGATGGTAGGTCTAATAAAGTATATGCATGGTGTGTGTGTGTGTGTGTGTGTGTGTGTGTGAGTATGTGTTTGTGTGTGTGTGTGTGTTGGAGGGAGAGAGAGAAAGAGAGCATGAGAGTGTGTGTGAGAGAGGGGGGGGAAGGAGGGAGGGAGGGAAGGAGGGAAAGGGCACATTCATATGTGTCCACAGGGACACAGTTTTACAGACACATCAGCAAGAAAAATAAAGGGAAGCTTTTTGTTGAGGAAGTGTGAGTTGGGTCTCAGTGATGGGGAGGAAGAGAAGCTGAGAATTACATGAGGTGAAATATGTGTCATTGCATGGTGGCCAGCAAGAGAAAGGTTTATACAGGTGCATGGAACAAGTGAGATAGAGTGTGGCAAAATCAAGAGATAGAAGGATGTGAAATGAGTGTTTCAAACAAGATGAAAGGGACCAAGATACACCTTCGAAGATTTATCAGACAGAATCGGAGGAGAGAGAAAGACTGCCCGTCACCCTCTCCCATGTCTACCTTGAGGACACGCTGCCCCAATCTAGGCACTCCTGCTTGTACATGCATGCAGACATTAACTCTGACTTCCATCAGCCTAGGGACCAAAACAAATATTCCACAAATGTCAAAGGCAGAAAACTGACAAAGAGGACCACAAAATCCCCATGCAACATTTGGAAATGCTGAGTGGAGCATACGGATTTCTAAAACTCAGAGCTGAGCTCAGGAGACACACAAAGGGCCAGGGATGAGATAGCAATGTGGCTGCCTGTGGGAGGGCTCTTTGTCTCAAAATCCTGGCAGCATTTCTGCTGTCTACAGGAAGAAAACAAAGGAAGCCTTGAGCCCCCAGTGGTGGAACATTGGAAAGACAAGATCTTATAAAACTCACCTCAAAAACAATGAGGACAATCCATTGTTGGCAAAAGTTACCAGGCATAAGAAACACAAACATGGACCTTTGAAAGTTGGTATCACAGCATAGTTATCACATAGTTATTAACAGGAGAACAGAAAACATTCTCTTAAGGTGACTGAAAGCAAAAATAAACCTGGGACAGTAAGGAACAAAATACAGCAAATCTCCAGAAACCTTTAAGTACATCTTAAAAGAGAAATAAAGAGAACTTCTAGGAATTAAAAATGTAATTGCTGAAATTAATATTCTGCTTGGGAGGATTAAGCAACACATCAGATAAAGCCCAAATACTCTTGAACACCAGTGAACTAAAATGTAGGTCTAAGGAAATTACTCAGAAAGCATTCGAGATGAAGTGTTAACAATGGGAGAAGAACAGGTAAAAGATACGTGATATAATATATGAAGACACTAAAAATATGTGTACAAGAAGCTGGGCAGTGGTAGCGCTCACCTTTACTCCCAGTGCTTGAGAGGCAGATGCAGATGGATATCTGAATTTGAAGCCAGTCTGGTCTACAGAGTGAGTTCCAGAACACTCAGGGATACACAGAGAAACCTCATCTCAAAATAATTAACTAACTAACTAACTAATTAATTAATTAATGCTGGGGATGGGTAAAAAAAATAAAAGGTGATATTCAGATAACAAATGCTCAAGTATTTTCTAGACTTGGTGAATGAATGAATGAATGAATGACATAAGTCTGAATTAAAAAACTTAAGAGCCTCAAACACAAAAATAAAAATAAATCCACATGCAAATGCAGAGTAATAAAAGCACAGAGCTCCAAAGGTAAAAAGAAAACCACAAAAGCAAACAGAGAAAAAGTAAATCATCTAAAACGAAATAAAACCAGCCTTTTCAACAAGAACCACAGAGGCAACTGAGTGAAACAGAGCTCCAAAGATCTAATTTGAAGGTCTAAAGGACAAATGCGGTCCACCCAGAATTCTATACCTAGCTGAACTATCACTGAGATTGAGTAGGGACACTGAGTTGAGAAACAGTGAGCCCTTCCTTTGACTTTTATGCTATATGATACAAATATAACATAGATAACCTCACTTAGCTTGCTTAGCACACAGAAAGACAAAACAAATATAACAATGAACAAGAACAGAGGCAATTAAACGTCCCCATGAAGCACTAGAAAATAGAATAAAATTATTGACTTTTCCATCAATATTAATGACTCTGACTTGAGCATCTTTTGGGTACAAATAGAAATACTGCTGAACAATTGAAAGATGTTTATAAAGATATTGATGAGGGAGAAAACTGAAATCTGATGTCTGTAGGACATCTTTAGTGTCCATCCTTTTTCCTCCACTGAGAATAGCTCTTTGGGTACTTAAAAGTCATATATAGAATTTTACACTTTAATGTGTGATGGTGCAGGCTCTATTGCTCACCATCTATTGAACCATTACAGTAACAGCAGCTCTCCCTTGGGTGTCATCGGAATTATGTTTTCCTCCTTCCTGATTCTCTTTCTACAAGGTTCTCTTCTCTCCCTGAGCCTTTGGATAAGATTATATCCCAGGCCTTTCATCCATCAATTTATACTTGAAATAGAAATAACACCAAATTGACTAAATTGAGCTGGGTGTGATGGTGCCTGCCCATATCACCAGTGCTTGAGGAGAGATGGAGGCTTGAGAGATGGAGGCAGGTTTGCTACAAACTGAGTCTGAGACCCTGTCTCAAAACAACAACAAAACCCAAAGAAAATGTCAAAGAAAAAAAATCAATGTCAACTGCTAAACAATCTTTCTTCAGATTTTAGAACTAAAATCCCCAATGAATTTTAGAACATGAAAAATCTTTCCTTAGTCTTTGGCTCTACACATCAATGAACAGAAGCATATATGTTTCTGTGAGGGTTAGCCTGAAAAATAATAATTTGGGGGAAAAAGCCACCAAGGAATAGTTCCCAGGAGGTCATATTCTAACTACAGAAGAAAGTAAAAACAAAAGGCATGCCCCAGAAGAACCTGCTCAGTGTGTAGCCATATTACCCATGGTGCTTTGCTTTCCATGTCACTAGCTCTTGGCTCTCCTGAGTTCCTCCAGATGTAGCTTTGAGGATTCCAGCCCCTTTATCACCTAAAGATGTTTGCTTTTGAACAAATGAGTCATTCCTACCAACTCTCTTCTGGGCTTGAGAGAAGCAGCCTGGGTCTCAGTCTCATAAAAGAATGTCACAGAGAGAGTTTCATATTTAACAATAAGACCCTCAAATAGAGGGTCACAGTACCCCAGCAATGAAATGAATATATATCTATATATATCTATGTCCACTTATAGCTATCTTTCATCTCTCTATCCATTCACCTATCTATCTATCTATCTATCTATCTATCTATCTATCTATCTACCCATCTACCTACCCACCCACCCACCCATCCATCCATCCATCCATCTATCCATCCACCCACCCACCCACCCACCCATCCATCCATCCATCCATCCATCCATCTATCTACCTATCTAAATATATACAGTATGTACATGCCTTATAGCTATATTTGAAAGCAGGTTGAACAAGTAAGTATCAATCCTCCATGCCAACTTCAGTTCCTGTCTCTGTGTTCCTGCTTTTAAGTCCTGCTCTGATTCTACCAATGATGGGACTGTGAGCTATAAGATGAAATAAATCCTTGTCTTCTCAACTTGCCTTTGATTACAGTGTCTATCACAATGGGAAACCAAACCAAGATAACAGTGTTTGCATATCATTTATGTATATCCTCCTGAGTAATTTAAAATCATCTCTAGGTGGCTTACAACATCTACTACAGTGTAAATGCTAAGAGATAGTTGCTACGATACCGTATTTTTCAGGGTATACTGTATATGTCCTATACAGTATATGCATTATATCCCCCAAAGCCACCTACCCCACCCCCACTCTCCATGTTTTGATCTGAGCTTGCTTGGGTCAACAGACCAGAGACCCATGGATCTAGACTACCAGACATGTTTGGAACAAAGATGGATTTATGCAGAGGTCCTTTCATGGTCTGTACTCACCAAAGGCTCTGCCATGATGATCCGAATCTTACGCTCTGCCTGAGTGGTGAAGTTCACAAATAAACTCTTGAGGACATACTCTCCTGGCTTGCTGTCTGGGTCCACATTGATCGGCAACATGGCCGGTGGTCCTTTCTCCCTGTGCGTGCCTGAAGCAGGCGGAACTGGAGGCTTGATGTAACCGTTGCCAACTGGAGAAGCTGAAAAACAGAGTGGACTTTAATGGGTGAAAACAAGTCATCAATATTCAGACGGTGTATATTAGTAAATTATAAATGTGAGACTGACTCATAAAAAGGTCACGCTTCAAATCACAGCCTACTCAGATTCTTTAGAAATGGTGTTAGAATCTAAAACATTGTGATTTTACGTTATTACAATCAAATACACCATCCTGAAAGTCTTCTTTACCACATGGATATAGCAGATAAATTGTATAGCATTTAAGATGTTTGGGACTTCTTTTAAAATAATCTAGGCAAGTAGATTAAGAAGAGTCTGAAAAGCAATCTCTTGTCTAGGCTTTTAATGGAAGGCTCCCTGTTTTCTGTTTCAAGGCTGAAAAAAATTCACGGCTCATTTCTTCCACAAATCTCTGAGAGACAATTTTCAAAAAACTCAGCTGGCTGCTGCTCTCAAACAGATGCACTGCTAGAAAGAAAAGGTCTCAGCAGCTCATGCTTGTACTCCTAGCTCTGGGAGGATGAAGCAGGAGAATCTCTGTGAGTTCAAGGCCAGCCTGGGTAACATAGGCGAGATCAAGAGCAGCTTGGTATTCAGTAAGAGCAGGGGAAGGAGGTCCTGCCTGCCTTTTTATGCCCCTTTCTGCTTATACTCACCTGAGAAGCTTCTATTTGCAGAATGTGGTGGTTTGAAGATGCTTGGCCCAAGGGAAGTGGCACTATTAGGCATGGCCTTGTTGGAGGAAGTGTGTTACTGTGGAGGTAGGGTTTGTGGGCTCCTAGTCCTCAAGCTCTCCCTAGTATGGAAGAGACTCTCTTCCTAGCTGCCTGAAGAAGAGAGTCTTTCCTGGTTGCCTTCAGACCAACATGTAGAGCTCTTAACTCTTCCAACACCATGTTGCCTGGACGCTGCCTTGCTTCCCACCATGATGATAATGGACTAACTCTTTTATAAGAGTTGCCTTGGTCATGGTGTCTCTTCACAGTAATGAAACCCTAACTAAGACACAGTGGATGGTAGTTAACTTAGAGACCCGTAACTGGACAAGACGCAGAGAACAAGAGACTACAGAATGCTCAGCAACAGACAATACCAGCCTCCCCACCAAGGCTCAGGGACCAGAGTGTAAGAGCCAGAGGCAGTGCATAACTACAAGAAAACAGTGTTTTATGGAGGCAGCAGGCCATTTGCACATAAGATTCACAGTGGTTCTAACAGCACGCACGCACGCACATACAAGCAAGCCCAGCACCAGACCAAACCCCAGCACAGTATGGAGGCTACTGGGAGAGAAAAGATCCTGTTTTCCTTGAAGAGCACAGCCTCTGGCAAGTCAGCCACGCTCCAGTGGAGACTACACATCAACAAATATCTTGGGAAGCACAAATTGGTCTTGAAAGGTTTTGTTTTGGAGGGGGAAATACAGAGTTGAGTGGATAGGAAGAGATGGAAGAGTGAATATATTCAGAACACATTGTGAGACCCTTAAAGTTCTCAAAGGAACAATATCAAAAGGGGGAGAGAGGTCCTATTGACAACATCCAAGGTATGGATTGAATTTTGGTCCTTATCATCACTAGGCCAAGCTACAGTGCCTGTTTTGAGTTTACAAAATGTACAAAGTCATATTTATGTACTGATTCCCAGCAGGGGTAGCCATCAACACTCTTGGGATGGGGGGTCGTGGTCTCCACACAGAACACAATTTAATGGAAACATGTTTTAATCGGATAGTTACTGAAATTAATTTTATTTATGAATGCAAATGCTTTATCTGTTTTTAATTGGATTTTGCCATGTAGAATTCTGAGTACAGAATATTTGAGTGTGGTAGTATAAGCCTATAGATACTGGGTAGGCTGAGGCAGGAGGCTCAATTGAGCCTAGAGTTCAAGACCAGCCAGGGCAACAAGTTAAGCACATAATTTTTTTTTCTTTTTTTTTAAAAGAATCTCACTCTACAGTCCAGACTGTCCTCAAACTTGGAGCCAGTCCTCTTGCCTTAGCCTCTCAAATGTTGGGAATACAGCAATCTGTCACCATGACTGTCTACAAGAACTGTGATTTTTTTTCTAAGAGGAAAAAAAAATTCTAGCATCCACCAGCCGAATACCAATCAGGTGTCAATTATCCTGAGAGAAAACTAAGATCAGGTGAGCTTAGAATGGAGACGGCAGGAACAAAGACAGTGGGACAAGGGTTAAAATATGGCCTATAAAGAGAATGTGTGGTTTTGGGTGATCAGGTACAAGCATTAAGAAAAAGAGTGACAGGAGGGGAGAAAGTCCATCTTATCGAGAGAGCTAATTCTACAAGCAAACAGTCCAAGTCAGCTGATGGAGGTCACTGTTGTTCACGCCTGCCTGGCCTCCGCTCGTGGATGTCTTGCGGAACTAGGGCACTGCCCCAGCTCAGAGGGACATCGTATCGGTACAATCTTCCTACTGTATCAAGGTCACTGGGCTTCAGAACCAGAGAACTGAATGTCAGCCTAAGACCTTCCTTTGGAAACAGTGCTTTATTATCCCGGTGTCTCACTGGGCTGACTGCATTTCTAGAGGCCAGCGCTAACCGTAATGACATAAGATCCTGAGATCACAAGATCCTGAGACTAAACTCATCATGATAGTGAGGAGCCGTTCAGGACAGTGACCCTTGGCACACCTCTGGCAAAGTCACAAATAGCTGAGCTCCAGGCACCGGAATACCTGTCGTACAAACTCTCCATTTATCAGCCCCAATCCACGGCTGTCTTTAAAAAGAGAATCCACCTGTGCATCCAAACTGATGTCTTTGTATGTGGAGTCTGCACAGGTATCAAGCCAACTACCCCAGAGTCAAAGCAGAGAGTAAAGGGGAAGCTGTCTCTGGTTCAGCTGTGACTCTGGGTCCACACAGTCCCCTTGAGAGATGGTGGCACAGATCAGAGGTGAGGGCCTTTGAGCCGAATCCACTCCCTGGTTTCAGAAAGGCTTCTTGATCTCACCATCATCAATTTCCAACAAGTACTAGTCTCTGTCGATATTCTCAGAATGAAGCCCCACAAGGCAGCCTCTAGTGAAACCACTCCCCACCGGGGAACTACATATTTGAGAATCAGGAAATTTGCACAGCTTGGTCATCAAAATTGATGCCAGCCCCTACCTAGTATAAACCCAGTGGAATTCGGATATAATCCCAACACTTAAGAAGGGGAAGCAGCCTGAGGCTGGCCCAGGCTATAGAACATTCTATCTTAGACAACAACAAAGAAACAAACCCAAAAAACCCCCAAGAATAACAACATAAAGACCTTTCTTTATCTACTCATACCACAGATAAAGTCGTCAGCCCTTCCTTCCCCTGGGCATTTGCTTGGTTTTAATCCACACATCACTAATTTCATTTGTCCAAAAAGAAAGAAGAAAAGCAAAAGGAAAAGTCTGTTGTTGAGTTTCTAACTTCAGTACAATCTTCTCTTTTGCCTTGGCCTCTTTTTGGCTTTTTGAGACACCATGTGCAGTCCAAGAGAGCCTCAAGTCCTTCCCGTAGCTGAGGTCTTCCTGCCTACTTTACCAACACTCTTGGGCCCAATGCAAGCAGTCCTCGACAGTCAAGAGTAACTCAGCTACAGTTATAGTGATGCTGGGAAGAAGGGACAGGCAGCCTCGAAGTTCTCCAATGCTACCCCCAGAAGCTGAGAGCACAGTGGAATAGCAAATGGCTCAGTTCTTGGTTGGATTTTTTCCATAAGTATATTCTGTTTCTTACTGGACACAAACACTTACTCTTTACTCACTTCCAGACAGTAAGTGCTCAATGGGCACCTAGGTTTCAGGCTCTGGTCTAGGTACTAGGAACACGTTAGTGACGAGGGCCCGTGTTTCTCCCTTGTGGTACTGCCTACTTTGTGACAAAGCAGATTCATCACACACAGAGACACACAGATAAACAAACATAGAGACACACAAGCATACACAAACATACGTACAGATATACAAACATGCACACCGATATACAAACATACACACCGATACACAGATATACACACAACCACACAGCTACACAGACCCACAGACACATAAACATATACATAAAGTCAGACACACACAGGTACACAGAGGCACAAACACACAGATACACAGACACACAGACACACAGACACACACACACACACACACACACACACACACACACACTCACTCTGTCAGATGACAGTGAGTTCAAAATGGAAAGAAAAACTGAGGTAAAGCCCCTGAGGCCAGAAGCCTCTTTCTAGGCTTGACAAGAGGCAGCTTGAGATGCTGGGGACTCAGGCTGAGACAGGGATGGAAGCCAGGCATGTTTGTATGTGTCTAAGAAAGTCCAGACACACATGGCCATCAGGATCTGCTTGTAAAAATCATTTCTGTGCATGGCCCTGTATCTGTGCACCCATTTCAGGGGAAACAGGGGCTGTAGCAGCCAGTGACAGATAGAAGTCAAATGTCCAAGTACACGGTGCCTCTTCCCTGATTCACAAAGTACATGCCTCCGAAAAGAGGGCCAGTATCCCGCTTTTCTGTCCAGTTGCAAGGATGGGCAGAACATGTGGCCAGCTTATCAAAGAACTGGCTGCTGGTTACAAATGCTCCCCTTAGAAGCAATACTGAGGATTTGAAATAAACGGCCATCCTCAGTATCTCTACCACAACAGGTAACAAGCAAGCAACCCTCTGAAGTAGGTGCAGTTCTTAGACAGAACGTCTTTCTGTCAACTGCCGGCACCTTGTCCACTTTCAGAGGCCACAGACTGTTCTTCAGAACTAAGAAGCCCTTCTGTTCCAAGTCTCATTGTTCCCCAAGGCTCACTTTGTTTACCAGCACTGCAGGAACACTATGCGCAGATGCAGCCCCTGGAGAATGTGCCACACTATGTGAGGGCAATAATGAATGGTCCACTATTGTCTTTCTGAGGGAGCTTAGGAAAGGTACTAACTACAACTTTTCAAAAGGCGCAGAAGCCCTGGGAGTCAGGTACAACAAACCTGGGTAAGAAGGAAAAAAAAAAAAAACTAAACACAACAAGAATGAGTTACCTTGTTCTGAGGAACGATGTTAAGAAATTCAGTGTTGGGAATAATAAATTTAAAAAATCAGTTCATTTGAGCATCAGCAGAAGGATGCTTAATAAAATGTCAGGACATCAGCCAGAGAGATGGCTTAGGAACTGGGAGCACTGGTAGCTCCTGCAGAGGACCCAGGTTTGGTTCCAACACTAACAGAATCAACACATTCCTCTATTCTGACTTTTCCAGTCATTTTAAAATCGTTCCTGCATGCTTAGGGGTCCACAAGAGACTTCTTGGATAAAAGGAACTCTTAATCCTTACTATGATCCTAGAAGGCAACAGTCTCCTTTGTGCAGATAAGATCAGAAAGGTTCAGAGAGGGCAGTGGACTCTGTTAAGGTCACAGAGCAGAGCCCTCGGGAGCTACGTGCACGTTCTAGAAGCTTCTACATCACTTAGTGTTTTATTTTCTTATGTGCTTAAGACAATTTTTATTCTTGTGTAGTAAGAACATTTAATATAACTTTCGCTTTCTCCTCTTTTCAAAAACATTTTTTATGTTTATTTTTAAGTATATTATGTGTGTGCAGGTGCATGGGAGGTCAGGAGAGGACATCGGATCCCTTAAAACTGAAGTTACAGACAGATGGGAGCTGGGACGTAGGGACTGGGAACTGGAGCCTGGTCTTCTGCAAGAGCAGCCAGTGCTCTTAGCATCTGGGGCATCGCTCCAGCTCCTACAGCTGCCTTCTCTGGTCTTCAGTCTCAGTCTCTATTGTAACAGTATCTGTTACTTATATGATTAACAAACAGGATTCTCACCTTGTCTTTTAAAATTAACCAGCATTTATCAGACCAAACCCTAAAACTGGAGATAGTCAGTTGCGTTCTCAGCTCTACCCATGGCTTGTAAAAGTTGGGTCCAAAAAAAAGTCCAAAGTTGGGTGTGTTGGTGCATGGTTATGACTCTAGCACTTGGGAGACGGAGGAAGGAGGATCCCAAGCCTACTACTAGTCTTTCTCCTCCTCCTCCTCCTACTATACCACACACACAGAGAGAGAGACAGACAGACAGACAAACACACACACACATACACACCTAGCTTAAACAGATGTGTTAAAATATAGATTTTAATTAGTAACTATATACTTCCACCTGCTGACCATCACATTAGTACATATTTTTAACCCCCAAGCAGCAGTGTGTTGGGGGAACCTCCAGTCTGGCTCAATCTAATCCAGAATCCATGCTGACATCCCAGAGGATCCAGGGCTCATCCTATTCACAGCGTATGATTAAGCATGCCTACAGATGCCATAACAGAGCAACCATTCCTGCATTAGGGCATAAGAGGTGGCTCTGGTAAAAACCCAACCCCAGACCAGCAGGACCCTGCATAACTTCAGTCACATCTGCTGCTTATGCTGAAGGTAGATAAGGCAAGTTTGAGGGATTTGGAGGATCATCTCTTACTGACTTTTGTTGTAAGGCCGTTTCTAGACAGCTCCAGATGTCTTCCAGCCACGGAGAAAGCTTTGCCAGGCTGCATGGCCTCTCCAGCCAATATGCACTGAGAACTAGGCATGGAGGATCTAGAGGTTATCGGAAGTCTGACCAATGGCACACCTCAGAATGTGCCAGCAGGCAGTACACTCCTGAGACACACTGAGGACACACAGCAGCTGTCTGCTCCCTTCCATCTGTGTCCTTACAAACCCATTCCTGCCTTTGGTTTCTCGGAGAACAAGGGAGAAAGGCAGGGCGTTCAATCCAGAAAAGTCAGCACCAAGTCTCTGCCTTGTCTTTTCTCTGCTGTCCCTCCAGTATCTTATCCGAGGAAATGGACCACAACACCTCCATGGCTTCTCTTTTTGCTGTCTGTCACCCACTAAGATGCAATTACACCAACTTCCCCTTGGTTTTCAAAGTAGGCACTGTCATCAGAGCCTGAAAGAATGTCTGCCAAGACCTGGCAGCAAAGGAAGATGAGGTTACAGTGACATTTCAAGGTCCCTTCTAGCATAAGGAGATCAAATAACCTGCGAGAGGCAGGATAATCCTGATTTTCAACTTCCCTCTTCTTTCCAAGAGATCTGACAAAAGGCTCTTTCAGGTGTCCTTTCCCAATTTGTTCTCCACCCCCCCATCCACCACCAAGTAGGTCTCATATAGTCCAGGCTAGCCTCATAGCCCTGGCTGGCCTTGAGTTCCTGACTCTTGTCTGAACTTCAAGTGATTGGGTTACAGGTGTCTGCCACTATGCCTGGCTTTACCTGGGCCAGACTGTGCTGGACAGGCTGGGGTGGAGAGGTGGCTCAGCAGTAAACAGACAGTTGTTCTAGAAGACTGGGGCTCAATTCCCAGCAAACATGCAGCAACTCACAACCATCTGTAACTCCAGTTTAGGGGGATCAAATGCCGCCTGCCTGGTATCCATGGGTACTACACACACATGGTACATATACATACATGCAGTCAAAGCACACACACACACACACACACACAAACACACACACACACACACACACACACACACACACACACACACACACACACTAAAGAGAAGTCAATTTTTAAAACTTCCATAAAAAAACTTAGTAATTAACACTCACCTTCTCTTAACCTAACACGAGCTAATGAAGATCTATGCCCTATCCATTTTACAGAGGAGAGCCTTGCCAATACCCAGCCTTCCCAGGTACTCCTCCAATCCCCTAAAGTGTCTACAGCCACGGGAGGAAGTCTGCTATTCTTGGCTGTGACCTCAAGACTCACTTTAACATTTAACACTTAAAAAATACATACACTATGTTGAATGCCTATGTCTCACAAACCCTGTGCTGGCATAGTGTCTGTTCTGGGCTACCAGAAGGCAGACGGTACGAACAGTGGGTGTCCAGCCCAGGTCAGAGGGGACAGGGAGGTTCTGACACCAATGGATATGAAAGGCCCCTCAGGCTGAGGGGCTAGCATTAAGGCGTGTGTGTGGGATCTGTTGAGCATCTTCTCTCACTGGATCTCTTCATCATCTTCCCACTCCACATCCCTTCACACACTCAGGCTCTGCCATCACCCGGTGGCCGGAGAGTCCTTAACGCAGGAATGTCTTGCCTTATTTGTTTATACGTTTGCTCTGTCTCTTTCAACACAGGGCTTCTCTGTATAGCTTAGCTGTCCTAGAACCCACTCTGTAAACCAGGCTGACCTCTAACTCAAGAGATTCACCTGCCTCTGTCCCCCGAGTGCTAGGATAGCAGACACCCCGCCATCTTGTTTTTATTGTAAGTACTTGGCAATGTCCCTGGCACCATCAACCGAAAATTTGTGGTCATTTTATATTTGCCGATGGGATGTCATCCAGTGTCGCAACAAAGAATCTGAGTAGATGAGACCGTCAGAGTGTACTGATCAATTTAAACTCTTAAATTAGATACATAAAATGGGGGCTTTACAGTTTTCCCACTAGAGTTGGGTCTCGCTTGCCAAGCCAATGGATGTAGACTTGACTTATAGGGTGAATGGGAGGGACCAAGAGCAAATGTTGATGGGATGCTGCACAAACTATGTAGGACGGTGCACAAAGGAGCTATCTAGAGCAACAACACACACGAAAAGATGATATAATACATACATGAAGGAAAAGATGAGGATGGGAACCAGGCAGGCACATACTGGAGTCTGCATGTTAGACTGAAATCCTGCCATGTGGACTAAGCTTCATACAGAGAACATACAAGTTATTTTCCTGGTACAATGCCATAGTGATGGAGGGGTTTAAGAAGTGTATTTAGATTACTGTCTCACAGCACTTTCTTAGCATTCTCTACCTTGGCAGGATGCTGGTTAGGATTGTGGTACCCAAACGTTGACAACTGTTGGCCGTGTGAACTGGGGCGGATGCTGGAGTCTTTGGTTAGGGTCATTCTATATGTGTTTGCCAGTCTCTCTAAGCCAATGATGCAAGAAACGCAGGCGGGTCACAGGACACTCAAGATTTGTAACCAAATGGATGTGGATTTGGTCTAAATCCTGCTTCAACCAAACTAGCTTTTGGAAAATACACTCTTTAATGGTTAAAAAAAAAAGTATGAATATGAAACATGTTAGGTTGACAGCAAAGCACTGTGGGTAACCTTGCCCGATATAATCATTATGGGTAGCTAAGAAAGTATCTGTGTTTCCTAGAATGGATACCTAGAGTGAGGGCTTTAGTGAAATGATGCTTACACTTGATTCAAAATACTTTGCTAACGAAAAACAAGGCCCTAAATAAACCTAAAGGACTAAATCTTATAATTCTCAGATGTGAATATGACAACAGACAGTATATTATACAATCATCTCTCCTTTTATATTTGTTCGAACATCTCATAATAAGATGATCTACAAAAAGAACAAAGAACAAAAATGAAACAAACAAACCACAGGAACAGGGGGACATCAGGTGATACCAGCAT
This sequence comes from Micromys minutus, assembly GCF_963924665.1. Classification (NCBI taxonomy): domain Eukaryota; kingdom Metazoa; phylum Chordata; class Mammalia; order Rodentia; family Muridae; genus Micromys; species Micromys minutus. The sequence goes on along the minus strand of NC_137964.1, from coordinate 8,874,845 downwards.
TCAACAGGCTGAGGCAGGAGGACT